>NC_058338.1:52886126-53520164 GCF_905475395.1 Chrysoperla carnea | reverse complement strand
TTTATGCAAAGTTTTTTTTTATTCAAAAGAGCATTATAGTTTTTGTTTAAATTTTTAATGAAATACAGTTTTGTATGCATCAGATAATATACAGATTTTGAAGCTGAATATAAAATCAAGGGGAAGTTTATTAAATGTTTTCAGAAGTATCTGTTTGCATTCATAAAAACGAGATGATAAACATTTTTATTTATGAACTAATTTTCTAAATAAAAGTTATTTAAAATTCTCTCATTACGTGTTCAAACAGAAAGATATGAAAAAATTACACAGTGTCTGGGAATCGAACTTCTAGATATCTGGTCTAGAACGTTACCTCACTCTCACTACTGTTATACGTAGTATGGACTAAGTTATTTGAGTAATATCTTCGTGTCTTATACTATCGGTATGTTTCGTGTACAACTTCACATTTCCCATTTAAGTGATATAAACTTCACATTTTTGTTAAGAAAATAAACTTACGCTTGTTTCAAATATTCGATATAGCCTAATTTTTGTCGCCCTATTAGCTCAGTTGGTTAAGGCATAACCAATTCCTTTCGCGATTCGATTCTCGCCGTCGCAACAAAATTAATTTATTTAATAGTTGTGATGGGCTGGTGTAGTGCATGGTATATGCATGAAAGAGGTGCACTCAGCCTCTGAAATTGAGGAGCTAGTAAATGAAATTATCAGCGGAAAGGTGGTAAAACACATATACGGTATCACAATAAGCTATACAGGCTAAGTGTGTCCTTCGTGGACAGCCAATATAACCTAACCTAATCTTACCTAATTTTTAATTCATTTTCAGTCAAAAACAGAGTACTATAAATATTTAAAAAGACTGGTATCTTTAATTATTTAAGTTTTTGCATTGATTACAAAGACATACAATATGTTTCTATCCACCGGATGTCTACTAAAAACTGACACCTTTCACATTAATTTGTATTAACATTTAAAATAAATGAATATTCTCACATATTAGTAGATAGTTAGTTGAATTTGATAGGTTTTTTTCATTCGAATGTTGACAGATTAAAAAAAAAACAAATATTTTGATGAACATGAATGTTTAGGTTTTAATGGTTCTGTAAATTAATGAATTAAGGCTTTAATCTTAATTTCATGTAATTAAATGGTGGATGTTTTTTGCTATCCTAAATAGTTTTACTATTTATTTTATTCTTTTTTGAAAAAAAAAAATTATGAAGGCTTTCACGTTAATATACTTTTTTCCACCGCTTCCAATGTTTATAGACAGGATTTGATCGCTTGTAATTATTAAAAATATCTGTTATAAATGATCAAATTTGGATCACCTACAGCTTATTCGAAAGCATACCCTTCTTACTTTTTGAAGGTACATTCAATAGCTTAAAAGTTTTTGTCAACTCCATTTTGTGTGCAGGGCAGAAAGCATGAAAATTGGTTTTTAATTTTTTATGAATGTAAAAGCGTAGGCCCCAAACATTATTTTGCAAGTAATGTACCTTAATCCAAATAAAGCACTCGGAAGTCTGTTTTCATATGAACACTTTTGACTAACTTAATAATTCGTAAAGCAATATCGAATAGTCACTTGACACTCGCAGAATGAAAAACACTTGTAATATGATACTGATGATATTACTTGATGTTGTGTATAAGAACAGGCTCGCTATAAAGGTCCGTGTTTTATATGTACGGACATTTAAAAATATGTTAAAATATAGTTTTTATTTCGTGGAATCATTAAAATATATAATTGTACTTTTTATTATATTAAATTTAAATAAAAAATTTGAGACGTCAAGTGAAAAAAAGATTCATTAAAATGTTGATGCAATTTAATTATGGACACAATAATAAAAATTCTGTTGTTTTTTGTTTGGCGTAAATGATTCTCACGTAAATATTTTTATCTAAATCCGTGAAATAAACAATGTCTTTAAGTCACACATACATAACTGATATTCCCATATAATACATACTATACAATTTGCGCCCTCGCCGGTAAACAGTGATATTTACGAAAAAATTTTTCAAACAAAAGTTTTTTATTTTTTTATATGGAACATTTTTAATATTTAAACTTTTGTTCTATCTCTAACGATTTACAAGACCCTCCGCAATTGACCCAATTGATCTATGTTGATCATTTACGAACTCGACCTCACTTTTCGACCATCGAAACTCGATCATCTTTTTTCGTTTTTGAGTTATCGTGTTAACAGACGGACGGACAAACCGACGGAGCCGGAAATGGACTAATCAGGTAATTTTATGAACACCTTTACCAAAATTTTGTTCGACTCATCAATATTTTTAAGCGTTACAAACTCGGGACTAAACTTATGGTATAAAAAATTGAGTTGTGAAAGTTATCAGAAGTTAAAGAAAACAGAGATAAGTAATAAATATCCACATTTCTGCAATGATTATTTTATCCTCGAAGAAAGATTTGAATAAAATATTATGTTTGTGCTTTTTTTGAGCATTTTAATTATGGTGTTCTTCTATCTGTTTTCAGTAACGAGTCCATTGCCTCTTTGAAAAATTTGCCTCTTGGAGCGCAACATTTTTTAGATGATAATTTTTTCTATATATCAGCTTCCCTAAAATAATTTTCGTGTCGATTAAAATGGTCTATCCTGTATCAAGTTCAAAATCTCCGCCCCACATGTGGGTTTAATTTTTTTTAAATTCTTTCTCACTAAAAAGGACTAAAACAGCTACTTGAATTTATTTACTTTTCAATTATACTATCTAGATAAATAATATTTGTGCACTTAATAATACAGACAAACACAAACAATACGACAAAGCCAATATTTCATTGCATAGTTTTATTTTATTTTTTTTGAATATGTAAAAAACGTGTTTTGAGTATTGCAACGGTTGAACGCTCCCACGAATTTTAAGGTTGTATGTTATTTTGCTGTTGTTCTCTTCTTGTCTTGTCTGTAAGTTGTTCTAAGTTAAGTAGGCATGATATGCTTTTTGTACTGTTTGTATTATTTTCTTTCTTACCAATGTTTGTGGTTGGTGTTTATTTTTTTTTTTGCGTTCCTTCCCTTGTAAAAACAATTTATTTTTTAAATGTTTTATTACACTTATATTCTTAGGTGTAGTTAAGTGTTGTACTAAATTGTAAGGGATCTGTTGACAATAACTTGCTGAAAGGTTAGTTGTAGATAATCTACCACAGTCGCTAAGATTAAGGATGTACGAGCACCAGGACAATTTAAATAAAAAGCTTGATTTTTTTGGAATAAGTCTAAATTAGTTCTTAAAATTTTACAGGGGGTTGCCCGATAACATTGGTTTGATGGTAAAATGATAGATTAATGAGATATTTTAACAGTTTTCTCCAAAGCTAGTCAATGGAAATTAGAAAAGAAAACAACTTTTATTAAAGTTAAAACCTTAATAAATAATTTAAAACAGAAAAAACCTGTTGTGCCCGACTAATTAAGGATGTATGTGAATTATGTTATAACTTAACAATATAAGGCGATAAGTAGGAGTAAATTTTTTGGATGCCTGGATTAATTTTCAAATAATTGAAAATTGAAAATTTTGTTTAATTATTTAGCTTTCGATATTTCAAAAACCAAGGCAGATATCAAATGTTAAACGTAGTTAGGCATTCAAAACAGGCCCACGTTTGTGAAATAGCTCAGATGCGAGTTCCCCTATTTTGGCTTCCTGATTAGGCAGCAGTTTGGCTCTTACCGTAAGTTTGGAAATCGGTATGCTCTTTTTAAGCCGAACCAATGCCTCACTGACATTTATTTTCGTGACAAAGAGAACTAGAAAGCCAAAAGTAAATAATAGAAACATGAACTTAACCCCGACTAAGTTGAGGTTCCAATTTAGACAGGTGATGGATCAAACGGGGAATTCGGAACGCTTCATTCAAGACCTCGGAATGCCTTCCTCAAAGGCCTGAATCAAATTTCTAGCCGGGATTTTCATTGCTAGGTGCATAGTTAAGAATTCCAACGTTATGCTAAGGTTTCCAATTCCGAACGTCAATTACGAAATCTTCCGTGATCACAACCAAATCAGTAAGATTCGAATTAAGCTTGGTAAGCCTAACTACATTTTCTATTTGTTATTTTCCATATGATCTCAGTAATCGGAACAAATCTAGTAATTGAAACATCCCTGGTTTTTATTGAGTCCCGACTAACGAGACGCTACTGTACAACATAATTCTGGTGAAAGCACTGTATAAATTTAATTTTATTATAAATAACTTGCGCTTCCACCATGTTTTTAAACGGCAGAATGCAGCTGTTCTGTTCGAAGTAAATTTATGATTTTGTTGAATCCAAAATTTTTTTAAATTGATCTTTTATTTACACCTTAGTTAAATGAAAGAGATTTTAATATTTAAATACATAATATAAAATTTTTTGATTTAATACGCAAAATGGTTTTTATTTGATATGTAGGCATTTGAAAAATGGTACGGAATTCTTATGAAAGAGTATTCGAACAAAACTAGAATACAATAAAAAAGTTGTGCAAAAAAAAACTTTGTTCAGAAACTTTTTCACAAACTTTTTCGATGAGTAAATAGTTGTACTGTTACAAAAACTATTTAACACTGCAGACTACAACATCAGAAATGTGTTTGTTACGTTGTACACGGGGGTATTTATGTTTCTTTCTGGTACCCATCAGTCTAGTTTAATGATGTTTCATTTTTACCGAATGGTTACCATTCAATCCGGATACAAATTTCGAACGTATATTTAATTTTGTCACCACAATTTTCTTGTATATAGAACGCTGATAACAGTAATTTTGGAAAAATTATATTTTAAATCCAAAATATTAGTTTTCTTCTATCCAATAAAGATTTATAATAATAAACCGAAAAAACTTCAAAAAATATTAGTAAAGTTTACAAATCCTAAAACTAATATATTTTGACACAAAATTTGTACAGTTTTCAAACATTATCTTCTATTTTATGAACCATGTTGTACAAAAAATTTAGTACAGTTACTTGTGTGTAAAGTATTTATCACAACGGGTCCTATGGTCCAAGTGTGTCCCATCCCAGGACAACCACTCTAACCTACCTTGTGTGTAGAATAGTACTAACTTTTTTTTGCTAAAAAGTTTCATAAAACATTTTTTTCAATTTTAGTCAGTTTTATACCATGTATATGAAATATACAAAGGTATACAACGTTTAGTCCCAAGTTTGTAACGCTTAAAAATATTGACACTATGAACAAAATTTTCGTATAGGTGTTCATACTGTCTGTCTGTCGTCTGTCTGTTCGTCATCAAGATTACTCAAAAACGAAAAGAGGTATCAAGCTGAAATTTATTTATAGCGTGCTTACGACGTAAAAAATGAGGTCGAGTTCGTAAGTGAGCAACGTAGATCAATTGGGTCTTGGGTCCGTAGGACCCATCTTGTAAACCGTTAGAGATAGAACAAAAGTTTAAATGTAAAAAGTGTAAATGTTCCTTATAAAAAAATAAACAACAAAAAATTTCCAAGCCCATTTCCAGTTCCCTTAGACTACCTTCTGTAACTTTCTGCATAGAGTTCTTATCTACACTGAATATATAAAGAAGTAAATTCTGATTTTTTGTTTGTTTGTAATGGATAAAATATAAACCACGAAATAAAGCTAAAACCCAGTAAAAGCTATATAACGCAGTAGTTAAAGTTAAAATTACCCAGCGAAGCTACCGTGTAACTGCTAGTTTATCATATAATATAAATGTAGAATAAAAAAAAGTACCCGATGGTAATAGAAGCATTATTTTTGGCGTCGACTTCATATAATTACTATATAAATATCTGCATCCCAAAAATATTATATTAAGAACAATATAATAATGATTTACGTCAGCCAATCAACTTGAATCGTTATGAACCTTTTTAATTAAATAATCCAAATATAATTCGCATATAAATTATAAAATGCATATTAAGCAAATATTCGTATTCTTTGGCAAATATAATGCTAATAATAATTTATAAATAAAATATAATTATATTTAAAAATAAATAAAAGTAATAATTAGTATATTTATTGTATATTTCAAATAATCGTAAAATACAAGTTTATAAATAAATTTTGCAACCGATTTTTATTATTCAATTGCATCTGTAATATATTCTCGAAACATTGAAAAGAAAAAAGAAGATTTATTTTAATATAAACCAGATATGTTAATCAAGTCAATAACCATCTGCCTGATCCATATATTGCAATGAAAAAAACATTTTAATGAAGAATACTTTTTAAGGAATAAGCTTTTATTGGACAAAAAAGTAGAAAATAATATTATCTATGAACCACTCATACCCGACTATTTTTAAAAGCTTTAGGCGATCAATTTAAAATATCAAAAATGAATCGGAACACCTCATCTACTCCACATGCATAATTATTAGCGCAGGAGCTACGTTGGTTAATCGAATTCCATCAGTGGTGGCATAAAATAATGCATTTTTATTAAAATTGGATATTGCATTGTTAATTTTTCAAGAAATTTTGTTTCGAAAACTAAGCTTCTTCCTCTCTTGATATACACAGTTTTCCGTTTTGTTAAATAAAATTAGTCATAATTCATTGAGTATATCAGAAAAGTTGGCCCTGATCTGTTTGACATTTATTATTTTAAATTTTACAGAATTCTTTTATTTATGGTTCAAAATTATAGATCTTGTACATCTATAATCATTATTATGAACCATAAATTAAATAATTCTGTCAAAATAGTAAATGTCAAAGTTTGAAAAATGGTAAATGTCTAATTAAATTTTTTTTTAATATATCTATGTGTTATTCTGATATATATCAGCTATATTGCTGTACTGCAGTTTCATCAAAAACCATTCGCTAGTTTTAAAGTGAAAGCGTAACAAGCAAACAAACAAACATGCTTATTTTCATAATGTATAGGGATAGGGATACTTTTTTTGCTTTTAAAGCACAGAAAACAGACGTTAAATTGTGTGGAGCAGACATAAATATTTAAAACTTAAAAATCGAATTGATTTACATTCATTATTTACAATATAAACTGTTTAATGTAATTTTAATACAACCAATAACATTATAAATCAAACCGAAACGTTTATTTACAAAACAATGAAATTAGAAAATTTATGAACAGCACACAGTGAATAAATTTTTTTTTTCTACATTTTATATTAAACGATAAAATTTTGATGCGATATATTTTTGCACCAAATTAACTCCACCATTATTTTGTTTTTATATTCTCGTTAATTTTGTTTAATGTTTTTGTTTGCACTTACGCCCAGCCCAGCCAACAAACCGTCAATTATGTCTCATCATTTGCAGACTATTTATTTCTATTTTTAAATTAATATTTTTGTATATAAATTATAAAAAAAAAATATATATATTTTAAAAACTCATATTATTAAACAAATTTTATTAATGGATTTTTTATGTATTGTTTTCAATGAAGTGAAAACAAACAATTGACTAGTTAATTGTTAAAATACCATCTATAGACTGTGTTGATTACACTGTCACATTAAACATACATAGATGTCACACATACATAACTGATATTCCCATATATAACATACTTTATAAGTTGTGTCTAATTTGCGCTCTCACGGGTAAACACCGATGTGTACGAAAAAATGTTTCTACGTTTGTTTTTTTATAAAAAACATTTTTTACATTTAAACTTTTGTTATATCTCTAACGGTTTACAAAATGGGTCCTAGACCCATTTCACCCATGGTTCCCATGTACGAACTCGATCTCATTTTTTTTGTCCTGAGCACGCTGTAAATCTTTCAGTTTGAAATCATTTTTCGTTTTTTAGTTATCGTGTTAACAGACAGACAGACCGATGGACAGACAGGCAGTTAGACAACCGAAAATGGACTAATTAGGTGATTTTTATATCAAATTTTTTTTCGTGTCATCTATATTTTAACGTTACGAACTTGGGACTAAACTTAATATACTATGTATATTTCATATATACATGGTATAAAAACTACCGCATAAATTGTATTACGTCAATTTTCCCGGGGAGTTATAATAAAATTAATTTTTTTTTTTTTAATATTTTTATGTTGCAATTATCTTGAGGGAAAATTTTAATGAAATTGTTTGTGTGATTAATTTTTTAATTCTACGAAAAATCATAGAAAAAAGTTCAAGTGAAGGAAATATTATTCTTAGAATTAGAAATAAAACTTGCAAAAGATTGATTTTTAACTCTAAGTAATTTTTTTGTAACGCTAAGACATATGGACAGTAAAAACAAAATTTTGGTACAGAAGTTTATAAAATCACCTTTTTGTCTATTTTCACATGTATATCTGTCAGTAAATATTATTAAATAAAGACAGCGAAGCAAAATAAAATTTATGACGTCAAACCTAATGGACACACAAAATTTTAAGCCGTAAGAGCAAGACCAATCGGTCAATTTTTTTCAAACATGCAATATTATTCTAAATAATTTTTCATAATATCTGGGGATAATTCTTTATGTGTGCAATTATTTATATTAGAGTAAAAGGTTGGAATTTCTCGGTGAAAATACTGTCAATCGGCACTTGGTTAGCATGCTTATGAAAAATTTATTTTATTCCAACCCCCCCCCCCCCCATGCAAAAATTCTTATTTTAAGCAAAATTAGGTATAACTACTTGGTTTTACCACCGCAGTTATCCGTATGGTTCAAATTCAAATTAACAAAAAAATTTGACCGTATTTTGTTAAATTTTTTTTATAAATATTTATAAATAATCAGTCAAAGTATATGATATAAAATAAATAATTTTGAGAATTAATAAATTTAAGAAAAAATATGTTAATACGACTTATTGTAAGTAAATAATTATTTTCAATACCGAAGAATAATTTCTATAAAACAATATACTGAATGTTATCTATAATTTAAAATAATTTGACACAGTGGCTTGAATTTAAAAAATGAATTTATGTCCATACACTTAAAATTTAATTTGGAAAAATATTTCAATGTCATATAACCATATTTGTATGTTTATTGGCTATGAACTTATCAATATGCCTTATAATTAGTTATAATAATAAATAGCTAATCAAATGATTGAATAACTATTTATACAAATAATTGATTTTAGCTATATTACATCTGATAATTTCAATATTTAAATTATGAATAGATCATTAGAATTTGCCAGTCAAAAAAATGTTATAACCTTCACAGTCACGGCAGGGAGCGACTTCCCGCAAGACGCTCTAATTGAATCGTTTGACGACATTTAGCTTATAATTATCTAAAACCTTGGTAAGTTCAAGGAACGTAAAACGAATACAAACTCTTTCAGATCAAGTATCAATAAACAAATAAATTTTAGATGACGGGGTGGACAACATTTTGTTAAAGCCCCTTTAAAAAACTACAAGCCACAAAAAAAGCTTTTAATAATTTTCGAGGATAATAAGTAGGGGGAGGGGAGGAATACGTAATAAATTTATCATGTGAAAATTTTTTGATTAGAATGGAAATATATATTGTATATTGAATGGAAATTGACAAATTCCATAATTTTAATTATTTATTACTAATTATCGATTGTCAACGTAACAATTTTTTTATCGCAAGGTAGCTTAGTGGTCAAATAAAAGAAAATACTTTTCACTACATGGCCAAATTTTAAATTTACTCATAAAAATTTAAATATAATTTTTTTAGATAAAAGAAATTGATGTATAACTATATTTTCTTTTGTTTTTATTCAATTTTCATTTAATTAATTCACTGACTTTGAAAATGCCTATTTTATGAACGGATTGGAGCTCATTATATAAAAGTTTTTATGAGATTTGAATTAAATTATGTATTTAAACGAATTATATATCTGCCAATAAATAACATCTTCCTTTTCCCATATTTCAAGGTAGTTCACTTTTTATTTAGCACTGTAATTAATATCACATTGTTTTATTATTTGGTAGCTTGCTAGTTATCTAAAACCAAATAAAAAATAAAACCTTGTACTTCTCTCCTCTTGTTATGCAATTAAATCAAACAAAAACTACAATCATTCTGGCTTTTTGTATCTCAAAAAATACTTGTTTTAATTAAAAATTTATTATGTATTGCGTAATTAATTTTGATAGCAATAAATTTAAAGCTTTCGACACTCAAACTGAATACTTATTTTTTTTTTTAGATAACAATAATAATTATTTGATAATTTATTTTTAATCCATCAAAAATAATTAATTAGTCAGTCGAATGGTTTTAATTTTTAGTTACAATGTTTCTGATTGACTGCCTATTTTAATTAAGAGCTAACTATCCGTGCATCGGATCAAAGAATGGAAGAGGACTTTTCGTCTTAGCGTTGTATTTCCTACCTGATGTAACAAAAGCGTACGGTATTTATAGGACACCCTGTATATGAATAATGTGGGTATCCCCGTCTTATATTTTGCACTTAAATTGCGCGATCACCGATTATACAAACATTTACTATCTGGAAAACATAAATAATGCAAAAAATGTTTTAATTCAAATTTTTTTCAGTCTGATAAAATATTTGTCTTTAGTTACCCAATGAAAACATTTAAACTAAATTAAATACGTACAAAAGCCTCGTTTTTTCTTCTTTTATTTAGCTTATGTTTGACAACAATGACGGTCATAAAGTTTTATAATTAAGGCGGCGGTCTTGTGTAAGCAGCAAAATCTAATGAGCTTAATTATACGAGTCATTCTTTATCTTCCATCGTTCTTGGTACAATTTTACTTTTATGAACAGAAAAAAATAAATTTTTTTTTTGGTAACATCCACATGCCCTTATCATTTTAAACTTATTAACCGACTTCAACAAAAAAAAAAAGCTTCTCAATTCGACTGTATTATTTTTTTATGTTTGTTACCTCAGTACTTTCGACTGGGTGATTTTGATGTTTTTTTATCTATTTGAAAGCTGGTGCTTTCCGTGTGGTCCCATTTCATTTTGGTCCAGTTCTGACAACGGTATCCATGAGAAAACCATAAAAGTCTTAAATTTGCATTAAGTATGCACGACAAGAGGACGAATAACTCAATTTCACACCAACCGATTTCAATAATTCTTTTTTTAGTGACAAATTAGTTATTATACTTCAGATTCACTAAAAATCACAAAATAAAAAAAAAACTTTTAACAAAAAGAAAACCGACTTCAAAAGAAAAACTTTTCCAAAACAAATTAATTTGCACTGAAGAGTAAAAAAATAACGATAATATAATGTAGTTATAATTGTTGTTATTTTTGGAGTCGGTGTCAGCCAAGCTAATGTAGCAAACTATTCTAGTCACAGTTGTTTCCTGAGTTGAGGCTGAAACCGACTCCAAAAATAACAATAATTTTAACTACATTATATTATCGTTATTTTTTTACTCTTCAGCGCATATTAATTTGTTTTGGAAAAGTTTTTCTTTTGAAGTTGGTTTTCTTTTTTTTAAAGGTTTTTTTTTATTTTTTAAAGGTAAGTTAAATAAACTGTGTTCAAAATGACTGTAGTAATACAGATAAATCATATTTTGATATTTAATTGATATGTAAGTGTTTTGTTTTGTTTTGTTCTTTTTTTATTATAGCTGTTGTACTTTAAATTCATAGAAATAATTATATTTTTCATCATAAAAAATTTAAAATGAGTATGATTTATATATTTTATTATTCCTGGTAACAACCTACTCAATTAATCAAGTGATTATATTTGTAATAAATATTCTTTGTATGAAAAAAAATATGTATTTGTTCTTATGTAAGGTGTGAGTAAAGCCAGTTTGTAAATACCCGTTCCCTGATACAATTATTCCTATTTTATGATTCCCGTTCAAAGGGATGGATTTATTAATAGGTGGACTAAAAAGTAAACAAAAGGCAGATATTACTTTTTTTTTAAGAGTATATAGGTCTTTATTTTAGAGTATATCTATATAAAAAATGGTACTGTTAATTTACTCCAACAAATATATTAATGGGTAAATCAATAATATAATTTAAAAATATTGTACATATTCTTCTGATTAAATTCATGGTCATCAAAAGATCTGTTTTAATATTTACTGAGAAAAAATTAGAGAGTTTTATTTGAGGTATTTCCATACAAAAAAAATTTGCGCAGGAGCTGCGTCAGCTAAGCGAATTTCCTCAGAGAAAAATTACATATTTTTCTTAAAATCGAATATTGCATCTAATAAGCGTCTAGAGAATAAATCACAACATTATTTATTTGCTTTTTCAATCGATTCAGGTTGTCATGAATTATGAGAAAATGCAAAAATCTTTTTATAACTAACAATTTGTATTTTTAAAGTAAACAGGGAAGTTAAAGACAACAGAGATAATTTAAAACAGAGATAATTTAAAGTAAGTAGGTAAAATGCAATTTTTATGTCATGTCATAATAAATATCCTAATCAAACCAAACGTAATGTGCAAACATATTGGATTGGCTACTACCTCAGAAGTATGTCTTTTTAAACTAAAACTACAATTACTTTATTCAGTAAACACTAAAAGTAGATATACAATTAAATTATTTGACTTCTAAAATAAATACCTTAAATTTTCAGAAAAATGTGTACCAAGGTACGAACGGGATATAGTACCTATTGGGTGTCCCACGATATACCTCTCGATCTTATTTTTTTATTTTTTTTTTCATCATCTTTTAAAATTTTTCACTGAATACATATTAGATGTAATTTCTCTACACACGAATTAACATCTACAATAGCAAAACAAACCAAAAATTCCATTCTTTTGTTTAAGTATAGAGGATATAAATTTCGTTTTGAGCTGTTTTAGAAAATGATTTAATAATATCTAATTATAATATTTACGACATACTCATAAAGTTTATGATTTAATAATATTTTCTTTTCAACGGTAAATACATAATTATAAATTTTTGGGAATTGAACGGTTCGACACGTTCTAAACATCATAACAACATATGAACAATTAAAAATAAATTAATACACTTTTATTACTTGTATTTAGTGTTAGAAATAATAAATATATTAAATAATTCTTAAATATAATTTCGAATACAATGGAATGTACAGTCGTTATTATTTGAAAATTTAATTTTACAACAAATAATTATTTGAACAAATAAAAATTTAATAATCTCGGAAATACAATATTTGTGTAGGATTCGAATTCAATTGAATCTCTACCAATTGATAAAATGCATATTTTAATAAAATCTAGTAGAAAAACACATGAAACTAGTCATCATACACTAGATTATAGATGACAAAAGATGACTTTACGGTAGCACATCGTTCTAAGAACATATCGCGTCTTCAAAATATCTTTGGTCTCATTATCCAGTTTTTATCAAAATTTTTAACATATTCTGGAAACTTCGTAGTAAACGTCGATGTAGGTATATGAGGCAAATTTATTAAAAATTCGTAGCACCGGAGCTGCGTTAGATAAGCGAATTCCCTCAGAAATTGAAAAAAAAAAACATATTTTTCATATAATCGAATATTATGTATTTTTAATTTTTCAAGAATTTTTATTTCGAAAATTAACCGCTTAGAGAAAAAATCATTAGAGCACTTTTTTGCTTCAAATCAAAAAATAACGAAAACAATTTTTTTTTAGATTCTAATTTTTGTATTTAGCGCACCACCCCACCCCTTGTTTATTACCGAATTACTGAAATTTTCGCGCTAAAAGCCGGATGCTTTTAATCGCAGACAATTTTTTCTTTTATATTAATTATTCTTAATAAAATGAAGAATATTTTCTTAATTAATTATCGTCCCGTATAAATTAAAAATATTGTATAATGATTTAAAAAAACTTTTTGTTCAGGTGTTTGTGCTAGTGAATTCATTTAAAATGTTGTAATATATGGTTACCAATTGCATTCCAAACACTCATTAGTGATCATGAACCAATAGATGTACGGTTTATTTTGTATCGGTACATATTTGAACAAATACATAAAGTCTGTTTTCATTCTATGATTATTGTCTCTGAAAATTTGAAATATCCCTTTTTTATCCGAACCACTTTCAAAATCTCTAACGATTATTTCTCATAGTAGGTATTTTATCAACAATTGATTACTGCATAATGATTTTTTGCGTTAATCATTCACTTTCCGAAACACAGTTTTAAGGAATTATATGAAAATTTGTGGTAATTTTTAGCCATTTTAAATTTTGAGATATTTCCTCATATTCTATAATAAGTTCTTTGTGTCAAATAAATATATTAAAATTATTTAGTGTTTATACTCATACATCGGTAAATTAATACGAATTAATCAGCGATACGAAATAATTATACAACTTAAAGCCCTCCATTAATTTTTTATAAAAAATCGTCTAACAAACTTTAAAAATTAGATTCTTACGCTCTCAGTAAATCGATGTAGATATGAATAGAGTATATATAATTTAGCAAATTGTACACACAGCATTAAACATGACTCATATATCATGTATATACAAACAAACAATATCATTTTTGAGTGATTAGAAAAGATCGTTGTGGAAAAATGTTCCATTTGCTGGACGTTTTCGATTATCGAGTCTTTACTGTATATTGAATATTTAAACATGGAATTTTAGATTTTTTAAATAACTTACCTATGTTTTAGTTATCTTATTATTCATACGGAGATTGTACGAGCATTTTCAACTTTGATGATGAATTTCGTTAAAACTTGACGAAATTTGAGAGTAAAATTTTTGTATATCTAGCAAAATTTCGAGATTGGTAACCAAATTTTAGATTTACTTTTCTTACTTTTAACTACTTTTTAATTTTTGACAAAACTCACTGTTTCTTCAGCATTGATAATAAAAGTTACCCCCAAAAACGTACCTGAAACGAAAAACAAAAAAATTAGTTAATTCTATTTTGATTACAAAAACGTCATTCACTGAACAAACTTCGTTTCAAGTAACGGAAACTAAGTATTATGTATATAAATTTTAAAATAAATCGAGGATGCTACTCCACCTAAGATTGGAAAGGAAACTTTCCATAAGTTTATCAATGCATCTATAATTCAGGAAATACGTCTTACAACTAGTTGTCTATTAACTTGCGTAGAAGGAACAAATTCTTTTAATTGGCGTTAAATTCCGTTTTCGATGCATATGGAAACTACCACAAAATTATTCTTTATCATTTCCTTGCACATGATAAAAATAATGGAAGTAATATGATGATGATGTATGTTATTCCATCACATAAATGGATGGATGTAATTGTAAAATGACCTTCAAGTAAAATACAATTCTCAATATATATTAATTATTTGTACACGTTTGTACATCTGCCATATTAAATGGCTGGCTGCATTTATTTATTTATTAAAATAATACAAAAATAAATTCAATCAATTCGTGTCATCAATTTGTAATTAATTAAAATCAACAACACTTTTATTGCACCACACATACTCAAACAATCATTAAACAATCAATTCATAGAATTGTCTTTAATATCCGTTGTTTCGAACGAACAAGTTATTCGTTCATATATGAAAAAATCTAATAGGCGGAGAGCCTATAATGAAGTAACGAGAATAATTTTGACCTAGAATATACAAAAATCAGTTCCATTCTACGATTGGGCGAAAGTTTTCTCAGATATCGACTATAGACTCGTAAGAAAGGAGTGATATCCTGGAGAAATATTGGTAACAGCTTGGTTTCCTGTAAAAATAGTTTTTCACACATGGTTTTAGGTGATACTTCAAAAAATTATCTTCTGAATTTCTGAGATAATGACTAAAATCTTATACAAAGGTCGATATTCCGAAGCAATATTTAGTCGACACCTCAGAAACTTGACCGTTTAATCGCAAAATCACCCAATGTTTCGTGTTTTTGGATTCTTTTGGGTAATTAATACCCAAAAACATAAACATATAGCGCATTTAACGATTCAATGATTTCTTTCTTTCTTTTTGCAATAATCGCTCTGAAATAAAAGCTTTTCGTACAGAGTTTAAGAGAATATCTCATTAAGTACTAGCTCAATCGTAACATAAAACCAATTATCGTCTTTTAGTCTAAATTTTCCGTGTATACTGTTTGCTGTTTCGAAATAAAAATTTGTTCTTGATTTTATAAATTTTTTCAAAAAATATCAAATTATTAAAAAAAATTTTGAACTAAAATCATGTCTCGAGCAATTTTTTTCAAGAAAAAACTAAAATCGGAATTAATCCAGTAAAAATCTTTGATAATTGGACGGCTACTTGTTCAATTCTTCAAAGGTTTTCTTCTACGAACGAGACTAAACTTGTTTATCCTCAATTAATTTCTCAAATTAATACTTTAGCAACTTCAACAATCGTTCAATCACAAAACATTAACCACATTTGTATGTCTATGGATTATTCAGGGTAATTTGGATTTAAAAAATTGGATCTATCGTATAAAAACATTGGCATTCAACTGATTTCATAATTACAGTATAGTTCGAAGTATTTTCTGAATCACGCGAAAAAAAATTCTTTTAGTATTTTAGGCAATATTTCACAAAATAATCCCATTTTCGTTAAGTGAACCCTATTTTAATAATTATTTGCCCTTTTTAATAAGTAACGAAAACTTGAATAAATAAAATTAATTGATTTGATTATTGATTTCTCAACAGGTTTTCATCTAGCCGAGTCTTAAATTTCATACAAACAGAACACTCAAAATGGTGGAGGTATGTTACACCGTTTTATTACAAACTGTAGTGTTTGGCTTACAATGTATGATAACGTAAGAATTTAATAATTGCTTTATGCATATTGTATAAAACATACCAATTTTTCTCTCATTCATCATTGCAAACATGAATACATGTGTGTATATTTTAGGGAACAATGCGATGAAGTGCCTCTAAATTTTTTCCCCATTTTAAATTAATATGTTAATTTTTATTTGTCTGTAATCAAAACTAAATTTTAATTGCCTTACGTCATTTTCATGTCTAAAAGTAGTGTTCTAAATAAATTATGCGTTTGTTGATTTGAAAATTAATTCTGTATGAATTGCATTGGAACCCAAATGTATTGAGAACGGAAATACTATAACAGTGAACTTTTTAATAGTTGAGCGAAGATTATTTGAGGTAAATTTTCAAACCATAATGTGAATTCAACAATATATAGTTATTCAGAGATCTGTGTAGAAAGGCTACCCAATTTTTCGAAGGATTGAGATTTGAGGCTGATATTGAGCCGCAAACTTCACGATTTGATTTTTAATCTAAAAAAAGTTAATAAAAATGTTTTCATAAAATAAAAACAGAATATTATCTTGCTCGACTTAAGCCTAAAAATTATAAAATTCATTATCAAAAACATTACGATATTTTTTGATGAAATATTTATTCAACCTTGCGTAAAAAAACAATTACTTAGGTCGTAAAAATATTTAGTATTAGTTAGAAAAACTGTTATGCTGAAAGCACAAGGTGCTATACTTTATATGATATTTGGAGTCATAAAACTGTATTATATTATTAGAACATAGTTAATATTAAACTTAGGTAGGTACTTACTTTTTTTGGGTTACCATATAAAAAAACAAAACGTTCAATTTGTTCAAATCTAGTTTTATTGCTTTTGTTATTACCCATAGTCAACTTGTCATAAATATTTCCAATATTAAAATCTCGTTTAAATTTCAAAATCTCGTTAATCTATTAAGAACCCGTTTTTTAAGGCAAATCAGCAAAAAATTTCCTTAAGTCTTTGTATCTTCCCTTTTGAAGATATGTAAAGGCAAGTTTGCTTGCGTGACTTGCGTGTTAAATTTATAGAAATCGTTTGTTTTTGTCTGCTAGGATATATGTTACCAGAAAGCAATTGACAACACAATACGAGGCGAAAGTTTTCAATCTTGCAAGTTTCGAAAGACTACGAAAGGTCTCCCTGTCATTTTTTATTATTGTGTCGTAAATGGCTTTCTTTTAATATTTACCAAAAACAAATTGTCGAAACCCACAAACAACGGAAATCTCGATTTCGATACATTCGACATTTGAGTCGCTGGTACAATAAAACTTGTGATTTTCTTGATTATTAAACCTTCATTTATCCACAAAAAGGAAGTCTAATATAATAAGAGTATAAAAATTATTTCTATTTTCAAATTTTTATATTGTAGGGTAAAATTAGACATGTGGAAAGTAAAAACATTTTCTGGTACTAGGTTAAATTCGTTGAAATTTCTTGTGGACGTAAAAACTAAAAGATAAAAAAATTAATAACAAATATGGGAATAAAAACATGATATTAAAAACATAAATAATTAAGTAATCCTTAATAATGCAGCTGTTATATAAGTCAGTTTGATAAGAGCTGCATACACTTACAAAGCAACGTAAAAGTTATTATCCAAAAAACTTTACAATTTACTTGCAAGAAAAATTATCCGAGGAATGAAAATGCACTGAAAATATCTTTGTGAAAAGAATTGAACTATATAGAGGTGAGTTATTACGGGTTAAAATTTTATGACACACGTTAGAAGAGGGATATAGATCGGGCATGGGCAAACGTGGCTTAGAGAAGTCCTTCAGACTTCTGTAATTAATATACGAGTAAGACAGTGGTAACCTACCCAGTGACAAAATACGACTCTTCTACTAATAGTTTATTCTAATAGCAATGAGATACTACGGCCCAAAGTGCGGTGATTATTTTTGCGTCACCTTGTAAAAATCTCCAGACATCATGTTATTAAACATAATAAAAAAAATGAAAAATACAAGAAAATAACTGTAAAAGAGGATAATAAATTAAATTTATGAACATACAAAAATTTAGATGAAAAATGTTATATTTGTAATCCGTTAATACACTCACAAAAACTCACATCACTAGCGACCTATATGAACTGAAATGTGAGCGGAGCGGACAGATGAACAGAGAGACTGTGCCAGTCATATGAATGACTACTTTTAATACTATTTTTCATGTTATTCATTCATAGATTTTTTTTTCAATTAAATTGTCTGTTCGTGTGACACAAATGTAAACGAACATAATGTTAGGAAATATAAGACAGTTGTAGAAGTAGAAAGCACAAAATTTATTTACACTAGACAGAAAATTTGCTTATTGTATTGTTTGAAATAAATGGAATCGAACATTATTTTAAGGAAAAATAGACTTTTTCACATTGTTTTTTCTTTTTTTTAAATGAAAGTAAATGTCTTGATAAATACGCTAATTTTTTCTCCGATTTTTAGGAGCCATATGACCGAGGAAACAGACAATGAAAATCATTAAAATTCAAATTGGCGACAACGATCCAGAAACACACGAAGTTTTACGAATATAGGAATTGCGAATGAAATAAACCGGCAATGACAGATAAATCGATCAATATTAACGATGAAAAATCGCGCATAAAAATATATCGGGCGTGTTTTGTGCTTTTTGTGCCAAAACACTAATTCGAAACAGCCAGAAAAACTCTATTTTTCCGTTTCCAATGGATAGGGCTATTAGAAAAAAGTGGTTTGATTGTGCTCATCGCAAGGGTCCGATTGGAAAATTATTATTGTTGCGAAGATCATTTTGTAGTAAGTACAGTACGAATATTGTCATTGCTTTTACTATACATGACGAAATTAACCAAAATTCATCATGCTACAAAAGTCCCCATAGTTCTCCATCGAAGACCTAACAATTACTCATTTTCTTATTAAAATTAATACAAGCAAAGTTGCTTTTACTTCACGAACTTCGGGTGCATTGAACCTGTCATCTTGCACTAAAAACTCCCATACCATAAAAATACTTATTTTCGGTAGATTTCCTTGATCTGCCTTTGAAAATCCTTGGTCGATTTTTGGTGGCATTTTATTCTTCACTTTCAGAAATGATATAATATAGACAATACCCCCTTTAAAGTTGATATGAACGATATATTAATACGACTGTTGACACTGTTTTATTGTCATTGCTTGTCGAATTGACGTCACAGATCACGTGTGCGGTGGGGCCAAAAAAAATCGTTTTAAATTATTTCAAAAACCATTTTAGTGTGAAATTTTTAATTGACCTTTTTTACTGTATTTTATGTTCCATGTGCTATTACTAAAATCCATAGTCCAATCACTAATCTTGTTATGAAAATAAATAGAGAAGGGAAGCATTAGAACCGAAAATTGTCAGAATTATAGATTATCCAAATTATCAATATATGAGAATAAGCATATTATTTTCATTTTTTTTTATAATTATACCTATTGGTCAAAATTATTCACCGGAAAATTGTTAGAAAATTATAATAAGACAATTTTATTTTGAGATAAATAAACTTGTTTGGTTGATTTTTTTCTAACGCCGCCATCAAATTTATATTTATTCCTTGGAAAATATTACGTTTAATGGAAATTTGAACAATGTTCTTTATTTTACTTCACGGAAAAAGGTTTACTTATCTATAATTTCTAGCAACTCGTCGTCTAAAAATCGGGCGTATATCAAAATAGCTTTTATTTAAACAGATATTCCAACTTGATACGTTCCCGTTTTATAAAGTAAATTTCCTAAGAGCAGTGTTGTTACTAATGAGTTTTTAATGTAATGTCTAGTAATGAAATTGTCAGGCAACGTTGAGCAATACACACAATTTTCTTTCCATCATATTAAGAAAATAAAAAATTGATTTCCGTCAACTTAGTACATACCATCATCGCATTCTATAAAAACAAAACGGATTTAAGTTATTTGCATTAAAAGTAAATGTAATTTCCGGTTAATAAAATCGTTTTAACAAATTAAAATGAGAATATATTTTTCATATAATATAAATACAAGGTGTAACAAGAAGCTTCGTTGGCTGCTTTTTTCGGACTTTCGTTCATTCACTCTGTGCACTTCATTCTGAAAATATAGAAATAAACCTGCCTGCTGAAGGAATATCCTAAATTTATTATAACAAACTTGTTATATCTTTAATTTAAACGGGGTATCTTTCAAGAGCGGTGTAAATGAAATAAATATCCATTACAATGCTGAAACTTAAACGGAAAATTGGTGAAATCTCGACTAAAATAAAATATTTGTTGAAATATTAGTATTTGTACAATATCTAGAGAAATGACCCCGCTTTGATCTCTTTGGCTCAGAGAATTAAAAATATATTTTTACTTTACCAGTTCATTAGATCTTTTTCAAAAACATCAATTTATGTCAATTGCATAACTACTTTCTTGGGTAGTTTTTTTTAGTACAATTCTTTTAGTTAATAACTTCGATGTGAGATTGATTTTTTTTCGACAAATACTTGATTGTTAATAACTTAAAAAATTGATCATTTTTACTTTTTTGTTGCTTTTCAAGTTAATAATTATGTTATATCGTTCTCCTCCATAAGCAATTATCAAATTGTGTCTTAAAGTTAGTGACTTCCACGGTTATAATTGTTTGCAATAAGCGAAAAATTTACTAAGTACAATAATTAAGATTCTTAAGAAAAAATATAATTATGATATTATTCATCCTGTATTTTTATGTATCCCTATATATTATAAATGTGAAAGTTACGATGTTTGTTTGTTACGCTTTCACTCAAAAACTAGCGAATTAATTTGAATGAAACATTATAATAATATAGCTCATACATCAGAATAACACACGAGCTATAATTTATAAAGATATATTTTTAAAACAAAATAAAAATATTTAAATTTATTTTTTGCACATTTCATAAATAGGGATGAAGGAGACAACTTGAAGGGGACATCTGCCAATCAAGGCTATTAGACATACTTTTTACATTTAAAAAAAAAATTGAAAACTGACTAGTTATTTGCATTTCATAAAACATGAAAGAAACAATATATGCCCTTTTCCATTTTTATGCCACCTTTCAGCAAATAAAATAAATTTCGCTATTTTTCATTTTTTAAAGATCTTGCCAGTTATTTACAGATAAAAACGCAGGCGTAGCTGCGGGTAAAAGCTAGTATATGTATACATTAGAAAAAGGAAAATTATGAAAATTGTATGTATTTATATATGTGGAAAAGCTTTCTCTACGTGGAGTAAAGCTTCTGGTTGCTATTATTTAATTTACCTGTGTAGTAATACTTTTAGTTCCTTTATTATGGTTATTATTGGAGTAAAAAAAAATTACTAAAAGCACGATGGAAAATAATAATAATACATTTTCACTGTGAAAAGTCAGTTGTTTAAACGAAAACTGTTTATACATAAAGCTGAATTTATACACTGCATAAAACTTAAAAAGATTTTAAACGCTTACTTTAATTCATTCTGATTGAACAACTTTTTACACAAATTTATAAATATATAAAAGAAGAAAATTTTGTATGCACGTTCCTTAAATAACGCAAGTGTGCACTAAAAATGGATTTTTGGAAATTCATCTCCCAAGGAGTTAAGAAGGGAATGAAAACTTAACATCGAGACGTCCTTTTATCATCGTGTCGCCTCTAATGAAGAATGATAGACAATTACTTACAGTACGAAGTTTTAATGGTTTAACTACGAAGTGAAAATGGTATTCTTAGATAAAGCATTATTAAATTTTTTCATAACATTTTTTATGTCCTTCGTTTTAAAAACTATACCTACTACAGTTTAAAATAATAAAATATGATAAACACTAGGTATCTAATATAATATTACTACATCTCAATTAATTTAAGAAGTTTCGAGACTAAACTGGAGAGATTTCTAAATTGTGCTTATCTGATAAAATTTCAAGTCTATTCTCTGTATGGTTTACGAGATATTGATTTAAAAAACTGTTTTTACATGCTAGTTTATTGAGGAATGGTAAAAAATGACGGTTTTAAGTCAGTAAGTACATTTAAAAACGTTTCCACTTATATGGAAAAGTTTAATTTATATTTTTTTGGTCGTGAGTTTCATTATGATAACGAAATTAAGAACTTTTTCTATCTAATTATTTAGTAATCGATCCCAATATACAAGCACCTTAAAATTAATGTTAATATTGGAAAGTAAAATTTAAATGATGGTCATGTCACTTTTAAAGTGTCTTCCTACTTAATTAAGATTTTCATAATTTGTGTCCATCTAATGATTTTCAAAAACCAACTTCACTATTATGTCCATGCATTGAGAAGTATTCACCTGAAGTGATGAAAATAATATTAGTCATCATTTTTCATTGACATAAAATCGTAAGAATTATTGACTTTTAACTTGTCAATGATTACTACAAGTATTTTTATAATTCGTAAATATTCGATATATATTCGTATATTCGAAGGTATTTAGAAAAGTTATAGAACAATTTGTTATAAATATATTAAATTCTTTTCTATATATAGTCGGATAAAGGAATAGATAAAATAGCTATTCTTAGGGAGTCCTCAATAACAGTTTACCGATTTTTATGATTTTTTTTTTCAAAAGGATTCTTTTAGTATATTATTTAAAATCAGAAACATTTCAGAGGGGGGAAATAATCTGGAGGGGGAATAGGCAATGTCCCAACTAGTACATCAACGCCCAGCCTAAATCGCTATTGATAGAAGTTTTTTTTACAGTAGGTGTCACATAAGAAATCATTATTCGAAATTCATCCCCTAAAAGGGTCAAATAGGGAAAAAATTTTGTATGAAAATATATACAAATCTTCATTTTTGAGTTCTTCACTAAACCGATTTTTAACATAATTAGTGAACTCAAAAATGACTTCATACAAACTTTCATCCCTTATTTCACCCTTTTAGAGGATGAATTTCGAAAAATCCTCAAAAATTCTATCATTAACGATTTAGGCTGGGCGTTGATATATCAGTCTCGACATACCCCTATTCCCCCTCCAGATTATTTCCCTTCTCTGGAATGATTCTGATTTTAAATAATAAACAAAAAGAATCATTTTGAAAAAAAAAATCATCAAAATTGGAGCTGTAATTGAGGACTCCCGAGTAAAAACATTCATTGATGCGACTAATAATACAGATAAAAGTCTTTATAAATAAAAATAGAAACGGATTAGAAAAAGCTTAGAAAAAGATAGAAGGTAAGTTGCACATAAATACCATTATACAGAGTGCTTTTTTTTAAAAAAAAAAGTTAGCAAAGCCTTCTTACATCGTTACAATATATTCAAAGTTAATAACGCCTTCTTATATAGAAGTCAATTTTCTCTTATCATTTGAAATGTAACCTGGGATTATTTGGTGTCCATCAACGTCTGACCCACATAATTTAGAAAATTTATTTCAACTAGCTATCAGTTAACTATCAAATAGGACACAAAACTATACTTTGCTTTCATATCTTAATCTTTTTTAAATAAAGCACTACGTCTGTCTTTAGGTACTCATTTCGATAAGTTTATTGAAATATTTGTCCAGTTTTTACATTCCACAGTACACCATTTATAAAAGTTTATTTTTTAATTTTTATAACCAGTGTGCTATGGAATGTAAAAACTAGACAAATTGATAATTTTATGTTATGTATTCAAATATTTCAATAACCTTTAATAATTTTGAGTGCAGACCACAGTAATGCAAAAATTAAAAATACGAATTTCGTCATTAAAATTGATATAATATGAAAGAGGGCTACAATCCCTGAAAAAAAGACCAAGATTAAATGACCCACGTCACTACAACTTTGTTTAACTTCCACTCTGTACGTATATGTAGTTAAACACGATGAATTACTACGCCCATCTTACTCGTACGTCTGATGCTCTTCGAACGTTGGCTTTCACAGACGAAGTCTACTTTAATATGAACTAATAAAAACTATATATAATATGAAAATGGAAAAATATAAAAAGAACAATCTAGGAAATAAAAATTTTCTACATAACAGCATTTACAATAGAAAAATATTTACTTTTAGTTGAAGTTTCTAGAAATATCGTACTCGTAGTAGAACTTTACTAATGTAATGCAATTATTGAATTCATTCTTTCATTGTTAGTAAGTTAAATTTACACCGTAGTAGACTGTAGAGAAACCGTATCTCTACACTTTTACTGTTCTCACAATTATACGAATATTTCATGGATGTTTTAATCAGTTAATTGTTTTTCTTTTCAAAGTTTTTATATGCATACATGCGAAGTTTATTTTATTACAAATTATGGCTTTGTACAACAGTTCAAAATATACGATAGGAAAAAATATAAATCATTGATAAAAATGGAATAACATCTTTATCAAACCATTAAGTAATTTTATATACATACTGTGTCCAAAAAATAAGGTGACATTGAATTTAAACTGCGCGTGTTTGTTGTGCATTATGAATTCCTTCCGCCCGGCCAACAGTCAACAAGGAATAATATTTGAACGTTATGCGTCATTTGCGTAACGCTATCTGTCTTAAAAGGCCGGAATTGTGGAAAGACAATTCATTGATTTTACACCACGATAATGCACCATCCCATACTGTACTCTTAATTCATGATGATTTCGTCAAAAACTCAACCCATGTCGTTCCGCAACCACCATTTTCACCTGATCTGGCGCCGTGCGACTTCTGACTGTTCAGCAAGCTCAAAAGACCGCTCCGTAGACACCGTTTCGATACGATAGAGGGGATTCATGTCGCAGCGAAGACGGAACTAAAGGCAATCCCGGAAAGTGACCTAGTGATCCTAAGTCTATGAGGTACCTGGTGCCCACAGTGAGCGGTATCCCCGACGTCCCTTGGAGTTTTCGGGAAATTCGTTCTATAAAAGCAGTCCAAACTACCCGAAATACCCTGGGTACTTACCCGAGATACCCTGGTGCACGATTTTGCGCGATATTCATGTTCAGCGGAAACAAAAACCCCCAAAAAACAAATTTGATATTATTTTTATCACTATTAACCGAATTGGGAATTTAGTAGATATATTTACGGTCAATTTAAAATGCAATTATAAAATGCATATTATTTATGCAAATTGCATATTGTTAATTTCTTATAAATCAATTTAGGTCACAAAATTTCCTGACACTCTAACGAATCGAATGCAGAAAACCGCATTCAAACCCGTCCTACTGTTCAAATTTTACGAATCTTGACTGTTTTTAGTACGCAACTATTATTAATTTTCACACACAGGTTAGTTTTTTAGTTAAAATAGTTTCTTGTGAAAATTCGAATAAAACAAAATTTAATAATTAGAAAATTTAAGTACCTAAATTAATTATACAAAAATTATATAATTTTGGACTATTTTACTATATATTTCTGACTATTTTACTATATTTGCCAGAAAAGATTGTCCATAATAAATCGCGATACAAAATTGCACTAATACTCTCAATGACGAAGGTAAATTTTTACCCATACGCATCTGCCTTGCACTGCTTTCCCTTATACTATTTGTATCCAATACTTCTGTTTTAATAATAATTCAAGAAAGCAAAAATAATCATAAACAAATCATTTTCTTATAGTTATAAAAATAGACTTTTTATTCAATCGATAAGAAATAAATTGAATATTTTATTGTCGAGCCAAATCAATGTTTTACAAAATACTTGAATTATTCAAATAAAGTATTATAAAAAATATCATTTGAAATTCAATCACTTTCAAATAGGTAAGATATTTGTTACAGTTGATGAGTTTTAATGCGTGATTTGATTTAAAATAAATATAAATAAAAAATGATAAAAATGTCAATTTAAAACCATCCATCAAGGGTTCTATACATACGTTTAAATTTACTTCGCGTGATTCAGAAATTTATTTGCTGGATAAAATGATAAACAAACACACTTGATGAATTTCTCTTTTCTTACGTGCTACCAATAAAATGAAATTGTTGCAAATTCAAGTGATACTTAAATTCTGTAAAAACAAGATAGGTTAATGTACTTATTTTTAAACCTGTAAATTGATTCATATTTATAATTTTAAAGGTTTTTCCTAAAAAGATATATATTATCATGTATATGAAAATATACCAAGGTATACTAAGTGTAGTCCCAAGTTTGTAACGCTTAAAAATCATGATACTATGGTATACAAAATTTTGGTATAGGTGTTCATAAAATTACCTAATTAGTCCATTTCCGGTTGCCTGTCTGTCTGTTGTCTGACGTCTGTCGTCTGTCGTCTGTCATCACGACTGCTCAAAAGCGAAAAGAGATATCAAGCTGAAATTTTTATAGCGTGCTGAGGACGTAAAAAGTGAGGTTGAGTTCGTGAATGAGCAACATAGGTCAATTGGGTCTTGGGCCCGTAGGATCCATATTGTAATCCGTCCGTTAGAGATATAGAACAAAAGTTTAAAAGTAAAAAATGTTTCTTATAAAAAACTTAACAACTTTTGTTTGAAACATTTTACCCGTGAGAGCGCAAATTGAATAGTATGTATTATTCAGTAGGTACCCAAAAATTCAGAGTTCAAAACCAAAACAAAATCGACAACCATCGAAAAATTTCCGTATATTGGCCCATGCCTGGTTAACAATAATCGGCCGATCACAATATTTTAAACTGGGCCATATCCGGTGGATCAATGCCTATTTATCCGTATTTAGATTAGCGTACAATTAACTTCCGTAAATTGGTTGATGATTGGCATGCAATTACGACTGATCATTGGCCAATAAATGTTATCCAATCAACGGTCGTTAATTGGCAAAACAAGGGCCCAAGATACCATCCAAGCATGGGGCTAAAATGTAAGCCAAGCATTGGCCTAGGATCCGAGCCAAGCGTGAGCCTAGAATCATCAGCAAGTCCTTGGCCACTTATGTGAACCAATCCTAGGCCGATTATGGAACATTGGCCGCCATTCATGGCCCAATATCCAGCCGATAATCATTCTTTGTATGGGTATACGAACAAAGATAATTTGATAGATGCATAGAATAGATAAATATAAAAAATGCATAGATTGATAAATCAAAATTTTAGTGGAGTCATGAACATTCAGTTTTTCGTTTTGTTTAGAAAATCTAGAAGAAAAGCTGATGATATTTAACCAATTGTTGATTTTTAACCAAAGATTTTTTTAATGAAAAACCACATTGGTGGCAAACAAAAGATAGTATGGGAACTGCTTGTTTAAATGGTGAAAATTTGAGTCCCTTGATTTTTTAAATAAGTAACTTCAAGCTAATTAAAGAAAGACAACACAAAACAAAAACAAACAAAAAATTATAAAAAGTCCTATAGACAAATTTTATAATCAATTACAATGAACACACCGAAATAATAAAAATGACCATTCTATTTTATTTCCATTTTATAGAAATAATCTTTTAAGAAGATCTTTTTCAAACCATTTAAAATTGGTTTTAAAAGAACAAAAAAAAAAAAGGGTTACATATTATTTTTTAAAAGGATGCGAAATTTTATTCCACAAAAATTTATGAGGCATGAACGAAAAATAAAAATAAAATTTTATCGTATTACATGCTGAAAATACTAAAGTATTAATTTTTGTAGATAAAAGTCAGATGAAAATCAGATTTTTATTTGTATTTTATTGTTTTAGGAGTTTGTACTTATATTTAGACCGGCAGCTGGTATCAAAATTATGGTGTCAAGCGTCCTGGTTTTGTACTTGGTTATAAAGGTATTAATTAATTATTGAGTTTATTAGATCGTAAAAATTAAATAAAAAATAGCTTACATATAGAACAGATCTCCGTGGCTTAAATCTGCACAAATCTGAATTTAAGCCTCATGTTCGATTTGTAATTTTAAAATTTCGAATATAAGTGTCATGTTGTACGTGTCCTTATTTAAGTTAATTAAAAAATTTACGCTATCTTTACATAATTATTCTAACTTAATAATTATAGTGGAGTCCATGAGTATATTTATTTTCAAAACTCTAAAAATTATTTCAAATTTACTTCGATTTTAAGATAAATGCAAACCATACTTTAAACACTCAGCTGATTATTTCATTGAATAAAAAGACTAAAGATGCCTACTTCATTATACATCTGAATTTGCTGTGCCATATTTGCTCTCCGAGTCTTTTATAATTGTGATAGTTTTCCTACTATTTATATAAAGTATGTAGTTTGTTTTGTTATCTTAATTTTTTACACATAATTTGTGGTGTAAAAATTGTTACATTAACGTCTTTTATATGTGTATGTGCGTATGGTTTACGAGATTTTAAACAAACATTTCTGTTAAATATTATGTGTCTATGGACGTTGTAAACTTAAGTACTTTTTATTATCGCTAGAGAGAGCCTTTCTCAGTAATAAAATCCAAAAAAAATCTTAATATTGATAAGAATTGATGTATGAATAAATTAATATATCCCACATGCAAGTTCAACCATCAATTATACATCTTTTTTGGTAAAAGTGTAAAAGGTATAATCAAATTTCAACAAATTGCTTATTTAAAAATTTTTTTAATCTTTTTAGATAATAGGATCAAATGTAATTTTCTATGGCCTCCGTACTATCAGGGTTTGGTTTGGGCATGTTCTGAAATCTAAAATTTTTACCATTGTAAGAGTATACATAGTGAGGTTTTTTTATTATTATTTATATATCATGAGCTGTAATAATAAATTGGAGTATGGTTTTCGTATATTAAAAAAGGCTTCCTCTTAAAACTATCCCACCATTGTAATGTGTTCCAAATAAAATTATACAGCAAATAAAATCAAGAATATAATTCTGACAGTTACGTCAAAGAATGTTGTTCCTTATTTAAAAAGGGTACAAATGTGATGAGTTTAAGTATTCTTTAACGAAATTTTACTACAAGTATACAAGTATTACTTCAAAAATTCGATAATAAGTTGTTTAAATACAAAAGACGGTCGATCATCGCCCATCTTCAAAATCAGATGAGACATATTTTTTATGAAATTTTATTGATTTTTCAACACTCCTATCATAGTTTTTTTTAATCGAAAAGTGTTCATACTTAGTTTTGATTAAAATAATTTTAATCAAGTTTTTCCATGAACGGCTTTTTAGGCAATAATATACCATTGTTTTCGTAATTAAATTATCTTTCTTCTGATATCATTTTTGATTAACAGATTTCTTCATAACATATGAACAGGAAAGTAAATACAGTTAAATCGTTCATGGACAAAATTCATTAAAATTAATTGAAATAAACAGCCACGGAGGCTTTTCGACAGAAAAACTATGATAAAAGTGTTTAAAAATCAATAATATTTCATAAAAAATGGGTCTCATCAGATGGGTAAAGATCAACCTTATCCCTTTTTTAGACCAAAAGTTCCGCTTGGATTTAAGAAAGTACTAACTGATTGAAATAATAAACTTTAAGTCATATTCTTCCAGTGAATTTCATACTGTTTTATTTAGTGGCAATAACTAAATGTAAATACATATTTGTTTAATTTTTATTACGTCAAAGAATCAAAGCTATCATCACATAATATTATTTTTAGACTTTAGTTTAATTAATGTTTATTTTTAAATTTTGTCAATGTTTTAGATAATACTAGCATAGTTCTTAAGCATTTTAGTATAGTATAGATTTACGCTCCATTTTTCCTAACCTTTCTGAAAGATAGGTATAGCAAAACTTTTAAGCATTTAAGCTCCATTTTTCCAAACCTTTCTGAAAGATACTGGGAACAGACCACATTAGATGATTATTGCTGGTCTAGCTTAAAAGACACAAGGAAAAATTGCTGGTCTATTTGAAGAGACATAAATAAAATACAAGAAAATGCTAAGGAGATACATATTTAATATTTTTTTAAATTTTAAGGCGCCGATTTTTTTTTTTTTTTTTTTTGTAAAACAAAAATAATAAATATTTTGGAAACGTTACATACTAGATTTTTTTCATAATTTTGCTAAAACTTAGTGTACCTCAATTGTTAAGGAAAAACACTATTCCTTTAAACGTAAAGGATAAAAACCATGTACTACTAAACCATGTAACTAGTGTAATATGGAACACTAATGAATAACAATCAAAATTTCTCATTGCTGTTGATGGTGTATAGTTGAATAATAAATAATATTTATCATTATAAAATCATAAGCTTATATAATGACACCAAACAACATTAATTTGATGTTACAACAATATAACAACACAACAATGCATATTATAAAAGTTACTTTACAACACTATACTGTCACTGTTATAATGTCAACCATATTAACTACAGTATATGTGTCATGATTATTAAAAATATTATTCGACTAGTTTAGGAGAATATTAGTTTTGGATCTATTGTGAAAATTATTGATCATAGACTATCAACATTGAACACGTAATAATTTCATAATAATTAATTTTAGAAAAAAAAGTATAAAGTATAAGTTGTAAGAAATTTGTTGATTTAGGTGTTGTTGAGTTAAGTTAGTATACATCGAAAAACTGTAACATATACAAAAAGCACAGAGAGCACATTTTGCATTTAGATTTCCATGATTTTTTTTATCGGACATTTGGAGAATTGATAAAAGTAAGTATAGTAATAAGAAAAATTTTGTTGTTATCGTGGCTTGAGTGTCAAATATATGGAAGCCGAGTTTTTATTTTTCGTTGATTTTAATATTGTCTAACGTTCAAGTTAAAGTTATTTAAAACACAATACATAAAATCAAATGGTAGAAAGTTTGCAAATGTAGAAAGGTTTGATAAACGAAATGTATAATTTAAGATTTTTCAACGCTCTCAACGGTTAGAAACTTCTTGACGTTTATTTCTACGTAATATGCTATCAATGACTTTCATAAAAGGCATGCAAAAAAATGGTCGTAAAACAAAGCACGTCGAAAGACAAAAACGAAAAACTCGATTTCCAATTCAACCCTCCAAATAGCGGACAAATAGAATGCAAGAATTTTCACTCCATTATTGGCTATTTGTCGAAATTGCAGAAGTAGAAATTTTACACAGGAAAAGGTAACACGAAAAAACGAATCAACTTCTTTTCGAAACTATAAAACACAAGAAGTTGTTAATATTTAGATAGTTTCAAGTTATTAGCTCAAACAACTATCAAAATTTGTTAATAATAAAAAATGAATATTTTTCCGCAGAGAATTCCCCTTTATTTAAGAGATCTATATCCAATCCTATCCTTCGAAAAATATTGGCTATGTATCAAGTAAATAAGTATGGTATAAAGCCATCGTATATCCACACTATGGATACAGAAATAATTTATTATATCAATTCTGCAGAAAAGTTGTAAAATAACAAAAGGTGCCCATAGATAGATAGCTTCATGGATATTACATGATATAATAATATATTTGTTAATGTGGTATAGGTACCTGCACATAGTATATGATCTGTAGTCTGGTCAACAAGTTCAAATTGGTGAAATATAGGAATACTAGTCTTAAAAATACGAGTGATAACTGTTTGGGTTCGTAATGATGATGATGACACTTAAGATCTGCCATAAGCGTTTTTCAGCACATAAAAAATTGCAAAAGTTATAAACAATTAAAGATGAAAAAAAGTTATTTCGTTTTTCGCCAATAGAGTTCTAAAGAGGAGAAAATTTCCAATAAAAAACTCCCACTCCAAGAAGTCCATCTTCTTTATTAATAATTTTAATTGAACACTGCCTAACTTGTTGAAAAATTTAACTCAAAGATAAATTCCCAATGGGAATTTAATGTATGTAGAACACACCAAAACTTTAAATTTGCTTGAAACTTTTTCAAATTTTTTAATTAATTTTTAATATCTTAAATAAATTATTTAGTGTGAGAGTTAAATTAAAATTATAAATAATGGAAATTTTCACTTCTTTAAGAATCTTTTTTTTTTCAATTTCTTAAATATTAATATTTTATGAAATATTATCGAAAACGGAATACTTTTTTTTTGTAGGTATAACTTTTGCAACTTTTAATATGCTGAAAAACGCTTCTGGCACATTTTTTTAGACATCATTCCGAATCCAACGCGCTATCACACGTATTTTACAAGTTATTATTTAGTTTCACCTGTCCCATTGCCTGTTTGTACTCAAATCTTGCAAGCAAAATTTGGTCCACTTCCCGGTTTTCGAATGAACTCAAATTTTGCATGTACCTACATTTAGTTTGGATGACAATGCATGGTAAGGTTCTTATTTTCCCATCGCTTAAACCATATTTGATATATATATATTTATAATTTTTAATTTAAGGCTAAAATATATATATATATATATGTATATATATATATGTATATATATATATATATATATATATATATATATATATATATATATATATATATACATATATATATATTTTAGCCTTAAATTAAAAATTTTAATAAAAAATACTTTTTAAGGGACAAGCTTTTATTTTACTAAAAAGTAGAAAATAATTTTATCTATGAGTCACTCATACCCGACTATTTGTAAAAGCTTGAAGCGCTTAATATCTCAAGAAAGCTCAAGCTTTTACGAATAGTCGGGTATGAGTGACTCAGATAAAATTATTTTCTACTTTTTAGTACAATAAAAGCTTGTTCCTTATAAGGTATTTTTTATTCAAATTTTTTTTATAACCAGCATTTCTATATTTCATCAATTTGAACTTGTCGACTAGACTATTGTATAAACCAACCTAATTATTACATCAGTAAATATACATTATTATTAATTCGAGGAATGAATGGAGGGTGTTTGGTTGGGCTATATATTGTAATTCATTATTCAACAATGTTCAAGCTATCATTTATGTAAATAAAATTGGATTTACTGTACCTATATTGTCATGTTTTTGAATGTATAAGTTGAAACATAAAATATAGTTCCATGGTGTTAATTAAGTGGTCTTACTGTTCTCTAAGAAAAATACGAGTGGAATAAAATTTTAAACTCTAATCACATCTTAAAAATTTATTTTGGATAAACGATACAAGTATTTACATTTTTGTAGTATGTGTTTTAGGTAAGGGACAAGACCATCATGCACCATTGATCATCACTAACGATTGAACCTGGGAGCGTTCTCTTCAATATGCATTTTTTACAGATCAATCTACAAATTTGTCTTATTGGTGAATCGATCAGTATAATAGTCTCAAATAAATATATTTCATTGATTTGGAGTAGGTCAGCAGGCCGACTCATAACAAAGGGCCAATTAACTGCCACACTAAGTGCTTGTCATTGATCGGGGATACAGGATATTGTTTTGATCCTTCGTTTATGACAGTGCATTTTCAAACCTTATCTGCTCAAAGTTTTATGTTATGCTTAAAACTGAATACTAGCATAACAAATTATAGTGATTTTTAACTTAATTAAAGACGTACATTCTTGAGACTTGTTAATAGTCAAAAAAAAAAATTATATCGAGTGTATTTTTTTCAATTCTCTTTAATTAAGATTACTAGACAAGACATTTGTCAATATTTAGTTTACGCAGTATGTATCATATTAAAAATCATCAATTATAATCGAGAGACATGATGTAAATAAATATCGTATGCATGATTAAAAGTAAACAAAAACAAAAAGTAATAAAAAAAATTATGATAATGTAAAAATTTAAATGATTTAAGAAATATAAAATATACTGTTATCAAATTAGTTTTGTTGAATTTTAAGTTGACAAATTGACAAATAGCAAGATCATTTTTCATTTTTTATACATTTTTTTTCTCGAAAATAAAAGTACACGGACTGTCACTCGCTAGACTGCTTACAAAAGAATAGTAAATAATATTAATCTTCTTATACTCGTATTTGAAACGAAAAATACGAGTAAGACAGAGAGGCAACATTTTTTTCTACTTATTTCATTACTATTAGAGAAGCTGAGAAAGGTAGAAGAATCGTACACACGTTTCGCTTCCTCCTCTATGAGCAAAGCGGACTTGGATAAAGAGGCACACGATAAAGTTTATGGCACTCAATAAAGTTATAACAATGATGACTTCGACTTTATAACTTTAATAACTCGCCCATGCCTGATCTATTATACATTGTCACAAGACCATTATTTATCATCTACCAAATATTTTTAATAATACTTGGACATTTATTTATTATTTCAACCTGTATATTTTATTATGCTCAAAATACAGCCTGCTCAAAGTGCACAATAACACATTTGGAGATAATTCTACAGTTTTGCTTTTTTTGCCAACCTGTATCGTATGATTCGTTATTCATTAAATAAAATTTATTGCGATAATAATACGTAATTAATATTATTTTAAAAATGTATTTTAATACTTGGATAACCGATGGATTCATCGCTATAATTAATTAATTAATTTTCATTGCAAATATGCATTGTTTTATTAACTATTCATGCAGATAAAATAAAATGAATATTTCTCTCTCTGATTAATTAGTTTGAGTTTATATGATTCTTTTTATCGACCATATGAACAAGTGAAATTTACAAAATTTAATAAATCCCCAACAAATGCAATTTATTCCTTGTAAACCGATTTTTGGAAACTTAGATATAAAATGTTCTCAATCAAGGCAGTTCGATCGTTTAGGGTCTATGATGCCACTGAGAAACACACAGACGCACAGATAAACACTTTAAACTTATAGCACTCCTTCTGAAATCAATATCAAAGTGATGGTCAAGGACATGATGGACAGATGAGATGAAAAGGACACTTAGAGAGCTATCATTTTTTGGGACAAATTTTTGGAAATATTTTAATTGAAATTGAAATATTTGAGTTGACTTTGTTCTTTTGAATTATTGTTTTGAATTACCTAATTATTTTACTTTTCAAAATAAATTGAGCCAGGTTTGTTTGACCATTCATTTCCTAACTAATAATTTATATGTTAAAATTGTACGTCATCCCTTTTCCAAACTAAATCTACTTTGAAGGTCATCACCAATATTTAAAATTTTTCGAGAACAGAACTCTATGGAAACATTGCTAAGAACACTTTTCGTTAAATTACCTTTCAAACGAACCAAAAATTAATTAAAATCGGTTCATCCGTTTAGGCGCTATGATCTCACAGACAGACAAACACACAGACATACACACATAGCGGTCAAACTTAAAACACCCCTTTTTTAATTCTGGGGTTAAAAATGAAGCTTTAACCGTATCCCGAGTGGCAAATTTGTGGAAATCGATTTCAATTTTACTATGTTCTTAAATTACAGCTATGGTTTACTGTAACTTATTCACTCTTCCCTTTTGCTCGTCGCAAAAATGAGAGGTCCAATGCTTGATTCCTATCGACTGAATAATTTTTGCACTTTCTCTGCTATTATTTTTTGATGATAAGGATGAATCCCATTGACAAAATTTGGGGGAATTAATGACGTAGGTATCAATCAACCACTTGGTTGGTTGATTGATTATATTGGCTGCCCACGAAGGACACACTTAGGCTCTAAAGTCCATAGTGATACCATATATGTGTTTTACCACTTTTCCGCTGATAATTTCCTCAGCTCCTCAATTTCAGAGGCTGAGTGCATCTCTTTCATGCATATACCATGCACTACACCAGCCCATCATAACTATTAATTAAATTAATTGTGTTGCGACGACGGGAATCGAACCCGCTACCCTAAGCATACCGCGGACGGAGTCAACAACTTGAAATAATCTCATAATTGTATAGGTACATTCTTTTATATATAAGCATACATTTTTCTCCGTCTATTGACCTATTAAAATTTCTAAGATAGCACTTGTAGTTATTAAAAATTATTATTTATACTAAACTAACTAAAAAAAATTAATTAAAACGTTCAATAACCGCGTCAATCAATCAACGGATCGATTTAATATTTATTATATATGAAAAAATAAACTAAATAAACTAAATTTTAATAAAAATAAGAGAATTTTTTGTGTATGAATACACAAATCATTTATAGTTGAGGTTGAGATTAAAAAAAATCACTTGCCGAGGCCAATGTCCATAGAATGAACTTCACGAGTAGTTCAATAACAGTATTATATTTTTATATAAAGCAAAAAAATGTATGTATTTATATTTATTTATAAACAAAAATTATATATTTAATATTAAAGATGATGAACATGAAACTAATTTTGTACCATTTTATTAAATATATATAATAAACATCGTTTAAGAATGTGTTGTATTTACGGAACTTTTACACAAAAATATTTATTTTCTTTTTTGCTTTGTGTGTATCACAATGAAAATATGCCGGGTGGATTAGTAACTAATACCACCACAATTTTTTCTTTCAGCTGCATTTGAATCTAAAATCTCCATAGAAACTTGTGTAACAAAAATTTAATGATACGAAGCCGGCTTTTATTCAACAATAATACTTTTTGTACAGTTGGGGGCGCTGCGGAGATCAAGGATAGAAGTATTTACGTTCGTATAATCGTTTCTTGCCCAACCGACTAGAAATTAACTTTTTGCCGTTCATTGAAGCACCTAGATAGGTACACTTTTTGTATAAAGCAGCCAAATCAAGCTGATTAATTATGGATGGCAATCATGAAAATCACATTACCCTTTGAGTGATTTTGACATAGATTTTAAGTTCCGATTCAATGGTTTTCGAAAATGTTACTCGTAAGCTTGTGATCTTACATAAGACTAGTTCACCAAACGACTTTTCTAACGTTTAAAGGGAGTTACGAATCATTATAAAATTTGATGGAAATAGAAGGTTTTATCACACTAAAATCAAACTACTGGATTGGAGAAAACGATTTTACTAAAAAGTAAATATTTCAAAGCTTAAGAATCGAAAATATCAGTATTTGACTGTTGAAGAGTTTTTTTGAACCAAGATAATTTATATTTACTTGCTACAAGAATATCTTGTTAAGATCAAATTTTCTTGTATGATTAGTTCTAAAACTATTTTTTTAGTAATGGCGAGTAGTTTTTCAATAGTTTCTGGTAAAAAAAAAATTTCAACTTAAATAAAAACAACACTCTAAACTTTTAAGAAATTCCCGATTAAAATCCCTTCGAGAGTCCTACAAGAGTCCCTTCTAGCTCGGCCTGTCAAATAGGTTGTAAAAACTTCGTAAAAAGAGTCGACTCCTCAGGAGCTTGAGCTTCAGCTTGAATTTTTATTTGAATTTTTTCTAATGCACAGTTTTTTTATAATTTGTTGTATAAGGGGCGTACCTAACTCCCCGAACTACTCCCCAAAAATGGGAGTTAGGTACGCCTCTTACAGGTCGACTTTTTTTTCGAAATTTTTAAAACCTAATAATAAACAACTGTGGGATATTTCAAAGATGCATGAATTTTTTTCCTTTTAGATATTTAGTTTAATTGTACTATAAAGGCCAAAATTGTAGTAAAAAATTAAACAGATTTAACTCATTATGAACAAAACATTAGTAACAAAAATTAAGTGGACATTTTAGGTAATAAAAAATCCACGCGTTATTTATGTGTATGCCTGGGGTAAATTTATTTGTTGTATTAAAGATGGTAATAATTAGATGTGTGTATAATATTTTTACGAGCCATTCTGTAATAATTATTATTATATTTTTATTATGAGATTTTTTTCATAATTAGAATACGTAGAAAAAAACATTATGCCGCACCATCCGTCAATGAACCTTTTGAATACAATCGGTTCTTTCCTACAGAATATAATAATATAATAGCTAAGATATTTCAATTTATTTTTATCGTACCGTTCTGGTACGTAGATACAATATGACGCGTATACTTTTGTTGAAATGACTTTCATAAAACCAAGATGTCAATCAACTTCAATCATTAATACCACACGAAAGTAAAACGAAATATCTTAAATACAATTTTGTAAATAAGATCTTTTTTCGAAGAAAATTAAAAAAAAAAGCAATGAACAATTTTAATACGATTCAATTTCTTCACGATAATTTTAAGCAGATAATTTTGCTTTTACACTTTAATTTATGGAACAAACATAATAAATTGCACGGTTTCGATACATTTTTTTCAATTAGAAGCCTGAATTATGTATCGGGTCAAAATTTTCCACCCTTTTTTATGATCGTAAGTTACATTTTTTTCAGAATTGCAACTCAGTTCTTTCATATTTCAAAAAGTTATCAGAGAAAGTTAAAAATATGAGGTTACTGCGGGCGTCTTGAGGTTACTGCGGTTACTTCGGCATTTGGAGGTTAATTTGCTATGTTTAGGAGTCAGTAGCAAGCAAAGTCGATGCAAAATTCCATAACAAACAATTCTTTTGTTATTCGTCTTAATCCGGCAATAGAAGCAGCATCAAAGAAAATAATATAGAGATTAACTGTCCAAAAACCACGTGCAGAATCGTTCCGGAACCGGAAAACTCTTTTTCTGTGTTTTTGACAACGGAAGAAACCTATTTAGAAAAAATTAACCTTACCACAAAATTTTCGGAATTGATTATCAAAATCGGGTAGATTTACCCAACTTATATATGTTAGTATATATGCATGTTATGGTTTTGCATTTTTTGTAAAGAAAAAAGTTCTATATTTTTAGTAAATACCTAGCATAAAAAAGTGTTCTTATTTTTAAATTAATATTATACCTACTCGAAGTTTATGAAGTATTTAATTACATAAATTACATTACCCTATTATTACGTTATAAATATATTTTGTTGAACAAAATAAAAATATTTTACTAAAAGAAATTGTCCAATTTAAAAACAAAAAATTAATATTTCGTCGTTATTTAGTATAATTTACTTGAGCTCTTAAGTTTTATATTTTTTAATTTTTTTTTTCTATATTTCAGTTTACTTATAAATTAAATAATTAAAAAAGTCATTATGTAAATTGAAGCAGTTCTTGAAAATATATATGCAAATCTGTACCACAAAACTTAGAGTTGATAAATAATTGGGTCACAATCGTACCATAAACAAGGAGAATGAATTTTTATAATGAAAATATAATTATGTCCTGATTTATTATAAATATAGTTCAAATCTAGAGTAAGACTTACTAATATTTCCTGAATTGGTGAGGAAATTATCACAGACATACCTGGAACAAAAAGAATAACTAATTAATGTTAAATAAAGGAAACATGGAAAATTGTAAAACATATTATTGAATCATGATCATATTCATTATTTGTTTTGGCAAGCATATGTATTATATATATAATGGAATGTTATTTGCGCTTCCACCATCAAATATTTTTTAGTTATTCGTAAATCCTGAAGATCAAAGTCAGGACAATCGGACAAAATTATTAAATTGTATTGTCATCTTTACCTTCTTGATAAGTGTGTGAAGTTTCAATTCAGTCCGACATTTGGCAATAAGTGGAAATGACGTTCAAAGATTCCGTTATATAGATACATATAGATACAAAGATACATACCGATTGCAAGCTATCTCATTAGCCATATAAAATATATGAAATAAGAAGAGTTTTTAAAGGCCTTTCTCACATATAAGACAAAGAAGGAATGTGTATTGTGTGTATGGTGTATTATGGTTATGTGTTACTGAGAGTGATGGGTATTGTATTTGTACAACTTCAAGTAGTAAATCTATCTGGCTGGATTCATATACAGTGTGTGTTTGAAGCATCTTGGGATATAAATATGTCTGTAGTATGACTGAATACAGAATACATTCGTTTAGTAATGCATCTAAAAGAGAGGTATTATATACATGCGTTGAATTACTTGGAAGACACTTGGAGGTGGGAGTTTTTTAGTTACAGATAACTAGTAAGTTAGTATGCAACAAATCTCCCACTCTCTGCATGCATACAACGCAACAGCTTGTCCTATCGTATCTGTTTATCGTATCTGTAGTGTTACAATACATGAATAATACCTCTCTTTTAGATGCATTACTAAACGAATGTATTCTGTATTCAGTCATACTACAGACATATTTATATCCCAAGATGCTTCAAACACAGGCTGTATACATATATTCAATGTCTCTTTGTTTTATACATAAGAACGTCCGTAACAAAATTTCTTACTGCATTTAACATAAATGGCTAAAGATATGGTTTACAAGCATATGCCAAGTTAGTAAAAACGTCTAAATTATGCATTAATTTATAGTGTTCAAAAAAAAATTACACCTAACATACCCGTTGAAACTCCCTCTATAATAAAATTAATTGTGTATAAACTTTTGACTTTTAACAACAAAATTCATTGAATATTTTTGTAAACCATCAAGAATGTATACTTACATATTGTAGTATAGTAAGACCGTACTTACAAATATTTATTATGAAACATATATGTAATAACAATTTTCCACTTGAATTGACTTCCATACACACACATACATACATTGTGTGAATGTATATCTATCTATACATGTATAAATAATAATATAAGAAGTGGAATGAACTTAAAATATTTTCAGTTCATTTAGTAATAATAATATTAAGGTAGTACCTACACGAAAGTGATATTCCAAGAATTTCTCAAAACTCAGAATATAAAATATTTAATTCATAATACACTTGCTGTTAAAATTAGAAGATGATTTACCATGCCATACATGAGATATTAGCAATTAAAAGTGACGCAATTTGTACGTGTACATGGGAGAAGTGTATAAAAATACACAAATTTACAAATATTATATTTATTTACCAATGAATGACGTCCACCATCTCTATGAAAAACTAATATAATGTAGAATACTATATTTAGAAAATATATAAATAAAAATAAAAATTATTTACCATATAGTTTCGATAAAAAACTTAAATAAATAACTCGTTTTAGCGATGATTTTTGTGGAAAAGATATGAAGACTAATGTTAAAGGCATATGTCATAGTGTGTGTGTTTATATGTATACTAGAAACAGTAGTGAGGAACTACAGTCTTGTGAAAATAATATATGGTATATGTATAATAGTCATAGCACAGTTAATGCACTGAATGATAGTATTAGTCCAAAACTTTTTGACTGGACGGTCGCGGAGGAACTACCTTAATAATAACACTACTAGCTCCAAACACTATACGGTTATTTAGCATATGAAATATATACAGACTGACCAATTTTTAATGATCCATTTCTTTTTTGTCTTAGGTTGTGAAAATTTGGAAAAAATTTAATTAAAGTTTTTTCATTTAAAGCGAAAAAACTATGTTTTAGTCCTATACAGCATCCAACTTGATTTTCAAATTGATCACTATATTTTATTTCCGATTCAAACTAACTCAGAAACTACAAGGAATTTATTCAGATTGAGCTTCATCCATACTTAGCAAGGCTTACTTATCCATGGTGCAATCCAGGTGACACTTTCATCTCCGAACTTAGCCCAAAGGACCCAAGGGACTATTTTTTGGGAGGATGAGGACTATTTTAACCGACGTCAAAAAAAGAGAAGGTTCTCAATTCGACTGTATGTTTTGTTTCAATATGTATTATTTCAGAACTTTCGACTGAGAGAACCGATTTTGACGATTCGATTTTTATTTGAAAGGTGGTGTTTCGACACCACTGGGACTGGACTAAATTGAAATGGAACCCACGTGGTTCCATTTAAATTTAGTCCAGTCTCGGCAATAGTATCCAAGAGAAAGCCATTTAAATTTGCATTAAGTATGTGCGCGACAATTAAGTACGAATAACTCAATATCACGACAATCTATTTCGATGATTCTTTTTTTAGTGACAAATTAGTTAGTGTATTTCAGATTCATTAAAAAACACAAAATACAAAATCTTTTAATAAAAAAAAAAACCGACTTCAAAAAAAACTATTCCAAAACAAATTAATATGCACTAAAAAGTACAAAAATAACGATAATATATATAATGTAGTTACATAAATTGTTATTTTTGGAGTCGATGTCAGCCAAGTTAATGTAGCAAACTGTTTTGTCACAGTTTTTTTCCTTGGCTGACACCGACTCCAAAAATAACAATAATTGCAACTACATTACATTATCGTTATTTTTTTACTTTTTAGTGCAAATTAATTTGTTTTGGAATAGTCTTTTTTTGAAGCAGTTTTTTTTTTTTGCTAGGAACTACTAGTAGCTTATTTAGATCTTGATGAGGCCGCTATACGAGCTGTAACAAATCGAGCTTGGAATTTCAGGCCTAACGCTTGCTTAAGGGTGGGTGAAGCTCTGTTTAAACAGATTCTTTAAATAAAATAAGGTAATTCTGAGATTAAAACAAGCTAGTGTGAATATTTTCTCATTTAAATAACTCTTACTTTAGAAAAACATAAAATATTTTGAATGTTTTTGTTCGTGCTAGGAGCCCAAATATTCTTAAAATCTGAAAAAAAAATTATTAATGGTAGATTTGAAACCCTAACAACAGCCTTTTACAAACGGTCACTCTGTATATAGTGTACAATGAAAAGTTGCTGACATACGCTGTAAAGTAATGTTTTAGTTAGGGTAGTACCCACACGGTACTTATGAGAGACTGGATTCTCTAATCTTGTATGACATCCATTCTAATTGACATCTCTCTATTTCTATACACATCAATAAACATTGTACAAAGGTAGATTTATGACACCGTGCCATACCAATTGATGACAGTTGTACACAGAAACAGAGGAAAGGTGTCAATACTACACAATACGCATGTTTATTTTCGCATGCCTTATAAAACTAAAAACTAAAACAATGCAAATCAATATTATCATTATTTTAAAAACAAAAATTGACGAATTATTACCGAAGAATACCACATGGCTTCTCTGATACGCTTATAAACTGATCAAAATAAATTCAGGATTTGTGCAAGAAGAATATTTGTACAGAATTCCTAGTCTAATACTATTTGGGAATAGAAGACTATTAGAAGACTTTTTCGTATGCAATATAGGTTTTACATATTCGTATCTAGACAAAATGCCTTTTGGGGATGCCTTATTTTGTACCTATAAGGACGTACATTAAGTTATGCCTAATTGTGTTCTAGAAATAAAAACTCTTAAAATAAATATTTCTCTAAAAAAAATCAATTCGGGTTTAATTCCACTGAACACTTTCATCTAAGGATCATGCTTTAATTTTTATATCATGTATATATGAAATATACATAGTATATTGAGAGTAGTCCCAAGTATGTAACGCTTAAAAATATTGATGCTACGAAAACATTTTGGTATAGGTGTTCATAGAATCACCTAATTAGTCCATTTCCGGTTGTCTGTCCATCTGTCCGTCTGTCTCTCAACACGATAACTCAAAAACGAAAAGAGATATCAAGCTGAAATTTTCATAGCGTACTCAGATCGCAAAAAGTGAGATCGAGTTCATAACTGAACAATATAGGCCAATTGGGTCTTGGGTCCGTAAGACCCATCTTGTTAATCGTTAGAGATAGAACAAAAGTTTAAATGTAAAAAATGTTCCTCATAAAAAAATAAACAACTTTTGTTCGAAACATTTTTTTTAAACATCACAGTTAGTGTCTGTGGCTATTTAAAAGTGGAGATTTTTTTTATTTATGTGATGTCAAAAAACAAACGATTGCGTCATCTATCTGTCTATACACGGTATTTCAACAATTAACTCAGTCAATTGTTTGTTTTCATTTGTTTAGTAAAAATTCAGTGTTCGTACTACTTTAATACATTTTGCTACAACTAGCTAATATTATTCATTTCACCTACTGCCAGTTAGCAATAATAGCACCATTATGATGTTATATAAAGGGTTAGGTTTTATATGCAAAATTATGTAAATATTTCCAACATAAACGAATTATTACAAATTTTATTTTAAATAAACAAAAAGGTCCATAAAAGTAGAACATATAATCTTGAAAAAATTAACCCGTGTTATCTAAGACAAAACCACAAAAAATTATATTCTGGCAAAATTAATACGTTTTCTTGCCATAAAATTAAATTAAACCTTTTTTGCTCTGTCAAAAACGGTGCCACCTATTTTGGTGACGTAATTTTGGTATTATCAACAGTCATTACATCAAAACATTTCGAAACAGTAATTCATTCTCCCTATAGCTGAACTCGTACCATAATCCACTTCTATGTTGATTCTTGGTCTCTTTTTTTCTACTTTTCTTATATTTACGTCATTAAAAAAATGTGCTATTTGTGTCAAAAATTTATCACAATCATTGCTTTTTTTTACTACACATTAGGTAATATAATGAAAGCATATTAATTTTTTTGCAAACAAAATCATTTTCATGTTTTAAGTATTGATATTAGTAACTTTTATTTTTTCTGTTCTGTATCAGTACTTTTGCCTTCATCAATTTTTACCTTCTTTTTTATCATATCCTTAGTGGTTATTATTAGCATTTTAATAAATAAATAGGTACAAATGAAATGCACTGACGAAAGAATACAGTTAAATTTGGTAGATATGTACCCAGATATGCTTACACTGAACTGGCAGTTAATGCCATGGAATATTATACATAGAGAACGCCATGCTCCAAAATTTGCCATGAGAGAGAAGACTGCCAATTAGTTAATATGTCTAATCCTTGTCTAATCTATATGTCATTGGCCAGATATTGCATCATATAATTATGACATATGACTATGACAAGCACACATAGGAACTAACTGGCAATTATCATCTCTCTCATTCATTATATCGCATCCACTTACAGGTTAGCATATCCCTCGCGTTATCAATGTATAATATTCTATGGTTAATGCCGATATGACATCACATGTGTTTTAAGTCACATGAGATACAGTTTAAAAATTACAGTCTTAATTTTAATAAAATAATTATATGCTTTTATGACTCAAATCAAAATATTTAATTATATTTCTTTGTATATTATGTAAAAGAGATTTTAGTTTCTGAGAGACAAGATTTTTACAAAGTAATGCAAGGGTTTTACATTTTTTATCGACAAGGTTTAAGCTGTCGAGATTCTACTATATTTATGACGATTTAATTCATTTCCGATTAAATTACAATAACAGTTAACCATTACAGACCTGATCGTATGATGAAATAAAAAATCGCTTGATGAAATTGCTACGAATAACAAGGTATATATTTGAGGGTGAGTTAAAAGTTTTAAGGTTAAGAAAAAGATCCGATTCTAAATAGCAATAGGAGTGACAAGCATTAAATATTTAAAAACACGATTTGGGAAAATTTTTTTGACCACAATAGTTGTCTGTAATTATTTTTAAACGTTTGAAAACAATTTGTAAATAATAATAATATAATTAATTTAATTAACATAACTAATTAAATGGAAAGTTATCAAATAAACTAAAACATTTTATTAAGAATATTACTAAGAGCCATAGCATATTAAAAAATCAACAATGTAGTGATTATTATAATTATTATTTTATAGTTTTAGGGAATTTTTTGCATTTCAAAAAAATTAAATATAAATGATAATAATAACTCAGATTTAAGATTTATTTATCTTAAGGATGTTTAATACATTTTGACGAAATGAAATATGATTTGTACAAATCTATCAATCACTAGGTACTAGTAATTTTTGAAATTACAATAATTGTTCATTTATTATTGCTTAAATGTATTTATATTTCAATCCCAATATCTGTCCTCATCTAAACAGCTTTTCAAATGATCCTCAAAATATTTAGATTAAAGTCAACATTAACCAAGATCTACGGCCTTAAGATAAGATATTTTTTATTTTAAGTTATATAATTTTACTAAAATGAAACAAACATAGGTTCTCGAATTTTTTTAATTGAGACTTTATTTCCTGCTTCCCTTTTTTTTAGGTTAAACTTTCTTGGAGCATTCTTTTCATAAACATTGCCTGCAAGTTTATCCCTGTGGTTAACTTGTTAAATATCTACTCAATTTTTAAACGTCAATTTCACAAAACTGAACATCACATTTCTCTCAGGTAATTAAATTTTCTTCCCCATCGATTAAAAGAGCGTTAAAAGTTTTTATTATCATATTAAACTAATATCCTTTCCTTTAAATATAGAATTAAGCATATAAGTAATTTTTAGCATTCAGAGTAGGTAAAAGCATAAAAATATCTTGTGGTTTTGCCTTTGTCAAATTGTATCGAACAACCTTAATATAAAAAAAATTTAATCCAAATGTAAATTGTGAAACTAAAATGTAAAAAACAAAAAAATAATTTTGAATAAAAGAGTATGTAATATATTTATGTATAACATTTTTGTTGTAATCAGAACATATTTAACGCCCTAAAGGCAATCACAAAAATTTTGAATATATATTTATTTTTATGAAATCTTTGTGTGTATATTATATCTTTCTTATATATATAGAAATGACATACTCCAATTAGGTACTCCAGTAGTTGAAGGCGACAACCTATTGAGCTTTGTACTTGTTATTTTATACTTTTAAAAAGATTTTTCTATGAATATATACCGTACTTCATATTCGTGTACGTCAAAGAATTTCCTCTGAAGTATTATACAAAATAAAACCGGATATTTTTTACCAGAGAAATATGTATTTGAAAACATGATTATAATAAAGGATTCTTTTACTGAAACAAAAAAATTCTTTTCTTTCTGTTTTAAGCAAATGTAATTCTCAAAATCTACAAAGACACCAAAGTAAAACACCAAACTTCCGCTTCCGTTTGGGAACTACGATTCTAGAGATACATGCATACCTTACGGATGTTTAAATTTATTTATCTTTTTGTTTTAGACATCGAAAGAAAAAGGAAAGTATACCATTTCGAAAATGTAAAATATTGATCGTATCGTTGAATCAAAACGACTCATGAAACAGTCAAAATTACAAATGTAGACACAGAATATTTTAAGAAAACTATTATTTAGAGAGTCTGATCGCATGAACTTTTTGAAAATTTGAAATGCCAATTGAGTTGATATTTTGTTTAAGACTCTTTGTAAAATACAAGTATTTGATCAACATCGGGTTTTGAAACATAAGGCTATTTTCTGATTTAAAAGCGAAAGACTGGTACGATGGGTTTTGCACCAACTGTTTATATATCCTAGTTCTTTCACATTGCGAGAAAAATCAGAAATTTCAGTTTTCTAGTATTGCCAACATAGTTTCCGAAATGCCTATATAATACCCAATGCCTTTACCATTAAAAAATTATTATTATTCAATTAATGGGTCAACATTAAGGTGAAAATTGCTTTCAAATCGACTTTTTTTTAATCAATATTCCTCAAGTTTTAAGCTTTAAATGAAAAACTTAATTTAAAATGTATGCATACCTCTTCATATGATATGCACAGATCTACACCGATGTGTTAAACAATCGAAACTGATATCAGAAGAAAGAAAATTTAATTACGAAAACAATGTTATAGGTTTAATTAAATATAACCATGAACACTTTTCGATAGAAAACCTATAATAGGAGTGTTTAAAAATCAATAAAATTTCACAGAAAATATGTCGTCAGGTTATCAGATGAGTGAAGTTAAACCTTATACCGTCTCTTGTACTATTATTGATGAAGAAATATGGTAAAACAATGAAGTTAATTTCGCCAAAGTCGTATCTTTTTTATTTTACGGTATCGAAATACCTTAAAGAGGTAAAATGAAAATGGTAACAAAAATTTTAAATTTTATTTATCAATTAATCATCCTTAGATAGGTCTTTTGTAAAAAAATGCATATAGATTCTCTGGTTTATGAAAAATGTGGCCTTTTTTCGGTAACAAAACTGTTTTTGATGAATTTATCACCAAAGACGTATAAAAGGATGATATTAATTGATAAAATAAATTTCAAATTTTTTGAATCATTTTATTTATATCGAAATACCTTAATATTTGCACAAAAAAACAAGCATTTATCAGCTTTTTTAGCTTTTTTTTTAAAAATTTGCAGTTTTTAAAAATAATACATAATAATATTCTAATTTTTAATTTTTAATATAACGACTTCTTATCTCATTTACAGTTTTGATTACTCACACTTAACAGTTTTCAAATTTTATTAATGCAAGTTTCATACAATAATAAGAATACTCGAAAGTAACAGAAAGTGTAATAATAATAATCATGTAACTTATTTATATAACGACCACAATAATCATTTCTGTTTTTATAACATAGTACTCAACTCATTTGAAGAAGGGCCACAAATGAATATAAAAAAAAGTTTGCAATTCAACACCTTCTGCTGATGTTATAATTATGAGATGTTACCTTTAATTGTGTATGATATTACAGGTAAAGTGATATAATCACTTCCCACATTTATTTCAAATGGCCAAGAAAACTGTTGAGTAATTAATACTACGCTGCCAGTACACTGAACTTGATCCAAATACAATATAATAATAGTAAACAAATATAATGTAAAATGGTGTATTTGTATACCAGTCAATGTCTAATTGATATATTTACTTTGGAATTATATGTCTCACAGCATCTTGACAATTGAGTTTTGGCAAAAAGTGTAGAAGTTATTTTAGGCTAAAATGAATAAACAGTCAACACCTTAAAGTTGACCAAGTATTCACGAAAGAGCCAATATCTTTACACTATATTAAAATAATAGTGTAAAATAAATAAAATACTTTGAATTAAATAATAATTTTAGTTAAGTTATGAAGCTCAACTTGAGTCACTTATTTGTTTCACTTATTGTATTTACCATTTCAATAGGAATGAGAACAAATGTTTTTATTCTAGTAGGAATGAAATCGATAAAATCTCATACTATTTTCATTTATTTTAAAAAGTAAGTAATATATTAAAATGAAGTGTAAATCGTAAATAAATTTACAAAAAAGAAATAGGAATTAAATAAATATATCGTATTGGTGGTATTATTACTTACTTTGAATATATTATTCAAATAAGGTATACAATTTTTATATTTTACATCTATTGTTTTAAAATTTATATGAACCAATTACACAACAAAGAAGCCATTTTATGTTACAAACGATACAAAATACGAGCTTACACTTGTTCGTACATGTGGAATAACGTATGCAGATGTAAAAAATATTGTTTGTACCAGTATTATATTCACGTTTGATACGGCGATATCTTAGTTTTCGTAGACAAGTTGCGTTTTGGTTGTTTTAGCTATCAAATCTGTCCAGAGTCGCAGCGTAGGGGTTCTTACAAAATAGTAGAGGCTTTTTACAAAGTTTGTAAAAAATGTTTGAAATGTTTTATACAAAGAGTTTATACAACTAGAGAACGCCAGGGCCCAAAACTTGCAATATGATGAATGAGAGAGAAGACTGCCAGTATGTTTCCCTGTGTCCTTGTTTAATCTATATGTCAATGGCTACATATTGTTTACATTATTGCTATTATATATAACGTATCGACAGGTATTATTTTATTACTTACTTTTTAAAACTGTGGCCGCATATATGAGAATATGCAAATCTCTATGCATCATATGATTATGACCTATGACTGTGACAAGGACACAGGGGAACTCACTGACAGTCTTCTCTCTCATTCATCATATCGCATCCACTTACAGGCTAGCAGATCCCTCGCGTTCTCTATGTATATAAACTCTTAATTGGTCTTATATGTGTAAAATACTGACGATGGCTGCATTGCAATCGAAATATGGATATTTAGCGAAATGTAAATCTGTTGTATGTTTTTTAATTTTATTTATTAAATAAAATTTCTTAATATACTATTTTATTTCGAGTATTGCGGTATTTATTTTAATAACTATGTCCCAACTAGAAGTCAAGTAAAATTCATCCTTATAGGATTACATAATTTTAAATTTTCTTTTGTTGCAGACTTTTAAGTATGGCCACTTGACTGACCTTGGAAGAGAAAAATAATATATCGGCCAAGATTTTTCCTTGCATCTTCCTTCCAAAATCAGTCTAGTGGCCATATTTAGTCTTCATCGATAGAAAATTAAAAATTATGTATCATATAAGTGGCAACCTCTTATCGAACAATCCTGTATGTTAAAATAACATATCCTCTATTAATTTTTAGTCCTGAGAATATTTACAAAGATTGGAAATCATTAAATCAATACTCAGATATAGATGAAGAAAAAATATAAAAAGGTTAGTGTTTCTTGTTTTGTGGGTTCAATACATCGAGATTTCACATACATATTTATAAGATGGTGATCAAATTTCTGAAAGGTCACCAAACACAAAAACCCGATTTTTGATCAAACATCACAGGTTGAATAAAATTCATTCTATCGCGAATTCTACTTACTGAGTATAAATCCCAAAATAAATAGAAAATTAAGATGAATTTTAAAAAAAAAAACGAATGAATTTGAAAGATATGATAATGTATTTTTTTAAATCCCATTTTCGCTTATAAAGTATTTAGAAAAATAGCTTAATTCAAATGCGAGAGATTTCTATGAAATGAACGAATAAAAATAACACTGCAACAACAAAAAATGATAAATAAATAAATAAATTGTAATGTTAAAAAATACATAGAAAAAATATTCAAACCCGGTAAAATAGTAGTGGTTTAAAATAATAAGTCTGATTTAGTACTCATTCTTTGTAAATTTCATTTATATGGTTTTATTTCGTTTTTCCTTTTTTCTGGTATTTATTTATTTATATATATACGACAACTTCACTTTGCTACATTATCTCTTTCGAATTTATATTTACAATACCCACAATAATACTATCATCATCAGTATATAACATTTGTAAACGCTCTGAGCTATATGTTATAAACAGCATGATTCGCAATATGAGGTGCCAGAATAACGTGCTCCATCTGTGAATCCTTATAGATATCAATTTAAAAAAATTGTCCTTGTAAAGCTTTAATTTAACAACATATCGCAACGTGTTTAAAATGGTCCAGTGCCCTCATGTAAATCATAGAGGGGTACACGCTATGATTGATAAAAAAAAAATTATTCGAGTTCAAAGTCAAAAATTGTTTCGTGAGTTTCATCAAAATTACCAAATTTGAATTAATAGAACGCAAGGTATGGTCCAAACCGTAAAAAGTCATCTTCCAAGATGGCGGCAAAAGGGTTAATTTTCCAAAGTTGCAAAATCTGATTTAAAATCTCCAAACAACCCCCTATGGAATGAATAAAAAAATCTAGTGTCAAAACTTTTGGGTCAGTCCGTGAATGCACTAGAGTATTTAACCCATTTTCACTAAAGAAGTCCGCAGTAATAAACAAAAAAATGTCTAAAAATAATTAATTTTAGATGAATATTATGAAAAAATCCAAGCTAAGGAAATGATCTGATTCTCAAATGACACCGAAGCTGAATATTAATTTCAAAATCACTCTTTGAGTGTAGTTTATTTAAGTTCTTCTTTGAGAATCCCATGTAGGAAAGTATGGCGGGCCCAGGCTTGGCCCAGGCTTGATCCAACTATGCAGAACTCTGGGCCAGACTTGTAAGCCAGACTTGGCCCAGACTGGGGTAAAGTCTGGAATGATAATGCTGGCCCAAGACTGGTTACCCCGACTGGCCCTCGCCTGGTTGGCAGGGCTGGGCCATAGTTAATTTTTAAGTTTGGCCCATGCCTGGTTGGCAGGGCTGGGCCATAGTTAAGTTTTAGGTCTGGCCTATGCCTGGCTGGCAGGGCTGGGCCATAGTTAAGTTTTAAGTCTGGCCCATGCCTGGTTGGCAGGGCTAGGTCATAGTTAAGTTTTAAGATTATTTTATGAAGAATTCTATTTTGTGATTTATTTGACAGGGCCAATCCCAGCTGTACTGCAACACTGAGTCAACCCGCGGTAGAAGAGGAGCAAGCTCCTAACAATCTACCGTGTTCCAAATAATAGTTTAATATACTGGTCTCGCAATGCGAGGCGTATCAGATATTGAGTTGATAAGATCAACTACACGTTGATCTTAGCTCACTAAGCCGAGAAGCGATTACATTGTATGTTTATATACACCTTACTAGAACATCTTACTAGTGAGAGGTTTTAAAAATAAATATTATTTTGTAAAAAGGATAGTGACTAAAAGACAGAGAAGGAGGAAGTTATTGTAAGTACATGTACCTACTCCATAAACAGTATTACACATGCGCATTGTATACCTTTTGGTTGTATATGCAATTTTTTGTTAGGTATTTAAAATTTATTTTATTTTAATTAATTTAATAATAATAATAATAATAATAATAATAATAATAATATGACGATTTATTCTGCGATTTCCCTTCAATAATTGAATATTGTCAGCCAAGGCTAGGATGCCTAGTCTTGGCCCAAGACTGGGCCCCCTTGCGTTGGCCGTTCTATGGCAAACCAATGTTGGCCCAAGCTTTAATAATCATTGGATTGGCCAAGGCTAGGATGCCTAGTCTTGGCCCAAGACTGGACTCTCTTGCGTTGGCCGTTCTATGGCAAAACAATGTTGGCCCAGGCTTGGATAATCATTGCATTGGCCAAGGCTAGGATGCCAAGTCTTGGCCCAGGACTGGGCTCCCTTGCGTTGGCCGTTCTATGGCAAACCAATGTTGGCCCAGGCTTGGATAATCATTGGATTGGCCAAGGCTAGGATGCCTAGTATTGGCCGAAGACTGGGCTCCCTTGCGTTGGCCGTTCTATGGCAAACCAATGTTGGCCCAGGCTTGGATAATCATTGAATTGGCCAAGGCTAGGATGCCTAGTCTTGGCCCAAGACTGGGCTCCCTTGCGTTGGCCGTTCTATGGCAAACCAATGTTGGCCCAGGCTTGGATAATCATTGGATTGGCCAAGGCTAGGATGCCTAGTCTTGGCCCAAGACTGGGCCCCCTTGCGTTGGCCGTGTTATGGCAAACCAATGTTGGCCCAGGCTTAGATAATCATTGGATTGGCCAAGGCTAGGATGCCTAGTCTTGGCCCAAGACTGGGCTCCCTTGCGTTGGCCGTTCTATGGCAAACCCATGTTGGCCCAGGCTTGGATAATCATTGGATCGGCCAAGGCAGGCCAACCCAGCCTTGTCCCAGGCTCGGGCAATCGTTGGGTCGGCCAATGCTAATTATTTCATCTTGGCTCAAGCATGGGCCAATATCGGGGCGCCAAAGCTGGGATCCCCAGTACTGGACCAGGCTAGGCCCCGTCGTTCAACTATGGCGGTTCCTACATGGGATATATTGACGATTATTTGTTATTGTTTATAAATATTTTCCTTTTTGGTAAATACCACTGAGCTTTTGACTTATTGCAAGTATGAAGAATGATTAAAAAAGCAAGATAGTCAGTCATGGGGACTATCGACGGAAGTGAAATCTTAAAACTTTGGATAAATTGGCCTTTGGCCTGGACTTTGACCTTAGCCTGGCATTAGGCCTTTGTCCTAGCTGGAGCCTTTGGCAGTGAAGCTCGCTGCGTTCGTATATAGCTCTAATAAATACCTATTCACAATACCCGAAAAATAATGAATAATTTCTCAAAACTATTCAAATAGCTGTTCACAATTCTAGATAATTATGGTGGGAGCGTAAATAAATACATTTGAATAGTAAGATGTAATGTAATATATTATTTATATGCGCTTACACCATTAATTTCATGGGTTTTAATTTTGCACGAAAAAATTTTGCAGTGGATCGAGTTGTGAATCTAAATCATCCTCGCGTACACTTGAACATACACAAAAAATCGATCCTTCCGTTTAGGAGAAGTTCAATTATAAAAAGAAGTTTTCACTTAAAAAATTATTCAAAATTATTTCTCGTGACATTTTCGTACACGTTTTTTAGAATCACCCATGTCAAGAAGATTTCTCTCACATATACAATGTACATCTAGTCCGCGCCGATTGTTATTTATTTATATTGAATGTAAATTTTCTATAAATATTTATGTACAATTGGTATAGAAACAATTTTATGTTGTTTTATTGGGTTTGAATAATGGTTTTTATTATTATTAGCTTGCGTTCACCAGTTTTTTTGGGAAACCACAAAAAAAAATAAATACACATACATTTACACAATCAATTTAAAGGAAAACTGACAAGATTAATGTTCCTTTCTTTTTTTTAGATTACATGATTTGAGAAAGTAATTTTGTTGAGATTCATTTTCAGAACCGCGTAGGCAATTTTCAAAGATAATTTTATTGTTAAATCCGTATTTTGTTTTGATTAAAAATTCGATCGACTTTACGGCAACCAAACGAAAATTATCTTAGCTATATTTTATGAAAATGTATTCAGACGTTATAAATCTTTTTTCAATTCAGATTTATCTCATTTTATCTTTTCTATTCAGAGTTATATTCTATTAAAATTTTATATTCTTCGCGAAAAAATGATACATGAGTTAAATATTTCTTGCAGAAAGTCATTTTATTTTTAATAAAAGATATTAATATTATTATTAAGTATAACATAAAATGAATTTTAATGAATAGATTAAACAAAGATAATAAATTTGTTTAATCACACATAGGTATTAACAATAATATCTTTCTTATACAATTCCATCAAATTAATTGCATAAAATCACGATTATACAGAGTGATTTTTTTAAAGAGCACTTCCCAGTGCAAGAGAGTCATTGTAATGGATTCGAATTAAAATTTTCAACAAATCTTTACTTTTAATATTCAGGACAATGTAGCTTGATGCCTGTATGTCTACATGTACGCAAGCATGTTATACTCTTGCATAGAAAGGGCGTGTTTAGTCTCTAAGCATTTACATCGTGGTTACAATTTAATAATTATAATTGCTGTGTTTAAGGCAGTTATGGAAAACTGTTTTCATAATCTGCGAAATAATAATTTAAAAACATATTTAATTTTTTGTCTCCATATTTTGGGAGGTTGCACTTCATATAGACGACTTGTTTGATTTAGTTCCGTCACAAAAATTGGCCAATTGTAGCTCTGTTTAAAAGAAAAAATTGTAATTATAATGCTTTCATTAAAAATAATTATCGGTTAATTACACGACACATAGAAACTTTTAAAATTAATAAAATAACACCGTAAGAAAGTGGTATATAATATTACACTGTATCTTATTTTCTCCCTACTTCAATTGTCCCAAACAAAACTACATAGTATTTTCTTGTCGACTAAAATGAAATGAAATTTTCGATTGTACTTCATACAACCTTATCAAATCCCCTCAATTTAATTAAAACTAGTAGATTTTCCAGTCTCTTCCAAAGCAAAAACAAGAAAACGGGGAAACGTGATAGGCTGATTTAATTATATGTTCAAGTTTATATCATTCTTCAAGGTTTGTCACAGAGATAATAAATCACCCTATATGATGGTTAACATTTCTCAAGTTTCATTTCTCATATCGAAGATAATGAATGCTTTCATATTTATATTTTAATAAAATAATTATATTCTAATAAGTAATAACAATTATTTTGTACCTTAGTTGGTATGCAATTATTATACAACATATATTACTATCACATAAAAGTTTATAATGTTCACATACAAGTACAGTTACTAATTAAAACATTTAATAGATTATTATTTGTGTACAGGGAAAGATCCTAGACTATATTATTACTGGATAAGTATTATTACTGGATTAAGTAAAGCACTCTAGAAAGTTATTCTAGGATATCACACGTAAAAAAAATCCATGAACTATACCTTTCTACCGAGTTGTAAATTAATAGAATTGAGCAAAATTCTGCCCCTTACTGCTGGCAGAAATTTCTCCTCCTCAAAAAGGGTAACATGATTTTAACAAGGATATTAGTCGCGAAGGAAAGAGGGATATGTCTACTAGCATTATCAAAATTTTGTGCGGTCGTTAGAGAACTTATTTGGCAAGAAGAAGAAAATTTTTTAATTTTTACTCATTTTATGTCTCCCTGTCCCTCTATTTAGAAAATGCTTGCTCTGCCATATATGTGTCCTTTGCGAGAAAAATCTCCACAGCGGCTCCGGATCTTATTTACCGCGTGCAAAAAGTTAGGGTTCATGGATTTTTTTACGTGCCATATACTAGAATAAATCTATTTATAATTTGGAATCACATAAGTTGCAATATGATATCACTGTGTATGATTCCTTTGTTCCTAAAAAATATTATAACTAATGGAAACGCCAAACAGCCAATAAATTTTCTGCAAGAAGCCAAAATTCCATAAAATTTAACAATCCCATCGATATGAATCTCTTAGACTTCGAGAATCCTTCTACGCAGTAGGCTTTGAGAGTAGTTTTTATCAACCGAGGGAGAATGTTTCTTCATAAAGCGTTTGTAGTCTAAGCAGTGTATGTTCAAGCTTCAGTGATAACTAAAAAAGGGGTCAAATGGGGGAACTTTTTGATATGAATCCCATTTTTATCAATTTTACTCAGGACTATAGACAAGCATAACCATTACATTATTATAAATTAATAAATTGTTTAAATTATTATGTGTGTGGTCTCCAGCCTATTAATGATGTTTCAAAATGTTTTTTTTGCATTCACACATTATGTACATCATTATTTTAAATTACTTTGTTAATGTTTTTATTAAAAAGAATTTTCTTGTAGTATAAACTTTTTTATTTCACGAAAATGTTTAAGAGAAGAAATTTCTAGATCATATTCGAATATTACCAATGAATTCGAAAAAATATGATATAACAAGGTATGAAAAAGCCTTCAATATTTGAATGTTCTCTCTCGATTTGTCGAAATTTCTTAAGTGCGCCTTACAAAATTCGAGAGAATCGAAAAATAATGTTTTTTTCTGATTTGAATCATAATAAATTTAAAGATCATCTTGGCCCAAAAAATATACTTAAAAGTTAGATTTGAATATACATTTAAAAGTTAGATTTGAATTATGGTTATCCAAAATAATTGGCTATAGGTATACTTACCCGATTTTGTATTTCCCTGCCTAGGCCAAGTTGTAAAAAATATATATCGTAGAAACTGTATAAGCCTGACAATATATAGTTTCATACCTTTGATTCAATTTTTCGTTTTTTTCAGATTCAAATTAACTATTTAAATGATTTTTGTAAGAAAGGGGGTACCAATTTCAAAAATTTTAGAAAATCGAAAAATTTTTTTAAGGTCAAATTGATCGCAAAATTGAATAGAAACAAAAATTTTTATCTGAATTACAATTTAAGTAGGCAAATCCGGGCACTTCCCGGAACTTTTGATCAGGATAACATTAACTATAATGTCTTGTATCAAGAGTTTCAAGAAATTTTAATCAAAAGAGCTTGCACATCCAATGTTAACTGTACGGGGTTCTTTAAGTTTAACAATAGCTCGTTCATATCGTAAGAAAAAAACTTAAAATTATGAGGGATGATTTTTACGCGGATTGATGTATTCAATTAATTTTTAAATAATTTTTCTGAATATAAGGTTAAAAAAAACAATACAGGTTCGAACTATAGAAAAGTTTTATTACAAAAATCTTTTTGTTATAATTTCATAAACCAACATTATATAATAAAAGCTTTTCACTGTATAATATTATATTACATTTACATCATATGTTGTAATTTTCATAAAACATTTTCAATATAATAAAATCAGTCAAGTGTGAACAAAATGTATTTAACAAAGGGTTCTTTGATTTTCAAAGTTTTTTCTTTTTCTTTTAAAAATAAACACAATTTACATCAGGGAAAAGCATTGTGTAAGTGATACATGCATCATTATTTCTATCTAACAATAATTTCACACTCATTATTTTAAATTCAATATTAGAAATAAAACTGTCTTAAAAGGTACTGTTTCTTTTTAAATGAGCTATTTTGTATTTTTATTTTCTCAATATTATTTTTCATGTTTAACGATGTTAGGTAATTTAATATAGAGGTAGAAAAGGACTTCCAAAACTTTTGAAAGATAGTTTTTTATTAAAAGCAGCTAGGATAAGAGAAAAAATTCAACAACAGAACAATTAAAAATAAAAAACCCGACCTCGTTAAATAATATCTAAAAAGAAACAAACAAGTCCAGTATTTTACAGACGCGGCCCATGAATGGCAAAATTTGTGTTTTGTAAACTAGGTGCTGGACTTTTTTCTTTCTTTTCCGATTTTATTTAACGCAGTCGGGTTTTTGAATTTTGTTGATTATTTACTTTCCTATAAACATTTTTATGTCCCAGCACTAATAAAAACATCTTATTATATTCTATTAAAACTTTAAAACCAATTTATTATTTATATATATTTTTGTAATTCCCTTTTAATTTTCAATATTTTGATATTCTACTCGGTTTTGTTAATTTTTTATGCGTATTACTATTTCTCTTCAAAAATCCGTCATTTTGTTTAGTTTTTTTGAACACCTATCTAGAACACTTAGATTTTTAATATAGTGATACCTTAAATGTTGAAATCTATTGAGCCGTTGTGAAGATACGAAGTAATAAAGTTTAAAACAAAAAATTTACAAACAAAACGCAAAAAACAAAGCCACACTCCTTGATGTCGGGTAAAAAATTGTATACAAATATTTATTTTCAGAGCATATGACGAAGTCTCTTTCAATATTAATAAGCTCTATACTATTTTTAGGAGGAAGAAAAAACCAATTTTCTTCAAATGCTAAATTATGAAGTTTCACAAAGTAAAGCTCTCTACAATTAATAAAGCTCTACATTATAATTTTTTCAAATTTGACGGTACGGAGTAGGTATTCTTTAAGATAAAAAAATTGATAAAAAGTCGAACTGATTACATTAACTGTATACTTTACATGTTCATTATTTCCTTACATAGTATAAAATTGAAGGATAATACTGTAAAATATTACGTCTATCACTCTCTATTACGACGGTACATGTAGGGAAGATATATTTCAATGAAACGTTTATTCATATGATCTTCAAGACTATACAACTTTTATACAAATATTATTGCACATGAATAGGGCGTAATACTATAGTAACTTTTTTAATTTTCTATTTTTCTCAATAAGCCATGACAAGTTTTAAATAATAATTGTCGATTTTTTCATATTTTAGAGGCGTAGCTAAAGTTTTGTTCAATATACGTGTGATAACGCATTCTTAACGTACTTCTGCGATTGTCCAACTTGTGCTACGCCCTCTTTGTGCAAATTTCGCAGGCGTTTCTTTATAATGCTATTATCCCACTATTATCGCAATAATAACTATAATGTATAAATAATAAAAAAACATGCTTTTGTAATTAGCTGAACTAAAAAGTAGAAAATAATTTTTATACATCAAAAATACAAAATAATTTCTAAAAAATGCGTAGGGTGCTTTTTATATGATACCAACTTCAAAGTACAACCTATCCAATAATTTAAGAATTCTCGAAATTGAACAACTCGTAAAAAGTTTTGCGTGGCCATAAATTTTAAAAAATTATAAAGAGAGAAATATCAGCCCAAATCTAGCAATTTTTATTATGCTATCGACTGAACTTGAAACAGGAAGTCTTAACTACCAAAAATTGATGATGCTACTTTACAATTATTATTAAATAAAAGTTAATTTCTTATTATGAATCGCCAATATGTTGTTATAACATAGTAATTATTGTAATATGCTTGATATAAATTTGCTTTTACTTAATAAAAATTGACTTTCAACTTTGAAACTAACTATGCGTTTGAAACTTACGCAATTAGAAAAAATTTATCAAACCACTTGTTTTTTCATAGTAAAAAACAAAAAAACAAAAGTTTCGTGGCTCCGATTTACAGGCCTTTTTCTAGGAAAAGCCGAGTCTCGTTCGTTAGGCCTGCACATATCCAACGGTTTCAATGCACATTAGAGCTACATTTTAAATTACGTAAACACTAATTAAATCTGGCACTGTGCCTAAATTGTATTTTAAACGTACGATTATGAATTTCACATAGATAGAATTTAATGTATAATAATATTTTTATGTATTCTGTATATTTTCGTTATGTTGAAACGCAGTACTTACTTTGTTCCTATTAGAATATATTGAAGTTTATTAAAGTCTAATATGTAGAAGTTTCCTATATTAAATATAAAAGGAAATATTCTTTTGTTACTAATTAAATTTTATATACATTTTACAAAGTGTTTTATATTACCTGCTCATTATCCAGAAAAATATAGATACACTCAAATTTACTCGCTTACAAGGTATTTCATATTTTAAAATAATAATTATTTTAAGTTTCTTATTACATTTAAATTTTTTCTTTCTATAATTTCAATTATTTTTAAAATTTATTAACATTTATTACATTTAAATTTTTTCTTTCTATAATTTCAATTATTTTTAAAATTTATTAACATTTATTACATTTAAATTTTTTCTTTCTATAATTTCAATTATTTTTAAAATTTATTAACACTATTCAATATTGAAATGGTTTCAAAATGTAATAACACTATAAGGGAATACAAAAAACGAAATGTCGAAATGAAATATCTTATTTTCTTCTCAATAAAAATATTTTTTTGAAGCACACGGCTTTTTATATTGCTGAATTGTTTCTTATACTAATTAAGCCGATCTTTTTGATTTTTGAAAACTGTTGATTAATTCCAGAACTCAGATTAATGCCAGTAAAACATACATCATTTCAGCTGTTTTTCAGACCAAGGCGCGATCTAGTAGCCCTGGAAATATAATCTCGCAAAATTGAAATAATTCTGGGGAGACAGATACGTAGGTACCTATCGACAGACCAATCAGTCACTTAAATTTCATCCACCTTCACTGATGAAATCCAAAATTTCATCTACAAGGCTCCAATGAATTTTGGTAATATTATCGGGGCTCGAATGAAGATGGGTGGTCGAAATTTGGTGCAAGGTAGAGTATATGTCTATCAATACCTATTTCTTCATGTTTCACAATGCAGTCATGTCTCAAAAAAACATCCTCGAACTTATGTCAATTTCAGGGATTCAAATCTGCTTTCTGATTGGGTGTACGAGATTTAATCTTGGTGTAAAACATCATAGAGTATCACATATTGAATGACACTAATTAACGTGAACCCGGACTGTTTCACTCGTATATAAGTTAAAATATTATTTTCTGGAATCAATACTATTCTAAACGTAGTATTAAAACAAGTGAAAACAAACAATTGACTTAGTTAATTGTTGAAATACCATGCATAGTCAGTGTTGATTTCTTTATCACATTACACATACAAACATGTGACTTTATAGGTTTCTGCATTACCGACCGACATTTAGTGTATAGTTTGTACGTTTGTACACATATTATAAAATTTCCGCCTAATTGGCGCCCTCACGGGTAAACAGTGATGTTTACGAAAAAATATTTCAAACAAAAGTTGTTTAATTTTTGATAAGGAACATTTTTTACATTTAAACTTTTGTTCTATCTCTAACGGTTTATAAGATGGGTCCTACGGACCCAAGACCCAATTGACCTATGATGCTCATTTACGAACTTGACCTCACTTTTTACGTCCTGAGTACGCTGTAAAAATTTCAGCTCGATATCTTTTTTCGTTTTTGAGTTATCGTGTCCACAGACGGACGGACGGACGGACGGACAACCGGAAATGGATTAATTAGGTGATTCTATGAACACCTATACCAAAATTTTTTTCGTAGCATCAATATTTTTAAGCGTTACAAACTTGGGACGAAACTTAATATACTATGTATATTTCATATATACATGGTATAATAACTGAATTGTGAAATTAGTATATTTACGGTTAATTTAAAATGCAATTTTAAAATTCATATTATTTATACAAATTGCATATTTAAAATTTCTTATAAATCAATTTAAGCCACAAAATTTCCTATCGCTCTAACGAATCGAATGCCGAAAACCGCATTAAAACCCGACTTACTGTTCAAATTTTTCGGACGGACGGACAACCGGAAATGGACTAATTAGGTGATTTTATGAACACCTATGACAAAATTTTTTTCCTAGTATCATTATTTTTGAGCGTTACAAACTTGGGACTAAACTTAATATACTATGTATATTTCATTTATACATGGTATAATGAAACAAAAATATCAATCAACCGTATATTCTTTGACAACAAATACTCCAATCACAAATGGATTAAACTATGTATTTATCACACCTGAGAAGAATCATCCTTTTCCTTCTAAAGTTATACGTCACATAATTTCAAACCCTTTTCAATTGAGATGAATATAAATTGTACTTAACCATTTGACATAACAAATTGTTTTCACTAAATTAATACGTAAATTTCAAGTATAGGTTGGCTCTCAAGTAAATACCAGTGTGTGAATAAAAATATCGAAAATTAAATTTTAAAGTACACAGAAATATTTTTGCATAATTTAAACTGAAATATATTGCTTTATTAACTGAATTTTTTGTTTCTCTGATAAAATAAGGTATCTGTTTCAGGGAGCAATATCTATTTTTCTGTCTGTGTTCTTGAAAATCCCATCCGATTTCCATGACCTCCAAATAATGGTAATTATTTTGGTAAGTATAATGAAAATGATAAATCGAGGGTCATTTATCTTTACTAATTTCTATAGATGCATATTTTTTGTTAAATTTGGATAATTATTTTTTCGACTCAATAATTATTATAATATAGAAACTTATTTGTCTCTTAAAGAAAGATTCCTGGAGAAGTCTGTGTTTATTTGCTTCGTGTATGTGTATTATTGTTAGCGTTTACATTGTAACGATACACTACATTATTTATATAATTCTATGGATGAACATATAATTATATAGATTGCATGTATGGTTTAGATTGAAAATTTAATATTATTTTCTAACAAATTTAAATAAGTAAGTAATTATATTAATTTACATCAAAAAAATTATATTTTCAATTTCGCCTCTTATTTTCACAATTTCTAATGCAACAAGTTTAATAATTGTCAATATTTTTTATTACACATTTACTATAATATTTGCATGTAAACAATTAAAAATTAGTCATAACAGCGCCTTTCAACCCCAAAATTATCCACTGGAAGCGTGGGTGTCAATTCGATTGTTCCTATCATTCATTTTACTGTACAAACAAAAAAATATTTATTTAAAATAACACATATTTGTTCATTAATTTTAATTAATTACTGTTAAAGATCATACAGGCACGTTTAAATTTAATAACTTCCGTAAATATATAAACGTGTTAATTATTTTAAGCGATTAATGCGTCTGAATACAATGTTTGATTTTTGGAAATGTTTTTTAATGAAAATGATTGGGATACGTTTCTTGTAAATTACATTAAACAAAATATATATATAAATTTTTTTGAATTGAAAGAGAATATTTATATTTATACAAATTACTCGAAACTAATTCAATAAAAGGAAAGATGAGAATACTTTAGATTGAGTCGATCATTCAATTTTATTCGAAAAATTTATAATTCATTCTTATTTATTCGTTGTGTGCGTAGTCATGGTAGGGACAATAAAATCGATGCCAGCGCTTCCAGTGAAATATTTTGGCATTAAAGGAGGCTGTTATGACTAATTTGCAATTCTTTACATGTTAATGTTATAGTAAATGTCAAATTAAAATTATTGAAAAACACTAATTAATTAAACTTAATGCATTAAAAATTGTGAAAATAAGAAATCAAATTGCACAAATATTATTTTTCAAAAGTAAATTATCATAATTATTTATTTAAATTTGTGAGACAATAATATTAAATTTTCAATGTAAGTCACAAATGCAATCCATACAATTGTATATGCATCCATACAGTTCCATAATTAAAGTAGTGTATCGGTACCATGGAAACGCCTCCAATAAAACTCATACACGGTGCGAATACGATATTATCAAAGGTCATACGAAATTTCACTTTTCTGGACTTTTATAACAAACTTTTCTTCTAAGATCTTATGAAACAGAAAAAATTTTCTTTTAGGCCCACCTGATACATACAAATACCTTCCTTGTTTTCAGACTCGAAACAAAACACTTTATTTTCAATAAAAAAGTGTACTTCCTCTAAAGTCTAAACCATAGTTTAATTCCTTTGAGGCGGTGATTTGTATAAAAAGTAGCCCACAGTACTAGAATGATAAATCGTATTTTAAAAATAGTGTTTTTAAAATTCATTCACTCGATTTTCGAAGTAAAATCTCTTTTTTCATTGTTTGAAGATTTACCAAATAATTAATCGAGTAACAAATCAAGTTTTGATTTAGTGTTTCATTTCTGAAATTATAAAGTTAATTAAACTAAAGGTTTTCATAAAAATACTAATTTTGAACCCAGGAACGAAAATTAAAAAGAGACATTTTTATGGTTCAAACAAAATAGGAAGTAGATAAAATGATACATACGCCATCTTATGAAGTCTCCTTATTTCTGAGTTGAGAGTTTGTTCCCTCTTCATACTCCTAAATAATTATTTGCGTATATAAAAATAAAGTGAGTTATTTAATCCTATTTATTGAATGACTGTCATGATTAAAATTTTTATGTAACTAGGACATCACCGGATTTAAAATTATAATTTTTAATGTGGGTGTTTTTACATTTACAATATTTGTTTAAAAAAAAACTGAAATAATTTTGTGGAAATAATTAATTTTAAAACGAAGAAGATGGCAATTTGTTAACGACTATTTGACGTCATTCATAAAATTAAATATGAAAATTTTGCTTTTTTTCTAATAAAAAAAAAACTTTTAATATTTTCTGAAAGGAAATCATTTGTACATATGTGTTTACGTTTCCTGGATTATTTGAAAATCTGCCCAATAATATTTTATGTAGAATTCAATAGATATTAATATTCTCAAAATGGATGGTTCACAAAAATTTTGATACCTATTCGCATCTAAATATACACCGGCTCAGTGGTCGAGCGGACTAAAGCGTTAGTCTTTGACCGTTTGGCTACTGACTGGGAGGTTCGAGTTCAGGCAGCGGCAGTGTGAACAATTATAATTAATGGGGGTGCAGAATTGATAACATTGTCGTAACGAAGTAACCGATTCCACCCACATCATAAAATGGAATTGTATATATACGAATGTAGTTAAATAAATAAAGATGAACAAATAATGATGTGGCTGGCCTCTGTTAAGGCATATGTCAGAGAAACCCCATTGAGGTTAAGTAGCCATTCGTATGCGGAATAAGCAGCCATGCACGCCAAAAGATATTCCTTAAGGTGGAGTAAGACCGAAATCGGGAAAAAAGGAATATGAGTGATATTTATTATTCAATTTAAAATGAGCATTTATTTGGGCTCTGTATTATGCATTTTATTAAAAGATTTCCCTTTTGGAACTATGTTCTTCATTGCACGTTATCGTTCTGATTTGTTAAGAAGGTAAGAGATTAGAGGTAAAATCAAAAAAGTGCCACAAAAAAAACGACACACCAAACTGACTATTTTCTTTTATGTTACCTAGGAAACTAAAACTTTTTCAATCAACTTGCCATGAGTTTTGAGAAAATGCAAAACTTTTTTTATAATTTGTCAAATTGTAACTTTTTGTCAAAGTTTTATATTTTATCATTTAAAAATTGAGCTGTGAAAGTTAAAGATAACAGAGATAATTTAAAGTAAGTACAAAGAAATTTTTATGTTATGTCATAATAAATATCCTGACCAAACTAAACGTACGCACATATTGGGTTGACTACTTAATCAGCAGAATGTCTTTTTTAAACTAATATTACAATTAATTCATACAATATAAAGTAAAAGTAGCTATATAATTAAATTTTTTAACTAATCAAACAAGTATTTGACTTCTAAAATCAATACCTTAAATTTTCAGAAAAATATTTTGTATTAAAAAAAATAGTAAGCACTACATTTTAATGTACCAGCGTACGAAAAGAATATAGATCCTACCAGGTGTCCGACGACCCCTCTCGTTTTTGTTTTATTAAGTCCTGAAGGGAATTTATTTTAACAAAATGAGTGAGATACTTTATTTGTGCTAATAAAAAATCGAAACTTACTGTAGGAGTAATTCTTGAATTAATTACACTAAGTTCCAGTATAAGTTTTTCTCCAAGGCTTCCTAATTGTTAGGCAACGGAAAATTTAAACAAAATAAGATAATTCTCTAAACCAAGAATTTTCGGAAGCATGTATACTGTGTGACAAAAAATTCACGGATTATATTTAGTATTATATGTAATCCGTGCATTTTTTGTGACATTGAGATAGTTAAAATTTAAATAAAAAATAATCATCTGAACCAGCATGTTTTTATAGAGACGTGAATAAATTATTTTGAAAATTGAAATGAAAATTTCTATTCCATAATACATTAAAGCCTGTCAATTATATATTTTGTTTGAAAAATTTATAAACAAGTTGTCAGTAATCATTTATGTCGACACATATCTATGAATTAAAAATATTATAAAAAGTATTTTTGTTACAAAATATGAGTGGGTGTGCAATTTTATTGGTTTGAAAATGATCAAAGAGTTTGTGTGTGTGACATTTTTTTTTTTTTTTTTTTTTTTTTGCAGAAGTGAGTAGAATGGTCAATTTGTTTTTCTATTAAAGTTGCATAACAAACGTTTTTAATTTGTATCAATATTTGAGAGCGATTGTTTATTTATTTGAGAAAAAACTAAATAACAGCTGGGTATAATAAGAAAAGTTAATGAAAACAAAAAAAAACCTGTAGCCCTCCCCTAACTTGCAAATTTTCTAGAAAAAATAGCTAAGGACACTCTCCACTAAATTATCCTTTAAAAATATCGAAATCAGTTCATGCATTTAGAAGTTACGATGCCGTACACACACAGTGGTCAAACACCCATCTTTTTGCATCGGAAGATAAAAAATAGGGACGAAATTCATTGATGGATAATAGCAGAATTTAGGTTCTATTACTGACATAGTGAACAGAACACTCAAGCAAAGATCGAATCCACAACTTCTTTCTTTCCGGATCAGTTTCCTACTAAAAAAATCATTGAGAAGTACGATGGATGTGCACAATTCTATATTTTTAACTGTTATTCACAATTTTGAAGTTTTACATCCGAAGGGTAACCGACGAAACCCTTCAGTGGAGTGTATATTAAACTATTGCCGCTATAACAAAAATAATAATAACGCTATAATAGTAAAACTAAAGTGGAAAATTAAAAACGACACCAAGCAAATTTTAAAAAAAATATCATGCTGGTATTGAGTATGAGGGGACTACGGAACCCATCACGTGTGAGTCCGACTCGCACTTGACTGGTTTTATTATAATTTATACTAACTAGATTGCTCAGGCTGGTCCTCATTATTATATTACTTGCATCCGTTGGCAAACGGAAAGATATTTACCGCGATAAGAAGAACCACCGGGAAGGGGAGGGGGCTTAATTCCTGACGGAAGTGTGTTTTTTATTTAAACTTTTTTAAACTAAAAATCTATCTCCACTTAATTTTCACTATTTATGGAAACTCATTTCCGTAGGAAAATTTAAAGAAAGTTTTAAGGATATGTTTTATTTTTGAATATTATCTCTCTTGAGAATCTTTAAATACAAATTCAGAATCTAGAAAAAAATTCTAGTAGCTCAATGAATTTTTATAAAACAAAAAGCTATTTCTTGGTTGAGCGGAAACTATTTCATCATAAAAGTACACCTTAAGGATATTAAATCACAAATTTTCAAAACACAACAAATATCTGTTTTCTCCGAGGGGCTTTGGAAAATCTGTTACCTTTACAGATAACCTTTATTATCATTTTAAACGGAATATACGCAGCAAATATCGAACAACATAACCTAAATCTGTTGGGATTATGAAATAATTCGAAAAGCATCGGATATTCGTCACTGACTAGAATATCAATTTTTCATGAAACCTTTTTTCACCATAAAATCTCTTGATAATCAAGCAAAAATTTATTTTATTTTTACAATCAACCAACATTTAAAATTAATTATTCAATTTTATTTTTCAAACAACCAAAATTAATGAATAAAAGATGTTAATCTACCCCTGAGAATATACAACAATTTTTTCTTTTGTACAGCATAGCGTGTAACTGTAATATAAAAATAAAAAACCCACATACACCTTGGAAAAATTCCCCAGATGAATTGAAGAAGTAAAAAATAAACTTGACCCTTACTTTAATGTAAAGGTACGTCCTCTTTGTATACAAGTACATAAAATATTTACAAACACCAGTAAGGTTAAACAAATGAACAATAAATCTTTAAAACGGGGGATGTAAGAGGGTAGGATGATATTGTGTGTTAATTTTTTTTTGTTTTATTAACAATTGTCTTGACTATTATCTGTTCAATGCCCCTTGGTTTGATTTGTAACGACCTAGTGATTTTTATTTCTAATTAATCTTAACAAGATCAATTAGATCTATGGTTACCATATCCGATAGATTACTTTAGCTACGCCAACAACTCTCCGATTGTGTATCTTATTCTGGTTGTTTTATTTGTTTCTCTACAATTTATGTTAATATGTATAGAGCCCCTATAATTGATTTCGGTACCGAGAAATGACCCCGGGTCTCCTAGATATCATCCAGGTAAAATATTGATAATAAGTTGAACAATAATCGAAGAAATTTCAGACAATTGCAAAGCCAGTAGGATCGTTAAAACTACAAACAATCCGATATAAAAAAAGGTCTTTATTAGTTGGAGAGAGTAATGTATTTGTGATATTGCTAGCTACAAATGGTCAGTACATTCTATCGATACTTTATTAGTGTTGCGAAAATGAAATGTCTATGCCTTTGAAAGATCTAGGAAGTATCTAAGCTATTATATGACACTTGTGCGGAGGCAAACATGCAGAACGTTTGTCCGTACCAATGCGTCGCGGCTATTGAAGAAAATACTACAATAAAAAAAACGAAGCGATGTTTCATTTTCTCTCTAATTGTCTCACCTGTCGTTTAATGTGGTATGACATCTCTTATAGATACTAACAAGTCGCAGAAACTAAGCAATGAAGTTTGAAAAATTTGAACAGTAAGCCGGATTTGAATGCGGTTTTCGGCATTCGATTCGTTAGAGCATCAGGAAATTTTAGCCCTAAATTGATTTATAAGCAATATGCATAAATAATATGCATTTCATAATTGCATTTTAAATTAACCGTAAATATACTAAATTCACAATTTGGCTAACAGTGATAAAAATGATTCCAAATTTGTTGCACTTGTTACTCGGTGTTTTTTGGGATTTGAATATCGTGGGAGAATTAATATCCTAGGTACCTGGACTATATAGCGAATTTCCCGAAAACTCCAGGAGACAACGGAGATACCGTTTACTCTGGGCCCTAGGTACATCGGATACCTAGGCGCGATATTCGTGTTCAGCGCCCCAAAGAACTCCGTGTAACAAGTTTGGAATCATTTTCATCACTAAAAAGTGAAAACAAATAATTGACTGAGTTAATTGTAGAAATACCATGTATAGACAGTGTTTATGCGCAGTCGTTTGTTTTTTTGTCGTCACGTAATTAACAAAAGATATTCACTTTTAAATAGACACACACACAACTGATATTCCTATATTAATACATACTATAAAATTTGCACCTAATTAACGCCTTCGTGGGTAAACAATGATGTTTACAAAAAAATGTTTCAAACCAAAGTTTTTTATTTTTTTATAAGGAACATTTTTTACATTTAAACTTTTGTTCTATCTCTAACGGTTTACAAGATGGGTCCTACGGACCCAAGACCCAATTGACCTATGATGCTCATTTACGAACTTGACCTCACTTTTTACGTCCTGAGTACGCTGAAAAAATTTCAGCTCGATATCTTTTTTCGTTTTTGAGTTATCGTGTCCACAGACGGACGGACGGACAACCGGAAATGGATTAATTAGGTGATTCTATGAACACCTATACCAAAATTTTTTTCGTAGCATCAATATTTTTAAGCGTTACAAACTTGGGACGAAACTTAATATACTATGTATATTTCATATATACATGGTATAATAACTGAATTGTGAAATTAGTATATTTACGGTTAATTTAAAATGCAATTTTAAAATTCATATTATTTATACAAATTGCATATTTAAAATTTCTTATAAATCAATTTAAGCCACAAAATTTCCTATCGCTCTAACGAATCGAATGCCGAAAACCGCATTAAAACCCGACTTACTGTTCAAATTTTTCGAACTTTTACCGTTTTTAGTGTTTCGTTTCTGCGACTAAACTATTTTGTCAAAAAAATATAATTATACCATTGATTTTCGATTGATCAAGTATACCTTTTTTAAAAGATAACCTTTTAATAAATGGATAGTTATTGTCCCATTAATCTTTCGATGGGTTTCGTTTAGTAAGTAAATATATGCGTACGAACATAGGAAAGTTATGAAGCTAAAAACTACTATACTACGCGTATAGTAGTAATATTTATATAGTAAGTTATATACCTAAGCATAATATTTTTTATTTGTACCTGTATACGAAGAACTATCATGCTACATGTACGTCACTTCCTGAGAGGCAGCTCGGAAGTCAAGGTTTGCTTTTCGTGAGTTGATTATTAAAACATATTTATATTGATAGCAATAAATATTGTATAAAATTTATTTATATTTATTTCAATTTATTAATAATGAATCGTATTTTATTTTATTGTAGAACGTAGTATAAAATATGTAAATTTTATAATCAATCCACTTTATATGCGCCTCTACCTTAATTTCCACCACCTACTACAAATTGACCAATAGGGTCGATTCTTAATATTTTGCTTAGCGTCCGAGATGGTTAGAGATATCGAAAAAGTTGCTTAGAATATTCTTTTATACCCACATACCGATTTTCATGACAAAATTCGGGATTTTAATTTTTCCATTATTGTGGTCTTTACTCAAAATTATTACAGATTTATTGAAATATTTGAATCCATATAACACTATTAAATTATGAATTTGTCCAGTTTTACCATTCCCTACCACACAAGTTTAAAAGTTTATGTTTTAAATTTACAACTAGTGTGCTACAGAATGTAAAAACTGGAAAAATTGATAATTTCATATTGTTATGTATTCAAATACTTCAATAAACTTTAATAATTTTGAGTAAAGATCATAATAATGAAAAAATTAAAATTTCGAATTTTGTCATGAAAATCGGTATATGAGTATAAAAAAATATTCTAAGCAACTTTTTCTTATAATTTTGTTCGATATCCCTAACCATCTCTGACGCTAGACGAAATATTAAGGATCGACCTCATTTGTCAATTTGTGGTAGGTTGAATTTAAAGTTCATATTTTGGTTAAAAAAGTGAACCATCTATATAACTAGAGTAAAACATTTATAAGATACAGTGTGTCGCATTTAAGATGAAGACACCTTCATATTGTCGTTATTTATAGGAGTATTGATTTAAAATTTTGCACAAAATAACCGCAAAATTTTTGCCTTTTTTTAATTTGTAGTTGTAGCACAAAACGGTACGACGATCGGAAAATGCCATCCTTTGAATATTAAAGACGATCAAATTCTGCGTCGAATAAACATATAAAACTTAAAATTTGGTTTAGTGGTATAGTCGAAATCAAAAGTTAAAAACCGGAAAAGTTAAAAATCTCACTTAAATTTGGCGCCTTTCCGAAACCCCATATCTTTGAAATAGATACTCTTGTTGAAAAATCCATAGGATCAAAGAAACACTTCACTATTGACTGACTTTTCAACTTTTCATAAAATTTTTACTATTCATTTATGAAAAGTCATGTCATATTTTTAAGCAGCTTGACATATAATCAAACTAACTTGATATCAGCCCGCTTCACTGAGTTAAAAGTAAAAGCCACCGCTTTATACCCTCCACCTCTTTTGATCTGACTTATCAACGTTCCGTAACACTTGAAGGGATTGTTTTCGCAGCTAAAAGATATGCACAGTTTTCAATTTTTTAAATTGCAAAGTTTTCATAATTCATTGAGTATATCAGAAAAGATAGCCATGAATGAACATTTACAATTAACAATTTTTACAGAAATCTTAATTTTATGGTTCAAAATGATAATCATAACTCTGCTCCATCTGTGATAATCATTTTGAACCATATACTAAAGACTTCTGTAAAAATTTAAAATAGTAAATGACAGATTAAATTTATTTAAACAAAATTTTCTTTTATAGTATTTATATCTTTTTAATTTATAGCTCATGTGTTATTCTAATATGTGAGCTATATTGCTGTACAGTTTCATAAAAAACCATTCGCTAGTTTTAGCGTGAAAGCCTAACAAACAAACAAACAAACATCATTACTTTCACATTTATAAAATATATCTAGGGATACACACGATTCATTTAGTAATAAATGATATTGTCCAATCGTATAGATTTGTAGTATTATAAATATTAATAAAAAAACACATAATATTTATTATATGTATTTTGTGTAGTTGCTGTTAGTTGTTCATTATTATATTCTTATAGTTTTCTTCTACAATTCTGGCATCTTCTCAATTGTTCCGATAAATACTACATATTTTATTTTATTATTTATATTTATTTATTTATTTAATTTTATTCAAATGTGAATGTACTCACTCTTCCACGCATCTTATGATTTTTAAATACAATGCCTTCGTTTTAATAGTAATATACAAACAATAATTATTTACCTACGTTGTTTTGCTTTTACTTTTTAAAATCATAATAATTATTTTATTTATTAATAAATAATAATTATTAATGCTTTCATTCTATTTAAATTTTATTGTTAGAAAATTAATATCGAGTTAAAATATAAACAATTTACTTAATTATTTTCGTAGAATGAGGTACTTCACAGTGCATAACTGATCGAAATAATAAATTAGAGAATCTTGGAATGGAGATAAAATTCAGACATGACCTTTTTTTAAATAGTACCCAAAGCAGACATGGGCGAATTATTTTAAATCGAAGTCACCATTGTTACAACTTCATTGTGTGCCATAAACTTTATTGTGTGTCTCTTTATCCAAGTCTTCATTGCTCATTGAAGAGGAAGCGAGACGTGTATATGACTCTTCTACCTATCTCAGTCTCTCTTATAGTAAGGAGATAGGTAGAAAAAAATGTTGTCTCTCTGTCTTACCCGTATTTTTGGTTATCACTGGTTAGGTTCACTGTCTTACTCGTATTTTAGATACAGAAGTCTCAGGGACTTCTCTAAGCCACGTTTGCCCATGCCTGACCTACAATATAAACTGCCCTTTCAAAATGTTTATGACAAGACCTGGAATCAAAATAAACATCGATTGATAACATAAGAGACTTCAGCAATTAAATAAGTTTTTTTATTTTATTCTTGCAAAACAACTTTTGATATATAATCTATATGGCATTTGCGGGTTTGGATGTCACCAATTGTTATTTTTTTTCTTTCTATTTGTACATTTAAATCCATCATATTTTCGTGGTTATTGATGTTTTCCAAAAATTGATTTCGCACGATATTTTGGCTCGATAACGAACTTAGAAGCAATAAAAAAATTTTAGGGCAAAGGCCCATTAATAATCAGAAGAAAAACCTAGCCTATAATATCAAATGAGCGACCACACGAAACTGTGCAGGCAAGAGTCGTTGATCGGGAGACCTACAATAATATTTAATATGAATCTTATGTCTCCCCGCAATTAAAACGATTGTTTTAATGATCATTGAAATGAAAACACAATTTTATTGTTTCGTCAGTTGAAAATTAAAATTTTAATTTACAACTCAAAACTATTTATATATTAGAGTGGGCTGAGAGGCCCAGTTGAGTTTGTTTAAAATAAAAAATAATTATTACAAATTCAAAATCAATTAAAAATATTTGAAAATATTATAATAATAAAGTTATTATTTAAAATAATTGGAAATATAATAACAATCACAAATGAAAATTTATTAATTACTAGAGTGATACCCACCCGCTTCGCTGGGTTTAAAAGTCAAGATTGATAAAGATTGCTCCCGCTTATCCCTTTTCTATAACACTAAATAATGGTTTAGTGTTTTAAAAAGGTAAAATACATAATTTTTTTAAATGTATAATAGTAATTATTTATTGAGTATATCAGAGAAGATGGCCTTGAAATATTTTATATTGACTATTTTTACAAAAATCTGTAATTTATGGTAATTTCAAATGCCAAATTAAATTTAATTTTTTCAATTTTTTTTAAATATATCTTTATAAATTATAGTTCATGTGTTATTCTGATATATCAGCTATATTGCTGTATAGTTTCATTAAAAAACATTCGCTAGTTTAAGCGTGAAAGCGTAACAAACAAACAAAAGAACTAACAAACCAACAAACAAACATGCTTACTTTCGCATTTATAATATATAGAGAAGAGATGTTCAACATATAATAGTTAAATATAGCAACCATAACACAGGAGCAATATAATATATAAAAGCAAAATTATTTCTGAAAATTGCATATAAACTATGGTAATAATTTATTTAAAACAATATTTTGATAAAATCGAAAATTTTGTTTAATTTAAAATAATAAATTTATAATTGAGAAAGCACACTCAGAAGCTGCAATATGGTAAAAATTAACATGTAAAAAAAATATGTATATATATAGATTTAGATAAATAAACTTTATACCGATTTATTTTCAAAATATCGATAAATTTTAAATTAAAATATTTGGTTCTTATAGTACACAAATGTTCATTAAAATAAAATCAAGGCTAGAAAAATAATAACATCACTGATTATCATTCATCAATCGGAAGCCTTAAGTTAAACATAAAAATATAATTGTTATTATTATATGTATACAGGCTGTTCTATAATTGACTGCAGATTTCTTCATTTTCGGAAAGAGCTGAAGAAAAAAGAGAGAAAATGCTCCTGACCAAATTTCGGTCTGAGGGCTTATTCGGAAGATATGTGTATGGCAAAATTTGTTCATTCACAACACCAATGATCGTCAGTAGACCGTAGTAAGAGTCACTTAATAACATGAAACTATGAAAGAGACTTTAAAATGATTTAATTTTTTTTCTTTATTTAATTATCAAATTATTACCACCTTTTTCGATTATTATTACGCTATTCTGCTAAAACACATATTATAAATTAGACTCCTCCCTTCATATCCCTGGAGTCAGAGGTATTTTATTTTGCAAATTGTATCTTGTACAGAAAATCTTACAGATTTATATTTCGTATGTGTTAAAAAAACCTATTGTTCCAATTTTTGTATACCCTCTCCCATTCCAAAGAAACATTCAAATATATCTATATTTTGAACCAATTAAAGCTACGTTATTGACAGTTTAACGTTTGGGAAAATTCCAAAAATGTCATTTTGAATGTTAAAAATTTAATTTTTGACCTTAACAAAATCCTAAAATGATGTTTGAACAATATTATATAAAGTTCTAATGAATAATTAGAAATTGTTTTTGGGAACTAAAAATTAATTTTAAAGTCACGACTCCAATCAATTATTCCCTTGTGAGCAATTGAAGAGGACGTAGTGGACGTCAATGAATCGATTTTTTTTAGCTAAGGATATGGCTAGCGTCGAGTTCAAAACGTAATTGCTCACAAGAAAATTATAAATTGGAGTCGGTATTATTAACTATTTTTAACCCCCGAACCAATTGGGGTATTATAAGTTTGATCGCTATGTGTGTATGTCTGTCTGTCTGTAGCATCGTACAATTTAAACGGATGAACCTATTTTGATTTTTTTTTCGTTTGAAAGGTAATTTATTGGAAAGTGTTCTTAGATATGTTCCAAGTGAGAGATTACGGTTTCGTACCCGAAAAATTTGTCGAGGGTTTTTTAAATTTCGTAAATTTCACTTGTTTACTAGTTTATGCATTTTTTGTCGGTTCTATTTCTTGATAGAATACAATTAATTTCAACTGGTTAACTTTCGTGTGATTTTCATAGAGATCGGGTCTTTCTTTTTGAACTCCACCGTACTACTACTTTTTTTTAAATATTTTTGCATATGGCACACATGAACTATTGTTTGCACATTTGTATTGCAACTTGATTTAAAAATGTTTGAAATCCAACATTTTTCATTTATGTTTCATACATCCAAACAATAAAGGAATTTGGAAAAGCCATTAATTTTCTGGATTTAAAAGTATATTTGAAAAATAAACATTTTAAATAATTTTATTGAATTAATTAATAAATTGTATCGAATAATAAAATTTTTTTATATAAAACTTAGTTGAAAGGTTCCAAAAAAATATGAAATTACAATTCAAAGTGCCGTAAAAGACAGGAATTCGCCAGCATTTTTCTATACACTTATTTCTACTAATTTAATAGATTTTCTTATTCGTTTTGCACCCAATTTTTATGTTCACAGAAAAGTAATTTTAGCATTTTTGGAATTACTATACTGAAAAATTTTCCCATACATTTCTTAACGACCTTCGGCCAAAAACACTATGTAAGCACTTCTTTCAAAACGACAAAAAAAAAGATTAAAATAGAAAAAAAGCCATTTCTAAATCTTCTAAGATATTTTAATCTAAAGCCCTAATGTACATATACTATAAAATTGATATTAACCCAAATATATACAAACATGTGATATCTCTAATCTATGGACTAAGATTTAGAGAGACTTAAAGATTAAACAAAACAATGTATTTTATTCATTGTGGTATGGATTAGCTATGCTATGGTCTGGCATTCGTAGGTATTATTTTACAGAAAGTTCTGAAAATATTCAGAGTGGAAGATTTGTCGTAGCACAATACAGTTTTATTCAAAGCGTGGAAGATTTGTTTTAGCACAATCCAATTTTATTTGGTAATAAGTTGAATGTCTATTAAATATAAATTAAAATTTGGCAAATTTTATGTGTTATTTTGGAACATAAATATCATATTTTGTTGGTGTTGGCGCAGGAAACATATTGCTTTGGAGTAAAGAAAGTAATACAAAGGAATGCTTAATGTCATTTAATTTCTGTGTATTTCAAAGAAGTTAACCTTTCAGAGTGATCAAATAAGGTTGAGTTTTATATTTTTCTTCTTAGAATTCCAGGCACTATGGATGGTCAAATAGTCATATTTTCTGGATAATAAATACAGTTAGTGTTAATTTTCATTCTAAACGAAAATAAAATATAAAAAGCAAGTAAATAAATTCGTAAAAAATTGTTAAAACAAAGTTAAAAAATTAAACAAATATTTTCTAAGAAATTGTCTGAAATGGGTCCGATAAGCATTTTGTTTAAGAAATTTTAATAGATCCTTATGCATTTAATGGTCTTATGAATCCGATTTTGGTTTTGGTTTTGTGCTGTACCAAAATTGAGGTAGACAAATTTTTCGCGACCTTTTCTCAATTTTCTTTCTGTATTGAAAAAATCACAAAAACATTTTATTTCGAATTTCGATAAAACTCCAGAAAAAATACAAAGGTGGCGGTAGGTTGAATATTTTTCATCCTTTAAGCGATAGATCGAGATTTAATCATCGATTTGTCAAATAAACTGGATATTTGCCATTTTATTAAGGACGCTCTCAAAAAATCACTTTTTTTGAGAATCATTTTTACATCGTGTATATGCATTCTCATTAATGCCCTTATATAAGCACGTAAATTTTTTAATACCCCTTACGGTGTTAAATTTTTTGATTTGAGCTGAAAAAGTTTGCGTTTTAACATATAAACCCTTTTAAAGGTAGGTATGTTTTATTACGTAACAAAGCTAATTTTCTTACGATTAATTAAAAAACTAACATTTTTTTAGTTGAAGGCACGATAAATATTTTCCTGTAAAGAAAATTATAACAAGCGGCACTCATTTGTCCATATAATACGTTTAAAGTGATGCAATTAATGGCACTTGTATGTCATTTCTTCTATAGATTCTAAATCTTTAGGCATCAATACATCAAAAACCATTTTTAAACATATTTCCTGACTAAACTCAGCGAGCTATAACTAAGAAATGGTATTAATCTTGAATCGTTCACAAACTCTCGGTATAAAAGGTAATATTTTGTACTTCCATATATATATGTGTTTCGGGGTCATAGAACAATAATCAAATTACCCGTGTATTTCAGCGTTTTGTATGTAGGTATTACATGCAGTACACTTATTATGTATGTAGTTATGTATGTACCTCTATACTAATAGCTACAAACACATATTTGAATTAGTTTTAGAGTTAAACACAGTTGTAGGTACATATCTTATAACCTAATCTCTCTTAATTTCAAGTCATACTATAAAACTGATTTAATTAAAATGTTCTCCTGTTCTATTCTCTAAAGCATGTGCTGCATTAACCTATTAAAAAATTGTGATATAAATATGACTACTACAAATATGTATATATCCAGTGGTTAAAGTTTGTCTATTAATTCTTGACTTATACACAATTAATAAAATTGGACTGGGAGTTCGAAAAAGGAGAAACAAATTTATTGTTTTCATTAAAAAAAAAAAAAGAGAATTAGGAATGACACTGTGTGTTAGCCCCCCTGAAATTAAAATTACACACCCGATAGGATGGTTTTATCCATAATTTCATGAGTTGGTTTTGAAATGAAACTGATACTTTTAAATAGAAGAGATGTTAAAATTATATTTTTAAGTAATTTTAAAATTATAAATTTTACGTGAACGAGACGATTCATTATCAATAGAATCTCGTCTCATGTGAAACCCTATTCAAGAAATTTGTATGTTGTAATTTTTTCTCATTCTTTAAGTGATGCAAGGCTTTTTTTTTTTTTAGTAGATAAAGGTATAGATTTATGTCCAGGCCAGAAGTATCTCCATGTTATGAAGGTGGTAATTGAATCGGCAGTGTTCTGTTAAGAGTCCCACCATCTTTCTCAACTGTGTTTTAGTGAGTTTCAGCTGAATGGTCTAGCTGTGATTATACACAACTTGGACTGTCGCATACCCTACGCAAAGTCCCAGTACTCAAGATGGGCTTGGCGTAGACATTACTTGGTTTGGTAAATAACGGAACATCTTGCTAAGAAAAATGACTGGCTCAGGTGAATGGGACGTTTGTGACGACCCTTTTCGTGTCAGCAAGTCCGCTGCTACGTTCCCATTAGCGATATAAAGATCAGTCTGACTGTATTATTTAGTGCTTTCTGAGAAGATATTGATATGTGTTTCACTATAACCTTTTGTGTTGCAGATCTGCGTACCTTCTAGCTTTACGAAAATTTCTGATTGAAAAACTGATGCATATTGACCAAGAGGAATCAATTCCTTTATTCTAGATACCCCCGCATCATATATAGATAGGGGCTTAGATCTAAACGCGTATTCATTTTTAATAATGTTCCATGCATATAAACGAGAGCGCAAATTTATATAATGAATTCTCTAACCAAAAACTAATTTTTTGGGTGGAAAAATATGAAGCATCGATCAAATCTTCTATACAAATCGTGTTGACAAGCTGAGTTAATAAGTTTTTCTACATAACAAACAATTTTCGTATTTCTTGTTACTTTTTTTCTTGAAAGATATTTCACATCAACAGTGTCAAGTAAGACAGTTAATTCTTGAACATTATAGTTCTTTTACAGGGCGGCCCATCATTTCATTAAATGAATTTCTAAAAAAGACAAATTAATTTTGCTAAACATTGTTTAATATTTAAAAATTGCAATTTCGTCATTATTTGTTTATATGACAAAAAACCTAAAATTTTCTAAAATTTGACAATCAACTTAGTCTACTATAATAATAAAGCATAAAAAAATATTACTCGATCTAGTGTTCCAGTTTTGTAGGAATCAAGGACATCAGATGAGATGAAATAGATGATACTTAGAGAGCTATCATTTTTTGGGACAATTTGAAATATTTTAATTGCAATTGAAATATTTGAATTGACTTTGTTCTTTAGAATTATTGTTTTGAATTACCTAATTATTTTACCATTTCACTTTTCAAAATGAATTGAGCCAGGTTTATTTGACCATTCACCTCCATAGTACCTAATTATTTATATGTTGAAATTATACGTCATGCCTTTTCCAAGCTGAATCGAATTTGAAGATCATCGCCAATTTTTTAGTTTTTTCAAGTACGGAACTCTAAGCTGGCACTTGACACAGCATTACACTCTCCGTAAAATTACCTTTCTAATGACACCAAAAAAAATTAAAATCGGTTCATTCGTTTAGGCGCTACCATGCCACAGACAGACACACGCACATAGGGGTCAAATTTATAACATTCCTTTTTTTAGTTTCGGGGGTTAATGAATAAAAAAAACTCTGAGTACTAATTTTTAACCCTTGCAAAATAATAATATGATAGTATTTAATAATCGACATAAAAGGCTTTCGTTAAAAAAATTTTGTAAAGACTAATTGCATGCATAGACTTGTGTGTGTTTCTGGTGATAATTCCTACCGTGTACGATGGGCCAGTCTGTAGAAGAATGGACAAGCAAGTGATTGTTATGTTTATTAGTATTTTGATGATTTTTCATCAAGAATAATAAATTGTTTCCCACAAACAAATGAAACAATAAAATAATGTCTCTTGACTAGATTAATTTCGAACAATAAATAATATCTTCAAGTCTTATTGTATTTTAAAAAGTATATCATTATATAGTAAACGAGCAGTTACCCTCCCGCTTCGCTGAGCAATTTTAATTTTTAAAAACACAAAAGATTTTTTTCTATTTCGCGAGCCGTACGTACTTTCTTCCGACAGATATCCGAATATATCGATTAAATAATATCGTTTTTTTCTGTGTGACAAATAGACAGATGCGAAAATGTAAAATTTTTATAAGAATTTTGTAGGAAAATAAATTTTTTAATCAATATAATAAATATTTCAACAGGCGATTTCGACAGAAACACTTTCGAAAAAATACTACATTTCACGAAACCACTCCTAAATTTTTGATTCTTTTTGATATAGAATTTTTATAACTGACTAAAGTAGATATGTCTTGAGATAAGTGGAGGTTAGCTCTTCACTTGACAAAGAAGTGCAAAATTTTATTAATTAGTTAACTGGATATTTTAAAATATACAACATTTAATGCATTCACTAATTAAAACTTGTATCCATATCTCCGTTATATTATTACGTGACAGAAAACCTCATAATTTCAATTAAAATTGACTTTTCCTTACATATACCCACACAAAACTTGATTAGTGATGAAAGTGACGATAACACTGTTGATTAGTGATGAAAATTGAGAATTTTCCAATAGATGTTCATGTATAACATAGAAATTGTTTTATGAAGTGAAAATTTTAATTAAACATTGTTCTAATATACACGTTACGTTGACAATGGAAAGGCCACACGTTTAAAACTAAGAATGAGTCTTATTTTAATCTTATATGTATTTATATAGTCCCTATTATTGATTAAATCAATTTTGCCTGGCAATGGATATTTAACTCTGTACGCAACTACGTTTAGACGAAACTGAAACACTTTTATTCGAGAAAATTTTTAATTATCCAGCTTTTTTATGTTTGAAGCGATCACAAATGCATCAATTTGTGAATTGATGACTTAGATTTTTTCTCATTTTAATAAGAAGAATTTTGAATAGCAAAGAGAAAAATGAATGTGTTTATGGGGCATTTTTTCTGCGTGCCACCAAAAGTGGAAAAAGTGGAAGTTTTTTCTATAAAACTAACATTTACAATAATTTATTTTGTGAATTTGTATAACAGTATTAAAGTTCTGATGTTTGATCCCAGTACCTCCAGCTTAGAAAGCGAGTATTCAACCTCGATAGGATCTTACAGAACTGTGTTTTATTGCTTATTTATGCAATTGAGATATTATATAGACCGTGAATTAACAATGAATATTATGATAATTATTACCGAAGATCAATCGTGGCTCGAACTACAAATTTATTGAAATCAATTTAATCGATTTTCGTATTTTATGACTTTTTTTTTGCCTATCGTATGAGTTAAAAAAGTTATTTACAAAAAGATTATAGCAGGAATTTGTATTACACTTTTCTCAATATTCATTTAACTATCGTTGTTTTTTGCGTATACCCTTTATAAGGATATACCTACTACAATGAATGAGTTTATTTTCACAAATAACAATAAATGTTATTTATAACCGTAATTGGCTACAAAATCCATCGACCGCCATCAGCAAATAGTCATTAATATTCATTAAAGTCCGCCTTTTAATTACAGTTACAAAATCAGCACAAAATTAGATAATTAAAGGTGATTTTAATTGAATAGTCAATGGTTCCCCCTATTTACTATATAGTATACATAAAGAATAGTATAAATATGAAACATTTTGATCTACCCGCAAAACTCACTATAAGTACGTTTAATACGTACGCTGTAATTAAAAAGTCAGGTGATTTTTAATTACATTCACACTTTTATTTTTAAGATCTTGCATGGCAGCTTAAATATCAAAGAGCTTTGCTTTTAAGAAAATAACCTTTCAATCGAAATAAAATCTATTGCAATAAAATCAATTGCCGCTGGTTCGTAAAACTTGCGTCATCGGTGATTGTAATTAAACTCCTCCATATGGACCGATTTTGATGAAATTTTGTTTCAGTGGATGAGAGGATGGTTTACATTCAATATTCGGTCCCCTACAAAATGTTTTTGTGGGTTGCACCAAAAAATTAAAACCCATGAAATAAATGGTGGAAACGCATATAGTACATTACATCTTAGTATTCAAATGTATTTATTTGCGGTAATCAGGTATTGTGAATAGATATTTATTATAGGTATATACAAGCGCAGCGACCTTCCACTCCCAAAGGCAATTTATTTCAGATTTTTAAAACAGTTAAAGCAGAATCTTCTAAAAAATCTTCTAAACTGCAAAAATTTTCATGTTTGCTTAAAGAGTTAGTCTGCATTTCGAAACTTTTTTCATTTGCACCTTTTTAAGTTTCCAATGCTGGTTCTACAACGAATTAATTCAGTAAACACGCCAGAGTGATAGTCAAGCAACTTTCAGAAAAGCTAATATTAAGAGAGCATACGCTTTTCTCCCCAAAGTAAAATTGTCGAATATTTTTTGTAGTTCTTATTCTAATAAGAAGATAACCGACTCTCCAATCCGCTTTCATCCGACACTGAACAAAGCGACGTGTCCATAGTTTGACACTGTAAAGTTTGAAATTTTTAAAAATGCATTTTTAGTGTCCTACCAGTGTCTTGCGTGTCAATCCACCGTGCCTTTGTTAATTTGATTACCTTTTCACTAAAATATTGCTCATTTTCTATATCGCTCTTACTCAGTGTTGTAAGATTATCTAAGGATAATCTTACCACACAAATATTATAAACTTTTGAAATAAGTCAAAAAATGTAGACCAGCTTTTTTACCTATTAAATATCAAAGAACATTAAAATCAAAATACAGTTATGATCCCTTACCTGCTTCAAAATTATCTTTCAGTCGTTTCCATTGCCTTGCATGATGTACTGAATACACAGCGGCCACAACAAAAAATAATATACATGCACATACGGCCATAGCTAATACAATCGCTTGCCAGTCCCAAACTAATGTTTCCACATTCGAAAACGGTGTTTGATCAACTTGTTGTGTCCAAATCAATTTTTGATGATTCACAGTAAGTAGATCACTACCACGCACACTATTACTTTCAACACTTTCATTCATATCACTAGGATAACTACTTGTTGAAGATGATACTGTCACAATGCTATTTTGTTCGCGATCCAATTCAGTATGATGTCGTGTATTGTTATTGGCATGTCGCCAATTTTCATCGCCATGTTTATTATGATGTTGACGATATCGATGATGTTTACTTAAACGATGTCGTCGATGCGGTTGCACTGCAGCCTCAGCATCGTGTTGTGTTGTTGATTTCGAATCATTCTCATCATCGACCGTAAATCGATGATTATGATGGCGTCGATGTACTGTGTCCGATGATAATGAGTGTGATGCAGCCGAAGATTCAGAATTAAAGATTGTTCTTAGTTTTGATATTGGTCCACACTGTGTATCGCGATGTACCTGGCATGGACGCAGTACAACCAAATAACCTTTTGGCGCTAATTCACTACATTTTGTACAATTTAAACATGTGTCTAATTCACTATTCCAATACTGGATACCGGGTGGACATCGTAATGCACTGATTTGTTGTAATATAATTAATGTGAATATACAATAATATGATGAAACCGTAAAAAATCTTGTGGCCGTGAATGGGAAGCCCATAGGCATCACCTGGAAAAAAATAAAACATTATTAATACTTCAATCTCGTGGTATGAAAAAATTGCTATTAATAAAAATAAACCATAAAAACTATCTTATGTGGTGCAATTCAGTAATATATGGTATCCCAAATTCAATAGAAGTCTGAAACTATTAAATCTCACCCAAATTCTAATGGGCAAGATAACGCACAAAAGTCTTTCAAAAAATATGCACAAAAGTCTTTCGTAAATGCTTTCAACGTAATTTATTTCGAATACTGTTTTTAATTGGAGACAGCGTGGACCTCCTAGCGTGCCTCTGTAGAATCGAAAATCTCAAATACAAGATACAATTTCAAAGCAGTGTTATATTTTATATTTTAGAAGAATCTATGTTGGGGGAATTTTTAATTTTGAAAATTACACTTTTTTTTCTCTTTTATCCATGGGATTTCTATTTCAAGGTTCCATTGATCGATTATCCTATCAATATGACATAACATTTTTTGAAGACCCGGTATAACAAAAATGTAAAGTTCTTATTCGTTATTTAGTTTATTAATCCTCAGATATTAATAAAATTATTTTCTACACATGTTTTTACTAAATTCAAAATGTCAATCAATCACAAGAACATTAAATACAATAATGCCACCTTTTTCAAAGCTATTTAATACTACTGTATTTGTATTTTGTATTACTGTAGCCATTTAATATGTATGTCAAAATTTTAGACCTTTTAATACTTTGGACATCGTCATTGGATGGACGGACATTTAACACCAAAATGATTTGTATTATTTACACAAAGCTTCTACATACAGATAAACAATTTGTATCTGTTTATTCAAAGAATTAGAACTTTTGTGTATGAAACATAAAAACTTTAGTCAATAATATATACGTAAACTTTTAAGGTAGCTAATAATAGTAGGTACATCTACTCTAAAGGTAGCAACAAAAATAATACAAGTAAACTCGAAAGTTAAATATTGAATCAATCTTTTATAAGTGTCATCTGTTCGGTTTTAGATACTATTCAGCTCTGAAACTTTGCATCCAATTTTCAGAAACTCAATAAAATGAAATATTCCTAATTTTTCCCCCGAAATGGATATAACTGCGATCGGTACACTTTTGGATACTGTACTTTTGGGTACAGCTTTGAAACTTACATATAGTAAAGTGAGTTGAATAAAATCGATAAGTATGGAGACACTTCGTTAGGTAAATTAATCATGTGAGATATCTGTCATGCGAGACATAAACTTCAAGTTTTTCGACTTTGGTAAGTTAAATAAAACCATCCTCTCGGTCCAAGCTTTAGTTTACCCTTAAGGCTTCTTGTAGCAAAAGCAAAACAAGAGGACTTCCAAACCAAACTCTAGCTCGTAAGTTGCTGGAAGTCGATAAATGTATGTTTCTACATTACAATAAATAGGTGGAAATAACTAAATTGTAGATGGCATCTCAGTCGAAATAGTATTACTAGTAATACTTTACAAGTGGATCAAAATAGCCATTGGCTACAAATCTCAAAGCTCATAAAATAAGTTCATAAAATCATCTGATTAGTCCATTTTCGGTTGTCTGTCTGTCTGTTGTCTGTGATATCAAGCTGAAATTTTTACAGCGTTGCATGAGCAACATAGGTCAATTGGGTCTTGGGTCTGATCCATCTTGTAAACCGCTAGAGATAGAACAAAAATTTATATGCAAATAATGTTCCTTTTAAAAAAAATCAACAACCTTTGTTTAAAACATTTTTTCGTAAACATCACTCGTTACACGTGAGAGCGAAAATTATGCGCAAATTGTATAGTATGTACTATATGTGAATATCAGATATATATGTGTGACATGTATGTATGTGTAATGTGACAGAGCAATCAACACTGTCTATACATGGTATTTCAACAATTACCTCAGTCAATTTTTTGTTTTCACTTTTTCTTTTTTTAATTTAGATAGGTTCTATTTTTTATGATCACAAACGTCTAAATAAATATAAACACATAATACTTTTGAAATATGAATAATTGGTATTTTACTTTATAATGTGTATGACAATTAAGAACCATTAATTTTTCGTATGTGACAGTTTTTGGTTAATGTATTTTCTGCTCTATTGTAGTACATATTCACGTCATAAATTTTTACATATCTGCTATCTGCGATTTTTTTTTACTTGAGTATGCTTTTCTTTCTTATTCTGTTGTTAAAGAAAATACACTGAAAATTGTTCGTTCGTTTGTCTACTTGATGTTCTGCATACCTCTCTTACATAAAAATATTTAAAAAGATTGTAATAAGAAATTCATTTGAATCCCCGATATTATACATTTTAATTTTTTTTAAGTCTTTCTGAGACAGTAATAAAAACCTATAAATTTCTCTAATAGACACAGAAATAACTCCAACTAATTATTTAATTGAATTTTGAGTAGTTGCTGATCAAGGGCAAAGTACAAAATCATACATATGTCACATTAAAATGCCAAGGTCTACAAGGCCTTACAATATGAGCAAAGAGCGAGATTTAATTCCAATAAGATCATCGGAGGTCCAATAAGAGAATTGTATACCTAAATTTTATAAAATCAAAAAGCCCCATTTATAATAGGGTACTTTCGGTAGTGAAAAATAAATTATGAAATTTGAAAAAAGTTAATTTATGTTCTGATTTCGAGTCATAAAATCACATTTTTCTTTTATAATATTAAAATTAAAAATCGTAATTTTTAAACTGTATATCACGTCATCTAAAACGCGGACAAGCCCTGATGTGATATCATATCGGTATTAACCATACACCATCAGTTAGTTCAGTGTAGACAGGTGGGTATAATATATTAGTAGATAATAAATATTATATTTATTATAATTAGTTGTCTGTGAATATATCTGTCAAACTTATCTGTGTTATTTCGTACAATGATATCGATATTACGTCACCAAATTGGATGCGACAGATTAAAAAAGGTTTAAAATTTAATTTAAGTTTTTGGCAAGAATGCGTGTGTATTTTTCCGAAATAAATTTTTGATGGCTTTTTTTTGGCAAAATCAACAATTTGAAGTACTTTTTCAAATATAGTAGAATACCCTATTGTATACCTTAATTTAATAAAATCAAAAACCCCATTTATAAATGTTAATTTTATTTTAATGAAAGAAAAACTTCACAAACTCCCAGCATATCAATGATGGAATAAATGAATTTTTATTTTAAATGTAATAAATTTTCACAAAGAAACAAACATTCAAAAAAAAAAAAGAACTGAACATGGAACACATAAATTATTTCCCTTCAGGTATAATAATGATATCCACAGGAAATGATACTGATATTATTTTGCAATTAGTATTTATCTACAAAAAAGGGTAATTAATATTAAAACCGTTGTTACAATAATGAATGCGTATATAAAATCATTATATATCTATAATTACCCTCGTTGATGATACACATGTATCATTAATTTATAATTTTCCATGAGAAAAATGTCAGTTTTCATCATTTTCATTAACATTGTTTCACATAGCTATCTATATATATGTATACATAATTTAGCGTTATATGATTTATTTTCGTAAATGATATATTGATTGTACAGAGTGAATTTTTAAAAAGTTTCCACCTTTATATTTCGAAACAAGATGAAAATAAATAAAAAACTATAAAACATGCAGTGACTTAAGTTAAAGAGTTCTTTTGGAAGATCATGAAAATATAATGATTATTTTTTTTATATGAGGAAGTCTTCTTTTAATGGGAATAGTCAAACAGGAGTCAATTTTTATTTTTTTGGAACCACTAATTTTTTTCCTATCTCAGGTTTTTGCATTTAGGTTTCAGCTATATTTATGGTTCAAATATCTCCACGGAAAAATTTTTTCAAAATTTCTATCCTAAAAAACGTAAAATCAGGTACCGAAAATTGACCTCTAGAAAAAAAATATTTTCCTAACAAAATTGTTTTTTTACAGAATAGAAGAAAAACTTGCTATAAAATATATGTAGTTTCACTTGGCTGATGCATATTTTTGCGATTTGGTTTCGAAATGTAACGGCGGAAACTTTTTAAAAGTCAGTCTGTATGTAAATTTAATATAAAGTGATATCCAAATAAAATTTAAATTGTCGATCAAAGCTGGATGAGTAGATAAGAAGACAAGTAGCGCAATAGGTCCCTTAGTTTACAATGGACTTAAAATTTAATCAAATTAATCACTTTATTCTTGCAGAAATGTATATTACTTGAAACGGGGGTCCACATCTACTTGAAAACTGATCGAAATATACTGTTACTGGTTACCGCGTGTTTTAAAATGAGCGTGATGGCGTTATATTTGAGTAATCGTTCTGAAAAAACGCAACAGGAAATTTATCGGGCACTATGAACATTTGATAACATTTATAATTATTAAACAATAAAATATTTTGTCCGACAAAAAATACGGCGCCCATGAGCTACCACCTCGAACATGCCGTACTTATGTATTTTTGCTCACTTTTACTGAATTGAATTGAATTCAAATAGATTACTCAAATATGACATCATCCTGTTCATTTAAAAATGAAGCCTTTTCGAAAAAAAATTCGTAGAAAAAAGTTTTGTAGACTCGACAAAAAGAATCCACTCACGAAATTCCAAGTATGTATTCATCATTAAAAACAACCGGTCCCACGGTCTATAGGATTTTTATTATATAAAATTTTCGTTTGACTTTTTTTATGCTGAAAAAACCTTCCCAGACCTTCTTTTTATAGTTTATTCATTGTTCAACCAAAAACATTTTTCTTACTATTTTAAGATCATCATTTTAAAAATGTATTTTAATCTTGGCGAGAAAAGAATTCTCAGAACTACATTTTATTTGGAAAATATATTCGTTTATTTTAAGGCGTTAATTAACTAATTAGCATTAATTTTATTTATTCATGAATTGAACAAAACTTATTTTTAATTACTTTTTGATGATATTAAATTCAGAAAAGAAAATTTACCTTTTGATTGTGTATTTAATGGAAAATACAAATTTTGTATTGAAACTGTATCCGAAAATACTTTTTTGTTGGTGTTTGGAAAATATAAATAAGGTAGGTATTATACTTAGAACGAAAAGTAGGAGTTGCAGTAATTATTTGAACAATTTTGGATTAAGAAATTTTGTTGTTTAAAGGTAAAAAATTAAGCCCCTCGTTTTTATAACTACCATTTGATTGAAGAAGTTTGCTTAAAACTTAAAATAAACCCCAATTCCTAATTTTACGTATGATCCTAAAGTCTGTAACTTAGAAGTGGAACTACTTAGCTATAAGCATAAAAATATTTATAGCCAATTAAACAATTGTTGTCAGGGTTTATTCTAACAGATTTGTGGCCTAGACATTTTGGGTAAAATAATAAATGATAGTTAGTACTTCTCTCTTCGACCAGTGGTGGATTTACACTAGGGGCAGTCGGGGCTAGTGCCCAGGGCGGCAAATTTTCTAGGGCGGCAAATTTTCTAGGGCGGCAAAATTTGGAATGTGAGAAAATATTTTCTATACTATATATAATTAACTAATTCTTTTAAATAAACATTTTATTTTTCAAGAAATATAATTTATGCATTATGTATCAAATCAAAATTTTGTATATTATAATATGGGAAATTTAAGTGAAAACTATTAAAATAGTTTAATTAATTTATTTCCATAAAGGTTTGCAAAAATAAAATTTGATATTTTTATTTTCTGGAATTGATAAATTAATATACTTTTTTTGAAGAATTAAAAATATTTTCAAATTATGTATGTCTTTTTGATAACAGAAACTTTAATTGATCAATGAATTTTCCTAAAATTGGAGAATTATCAAATAATACTAATTAATTTTAATTTAAAAGAACAGTAATAAATAATATGTAATACATAATAAATTTTCTGCAATTAATTAGTTATTCTATTTTTTTTAAAATAAGATATCAAAACTATTAAAATAAAATTTCAGTCATAGGGCGGCATTTTCTAAAGTGCCCCAGGGCGGCAGAAATTTAAATCCGGCCCTGTCTTCGACAGTGCTCATTATAGAAAATATAAATATTATGTTCCTGATCAGGGATGATAGTTCCAAAAACGGGTCGCTTAATTTTTGGACTTTTTGTACATTTCTACAAAAAAACGTTTTGTCCCAAAATTGTCCAGATAATTGTTTGTTTCTGAAAGTTTTTATTATTCTAACGGGCACACTTTTTTATTACCTACATAAATTTTCTTATCAGTTATAAAACCTAAAAAATTTCTTATCTCCTACACATTAAATTATGGTACATGCCCCATAAATTTTTTAAATAAGAATAACCAATTTTTCAATATGCATTATAAAATCTGAAGGTCGATTGATACTGATTCTGAGTATGGGTAGTATGAAAAAAAATTAATTCTTACATGGCAAACAAGTTATTTATAACCTTTTTTAATCATCACGAAAAAATTATTATTTTTCTGTGAAACAAAAAAAATCTACAAATCATAATTTATAAAAGTGATTATTATTAATTCTTCTGTGCTACTGCCCTAAATAAACGAACGATTTATTTATAAAGTATTAAAGTTAAGTTTGTTCTTTTTAAGATGTTTCGATTCCAAAACACTAATGTTACCAAAAAATTGAAATTTTGTTTGTCAATTAATGAGTATTTAACACGCCTTCTGTATAAATTTCAAATCGATTTTCTGTACGATTTACGATAAATTAATTATTAAAAAGAGCCCTTTTAACATGGTGGTATATAAAGTTTTAATAAATTTTGATTTTTTTAGTCAATGAGAGCTTTTAAAAATGTTTTACCATTTACAATAAAAAACTTATCAATATTCCTCAAGTTTTAAGCTTTAAATCATACCAAAATTAAGAACTGTGCATAAAAATTAAAAACTATTTTTTATAAAAACACTGACTTTGAAAGTTAATTTCTCCTAAACCGTACGCTAGAGAATCCATATGAATTTTCCACTAAAGACATATAAAATGATGATTAATTGATTAACAAAATTTCAATTTTTTTTATCATTTTCAATTTACTGTATCGAAATCTTTTAAAAGTTGGATATCAATTCTCTATACGATTTATGAGAAATGTGCCCTTTTTTGATAAATAAAAACTGACTTTGATAGTTAATTTCTCCTAAACTACTCAGAAAAATCTTAAGTAACAAAACAGGTTCCAAAAAAAATTTACATTTTCAATTTCAAAATGAAAAAAATTTTTTGTAGAACAAATTCATAAGGGAATTAACGAAAATTATTAATTTGATATTTTTTATGTAATTTTCTTTCAAAGACAGATAAAATGATAATTTTTACATTCGATTCCCACTTTATCGAATTATTTGAAGCCTTATTGTCTCTTTAATGACTACTTTAGTGATAATTTATGTGATTTATGATGGATAATCATCATCGATAAATGTGACCTATTTTAAAACGATAATAAGAAACAAACTTAAGTAATATTATTCAATGATTTATATCTTAAGTTATTTAATGCTGCTTTGAGTTTAATAATAGTGTCTTTCTTGTAGTAGACGGACTGATTGATTTAGAATTGAAAAATTTTAAATACAATATTTCACTTTATACCAGGATCGTATTAATCAATAAACAAGTAAAAAAGTATTAGACCTGTAATTTGGAGCAAATAATTATTATCTCAATCTTCGACGAAACTATTTCTAGAAATAAAACACGAATATCTTGTGGCTTCTCATAAGAAACTAATTGTGTTAAAATGAATTATCAACAAAACAATAAAATCCGTTTGGAATAACTCAGACGTGAAGCATTACTTAATTTTAAAGTGCAAGGTGGGATAGAAGATTGTGCGATTTAGAAGAAAAGAAACAAAAGCACATCAATATTTTCAAATAAATATTTTTAACATCATAAAAAAGCATTAATGAAAATTATATAAATTGTATTTTCAGGTGAATTATTAATTGTATTTTGGTTTTTTTTTTCTTCTAAAGCGCACATTTTTCTATCCCACCTTGCACTTTAAATTAAGTAATGTTTCACGTCTGAATTATTCCAATCGGAGTAATAATTGTTTTGTTTTGTGTTGATAATTCATTTTAACACAATTAGTTTCTTATGAGAAGCCACAAGATGTATTAACTCATAACAACATTTCAGCTAAAATTTTGAGTAGTTTTTCGATTAGAGCTCCAGAAAGTTTTGTATATACAATATCTGTATAAAGTTCAGATCAACTTCTTGAATTTATGTCTTAATTCGACTCTGAACTTTATTGTATTACATACAATTGTAGGTGTTAGAAAAAGTAAGGTATATAGCTTGCTATACTATACAAGTCCATTTTGAATTGAATTTTATGTGAGTATTTGATATTATGAATAATGTACATACAAAAAGTCATTATAAGACCATATATTACATCTATCACACAAATACGAATAGAAAAGAAACATTTCTATCCTTGTTCGATTTTTGTTTGAACATTTTGCTTGTTAAGCAGTTTTTCGTTGTCGATAAAATGTGATTGAGAAAAAAGTAAACATTACTTGTTGTACCAAATGAAATTTACGGTTTATGTTTATTTCGTCTGATCTATAAGGCTTCTACCAATGCATTTATAAATAAAATATGTATATAAATATAAATATTTCACTCAAAATTTGTGTTTTCCCATGGTTGGAATAGTCCTTCAAAAATAGAATAAAAATAAATAATAGTTTTAACAACTTAAAAAACAAGTTCTTTTAACCAGCTGAACTAAACAGTAGGAACCAATTTCTATAAGTTAAAAACAATGAATTAAGAAAGAAGTAATTTCATATTATCATTAGTCATTTAATGTCAGTAGTGGAAAAAGGCAAGCCATTATAAAATATCTTAAAAAGCACCCCACGCTTTGTTACGATAACTTTTTTTTTTCCTAATCATTCTTTTTTTTTTAATTTCTAGAAATTATTTTCTACTTTTTAGTTCAGCTGGTTACAGCAGCGTGTTTTTTGGTCATTTAAACTATTATTTATTAATATTATAGAAAGTTATCTGCGCTTCCACCATCAAAAATTTTCAGTTAATCGTCCACGGTAACTAACACATTGAGGGAATAGTAGCATTAGAAATAGTTATGGCGGACGAGCCAATGAAGTGTGGGCGTCAGGTCTACTAAAATAAAATAACGGTACTAAAGAAGTTTCCACTTCAATAATATTCTGGTGACTTTTCTTTTATATTGATAATACATAATTTCCCGATGACAACATTAATTTTATTTGAACTTCGACATCTCATATATAAAAAACCCATTTTAGGGAGATTTAAGAATTATCAATCAAGAATTCATAGCTTCAGAAATTTTGAAATTCACAGAAATTGCGTTTGTTGTCCTTTGTATTATTTTTGACGATTGTATATTTCATTTTAAATAAGGAATAAAACAAAATCGTTTCGACCCTATACAACAGTACATAATTCTTCGCCGATAATTTTCATTCAAAATTCTTTGATAGAAAGTAAACATTATTCTACTGGAGTTTTAGGAAAAAAGAGTTATTTTTTAAATGAATACTATAAATTTAATAAAATAAATTTTAAATGGATTACACAGTAAAATCTATTTTCATATAAAAACTCTTCAACTGTTACAACAGTGAACTTCATTCAATTGATTTTAATGCAACTCATATATACAATATAGTGCCAAAACGCGAATTCAGTTCCTTCTCGGAGAATAGACGATCAGAACTAGTGGTAAAACAATAAAATTGCGTATAATTAAGAAAATAGCGTACATTTTTTAATATTATCTGCAACAAATCAAAAATTTGAATCTTATTAGCGAGCTATTTCAAGTTTTAAAAGAACTTTTCAAAATAGAAACGAAAACGCCAGACAAAATAAACATTCGTAAAAGTTCTTGTAACGTCATAATGTTAATTAATAATTTTATACAGTGGATACCATTCAATTAACATTATTACGTCACAACGATGTTTTACAAACATTTTTTTTGTCAGGCGTTTTCGTTTCTCTTTTAAACTACTTTAAAATTATCATGAAAAAATAAAAAATTAAAACAGTTTTGTTATAAAACTTATATATGATCTTTCCATTTTTATTAAGAAAAAATATTGGTTTAAAATTCCAATTATCTTCTAATTAGATAAAGAAAAAAAAAGATTTTAATCAATTTACAGTTCACGGTGAAATTAAATATTTGCGGATTGAAAATATGATTTGGTCGAGCAACATAAAAAATTTTTTAATCAAAAATGGTGATTTCATGTAGCTTGTTGGTCGTTTTTGTATCACCGATCATAAGAAGCTCTCCCTCTTGGTCGCCGGTATTTTAGCTCCGGTCTAAGGACTATCCCTATACAACTATTTTTCAAATAATTCCCCTAAAGTGTTAAGATTCACTACGTTCGTTTTTAATATTAATTAATATAGAGTTACTAGTTCTGAGCATTTTTTATTATATAAATTCCAAATTCAATTGATGAGGCAGCCATTCAATAAAAAAAGTTTTATTTATAAACTTGAAAACATATACAAAGTCAATTGAATTGAAACTATAAACTCTTTGAAAACTTTACAATAAAAATAATTATATTTATTATTTTTTTTAATATACAAAACGATTAACTGCTACAGTAATAATTTATAAATAGATTAATTAATTTTAAACTTTTTTAATTTATCACATACTTCGTTCTTTAACTTTATTTCATGCTAACCCAGCAAGTCTTTATATATAATTTTGTATTTTTTATTTTATATCGTTTTTCCTGTTCATAAAAAAATTGTATGTATATTTTTTTTTTTAATTAGTTCGTGTCAAAATGCAAGATTCATTTTTAATGACTACAAAAATACTTTGATCATCTTTTTTTTTAAAGGAAATGTCTCAGGGCTAAACATTATAAAATTGTAGGAAATTTTACAGTAAAAAAAAAGTAACTGGTAATTATTCATAATTAATTTGTCTGCATTGTAACCGGTTCATTTTGGCATCAAATTTCATCATTTTCGATTTATATTATTGGATTGTCGATTGATTAATTTTTTTATTTTTTTGTTGAAACAAATCGAGTAAAAACAAAAAAAAACGTTAGAAAAAAGGAGAAGTGTTTTAGAATACGAAGAATTAGAATCGAAGGTCACTAACATGACCTGTAGGTAACAATTTTTATTTTCAATTTCAATTAATGAGCTATCGTTTTTTATACCATGCATATAATATGCAAGGTATACTAAGTTTAGTCCTAAGTTTGTAACGCTTAAAAATATTGATGCTACGAAAAAAATTTTGGTGTATGTGTTCATAGAATCACCTAATTAGTCCATTTCCGGTTATTTGTCCATCTCTGTCGTCTGCCAACACGATAACTTAAAAACGAAAAGAAATATCAAGATGAAATTTTTATAGCGTACTCACGACGTAAAAAGTGAGATCGAGTTCGCAAATGAGCAACAAAGGTCAATTGGGTCCTGGGTCCGTAGGACTCATCTTGTAAACCGTTAGAGATAGAACGAAAGTTCAAATATAAAAAATGTCCCTTATAAAAAACAAAACAACTTTTGTTTGATAAATTTTTTTGTAAACATCACTGTTTACCCATGAGGGCGTAAATTTTATAGCATGTATTATATGGGAATATCAGTTATGTATGTGTGGCATGCGTGTATGTGTAATGTGATAGAGTAATCAATACTGTCTATGCATGGTATTTCAACAATTAACTCAGTAAATTGCTTGTTTTCACTTATTTAATAGGTGGTTTCTATTTTCTAAAGATGTGATCTCTTAGGTAATACATATGAAACCTGGGTATATTGGGAACAATTTGTTTTGTTACAATTTAAAAAATGCGTAAACTAACACAATTTTTTCACCATTTTTTAATTAATCTTTCAGGCTGTATAAAAAACCAAAATGTTGGCATTTCTTTTATCAAACCTTTTGTAAAAAATTTATTATTAAAATGATTTATCATGGCATATCTTTAAAATTTGTCATAAAAATTCAAAAAATTTGAGGATCTTAATGATGATCTAAATGAGTTTAGTTTTAGGATTAGTTGAATTTCTTGATGTGCGTATAAAAGTCTAATAAAAACGAAATGGCGTTGAAAGCGGTACTTACCATATTCTCTGGTAGTTTGTATAAACGTAAAAAAATTTATGATTTAATGAAAGATTTTTATTTTCAGATTATGTAATAATAAATTTACGCATGATTTTCTTTATGAACAAAAAAAAACATATGGTGGCCATTCCATTATGTTATAACAATATTGAATAAATAAAAGATTGTTTAAATAAAGAAATTGAGACAAAAATCACGCGTTGTGAACATTTAATTATATTTTATTGAATATTAAATGGTTTAAGTATTAACCATTTAAAAAAACAAGTTTTGCCACGTGTCTCGACAGATGCATTTGGAGCAACTTATTATAAAATCATATATAAAGTGTTTTTTGTTTGATTTTATTATTGTTTTTAAAAAATATGACCAACCGAAACGTTTTACCTTGAAAAAATCACGAAAGATCAATAAAAAAAAGTTATTACTTTAATATGATAATTTCTGATCCTCAAGAAAAAAAAGATAGATTAACAAAATATTATATGAAAGCTTATTAGAGAAGCGAAAACTTAATAAGAGAATAAGTTCAATTATTTATCATTTTTTATGATAGAGAATCCCCAACCATCTCTATGAATGGAATATCTTTCTCTCAAGATTTCTGGAACTGTGGGTCTTAAGTAGAGGTATACATAAAGTTAAAAACATTTTCTGGAGTCAGAGTACAATCAGAAGCTATAATACACGCACCTTTGGGAGCGTATATTTGCCATAATGTTCATCTGAGGTGAAAAGCCACATGGGAATCCATAATTTATTTTAAAAGATCCACCCAAAGATGGTCCACATATATGGTGAGTTAAAAACGTTTTCCTCCACAGTATAAGAAGATTCTTCTAGTCATAAACTTTTAAGTCTTTTATTTCAAATGTATAGAATAAGAAGTTGATTGTTGTTGAGGTTTTCAACAAAAAAAATGCAATTATTCAATTCAACATATATTTTATAAAATATTTTATCTTAATTATTAGAAAATCATGTTATTAAGAAATTTGTTTCCGAAAATTTAATTTCGGTGAGCTGATTCTTTTTCAGCACGTATTACATTAGTAACGGGGGACAATACATCGAAGGAAATTGACTTTTAATTACAAAGACTCGAATTATCGGATAATTTTATTGTAAAACTACATGACAGTGCAACTACAATTTTGAAATACAATTTTGAAGAAATTTCAAATCAATTTTTTTCATACGTTTTGTTAACTTTATAGAAATAAAGAATAAAAATTCAAAATTAAAAATTCTACAAACGTGATCACATATATAAACAAAAAAGTACTCTAAGTCAGGACCATCAGACCATTGGATACCTTCACATCATTCATAAACATTTTTAACTATTCAATGTCCGATGTCCTGCGACACAAAATATTTGAAAAACTATCTTTTAGACTTTTAGAGGATTGATAAAAAGTAATCATGATAAGACAAAAATCAAATAAAAAATCACTCAAAACTTTATCAATATTCCAAAAGACAAATGAAATATTATCGACTTTTTGCCATGGGATATTAGTTTTGCTTAAATTATTTTTGTCTGTCATTTGGAGGACTGATAAAGGTAAGTTTGTGAATAAAGAAATTAACTGTTACTCGAGTGTCGAATACATAGAAATCGAGTTTTCGTATTTTCATTGTTTTTCGACTATTGGTTTTATGTCTGCCGTATAAGGTAAACGAAAACTATTAGCATATTATATATAAGAAAAATGAAAGGTTCTTTTATAATAATTATATCTCAATTTTTTAACGCACATTTACAAACTCCTTGTCGAAAACCACAAAAAAAAACCGTCGAAAAATTTCTAGGTTTGTATATATCAACCAAACATACTTCTTCCCATCGCTCCCACCAAATTTATGTTGTGTGTCGTATTATTTAATATCGCTATGATATTAATCAGCTTTTGTAACCAAATTTTCCTTTATCAATTTTACAAAAGACAGTTAAAAGAAATCATAAACAATTCACCTGACATTATGGACTTATAGTCTAAAAGTAGAAATTTTGTGTGAACAAAAATTCAACCTTATTGGTAGAGGTATTTAACGGTATTCGGACTCATAATATAGATAACATATAAGACGCTCTTTGCGATTGAGCATTGATTTTTCAACAGGTTTCATATGGAATGTATTCAAGTTTTGATGGTGTCATAATAATATTAAAATATGTTTGATAAACACTAAATATATAAAATAATATTGTACATTATGTGATTTAATGTCATTTTAATTTTAAATACTTAAAGTTAAAGTAAAAAGTAGAAAGAACTATGAATATTATTTTAATAATATTGTACCGTTTTCATTTACGAGTTGTTATGTAAAAATACGTACCTGCTGAATAAGTATTATACAAAACGTACGTAGTATTTGCTAAAGCAAAACACACAAACGTATTATGTACACCTTTTTTTATTTATTTTATTGTGTAGAGTATGCTTGTATTCAAAAAAAGTTGATACTTATTTCCAAGCAAAAAGCTGTGAAGTTTATCATAATAATTTAAAATGAACATAATTGAATTCGCACCGTGTGTGAGTTTTATTGGAGGCGTTTCCATGGTAACGATAAACTACTTTCATTATAGAATCGTATGGATGCATATTTAATTGTATGGATTGTATTTATGACCTACATTGAAAATTTAATTTATTGTCTCACAAAAAATAAGTAATTATGATAATTTACATTTGAAAAATAATATTTGTGCAATTGGATTTCTTAATTTCACAATTTTTAATGCATTAAGTTTAATTAATTAGTGTTTTTCATTAACTTTAATTTGACATTTTCTAAAACATTAACATAACAGCCTCCTTTATCGCAAAAATTTTCCACTGGAAGCGCTGGCAAATTCTTGATTTTTTTTATATGAAGTTAGACTAAGTCTAAATCAATTCTAAAAATTTAAGAGCGGGTTTCCGATTATTTAAATAAATAAATGACTTCAAAACTAGGCATATTTAACATTGGTCCTATGGGAAGTCGATAGATGAATGATATGTTTTCATAGATTTCTCCAAAAGTAGTCGGTGGAAATGAAATAAATAAAAAACTATTTCAATTAAAGTTAAAACCTTAATAAATTATTGAAAACAAATGAATATCCTTTGTGTCCCACTAATTAAGTATGTATGAACACGAGAGTGGGAACTCAAATTAAAAAAATATATATACTCAATTTTGATGTGAATTATGTTATAACTTGACAATATAAGACGAAAAGTAATAATAACATTTTTCAATATCTGTAGTAAATTGTTTTTAATCATTAAGCTTTCGATATTTCCAAAACCAAGGCAGGTATCGAAAAAGTTACAAATAATTGCAACCATAAGTGTAAACTTGCGTTGGCGCTCATACTACCTTAAACACATTAAAAGAGGGTATTCCCATTATTAAAAAGTTCGAAAAAACTTAAAAAAATAAAGGATAAAAAGATATCTACCTTCCATTTTTTTGGACTTTCATTTTTTCATTTTCACTTGGGGTAATCTAAAACAACTGAGTAAGTGCGGTATTGAGAGAGTTACCTTTTTAAAGTTATGGGCCAGGTAAGTTGCAATTTTATTATTGAACCCAGTTAAAATTTACCTTTTCTATATTGATAAATATCTTTTTTTTTAATAGGAGCATAATCGAATCTCGGACATTTATCACAAAACTGCATGTGTATCCTCCAACACTTTGAAAATTTCAATAATTGCTATATATGGAACTTAAGTCTAATTCCAACCATAATATTTTAAAAAAATATAGATTTCTTGATAATAAATTAGTCAAGTTGAGTCAACTTTTGAAGTTTCAGTATGCAGTATGTTTAATTCAATGTATTTGTATGTTGTGTGTTGTGCATTGAACAATAAATAATAACATAAATAAATATAGTAGAACATTCTTTAAATAACTTCAAGTGTAAGTAAGTAGAAATATAAATAAATAATTTTTATCAATGAAAAAACTGATGTATGCATGTCTATAACGCTTCACGCTTGCTTTTACTTATATTCTTAACCATTTGTTATAATTAACTTTTAACTTGTGTAAGTTTTAGAAAATAAATAAAACTGATTTTTTATTTTCTTGCAAAATTGTACATGTCATTTTTATTATATTTAGTAAACATTTAAGTTCCCATCTAATTCCCATCTAATCTCTCAAAATATGTATATAATAGAAAATTGGAAAATATTACAAGCATTTATTTAACTTGCAATGTATATTGTATATGTTATTGTTCGGGTGGAATCTTGCAGCTCAATTTTGGAACAGATATCTTCAACCGATAGAAAAATGCATTTTTATGGCAAGCATAAAAAGATTTTCTCATCGCCTTCCACCATATTTGATACACCTATTATTTTTGGTTTGGTTTTAAATTAAAAATTTTAATAAAAAGTTGTATCAAAAAGTCACTCATACACGACTATTTGACTATTTGTAAAAGCTGAAGGTGCTCAATTTAAAATATCAATAATTAATCGGACCGTCTCGAGCATTTACTTTAATCAAATCGAGGCCAGTGCTTCCAGTGAATAATTTTGGCGTTAAAGGGCGATATTATTAATAATATTAAATATTTAATGTTATACATATATGCAATCTATAGAATTATATGTCCAATGCCCATCTATACAATTATATTAATAAATTGGTGTTTCGTTACCAGGGAAACGCGTCCAATAAAACTCATATACGAATAGTTGTAGAAAATCACTTAAAGAAAATTAAAAATAAATTATTCTTATGTTAGGAAATTTGTTTATAAATCTTTATGAGTTTATACAGACTCCAGAATCTTTCGCTTAATAGCGGACCGTGTGGCCTAATGGATAAGGCGTCGGACTTCGGATCCGAAGATTGCAGGTTCGAGTCCTGTCACGGTCGACAATATATGTTCTTTTATTTTTGCTATATTTAATGTACATATACCAATGTATATAAAAAGCCCTCGTTCACTATAAGTTGCTTTTAATTTTGCAATCTTTGATAAACCTATTCGGAGAAATATTCTGATCGTAATCTATCTTTACTCATTTTTAATTTGAATCCAATTTCCATTTCCAACAACTTCTCCATTTTGAAGTATATTATAAAAAACAACGTGGGCGACCGACCATCAAAGAACACCTCCTAACAATTTAAACACCTTCCTGGGAAAAATTTTATGGAGTTAATTTATGGGTTAATTAATCTAAAGTAATTTTTTCAAAAATATGTTTTAATTATAAGTAGATGTTTTCATATGCTCGATCACCCGGGGACTATTTAGTAATATACTACAAAATGCAAAACGTTTTTTGATGATGGAAAATGGATACAAATTGAAATGTTTCAATACAGCCCCAAACTCATGGAAAGGGTTTTTTTTGTTGTTATTTTTTTAATGATTGCTGCAATTCATTGAGTGAATTCATATAAAATTTTTAATAATTTTTCCATCTGTTATTTTGATTATCAGTATTTATATGTTATTTATTATTTTTAATAACAAAAGTAAATCATTGATTTAATGCAATTATAGATAAATAAAATAATATGAAATAAATAAATAAATAAATAAATATTATTAATAAATGTTTTTAAAACAATGATAATTACATGATAAAAATAAAAACTACACTTAATAATAATATAATATACTATAAATTTATTTATTTTATATGTTTAAAATTTATAATTTATTATCCTTGTTTGTTTAATCAATTGTATCTTTTTGTTTATATTTATTCTATAAATAAATTAATGTTATTATTAATATACTACGTACGTACACTCTCCTCATATAATACAAATATAAATATAAATATAATGATGTCTATAAAATAGTAAGTACCCATACTGCATGCTTCTATATATGACTGAGAAATAATATCAGAAATTTTTTAAAATCTAAGTGTAATGGAAGTCTGTACAGTAATTCAAACCTTTAAATATATTAAGTTAAGGTAAAATTTTTGATGCGGCGTCGATAAAAGAAACAGGCAACGGATAAACGACGGGTAAAAAAAATAGTCATGAAATACTCGTTGGCTTAGAAAACGGTAAGGTTAGGCTAGGTTACAGTGGCTGTCCTGGGGTGGGACACACTTAGACCATAGGGTCCGTTGTGATACCGAAAAAGGGTTGGCCCTGGCCACTATTCCATGAACCATTTGGAGCTGTTTAAGAACAGCAGGAGAACTTTGACGTCGACGAACTTTAGGTCGGAGAGGTTGTCCAAAGAGAGGCTGGCTCAAGTAAATCCATCTCCTCATGACACTCATGACAAGAGCTGAGCAGTTGCAGAGAAGATGAGGCATTATCTCCTCCTCCTCACCACTATGACAGCTCCTGCAGTAGTCGTGATACACTGCCAGGCAGAAAAGAGTAAGCGCAAAAACAAATTTTTTTTGTAAAGAGCGACCATAAACAAAAAATGGCGACGGTAGTTTCACCACAACTAAACAAAAAGGAAAACGATCTTTATTGATCGATTTTCAAGTTTCGTCAGTAAACAGATTTTGGCTTTGATAAGGTTGGCCACCCCCACTATGAAATTTCACATATACCTATAATGAAGAAAAGCTAATGGTAGATTCTCAACGCTTGCTTAAATTTTTATAAAATTGCTTCTGCGAAAGAAGATGAATAAAAAAAAGAATATTTCTAAAAGCAAGGAGTTGTAGTCCCATACGCGTTAAATTTTTTTAAACTCTATTTTTGTATATACTGTTCAGATTGTAGGAGTACTATTGTAACACCAAAAACTTTGCTAACACTCTTAGTTTGGATGTAACTTTTTACATAAAATATACAAGACCGTGTGGCCTAATGGATAAGGCGTCGGACTTCGGATCCGAAGATTGCAGGTTCGAGTCCTGTCACGGTCGTTTAAACCCTTTTTTGTTATTTTAAAAATTACTTAAAATTTTAAAATTACTCTTTATTCCAAGTTTTTAAGAATTCTTAAAGAGAAAGTTGTTTGCGATTTTTTTGTCATTTTCAAAGGGATTTACGGGAAGATTCTTAAGAAATTTGGAAAAAATCGAGAAAATTTGTTGTCTTCAATTTTGATAAAACTCTATATTATATGAATTAAATTGTACCTTCAAAAATCGGGTTCAATATATAAGGTTGGTCTTCACCCAAAAAATATAAAAATAAGACTTATTTGCTTTTAAAATGTTCCCTGCCACAATTTGAGCGAAATGATTCCGCTAGCAATATTTCTAGTGTTACAATTCAATGTACCAAAGAATTGGGAAAAAAATTCAGTTTGGAATAAGCTTTTGTTCAGAAATTAATTTCCTTTAAAAGCCTTTTAATGTATAGTAAAATTGAAACATCCTATATAAGATAAATATCACGAAGTCTATGAAATAATACATTTATTTACATACTAAATATAATCTTGGTATAACAAAATTAAGATAATAAAATTTTAAAAATATACATTTATAGTCAATTTGCCGTTATTCAATCACAAAAATGGCTTTAAGCTATTTAAAATAAATAATTATAGCAAAGTTTATTATTATAAAAAATGATTATTTAAAAATTTTCGTATGATTATCTATTCAAAATATCAAAATATTAATATGTTTCTATTCGTTGTGTGCGTAGTCATGGTAGGGACAATAAAATCGATGCTAGCGCTTCCAGTGAAAAATTTTGGCGATAAAGGAGGCTGTTATGACTAATTTGCAATACTTTACATGTTAATCTTATAGAAAATGTCAAATTAAAATTATTGAAAACACGAATTAATTAAATTTAATGCATTAAAAATTGTGAAAATAAGAAATCAAATTGCACAAATATTATTTTTCAAATGTAAATTATCATAATTATTTATTTAAATTTGTGAGACAATAATATTAAATTTTCAAGGTAAGTCATAAATGAAATCCATACAATTATATATGAATCCATACAATTCTATAATTAAAGTAGTGTATCGTTACTATGGAAACGCCTCCAAAAAAACTCACGCACGGTGCGAATAAGAGTTTTTATAAGTTTCCATAATACGCTCTATGGTTTTAAAAATATGCATGTGAGTAATTTAGCATGTCTCACAAGTCCTTAGTCACTAATTAATGAGATCTTTCTTTTCAGATAAGATTGGAAATTAACCTTCAACGTAAATAAAAGGTCGACTCATTTTTGTTACAGGAAAAGATAAACGGGTGCATTTTAAAATAGAAAAAATTGTTCTATATAGACAAAAACTAGAGTTTTTTATTTAAATGATTTTTTCTTAATATAAACAAAAGATTCGCCAAAAACTGAATGTGGAAATCTACTTAACCTGTTAAATATAGGTTCTAAATTTTAAATTATGGCTCCTATTTGGATTTTGGGGAAGTTTTAGAAAACAAGCACGTTGCCATTCAAAAGAGCATCCCATAAACTTTATTGCATAACTAAACAGAGTTTTAAAATTCCAAGGTAATTGGATGAATTTTTATTTCAATTTTAGCCTACTCTATTTATAATTCAAAAATATGTTTAAAACAAAAGATATTAATCTTTTACCCAAAAAATCCTTCTTCTATTTGTTACCAATAAAGAAAACAAATTGACCTTTAACTGATTATAAAGGTCGAAGATAATCCAAGGTGTTCATGAGATCCACTCGTTTTTTTTTATATTCGACTGAACTCAAAGCAAAGATCCTATTAAAGGGTGACAAAGGACTTCTGTGAAATACTGTATAAGATTTTTAAACTAATTTTTTGCTATTTCTGTATTAATATTTTGGAAATTTAGTTGAATACTTTTATTAAAATTTTTTTTCATTAATTAAAAAATTGAGACCATGGCCTTACTTAATGGTGTAGTGAGGTTTATAAAATAGTTGAACAGAAAAAAATCGAATTCTTTGCCAAAATCAACACATATGATTTCAATTCATGTACAATATGTTTCAAGAAAAATAATTTCCAATAAATGAAAGAAATTAATTGCAATCAAAATTTCGAGAAGTTCTTATTTCGAGAATTTTATATAGTATATTTAATGATTCTAAAATATAGTGGTTGTTTTCACAGTTTCCTTGATAAAGTGAGCTATGCGAGATATATCTTCCCCAGTAAGGGCTAATAAGATATATACAAAATACAGCACAAGTATTGCCTATAGCGGAAATTCAACCAATGGTGTCAGTAAAGAAACGATATTCATTTTGTTGCTCTGTTTATTAATTCTTATCTTGACGCTATGAGGAAAAGGCAAAAAAAACATTAGGGAATTAAGGACAAAAATTAAGTATCTAAACATAATCCTTTAAACTGAATAAATCACCCTCAAAATAAAATAACAAGTAAATACTTTTTTCGGGATAAAATTTAAAAAAAATGAATAAGAAGATATACAGAACTAAATAATAAACAAAACATTATTCTATGTCACCAACCCTTCAATCTTTAACCCACTTTATTTCTCTCAAATTTCTTTTGAATATCTCTCTTTGACTTCTGGGTTCCTAAACTTCTTTTCCCCATATCCACCCATTTACGATTGATTATTAAAAACTAAATGTCTGAAACACATTATATTTTTCAAGTTTCTTATTATTGTAAAGATTTTGTTTATATGTTTTTCACATTTCGTGCCAAATTGAAAGAAAAAATTGTACTTTTTTTCTTATACTTTTCTTTGGGTCGTTTGTTTTTGTTTGTGTTATGGTGTATAGCATTATTGTTTTCGAAAACACTGTATATATCGTGATATAATATTTTTATACCATGTATATATGAAATATATCATAGTATATTAAGTTTAGTCCCAAGTTTGTAACGCTTAAAAATATTGATGCTACGAAAAGAATTTTGGTATGGGTGTTCATAGAATCATCTAATTAGTCCTTTCTCGGTTATCCGTCCGTCCGCCCGTCCGTCCGCCCGTCCGTCTGTGAACACGATAACTCAAAAACGAAAAAAGATATTAAGCTGAAATTACAGGGCACTCAGGACGTAAAAAGTGAGGTCGAGTTCGTAAATAAGCAACATAGGTCAATTGGGTCTTGGGTCCGTAGTACCCATTTTGTAAACTGTTAGAGATAGAACAAAATTTTCCTCAATAAAAATAAACAACTTTTGTTCGTAACATTCTTTTGTAAACATCACTGTTTACTCACGAGGGCACACATTAGATGCAAATTTTGTAGTATGTATTATATGGAAATATTAATTATGTATGTGTGACATATATGTGTAATGTGATAGAGGAATCAACACTGTCTATACATGGTATTTCAACATTTAACTCAGTCAATTGTATGTTTCCACTTGTTTGTTTGGTTTGTTTTTTTTTTTTACAACATGACGATAATAGATTTATTTTTGTATTTTTTCTCTTGGTGTCAATCATGATTCTATTTCGTAATAATTTCTCGTGTTCATAAATATAATTTATTTCAACACACAAGGTTTCTTAAAAAACATTTCTTAAAAATTAATTGTGTAACAAAATCACTGATAAAATTTTCATAACTTTATTTTATGTATAAAAAGATAAAAACTCCTTATATTTACCCCGAAAAAAGGGTTCGAGACTAATCCGGCTGCCACTAACACCAATTTTTGCAGTTCCATTAGAACACATTGGTTGAATACTTCGAAAATTCTGATTCACGATTGTTTAAAAAAAATAACGATTTATCCTCATTTTTATCAAAACATAATCAAAAATAGATTTCTGATTTTTTATATGTTTTTGGATGATTGAGGCTATTAAAGATAAGTCAATGTATCTGCGGTAAGATAAAAAAAATTCAAATCGTTTTTTTAAATACTTAAAATTGAATATTTTCGTTACCATATCGTTACCATGTTGGCGCTAGAAAGTATATACTGAAGTACGCATGAAGAATTAATCTAAGAAGAAACTTCACGTAAATCAGAAAAGCGAAATTTTGAAGACATTCGAATTAGCAATCTAGAAATTTAAATCTCTTTACCTCTTCCCAGCATGTCGACATATTTATCATTCATCAACCATTGTTTAGCATTATTATAGATAAAAAGATTTTTAAGTATTTATAAGTTTAAAAATTAAAAAAATATAATGAAGGAAAGGGGAATAAACTATGACGATTCATTCGAATTTTCGAGATATTGATAAAAATAATGATATAAATTCATTTTTCTGCAAAGGAAATAAAGAATAAAGTTTCAGTTAATTCAGTTAATTTCATAAATACATATATAACTTAGTTTTTAAAATAATATAATAGAGAATAATCTACCAAAAAATAATGGAATTATACGTTAATATTATACCGTTATCAACATAAGTATGTTCCTCGAGACAGATACAATATTAAAACCATTTTAATTTAATTCACTAATTTTGTTATTTAAATAAAGCCAGTCCATTTACTATCTTTAAATAATAATATACACTGACGAGCAAAGAAATTAAAACAGCAGGAATTAAGAAATATACTGATTTTGAAACGTTATAAGAGCATTATGAAAATGACTTAAGATACTCTTTTCGTTAATTGTTAATCGAAGTTAATCCTTGCTACTCCAAGCAAGGTAAGGACAATGAATAAACCTAATGTTATATATAAACCCTATGTTTAGGTCAGATTAGGTTAGGTTAGGTTAGATTAGGTTAGGTGATATTGGCTGTCCACGAAGGACACACTTAGGCTATAGAGCCCATTGTGATATCATATATGTGCTTTACCACCTTTTCCGCTGATAATTTCATTTATCAGCTCCTCAATTTCAGAGGCTGAGTGGACCTCCTTCATGCATATACCATGCACTACACCAGCCCATCACAACTATTTAATTAATTATTTTTGCGACGGCGGGAATCGAACCCGCTAACTTGGGCATACCGCGGATGGAAATGGTTACGCCTTAACCAACTGAGTTACCAGGGCGACAACCCTATGTTTATAGTATAATACCTTTTAAAGCTAATGGTTCAGTATAAAAGAGAGAGAGAAGCAGCACTTTCAATTTATATATGTTTCAATATAGTATCTTGAAATATTTTGTTATAGTTTTTTTGTTTATTAGCTTGCAATAATTCACTTCAGCTCTTCTTTTATCCGTATACTAGCTGTAAACTATCCGCTCCGCTGGGCAACTTCAATTTTAAATTCAAAGATTACTATGTTATAACCTTCACTTCAAATGCCGTCACTTATCCTCCTTTTGTTCACAATTTCTTTTAACCTCTAAAATTCTCACTGTTTTTCTAGTAAATTATGCATACAATTTACATAAAAACCTTCCTCTTGAATCACTTTATCTATTATAAAAAACCACATCAAAATCCGTTGCTTAGTTTTAAAAATCTACGTAGGGATTAGGGACAGACAGGCGGAAGTGACTTTGTCTTATACTATGTAAATGTGAAAGTAAAGTTGTTTGTTTGTTTATTTGTGACGCTTTCACGTAAAAACTACTTAATGGATTTGATTGAAATTCTACAATAATATAGCTCATACATCAGAATAACACATAAGCTATAATTTATATTAAAAATATATATATTTTTTATAACATTAAAAAAATTAAATTTAGTCTGACATTTATTCTTTTGGTAAAAGTTAAAACGTTAAAATGTAAAAACACAATTTATGGCCAAGTCCTTTTTCAAGTTTTAGGGAAGAGGCAATAAGTGAGAACAAGGGAGATGAAGGCTATAACGCGGTGATCTTTGCCAGTCTTTACTTTCAAACCCAACGCAGCGCTCGGGTATCAAGCTAGTTCTATTATAAATGTCATATTTGGCACATTTCAATTCTGTTTTGACAATAGTTTAAACAAAAACGGTTTTGTAGTGGATACTCTAGTAAAGGCAATAATTAGCTGGCTGATTGCCTGAAATCGGATTGTAAACGATTGCCACACATATGCTTTATTTTTCCCATTTTTAACATTTCATTCATTGAAATTAGGTCCTTCGTATTTTTTCTTCACCACGTTGCTGTTAACCTTTAAGTACCTGGATGACCGAGCTTTACTCGGTATTTTTTGGGTTAGGCACAAATTTTATCACTAATACATATAAGCACCGAGATTGCTGATATATAATATATGTATAATATACAAGAATTGCTCGTTTAAATATATACTTAAATATTTTTATTCTTGTTTCATTTGATTTGTCAGACAATGTAGAGATAATATAACTTGACGCATTAAATCAAAGAAGATAATATAACATCATCATGATTAAGAAATACTGAGATAATTGAAGTAAATCCACACGAATAATACTACACATTAACTTATTATACACCACAAATGTCTAACCAAGTATATTCATTAGAACTAACTAACGATGGTGATCTCATCTCATCTCATACAATTCACTCGTAAGATTATATAGGGGAAATAGTCCCACAGATATTATGGACAAACGTATACATAAAATCATCTAAATTTTTCAATCAAATAATTTAGAAAGTGTTAAATATTATATATAAATACGTATTTCGACTACAAAATGGTCATCATCAGTATGAATTAGCTAATCGTAATTACTTTTATTGTGTATGTAACTTATAGAAAATGTTATTTTCTATGAAAATGATCCCTACCATTTTTGTTGTACGGTGACCGGTTCATGAGATATTTGATAAAATGTGTTTTCCAAGATGGTGGTTGAAGCTCACGCCCCTGCGTCTCGCCAAGTTGTATTTACACTCGGAGGATACCCCTAAACATATTCCAATACGAAAACAAATTCTGCAGTAAATTGCATTATGAAACTGCTTTTTTTCTAATTAGACGCTAATACTAATTTTAGAACTTTTGACTTTTGTCATCGCTAGATCCAGTAAGTCCTAAATTCTTCACTGAAACTCAAAAATCTTAAGTTTAAAAGTAACTTACCCCATAAAAAACGCGTCCCAGAATTAGTTCATATAAATATAAACAATAACAGTAATTGTTAATAAGATAGTCTCTTTTAATAAAAATAATCATGAATCGTAATTGAAGTATCTACTACTGTTCTCAACACGACTCATAGCGAACAATATACACATAAACATCTCAAAGAGTCAATTCAGTCAGTGAATCGAGTCAATCAAGCCAATGATTTGTTGTATTATTTTGTTGATAGCAATAGAAAAGAAACAGCCACAGTAGTTGTATGTAGCACATATACATAATATTATATAGGAATATTATTTTTATCAGTATATTTTTGAATAAGTAAAATAATAACGTCTTTTTATAATAATAACGTCTGTATATACTAACAAATAGGATATCCCGCAATGATCGCCTTTGACCGACCAATGTCATAACTGAGAAAATAATAAAAGATACCAACATTTAACATTGAATTTTTCTTTTAGTACAAAATTTCTTGAAGCTCTAGATACAGGACGTTAATGTTATCTAGATTAAAAATCAAAGCGAGCGGATTTGGATGCGTATAGAATAAATTATTTTGAAAAGCTTTGCAATTTTTTGATCAAAATAATCCTAAAAATTAATTTATATAAAAATCGAAGAATTTTTAAGAGACCCAGAAGAAATTTCGAAAAAATCGGGAATATGTGTTTGTTTTCTGAATTGGATAAGATTTAACCCAAGAAAAAAAAAATTAGTTTGGGTAACTACCTAACCTAAGAAAAAAGAAAGTTAACAGTTAAAAATAACGCTAGAATTGTAGTTTTTAAGATATGTTTTCTACATCTTCGCCTAAAAACTGGCAAGTATGAATTCAACTACTTGAATACGTGAATACGACTAGTTATTTAGTCAATAATTTTGAAAATCATTATTCAATAGTAATTTTCCTTAATTTAACTATAATACAAATAAATCAGTTATTTTCGAATCAGATTGAACATAAAAACACCAATTATTATTATAGCCGGTGAAAAATTATAGTATTCGAAATTATCAAATATTTTAAAAGGCTTCCTAGACGTTAAAAAACTGAGAAAATTAGTTTGTAACTGAATCTGGTAAGAATAATTTAAATAGGTAGTTTGAACCCAAGAAAAACGAGAAAATTCAGTCAAACGTAGTTCCACACTTGTATTTATTAAAATATACCCACTACTATTTTTGACGCAAAATTTATTTTTGACTTTTTTAAGGATAACCCTTAAATGAACGGTTTGAGAAGCTTCTTGTCCTTGAATATAATTAAATTCCAGATTCTTAAATATAAAATTTGAAATTTATCGATTTATTTGAAATTTTGTATTTTACTATGGATGGGCCTATGTTGGGTTGGCCTAAAGTCACTGCCCATATTAAACACACGCATCGTTAGGGTATTATAATTCTATGAAAAAAGTCTAATATTTTGATTCACAATCAAAATTACCTAAATGTTTTCAATAAGTATCGACTTTTGGCCCACCATGCAAATATATCATAATAAATAAAAATTTACCTTGTTAATATAACATCTTCATTAAGAATCTGATCTATTTTAGAAAAATTTGTTGCCAGGCAAAACATCTTTGTTAAAATATTCGTAAAGAGCAAAGCTTATCGATAACTATATTACGGCAATTGTGTAGAAAAATTCTCCTTACATATGAGTATTTTAAATTTTTTAACGGGAAATATTTTTAAACAAAATATTTTTGGAAGTATAACACGATAAAATATTGTTGCAAATGTATTTTGCTCGGATACTTTCGCTTACGTATTTTGGTTCGAAGTGCGTTAATATTTCTATCTATAAATGAAGTTCACTTCTATCATTTGCAGTTGATAAAAGTCACTATCAATAAAAGTTCAGTTCGATCATATGTGATTAATATTTTTTCTAAAAAGAAGCATCGGATATGGAGGATTTTGTGGCATTCATAATATATTTTTATTTTTTTATTTATTTATAATTTTAAATTCATCTCATGATTCTTATAACCAACAAATTGAATATATCCATATAGATAATAAACAATACACAATATTTAATAGTAGGTTTCTTCTCTACAAGGTTTTTGTGTATTCTTGTAAATTTTATACTCTACCTATTCCAGACGAATTGGTGACAAAAACGGTTATCATATGAACTAGAAAGAAAAAAGGTATAACAGAGCATTACCAAACAAAACGTAAAAATGAAGGCCTTTAGGGATCTTCTTAGTTTTTTAAACAAAAAGTCGACGTTTCTTGGATTTTTTTTTAGAAGCTTTATTATTTATGGTCAAAAAAAGATTACATAGTATCATGCAAATATTAAGGTGAATGTAAACTTAGTATTGTAAAAAAGTTTTGGTTAATTGCACGATACATACATATAAATCAAATACATGCTTTGTAGTCAAGTAATGAGTTATTTTTGTCTTTACAATACCACGCAACTACAAAAATATATAATATATTGTGTGCAAGTGATGCTTATAAATTTGATAATATAGATATCGCTCTTCAATCATCAATACTCTAACTACAGTCGTCTCTGTTCATTATAATCATAATTAAATTAAAACTTTGTTTTGATATCATCGAGAACCTTTTATTTTTATGGTATTATTATAAACTATAAGATTGTCTAAATATTTGAGATAGTTTTTTATCACACTATAGCCAACTTTGGTACCGTAATTATTACCACCACTCGAACATCATTTTTTTAAATCAATATTCAATAAATGATTAAACAAAACCACAAATTATGACAATAACTAGATTAACATAATCATGGGTGACAGTTAAAATTACAATAACAATAATAGTTCGAACAAGACCACAAAATTTATAATTATGTACATTTTGATGCTGTTGTCTGTCTCATTTACATCAAAACTATTACAACTTTGGTATTGTTACTTGGAACAAGACGACAATTTACTGATCACAAACCATTTCGATAAATGTCCGATGTACTATATCTTCGGTCTTATGTACATGAAGGTAATATATAAAGGCATGTACATCTTACCGGAGTTATTTTTTGAACTCAGTTACCTCAGTTACATTTAGGTAATTTTCTTGAATATTTTTTTATGTCAAAAACAATTTAAGTTGAAAAAATACTATTTATAATTAACTTAAAATACAAATTAATTTAATTTTGTAAATTGCTATTTGATGTATTTTAAGATAGTTTTTTTTGCGTTTTTGTTTTCCCTCCTCAACTTCTTCCCTAAATTTTTGATGATTTAATTTTTTTTAAATGAGATAACCATGGGAAAATTTCTTATTTTTACATTAATTTTTATTTCACATTATAAAATTACTTTTAAAGCCAACAAGGTTATTCTATTAAATGTTATTCTTTTAAATAAAAAACTAGAAAATTAATTTAAGTTACGCATCTACTTTAACATACTTTTCCCGTCGCTTCCACCAATATGTAACGAATTATCGTAACCAATAGCCATTAAAAAAATCTATGGACCTATTAAGATTTATTTAATTTGGATTTCGTAGCAGGGTACATATATATAAATCAATTATCAAAGGAGGCTCATCGGATTCTTTATTTATTCTTAATTTTCATGCTCTCATGGAGAAATCTCAAAAAACAAAATATTTAGAAAGTTTGTGATAATATTCACTTAGAATTAAAAAACGCGAATAAAAAAAAACTTTTTAATAGATATTATGCATTAATTAATATTAGCAATGGTAGATTTAGTGTTTAGTGAAATTACTTTTATCTTATTTTTAACTTTGATGATACTTTTTGTTAGAACAACATTTTTCCTTAATTTGAAAATTACGCCAGATATCCAAAACTTTTGTCAAGGTACAACATGCTTCACCATCAAAAAATATATTTTTTTATAGTGTGGCTTTTACTGAAAGTTACTAATCTGCTCCTATATCTTTAATTAAAGCCATTATTTTCATAAATTTGTTATTACATCCAATAAACTAATAAACTACATGCCATCTGTTTTTCGCAAGAAAGTGCATGAATGTTTGGATTAAATAATCTGCGCAGTGTTTACTTTATTATTCAACGAGACAATTTCTGTATAATAAATAGTTGTTAACAACGGGAATTAAGCAAGCACAATACTATAAATGTTCTTCACTATTATAAATGGATATATTTAAATACAATAAATCAATTGATATTTCAAAGAGACGAGTATTGATGGTTTTTTAATTAGCCACAAAATTATTTGCTGTTAGTCATGTTAACTAATAAATCCACTACCAAATTAAATGATAGGTAATTCAAATAGTTCAAACGTGTGAAATTGCATAAGTGAATATTTATCGCTAGTAGGTATACATACAAAAAAAGATATTTTCGTTTTTTCCAAAAGTAAAAAGATCCCTAAAGAAATTTTTTGTAAGGTCTGATTTAATAAGCTAACTAAGCAGTACTAAGCTATAAAATCTTTCGGATTAAACGAACTGCTTGTACATGGCATTTGCATAATCAAATTAAAATATGACCAAAAGGATTTTCAAAGAAGCTACCAATTAATTACCTTCTATACTAATTAGCAACCTTCTATTCTTTATAGTTTCGGAGATAACGTCTAGTAACTAAATTACACAATTAATAGCCTTGAGTTATTTTACAAATCAATAAGGGACAGAAGATGAGACATTGTTCTTTAGGTTGCCAATTTAGATGCTAAACGGTAAGAGATAACACTCGTAACTAGAAAGTTGGTCCTCATAAAAAACTAACAATTTTTGTTTAAAAAATTTTTTCGAAAAACGTTTGCTTTCGGAAGAAATACGTTTAAAATCGCATCGTCATCATTGCATTTAATCGGAAAAAAACACGCAAACTACGGAAAAATGCTAAAGCCAAACTTTGTCAAGGGCAATAGAGGACATTCGCTAGTGTCAATAACTTTCGCCTATAAATATCGATAAACTTTAAGCGTATTTTCGATGAAATTCAATAATGACATAATTTTAAATCGTAGTTCCTCCGAAAGCTAACGTTTTTGCGAAAAAAATGTTTTGTTCAAAAATTGTTAGTTTTTTTATGAGGGTCAACTTTCTAATTAAAAGTATTATTCTACCTCTTATCGATTAGGATCTAAATTGTCTATTAAAGAAATCCGAATAACTAGGTCCCATGATGTCAGAACATGATCTCCTTCATCAAACTCTCCAACTTTTGTTTAAGTTATTTTTTAATTGGTTAGCCACAAAACGGAATATTTAGGTGTATAGATTAAAATAGTTCACCCTGTATGTCATTCCAATAGGTATTTTCAGAACGAGTTTGCTCCCGGCTTTGCTCCAGCTCCCAAAAAAATATCTACATGATGGTGAAAACCGTTTCAAAATCTGTTGCGTGCTTTAGAAGGAATTGGCAGATAAACAGACTCGTAAATTACTAGAAGATTACAAAAGAAGACTAGAAGATTATTGTCGACTAGACTGGAATTTTCATTAATTGCCTGGCTCGAGTATAAAATATGATTTGTATAATCAGATTATGATTGGTTTATGTTTAAAACAAATTGTAATTTAAAAAATTAAATTATGAATAATATTAAATAAAAATTGACAAGTTAAAATATATTACATCTCATATTCATGCAAATTAAAATGTGTTTAATATTTTTTATATTTATTTTTTACGTATATAATATTTTAATATAATTAAATTTTTTGATTGACAGAATTTTTTCTTTATTATATTTTATATTTTAAAAGCATTTATTGTAAAATATTCATTTCTAAAAGTATACCTATCTTTTGGAATTCAATTTATTTGGAGATGATATTGATTACTTTTGGTGCTTCTAGATCATGACCAGAAGCTCAACCAAACCCATAACTATGAAACATTTTATGTAATCACTAGCATCCATCCTCGCCGATGGGAAATTTTAATTATAAAAACACTCTATACATACAACAGAGATTATTATTATTTTTATTGTTATTCAATATATTTCGAGCGGTTTTTTTTACTCAGAGCTCCATTAAAAATGTTTTTAAAAGACACATTTGACAATAATAATAAATTTTATTAACAATGATATGTGTATATAATTAAATTAATATGCGAAAGTATTTTTGCAAAGAAATCAATAATTAAAATACCAATAATATATTACTAACACATACCACCTACCTATCTATAACTAACTATAGGTGTAGCGTACGATAATAAATATATATTTTAATGCTATTAAAACCCACATCGAATAATAGAATTATAATATTATGTATGCGAACGTATTATAATAATAATAATAATTGTTCCGTAGTATCATTATTATATTATAGGTGAAAGGAAGGAATTATTTATTATTTAATAAATAAATAAAAAATAATAATGTATTAACAATTATTTTAATTATCTTCTTTATTAATTGAATTTATATCAGGTTTTTGGTAGTACATACTATATTACAATGAATAATTAAAATAATAAAAAATAATTTTATTATTGGTATATGACTACAAGTTTTTTTATTTTATCTCAAAAATTTTCGAACTTGCGTTCATTCCCAAGAGATTAAATGAATTTATACAAAATTTGTTTATAATAAATATAATAAAATAAATACCATGGTTTTATAAATTTTTTGGTCGTTAGTATGATTACCTTGGAAGCTGAAATGAAATTTTAAAGGAAATTATTTGAAATTTAGACTCAAAATAAGAGTTCGTAACACATTCTTTTTATCGTTACAAGTTGTTTTTGAATTTTTCCAAATATCTAACCCTTCTAAAACGTATTTAATGTATTTTTTTTAAATAAATAATAAATAAGTGTAGTAAAATAAATAATTTTAGTTCGAACACGATTTTCAGCTAAAATAGCACATTATTCCGATGATGCATTGTTGTACTTAGTCGGGTTGTAACAAACCATATGTACCGAATACTGAGTAACAGGTACGCCATCTAGTACCGAGTACTGAAATGTTACTTAAGAATTTGTCTCATTACTCGAGTTTTTAGTTTAGCTCAAATTTCTTATTCAGAATATATACATTTTAACTTATCCAGTTGAACCATAACTAACATAAAATCTTACCAATTGAAATTTTTTTTTTGGTAATATGTATCAAAAGTAACGAGTAACGTAACGATACGATAGTAACGGGTACTAAGTATTGTAACTAATACATACGGGTTCTCAATTTCTTGTTACTTTTACAGCACTAGTACTTAGTCACATTATACAACCGAATACGCGAAAATATTTTTCATGTTTTAATTTAAAAACATATAAATATAATTATAATTTGTAAAAGTAGTATCGTGTATACACCTAGTCGCTAATTAATAAAAATTAATTGCAACATTTTAAAATGCACTTTCAAATTCATTTACTCAATTACTATGACGTCAATAAAACGATACTTACAATAATAATGGCTTCAAATGTGGGTTAAGTAATTATCTAATCAATATTGATATATTAATTAAATCAGCAAAAAAAAAACACACAGATGGCTCATTAATAATATTAATCAATATAAAAATAAACTAAAAATATTATTATATACTTTCCTTTAAATTTGCTTTCCACACTCACTGGAGTGGAATTTTTGATACTATAAGATTATGCCAAACAGTACAATTTTTTCTTCTTTTCGGAAAATTGATTATCATATTTTGACATCGACACAAATTTCTGTCCTGGAGGCTTTTACGTTTTATTTATGATTGCATAAACTATAAAAAAGAAACTATTATCAAGTTAGGAGGAGTCGCTCCAAGTGGACCAGTTAAAATGTAACCAATTTCGTAGGGACTATACTCAATTTCAAAGTGATCATTGTCTTAGTTAATACGAATTCAAATTAACAGATTAGATAATTACGAATTAATTCAGTCCTTCAGATAAAACGTTGAAAATATTTATAAAAACAAAAATTTCCTTCAATTGAAACGCAGGTGATTCTTCAATTAAATCTTCGTAATATGAGATTTGTTATCCCCTTGATTATTTTAAGAGTATAATAATATTTTTAGTATTATTGTATACTCTACATATAGAAAAATAGCATATTTAGTCGTTTCACAGAAAAATTATTATTAATATTATTTATTTACTAAATTTGGTATATTCGCTTTATACAGACGAATCCATATACAGTAAAACTAGTTTCAAAAACAATATATAATAAATCCATTACCTAAATATATGAGTTATCCGTAAAGTTCATCTCATTTTACGTAAAAGCAAATCAAATAAAACTTGATAAATTGAATAAACCGTTTTGGTTATAAACAACTTCATTTTTTTTTTGGGCACTCCTTGTTACCATAATCGGAAATGCAGGCAATTGTTTTTCAAAAGACATGATATATATGCTTGATTTTGACAATGTCAATAAATTACCAATATTAATTGAATCAAATTTGAAGAAAAATTTTTTACCTCCAACAGAAGAGATTTCAAACATTGTAGGGTATTAATTTAACATCGTGAAAATTTATAAAACACCTTTTCTTGTAATACTAAATCATAGGCCTGGTTTTTTGTAAAAAAAAAACCGTTCGTGGAAATGATTAAAATTTTTTTAATTATAAAAAGGCATGGACACTTTTCGGTAGACAAACTATCATTGGAAATGTTTCCTGAACATTAAAAATTTCGGAAGGATAGTAGAGGATGTGAAGTATATTTGGAATACCAGTTTTTTTTTAATTACTAGAAAAGAAAAAAAGTTATCCCAATAAAAAAAGCATAAAATTTTTGGAAAATTACTTAGCTTTGATAATACAAACAATAAAAAAAGCAAAAATTAGGAACCTTCACAAAAATATCATCAAACAAAAAATCTCCAAAAGCGTGAATCTACCTACTTAGGCTCCAGGTTATTTGGAATATATTATTCCAAATTATATTCGCCTTTTTTCTTTGATAATTGCGCACTTTTTATTATTAAATTAATATATTTTTGGTATGACTGTAATGGCCATCGAGAATCAAGCGCACGTACGGGTGGTGCTTCTGTTGGTTTTAAAAATTCTACGAAGTGTTGTTTATAAATTTTTATGTGCTGAAAAACGCTTTTGGCACATTTTTCTACACATCATTCTGAATCCAACGACGCATTACAAGCATTTTAAGGCCCATTTTTTCCCCCAATTTGAACTTGTTGACTAGACTAATATAAGCGATATCTATTTTTGGGAGTCTGTAAAAATTTGGATTAATTTATCAATTAAAAAACACCGTAAATTAATTAATTTACATTATGTATGTATTATGCGTACAATAGTTACGCTTACGCACAAATTATCTTGAATGGTGATGGTACCTAACTACCTAAATGTGTACAAGTGTATATTTATATACACTGGAACATCCTTTATTTGGATATGTTTTTAATATATAATTATTCCAAATACCAAGAATTCTTGTTACTTATTTTGGATGTTACTTTTTAATATTTTTGTTACTTCCGTAGTGTATTTTATCAACACACAAAAATTGTAAACTAGTAAATTATGACAAGGCATCATCTTAAAACAGGTGCACTACATCAGCCAGTAGACACATAAGACATATCAGTTATACCTACTTAAAAAAATTATAATTTTATCTAGAATCACCGCACACAGTAAAACACACAGATTTTTTTCTTGAACCAAGGAATTTCCATCCTAGAACCAAAAATATTTTTGCGTTTTGAAAGCAAGAAAAAAATATTTTGAGAGCGTGAATAAATGTATTTGAAGCAAAAGAGTGGGTAAATTTTTATTAGACAGTTCATTCATATATTTGAATAGTATAGTTGTAAGTTATTTTGGTTTTTTAATATCCATCTATTTATTCAACGACTACTGAAACGCAATTTAGGGAGATTATTTGCCCAAAAGAAAAATAAATTTTTCTTTGTAGTATACAGGGTGTTCTATATAATTGACTACAGAACTTTCGTATGAAGAATAATAATATAAGAGTAGGTTTTATCGTAAATTAGGCCTCAGATCCAAATTTGGTAAAGAAGATTTCCTTCTTTTTTCTCAGCTTATTCAGAAAAAAAAAAACAAAAGGTTAGTCAACAAATTCACTTACTGAAAAAAATTTCCAGATACTATTTACTTAATATTAGAACATCACATTGTAAGACTCTATTTTCCCGCTTTTGCTTCGGAGAAAGCTGAATTTAAGGGAAATTTGCAAACAAATCGAATGAATAACGAATCGAAAATTCATCGTCCATTTTTCAAGCACTTAATTTCGAACCTCAATCGCAGACTTTTGCTCAAATTTTTGTGACTTTCACCCTCTTCATCCCTATCATTTTGCGATACTGAAATGCATCATAGTATAGAGGCGGCGAAATGGTAGCTGTTTCGAAAAATAGAAGCCAAATTATTCTGAAATACTTTCCAACATCCTCCGAGGAAGAATTGATATAATAGGGCAACCCGATTTCTCCCCATCTTACGGTTCACCTATAATGGAATTCAAAAAATCGATACGAAATAGAAATTTAAAATATGGTGGAAGCGTAGGGAAAAATATATTTTCTAAATAATCTCGGTTATTCCGTAAGTAATGTTTATCAAATAGATAATTGGCTAGAAAATTTCACACGGTTAAAGCCATCATATAAAATTATTGATAATGTAAAAAAAAAATAACTTTTGTATTATTGAATAAAACTATATTGTACAACAATACTGTGTAAAAGAGCACAGGCACAGGCCAGCACAGTCAAAGGTATACATTATGAAGGTATTAGAAGACGTTATCTATTGAATATTAATAGTTTAGCGGCAAAAGTATTAATGAATACTTCCCAGAATATCAATTGATTACACTTACAACACAACACAGTGAGCGATTACCTTGCTTTATTCAACAAACAACACATTCAAAAATAAATAAAATAAAAATACTTTTTAAAAAAATGGAAATTATTTACTTAAAAATCTTTTCTTTTTTTTTTTGTTTTGTTTTGTTTTAAAGACCTCCAAAGAACAAACAGAAAATATTATTTTGGTTATTAATATATTAGTCCCAGCAAAATCTGTCATAGAGCATGCATATGCATGATTTTTACGGTTTTCATCCCTCAAAAAAGCATGAAAAAATCTGATTTTTAATGTTAAACTTTTATTTGTAGTGTGTGCAGCTTAATCAACAACAATCTGCAAAAATTTTGGCGTACTTGCATTTTAAGTGCTTGATTGTTAATTGTTAAAAAAAGCGCTCGAAAAACCACCCCAAAATAACGATTTTCTGTTTTATTCAAGCTATAAAGATGGGATTTTCACCAATCGAGTTGAAATAAAATCAAATTAACAGAAAAGTTCAAAAATTAACATTTTCAACAACGCAACCCCTCGGAAAGTTTGAAAAACCGTTTTTCCAATTTTCCGGGAGTTTCGTTTTGGAAAATTCAATTTTTCATACTTTTCTGTTAATTTGATTTTATTTAGATTGGCGAAAATCCCATCTTTCTTCCGAAGTGATTCGGTCAACATTCGGTCAACTTATTTGTTTAAAAAAAATTAGTTTAAACAATATCCTACTGGGTTAGTTACCAGCAAAAATTTTCCATGCGAAAAATAATCATGCTCATTGACGGAATTTTCCGGGACTATATAGACCAGAAGATATAATCGCATTCGTTGGATAATAATTTCCCATTCAATTATTGATACATGCATGTTTGGACAAGAGTTTGCAGAGCATAAAGGTCCAAATTGTATCGGGGCCAAAATGTAAAAATATATTATTTTAGTCAAACTGAAAATTATTTATTTGAGTCTTTGTAAATAAAGGAAATAAAAAGCCAAGCAAAATGTTTTGTTGGAAAAAAAAAAATTCTTCCCTTGGCGTGACTTCCTCACAACTTCTTATTGCTACGATTCACGGTTTTGATAGATAATTGGATGGTAGTTCTTGGTTTCATCTTGATAATAAGAAGTTTTTGTAGTAATGTATGTACATAAGGGGGAGTGAATGAAGAAATTTTATTTTTTATTAAAATGGTGGAAGCGAAGGTAAATAAAGAAAGTATAAATATATTTATTTACTGATTAAAAAACTTAGGAGGAGAAAGTAATACTTCACGTTTAAATTTTTCTGAAAGCAATATATGTGGATAAGTAATAGTATGTGGTAAAAGTTTCCCCTTTTTCTTCTGTTATTATACCATGTGTATATAAAATATAACAAGGTATCCAAAGTTTAGTCCCAAGTTTTTAACGCTTAAAAATATTGATGTTACGAACAAAATTTTGGTTTAGGTGTTCATAAAATCACCAAATTAGTCCATTTCCAGTTGCATGTCCATCCGTCCATCTGCCAGTCTATAAGCACGATAACTCAAAAACGAAAACAAATATCAAGCTGAAATTTTTATAGCGCACTCAGAACGTAGCAAGTGAAGTTGATTTCGTAAATGGGCAAAAGTTTGAGTGTAAAAAATGTTCGTTATAAAAAAATAAATTACTTTTGTTCGAAACATTTTTTCGTAAATATCAAAACATCACTGTTAACCCGCGAGGGCGCAAATTAGGTCAAAAATAATACACAGGTATTTTAAATATTTTAAATTTATACGTACATATATTATGTATGTGTTTGTTTGTTTATTATTATATTCACCAAGGAAGTGAGAAAAAAGATACTCTTATTACTTTGTGTGTAAGAGTGGCTATTTTTGTTTACTTACATGATGTAAAATATACATAAGGTTTTGTGAAAATGGAGCATTTTTGATTTAGCCATTTCCAGGCAACAAGTGGTAATGGGTTCAAAAAAATTTGTCTCCTTCACTATAATGAGAAGAATACTTTTTCTTTACTTTTTAAGAGGAAATATTACTATTATAATATGCAAATAACCTATAATTTATAATCGACGTATACGAGTTCTGGGGATAGGTATATAATTTTTTCATCATTATAAATTAGCGTTCAATGCAGAATTTAGTTCGCTATTTACCATAGCAAATATTTTGAAAGAACTTAATATTTTGCTTACTTATTCAGACTTTGACGCACATTCAAACAATTTTTTCTGCCTGGCTATCGATAGCTCGCTCGGTGATTCTAGTCTCGAAAAGATGCATAATCTTTCATCCGTTATTAATTAACTATAATCAATAATTAAGCTTATTATTAAAATTAGTTTTATTAATTAAATTAATATATAATTGATTACGAACATATACGTAAAATAAATAATAAATATAATTTTACATTCAGATAAATTTTTAAGTTAATTTTTCAACGAGTTTCATTAAATAAAATTATAAACTTTTATGATTTTCATGTACATACACACTTATTTAATTAAATAAAAACTATGAAATTTTTTCGAATAGAAAAACTTATAAATTTTTAAAAATTAGAAAAATTTTATTTAGAAAATTTACCTTCGAAATAGTATTAATCCCCATACAGACTATTTACAAAACTCAAAAACATACACTTATATTTTAATTATTTAAACAGCACTACTATCGTTGAAATCTCTAATAAATTTAAAAGTCCGAAAATTCTTTAAAATATTTATGGCCAACATTTAAATAATTCCCAGACACAGTTCTCAAACTCAATCAAACTTTCAAAATTCAAAACAAATTCACACAATCTTCATAAACTCAAAACTATACACAATACAAAGTTTAATGAAAAACGAAAATTTAAAATAATATATGATTATATATCGTTCCCGCGTTCAAATACGACGCGCGTCCTCTTCTGTTTGTTGTGAATTCGTTTCGTCGTTTGCGCTTAATAATAATATATTACTCGTTGATGGTTTCAAACTTTCCAACGTGTGTCTGGCTCACTGAATACACTATCCCCACTCTGCTTGTATTTTGCTTCCATTCATATGTGTAGTATATACGAAGTAATGTCGACAAGCGACGCGTCGATTTGTGTATATGTTTTTAAGTTTTATATATTTTTAAAAAATTTTACAAACAAAAAAACCAACCCCTTCTGTTTTGTTTTCTACATGAACCAATCGAAGTGAATATGACCTTCAGAAGCCAGATCAATAAATTTTTGATTAAGCCAAGTATTATGTACATTATTAAAGTTTCCACTTTAACGTCGCTTATATTAAGTACAAGGGTAGTGCAAAAAAATTGAAAAAAATCGAAATTGGATGTCGATTTTTAACAATTCCATTGTTAGAAAAGTTCTCATTCCTTTGTTCAAATTTTTTTAGACAATTTTTTATCAGTATTTGCAAAAATAATATATGTATCGGTGGTGTTGGCGCAGGGAAGATGTAAAAACTATTACCTTTTCCGCAACAGATCAATATTCAGGGAATGCTTTTTTGGTTTTATGATGTTATATTTTTGATTAAGGGAGATGTTGAAAAGCTGCGCTTTTTTAAGTTCTAGGCAAATATTCAGGCCTTCCCAACGTACAATAGATATATATCTGTCTTCTTCCATTCTCTAATAAAAACATAATCGACTCTTCCACACTGTCGACTTTTGTCTGACACAGCAACAAAGAGGTGTTTTTTTTTAAATTCGAAATTAAAAATATGACTGGACAGTGACAGAGAAGATGAGATATCGTTTTTTACTCCTCCTCACTGTGACAGCTCCGGCGGTGTCCTGTAATATCCGCAACCATTTTGCTTTATTCGGAATGCCTACGATTATACTCAGACCATATCTGCCTTGTAGTACAACAAGTACGTTCTTCCCTCCATTTAAGATTGGCCTTTTTTAAAGTATCCTCTTTGAGGAGCAACTTGCAGTTCGTAAATGGAACTCTCGGATGTCTATTGATGATTTTTCCCGGCAGCATTATGCTTCATAATTTCCCAGAGTATCCCAGTGTCCAGGTACAAATACCGGGTTACCATTCATTTGTTCCGCCAGCTAGTTTAAGGACATTCGGCAGTCCATTGCTACCTTTGAAGTTAGGTAGGCTGAGCTGAAAGATTTTAGCGCTGCTTATCTGTCGGTGTAGATAGTAATGTCACTGCACATGGGAGAAAGTATTAGAAAATGTAAAAAAAAAATAACATATTTTTTAAGTTCCATTTTTGGAGTAAAAACAATTGCTTTCTGTCAGAAATGTTAATAAATATACTGTCCCGTTCTTCGTGTAAAACATGTGTTGCGTGACGAATATTTTTTTCTTATGAGGGGTATTGTTCATTTACACATTTCTTACACCTTCGTGTCAATCAGTTTTTATGTGCGTTTTGTATCTTATGACATTAGCACGCATATAAAAAAAAAAAGTTTAATTTTTTTTCGATGTTATAATATTGGGGGATGTTTAATGTTTACAAATAAATAATACTATTTGGTAATCAATAATGCGTGCTGAATGATTAATTAATGCATGCATAATTAATTATACTTGGTACAGTTTGGCTTTACCAAAACTTTATTTTATTTTTAAAAACACTGATGCGAGTTGAACTCGCATGGTGAAGGTTCTGCCACGAATTATAAACTACCATAACCACATAAGCCATTGTAAATCTGGCTCAATTTTTTTAGTGTAACAAAAACAAAGTGTGAATGGAACTACACTGTAATGAAAAATTGCGCCTGCACATTATGTCTGTTTTTTAATTCTACTTTGTCGAGACTAAGCATAAGCTATAGCTATGCTTTATATAGGCTTTAGTATTAGAAAACTTAACTTCTGTTAAGTATAATAAACAAACTTTCACGACAATTTTCCATTCCTGGAAAGTTTAAGGACTTAGTACTTCCGTTTCGATAATAATGAACAGAATGCTCACATTTGATTTTAAAATTTTCAAAACTATTTATTTTATAATTATTTGAAAAAAATATATATTTCTGGTCCTCATTAAGAGTTATTCACTTGATAATATGTCACATGATACACTTTGAAAAAATGCCCTTAATAAATAAACCACATAGCCCCCCACCACATAAATTAGCCCTTAAAATCGGAATATAACTTTCATTTGGGTTTCTATGAACTTTGAGTAATGATCACCTACACCATTTTAATAAAATTTCGATTAGCTTTCAATTTAATAATGTTTCTTATAATGATTTATATAAACCCCCGCACAATTATTATATATATTTTATAGCACTTTGAATAAATTATGTTCTTAATTTTATAAAACTGTAAATTTTGATATTTCTAATACCTACAAGGCTCCAATTTTTAAAACAAACAAAAATAAAATTTAATAATAACAAATTATATTTATTATATATAAGATTTGTTTTCGATTTGTAATTTAGATTTCTTCTAATTAGTTTCTTTCTAGTTCTACATGTTGATTTTGGTCTGGACAATCCATCTGATTTTTTAACATATCAATCATAAGACCGTGTGGCCTAATGGATAAGGCGTCGGACTTCGGATCCGAAGATTGCAGGTTCGAGTCCTGTCACGGTCGATGATAACTATTGTTTTTACACGATGAAAATATAGCTCTCCCACCCTATGTACACACTCATAAATCCTAGTCATAATTCAGTGATAAGATATAACCATAGAATAATGATATAACCGTCTAGCGTTTGAGACTTTTTTCCAGTTTTACTAGCCTGATTTACAACAAGAATTGTAAACATTACTTATTGCCTTATTTATACCCAAAATTTTTATTTCACTTTAATATTTTTCTTTATTAAAAATCATTATTTCACAAAAATTAGAATTTAATTTTTTGTCCTGAACATGAAAGTATCCATAATTTTCTTGATAATTTACAAATTTTTCCGTTTGAATCTGACGCATAAAATTGTACAAAATTGCTAAAAATTATTTCTTCTAACTCGATCATTACTTGAATGCTTTCTTTTTATAAAAATCGGAATTTAAAGCTGCAATTAATAAGAAAGAGTCAACCCAACAAATATTTAAACTCAAGATTCTTAATTAATACAAGAACTCTGCCATCTCTATTCATCTGACTATACTAAACTTTATTATATAGTAATTCGTGAGTACACTAATTTATAAATTTCAGTTTTTATTAAAGTTTAAGTTAAATTATTATCACTTAAAATAAAAATTCAAAATTAAAAGTAAGAAGCTTCAGGCTCGTTTAACATTTCTAATATCCAATTATTCGTGTTTTATTCCATTCCAACAAAAAATTATCGGCGGTTAAACGTATTCCTATAAAAAAGCATGTTAGGCAGTTATAATTTTTTTTCGATCGCTATTTATTTGTTTGTTCTTTTCTATCCAGAAATCACATAGAAAAAAGTGGGTTTAAAATTAAAAAATTACATGGTTTTTCGGAAAAAAATACGACAAGCTTGTATATATGCGTTTTTTTAAAAAATTATGAAACCTGATATAAATATATAGTTTATGTTCTTATTAAATATATAGTTCATGTATTATTTTTATCACAAAATACCAAATAAAATCATCAAATGGGTTTTTTGAACCCTTATTGCGGCTTATTTAGGCCTGTGATCTCCATATTGTTTTGCTCTTTTAATACTTCATCAAGTTTGATGAGAGTAATATCATTTTCACGAAAATATTCACTTTTTCCTCAGAAAAATAATATAAAAGGAAAAAAATTTGTATTTGAGACGAAAAACCAATATTTAAAAATTTTAAGAAACATTTTCTATCCCCTTTGATTTGTATAAAACAAAAGCCTATATATTTAAAAACTTTTTGGTAAAATATTGTCTGTGCATACAAAACTTATATTTCTTGTTGAGGATTTTACTAGCATTTTGTGGTTAAAATAAACTTAACCTTCATAGTCGCATTTTTCTTTCTATACTTACATTTATGTATTCGATTTTTAAGATATAAATATCAAAATGCGAAAGAATCAGCGTAATCAATACAATGAAACTTCTATGAAAACATTTGTTATCCATGAAATTCATTATTCAATTAACATTAATTTTTCAGTTGAAAAAAAATAAAACAATTTTCATAGAAATTATTAAAATTTTATTTCAAGACATTTGAAAATTTTTCGAATAAAGGAACATTTTTACATTGAAAATGATTCTATAATAAAAAACTAAATAACAAAATATTTTAAATAACGAGCACGTTCTGTCTCCATGTAATTATAAATTGGGGGCATCATTTTTACTTTAATATCAGTCGTTCACAAAATAATTTTATAAATGTAATTATTACATCAATCAATAACAATTCGATGTTGGACATTGAAATTCAAAATTTCGAATGGATGAATTGTATATCAGTTTAGTAACACCGGCGCTAAAAATAGAAAAAATTTAATATCAATTCTAATGCAAAATAATTTTTAGGTTAGTTTTAGATTTACTCACCAATACGATATGAGATAATTAAAGCTGCAAAAATTATTACATTACTAATAACAGCTTCTCGAATTTTCTTCTTTTCTAATGCCAAATCTGGCCGTTCTGCCCCTGATATTCTGAACATGATAATTTATTTAGTTTTTCTTGTGTGATATTTTCAATTTAGTTCTCACGAGAAAAACTTGACACGGATGGAACTGCAACTGATTGAACAGTGTCTACATCTGTGTGCAATTCATTCAAAAGTTGTGTTAAGAAACAACGAAAAACACATTTAAAATATAAAACCAAAATAAATTACGAAAATGTCAAAAATAAAATTATACAAATTTTAAAATATCATGCCCAACCGCGATCGCTCTATAAAAAACTAATAAATTAATAGATTTATGTTAGTCCAGACGCTTCCTGATTTGAGAAGGTACCCAAAAGTCGATTAACGGAAAATGATTTTAAAACTTTTCCTTACCGTCTTGTAACTGTACATTATACTATCGAAACTAAGTTAAGAAGAAGTTAAAGAAAAATATTACCATTAATTTGATGATAGCAACTTATTATTTTTATGGCCTTTTTAATAAACTAAAATAAAAATCTTTACTGCGATTCTAAGTAATATAATTTTATATATAACATAATTTTGTTATACTTGCGATATCTTTGCATAAATGATTATTCCAAGTTGGTACAATTTTTATCTGATCTACAAATTTTAAATTAGCGCGAATGATAACTGATCAATGCACTGTATTGTTAAACCTACAAGTCTTAAAAATCCTCAAGGTTTTCGAAGCAAGAGCAATTTCTTAAATCCGAAATATTTTCCAATTTTATTCCTTTATCCACTTCTAATTATTAACAGAAATTGTTGAAATAGATACAGAAATTGTCGTTTGTTTGAATGTTTCCATTTATTTTTTGAATTTGTTCTATTTTAATTAAATAGTTAATTTGTATCATCATTGAAAGCAGTACATATAAAGCATACTAAATATAATAATAAGTTGAATTAATCTTCTTTTTTTTTAATTCAAAGAACTTTGTCATCTTTACAATTTACCATTTACGTTTTTTTCAAAAGTTGTATTGTTAAAATTGTCTTCAAAAAGTTTAAATTTTAAAAATCAAGTTAATTTATATAAGTTTTACAATAGATGTCACAGCTATATGAAGATTTAAGGCATCTTAAATTTGACGACCATTGGACATAAAAAAAATTTACTTAATTAATTAAGTAACTTCAAATTTTTACTTAAATGATTTTATAATGATATTGAAATGATATTTTTAAATTTATTTTACATAATTTGTTACACAAAATAAGATTTACATAAAAGTTGTATAAAATGTTTCTGTACAGTTACATATATATACATTTAAAAACAAAATCATTTTTTTGGTTCGGAATTATAATTGGAATATTAATATCTTTAAATTTTTCTACGGATGATGATAACTCATCGTCATGTATGGATTATATTAATGTTGATAGTATTGGTGAAAATAAAATTGAATTTCCTATTGAAACCAAAGTTAATTTAGCTAAAAAACCATTAATACCAAAAAAACTGGTAAAACCGATTGTCCGACCACGATACTATTCAACAGAATTGGGTATTCGTGAAAAATTATTTGTTGGTGTTTTAACATCTTTCGAGAATCTTGATTCTGTTGGTATTTCAATTAATGTTTCAATTGGACAATATGTAAATAAGGTAAACTTTTTTCGGAATAAAATTCAAACTACACTAACAAATTGTTGCATGTCATTAAGAATTAAGCAGTTAATAAACTTGTTTTCTTATTTATTCATGACGGAGGACTGTATTTAATGTATACAATTTAATTTTGACCATCTAAACCTGGTTTACAGTAAGCTTGTGACGATTATTTAGGAAAAGATAAGCTAGCTAATTGTTTTGGGGGTATAGAACATTCTTTTATTTCAATTTTTCAATAAATTATTATGTTCTAAGTACTTTTTCACAAATTTCAGCCTTTTAAGGTCCTAAATTGTTTGTGGATCGTTTGAATAAAATCTATCTTTAGCATTTCTCCATTAAACTGCTTGGAAACTTATGCCTCAAAGTTCGCTTGAGACGACGTATATAATCGGTACCAGAACTTCAAGAACGTAAGGTTGTGAAATCATCGTTTATTCAGTTCTAAAATCCCAATTATTAATCGTTAAGTTTTAGTAATACACTAATAGGAATTTTTATCTTAAAAGTTCCGAAAAGAGGCAGAAAGCATGCCAGTACACAAAATGAGAACCTTCTGCCGTTATCTAAGATCTAAACAGAAATCTGATGGTGTCTCCAGTCAGTCTCCATTCAGTATTCTAATCAAAATATTTCTGAAATCCCGTTAATTATGCGTCCAGCTTGCATCAGAAGCCGAATTATGACTCTGATGAATTCAGATGTGTAAGGTTCCTGATAGTTAGTGACTGCCTGTAGGTGAAATATGCCTGGTAGAAAACATTTCCTAGACAAAACCTTATTTTGTCTATGGGTCATATTAAAGTGCTAGATGGGTATAGCTAACAGAAATATTGAATTAGATTAAATAATCAGAAACGATACAAAAGGCAATCATTTTGAGAAACAAGAAAACAGAAAATTTTATTACATCCCCGACTCGTAAATTATTATATAAATGTTTAATTTTTGATTCCGTATATTATCTTTTCCAAGTTGAATCTTACTTTATTTTTCTTTTAAATTTAATTATTTCAGATCAAAACTAAATAAATTTTTTATTTTACTTTGAATTTTTTAGATAAAATATTTCGTACAAGCCTTACACAACCAAGCAAGAGATATTTCATTAAATAATGTCGTTGGTTTTACTGATCCTCGAGAAACGCATCGCCCCTTTCATATATTTAAATATATTGTCGATAATTTTATTCAAGATTACGATTTTTTCTTTTTAATGCCTGATAAAGCTTACATTAATGGAAATAAATTAAAAAATATGCTTAGTAAAATCAGTGTAACACAGGATATTTACACGGGCGTAAAAGTTGAGGAGAGTAGTTATTGTTCGCTAGGTTCGTTTTATTTCCGAGCTTAAATCATTTTTGAGTATCTTAATATTTTACAATTCTCTCTTTAGATGCTGGAATTCTGTTCAGTAATAGTGTTGTTCGAAAAATTAAGAACAATCTTGAATGGTGTATCAAAAATGCTGTTTCGAATGAACATACTGATAATATTGGGAGATGTACCGTTTATGCTATAGACAAAGAATGCCAAGAAAGTGTTCAAGTAAGACTTTTTGGTTGTACTTTTCATTTTGATTTCGAAGTTTTATTTTTTTGTTCAATTTTTTTAAGGGACAACAATTTAAAAGTTACAAAGCAAAATTTTTCAGTTTTAAGAAACATTTAAAGGACTTAGTAGAAAAACCAGAATTAATCGAAGCTGTATCTGTGTATCCAGTTGTAAATGCAGAAGATATTTATATTTTGCATAGTTTCTTTTCCAAGGTTGTAACCATAAATCCAAGTAAATCGAATTTTTACTAATTTTAATATTTTTTTGCAGCAAACTTTAATCGATGTTCAGCAACAAATCAATGATTTACGACAAAGTATTTTACAAACATCAAATTTGCATCCACCAGAATTTTCAGAAATATCATGGCCAATTGGAGATAAAAAAAGAGCGAAACCCTTGAGTCGATATGATTTAATTCGATACGATTTAATTAATATGACGCATACGTTTATGCGCGATGATTTTCAAAGTGTTATTGAATTAAATCCATCGGAAAAACAAGATGTTAAAGTAATAATCATTTTATTAAAATTACGACTTAATACAACACTGCTTGTACTCATTTCACCATTTTTTCGCTAACATATGCAACATACTTTTGAAAGATTTCTTTTCGAATTGCCATCAACTTTTAAAATTCCCCTGATATTTTAGAAACTCATGCAGCTTAAAGCCACCCTGAAATTTAACGTGTTGAGAAAGTAAAAGGTATTTCGAAAACTTAATATTAAATGGTAAAATGATCGTGTTTTTGGGTACTAATTACCCTTAATATTGATTTTTATTCAAGTTAAATAGAAAATTTAGCTGATTTTTACTTTAATTTGCTCTTTTGAATTTGCTTGATTAATTAGTTAGATTAATTTAGATTTTTGGGTTTAAGTCTCTTTGTCAATATATTACAAAAATAGAACCAACATTTTTTGGTACTTTTTTAGAGTATAGATAATAACCGTCAGCGATCGTGAAAATTAAAAAAAAAAATTAATAAAGAGGGTTGATTATTTGTGATTTGGATCAAAATCATTGACTAATTAAAACTTTGCTGTAAACGCTTGGCCAAGAATTATTACAAAAATTTAAGCAGTATCAAGAAATTTTAAGAACAATACAGCAATAAAATTAATTTTTCTGATTTTTTAGTTTTAATCATTCAGATAATTATTTGTATCCAAATCACTTTAGGTATATCGGATAGGTAGAGGCAAAATATACCAATTTCGCCGAATACGATAGGATTAATTAGTGATTGTAAGCTTAGGAAATTTCCGATACTATTTTTAGGGAATAATGGATGCCGTTATTTCAAGAGTAAATTTCAAATATGGAAATCAATTAAAGTATCGACGACTAGTGAATATGTATCGCTTATTTGATCCGAGTCAAGGTCTAAATTACATCGTCGATTTGGGATTAAAAAATTCAAGCAATGGAAAAGAAATCATTAAACGGTTCGTTTTAAAAAAAAATCAAAATTTCTAACACGTTTATTTATTTAATTTTCATACTTTAGAATGGAAGTTGTCAAAACTTTAGGTCAAACTGAAATTTTGCCTGTACCATACGTAACGGAAAACACAAGAGTCACAATTATCTTACCCATATTAGAAAGTGAAAGATTATCCGCGGAAAATTTTATAAATATGTATATGGAAAATATTATGCCACGGCGCGAGAAAACTTATTTAATGCTAGTGTTTCTATATGGAATTGATGCGCCCAGCAAAGGAAATGAAGATATATTTGCGGATGTTAAAAAAGCAGCACTAAAAATTAGCGAAAAATCGAAAACAACTTTGTCTGGTATTGCTTGGGTATCAATTAAATTTCCATCAAATGAAATTAATCGTTATGATAAACGAACAATATTTACAATTTTGGATTTAAGTTTACGTAAAATTGGTTTGGATGCTTTAGTTTTGTATTTGGATGTTTTTGCAGATGTTCGTTTTGATTTTTTAAATCGAGTAAGATCCTTAATTTAGATTTTATAATCATTTTGTGTGATTTTTCAAAAATAATTCTAGGTTCGTATGAACACCATATCAGAGTATCAAACATTCTTTCCAATACCATTTGTACAATTCAATCCAAAAATTTCAGAACGAGATGATTTCGATGTAAATAAAAATGTTGGCCAATTTGATACAAATGAATATAATTATTTTTCATTTTATGGACGGGATTACGTAAAAAGTAAGTAAAGGACATAATCTTTTTAAAGCACTACCATTCTTCACGGCTTTTTTATAATAGAAAAAGCACTTAACCGCTACTACTAGAACGTGACATCTGAATTCTTATTATGGGAAACATTAATGCCAAACATAAATGATTTTTCAAACATTGCCAAACATTTTTGGCTTGTAATATGTCTAAATATGTATAAATACAGTTTACAGCGGACATTTGACACAGAAATGTGCCAATACATTTATTGCGATGTTTGAAGATCAAGTTGAAAAGCAAATCACCAAGCATTCGAATTCACAAATTCACAATAAATTAGAGTATTGTTCCAAACTAATTATTAATTAGAGTTTCGTATTAAACACCATTTTTTAATTGTTTCAGCACGGCGGAAAACTGAAAAATTAGTACCGATTGTACGATCTGACAAAGATATTTCGAATATGATGAAAGGGAATTATTCAGAATTTCGTAATATATTCGAATATATGTTAAAAAATAATGAAAATTTGCATTATTTTCGAGCAATTGAACCAAGTCTTAAAATTAAATACCATGATGTATGTCGTGATAATTCTGAAACCATACGTTTAGGTTCGAAAATACAACTTGCAAAATTAATATTAGATAGTAATTTCACACTGCCTTAATAACAAATATATTTAATAATTTGTATTGCTATATTATAAAAATTTTACTATTTTTCAAAAAGTATTTATTTAAAATATATTTTTTATTAAAAAAAAACACAATAATGATTAAAAAATATTAATTATTTATAATCCTCATCCTCGGAAGAAAGAAGTCAAGCTGTAATAAAGCGAACGCTTATTTTTTTGGATACCCTCATAAAAGTCAATGTGTATTGTTATTTTAGCTAAAAATTCTCGCTAATAGAGAATCAGGTAAATATAGTACTGTGATAAGAAAATATGTCTTCTAATTGATTTGCCGTCATCTACCAACGCGTTACTAATTTTCGAAAGATTATTTTTGGGATTATTTAACTTACTTCAAAATCATATTTTCGAAAATGAACGACAGGCATCTTAAATATTAAAAACCAAACCAAAAATAAAGAAACGAAAATTTAGAAAGGAAAAGATTTATTTACATTTAAAAAAAATAACATTAAACTTAAATGGAAAGAGTATAATTTTAATGACTAATTTTTACGACATGTATTTATCCTTAAATTGTGATAATATTTCCGCTGAAGATTTAGCATCCAAAAACAATGATGCAACCTCATCCACATCTTCTTTCACAATACTTGTACGTCCATTTATTTTAGCTGTAATTGCAGCTGGAGTCATCAATTGCACCACGTATCTTTAAAATAAAAAATTTTCTTACAGAAAATATTAAGACAAATGTCTATTACTAAAATTTTGTTTTCATAAGGTAGTTTGAATATTTAAATAAAATTTAAGAGCTAATATAAATCAGCCGCCATATGAGACAGACTTAAATAGAAAATAAGACTCTTTTTTGGTCTTCGCAAATATACGAAGGATAAATTATGCAATTTTTTATTTAATTATTTATATTCCTGACAAATCATTTATATTATCACAGTATTAAATTAAATAATATTGTTATAAAAAAAACAAATAAATATAACTCCAAAATCGGAGAGATGGCATCCCTAATAGAAGATCTTTTAATTTTTGAGAGACTATTACTCCAGAAATAATAATTCGAATGAAATTTTTTAGTAGTTTTTGACATATTTATATTTGCATTTATGAAGAAATTTTATTAAATTGATTTGCTAGCACTAACGGCTTTGAAAAAGAAACAATCTTTAATTTAAACAAGTGAAACAAACAATTGACTGAGTTAATTGTTGAAATACCATGCATAGTCAGTGTTGATTTCTTTATCACATAACACATACAAACATGTGACACATACATAACTGATATTCAAGTATAGTACATACTATAAAATTTCCGCCTAATTGGCGCCCTCACGGGTAAACAGTGATGTTTACGAAAAAATGTTTCAAACAAAAGTTGTTTAATTTTTGATAAGGAACATTTTTTACATTTAAACTTTTGTTCTATCTCTAACGGTTTACAAGATGGGTTCTACGGACCCAAGACCCAATTGACCTATGATGCTCATTTACGAACTTGACCTTACTTTTTACGTCCTGAGTACGCTGTAAAAATTTCAGCTCGATATCTTTTTTCGTTTTTCAGTTATCGTGTCCACAGACGGACGGACAACCGGAAATGGACTGATTAGGTGATTTTATGAACCACCTATGACAAAATTTTTTTCCTAGCATCATTATTTTTAAGCGTTACAAACTTGGGACTAAACTTAATATACTATGTATATTTCATATATACATGGTATAAAAAGACAACATAAATTAATTTTTTTAAATTCATAAGATAGTTTCTTAAAATTTTTTTTCTTAGGATTATCCCATTTCTATAATAATTCCCGAACAATCGTATATTTCCCATTATTTCCAAGTTTGTGATCTCACTTTGCATATTTTTATTAATGGAATGTCTTAGTATACTAAAAATTGAATTTTTAGCTTCTAATTTTCGTATCTTTGTATATAAACCTACCTTAAAGTAGTTTTTGATCCAAGTTCACTAAGTGTAGTCAAAGCATCTGGTTCTAAAATCAAGCTTTCAGTTTGTGCACGCAATTTTACGATTTGTTCAATTTCTGATTTGGAATATGGTAAAGTACGAATAATCAACAAACGATCAATTAAATCCAATGGAATTCCATGAGGTGAAATAATATCACCCGTTCCTCGAATTGTAGTTTGTCCACGGTTACTTGCAAATATAACAATTGGAGCAATCGCACTTTCCAATGCACGATGCAAATACGTAAATGTTTCAATATCTAGCATATGAACTTCATCAATAAATAGTACACCCGGTACTAACTCAGCAACACCTTGATCAATATACTTATTTACGATTTTGTTAATTTCTACACGTAATTTATCAGTGATTTCAGTTTTCTTAGGTTTCATTAAAGAACCCATCATTGAGAGAATATCTTGACCACCTTGTGGTTTTGCATTTGCTACGTCCAGATCATGTAAAGTTACATCTTGTACAACTTCTTTTTTCTTATGTACATCACCTTTGGGTAAAGGTACATACTCTTCGGCTTCCAAATCAAATTCGGTAGCGTATGTATCAGAACGTCCTTGACGTTTTACAGCTCCACTGTTTGCTTCAATGTAGATAACATCACCAGGTTCAACTTTTTCTTTTTGTAATGATTCATAAATAGTTGGATCTAGTTTTAACTGTTTTGTTCCTTTTGCGGTTTTTAAGCCAATTATAACGTGACTTACGGTTTTGGCGTAGCCTAATTTGATAAAATTAATGAGTAATTATAACAAAATAAAGAAAGTAGGAGGAATAATCACAAGGTGAAATATTGAAAGTGTACTTATTGTCTTTAAAGGGCAGGACATACTCGAAAATAATTTCTTTTTTTACGAAACAAAGTGATTTACAGTAAAAATATTGTATTGTGAGTATATCGTATTGTGAAACAAAGTAAAACATTAAGTTGGATTGTTTAAAATTTAATTGGGATGTCATTTAATTACTAACCTCCAATAGGATTTTCTGTTTCTACTGGTGTCAATTCTGTAACTTCGCCTTCATAAACCTCTTTAATTTCTTTTATCCGTAAACCTATAGCACGTCGAAAGTTTTCCATTAATACTTCAGTTTTCTTAATCTCGGCACTGTACACTTCGGAGCCAACCATCGGGCAAAATGGTACTTTGGAGCCCAATTCATGTGATATAGCCAAAGCAATAGCAGTTTTCCCTGTACCGGGTGGTCCTGCGAGCAGCACAGCACGTCCAGCCATTTTCTTACTTTTAATCATATCAACGACAATACCTGCAGCCTTATAAAACAAGGTATTAGAAAGCAACTTATCTTAAAAAAAGTTTTAGCTAGTTCAAAAAGAAAAACAAAAGATTTTGGTTAGACAAAATATTTTTAAAAGATATAATAATTACTTCTCTGGCGGCTTCTTGTCCCACAAGACCGGCAGCGGATTGAATAGCAAAACCACTTTCTTCTAAACCAAGACCTTTTACATGACTGTGTGCACTAATTCGTTGAATTTTCGCCGTACTTTTCACTTCTTCAATCTTCATTCTGGCTAATATATTTCAATAAAGTATTGAACAAATTTTCGTTGTTTAGTTCCTAGTTTTGTCAATAACTAAATCAACAAACACGTTTTTAAACAGTGTGAGTAGCCGCAGTTACTGCATTTGTCAATAATAGTTACTGTAGATATTATTCTTTCAAGCGTGTATAAAGCCTCAGACAAAACAAAATAATATATAAAGCCTACATCACAGTAGGAGAGAGAATTAACATGTGATCAGTGGTTACATCTAAGCATCTTCTATTCATATAAACAAAATGGCGAGTAATACATTTCAAAACGTTAATACTGATTTATTTATCAGTGAAGAACAAATAAATACAAACAAATTAAGTGAATTAAATACAGAAGTGATTATTAAAAATGAAATATTTGATGTGAGTGAAAGTGATTCAATAGATTATAAAGAACCATTCAAAGGTGGACAAGAAGGAATTAAAGAAGAAGGAATACTTGAAGAAACTGATATTAAAATGGAGAATGAACGAATTAAACTTGAACAGCAATTAAATACTGAATTAATTATTAAAGATGAAATATTTAATGAAAATGATTTAGAATTTCATAATATTGAAAATGAAGAAACATCTTTGACGTGTGAAGTGTGTGATAAAACTTTTAATAAAAAACACCATTTAACTAGCCATAAACGAACTCATACTGATAAAAAACGTTTTTCATGTGAAGTGTGTGTTAAATCATTTAATTATAAAATCGACTTAATTCGGCATGAACGAACTCATACAGGCGAAAAACCTTTTTCATGTGACATGTGTGATAAAACATTTACGCGGAATTCTCGTTTAATTCAACATAAACGAATTCATACTGGTGAAAAACCTTTTTCATGTGACATGTGTGATAAAACATTTACGCGGAATTCTAGTTTAATTCAACATAAACGAATTCATACAGGTGAAAAACCTTTTTCATGTGAATTGTGTGATAAATCATTTAAAAGAAAACTCGATTTAATTCGGCATGAACGAATTCATACTGGGGAAAAACCTTTTTCATGTGACATGTGTGATAAAACATTTACACAAAAAAACAGTTTAATTCATCATGAACGAATTCATACAGGTGAAAAACCATTTTCATGTGACATGTGTGATAAAACATTTGCACAGATCAGTAATTTAATTCAACATAAACGAATTCATACAGGTGAAAAACCTTTTTCATGTGAAGTGTGTGATAAATCATTTACTAGAAAAATCGATTTAATTGTACATGAACGAATTCATACTGGGGAAAAACCTTTTTCATGTGACATGTGTGATAAAACATTTACGCGGAATTCTAGTTTAATTCAACATAAACGAATTCATACAGGTGAAAAACCTTTTTCATGTGAATTGTGTGATAAATCATTTAAAAGAAAACTCGATTTAATTGTACATGAACGAATTCATACTGGGGAAAAACCTTTTTCATGTGACATGTGTGATAAAACATTTACACAAAAAAACAGTTTAATTTATCATGAACGAACTCATACTGGGGAAAAACCATTTTCCTGTGAACTGTGTGATAAAACATTTACACAAAAAAACAGTTTAATTCATCATGAACGAATTCATATAGGTGAAAAACCTTTTCCATGAAAATTTAAAACGTTTACTTTTGTTATAAATAAATAAAAATCGTTAGATATTGTAAATTTTGTATTATTTTTTAAATTTTCCTATCCTAATTTTTCTTTCAGGATATTATCAATTAATTTTTCAAGGATTTAACAATATTATCAATTAATTAACTATTTAGTACTCTGTCAGGGGGTGGAAAAAAAATCATGTTCTCCTATTACATAATATAAATAAAATTTATTCCACCAAAAACATTCTGTTAAAAACTAGCCAAGTCTCGATGGAGCTGCTTGTTTATCTCTAAAAAGTAATGAAATCTAGACGAAGTCGTGCCAAGTCTAAGGTTCCTTACTGCGATTTCTTTATTATTATAGTTAATGTTGTGTGACTTGGCCGTTGAAGGGTACACAAGGATACAAAACCAGGTACTCCATGACACCATTGCACCAATCTGTCGCCAGAACCGCTAACCATTAACGATGGAAAATTGCCACTTGGATTCAATAAGCAGTCAATTGTAGGCTTGATAAAGCTTAGTATTTCAATAATACTTATGTATAAGCGAGCCAAGTTTTGTACCCTTGTGTGCCCTTCAACGGCTCAGTCACACAACATTAACTAAATAATAAAGAAATCAGAGTAGTAGTAAGGAACCTTAGACTTGGCACGATTTTCCGGTTCTGATTCTTGTACAGAAGCAACTATTTTTATAGGTATTTACGCCTACGTGCTTTATATCCGGAGGGTTCTATATTTACACCTTTGTAAAGGCAGTATGTCGATCTCTAATAGTTTGGTTGGGCTCTTGTGTTTTCTAATCAGGGTCACCATGTACTCCAGATCTTCGATTATCCTAGTTTTTATAGTTTGCCCATTAAACCCTATCTTTGTACCAAATTACAGCTCTCTGAGTTTATGGGAAGTAATAGTTCTATTCTGATTATCATGAGTGAGTGTCATAAATGCGGTTGGTTATAACATCAGAATCGTCTATTCGTTGTGTGCGTAGTCATGGTAGGGACAATAAAATCGATGCCAGCGCTTCCAGTGAAAAATTTTGGCTTTAAAGGAGGCTGTTATTACTAATTTGCAGTTCTTTACATGTTAATGTTATAGAAATGTCTAATTAAAATTATTGTAAAACACGAATTAATTAAACTTAACGCATTAAAAATTGTGAAAATAAGAAATCAAAATGCACAAATATTATTTTTCAAATGTAAATTATCATAATTATTTATTTAAATTTGTGAGACAATAATATTATATTTTCAATGTAAGCCTTAAATGCAATCCATACAATTATGGAAACGAAACTCACGCACGGAGCGAATATCTCATTGTCAGATAAAAAAAATTTCATAAGAATTTTTATCAATGAGAATATGATACAAAATTCATTTATAATGTTAGGTTGGTATATTTAGTTTTAATGTCGGTGGGTTGGCAGTATTGATATTACTAATATACTTGTCTCTTTTGGTTCAATATAATATCTATATATCTTACTCATTTATAATTTTATTTTAAAGCAGCCATGTTTTTTGAAATTTCGACCAATAGAAATACTATATAATGAATAAAGATCTTTGAAAATTCACTACTGGAATCATGAAGGTTATAAAGAAGGAGAACGATCGCTATGTACTAAAGCATTAGCGCACCTGTCCCTGAAAATTTGTAGAATTTATAGTTCATTTTCAGCCACCAGTCGTGCTGTCGTCGGTAAGTAGTGTATTAACGCACAACAGCCCGCATTTAATAATACAACTTAGCGATCCCAGCGCCTCACTTATTTTTTCAAAATATTGGGGACAATATTTTCTATTGCGATCGTTCTCCTTCCTTATAACCTTCATGACTGGAATAGTCAACAGAGTGAGAACCACGTCTCAAAGTATATTGACAAGGATAATAAATGCCGAGGCCTGGTCATAATACGCGTGTCTTAATATACAAAATAATATTCTGACGCGTATTTAAAATAAGTGGTATTTAATAATATTACTCGTTTGAACGTTAAAACAAAATAAAATTTAATTTATTTATTTTGCACATGTGAATTTGAAATATAAACACATCATTGAAGCAGCTGATTCCGGTTATACGATCATGCGCATTGGATACCAGGCCTCCAAAATGGTGTTTCTCCGTCAGCTGTTTGTATATTGTGTTTTCATTTTTGTTAATCTACTCTGTGACGCCAAATGGGCTTATCTATTTAAAATATATGATCTAAGATTTATGTAATAAATTATAACCTGCTGTGGTTACATCTAAGAATCTTCTATTAATATAAACAAAATGGCGAGTAATACATTTCAAAACGTTAATACTGATTTATTTATCAGTGAAGAACAAATAAATACAAACAAATTAAGTGAATTAAGGACGATATTTAAGATGTAAATTCATGAGTCTTGACGCTAACTTTGAGCGTCAACTAGAACTATGCCCACCGTCAAATTGTAAAAAGCAGCGACAAAGTTTATTAATCCATAACCTCATTTTTAATAAGACACATGGTAATGATAACGTGATGATAACCAACTATATCCATAATAGACGAAAAAATTATAAAATGAGAATTTTTAGTACTTCAACCTATTAAGTCAATCTTTTAAAAAAATGTTCTTGAAATTGCATAGGTCAAAATCTACATCTAACTTGGTGCCGTTAGAAGGTTTGGCCATTGCTATTGGCCAAATAGGCCAAATATAGGTATCCATTTCTGGGGTTGTTTTTGAGTATTTTAATCTCTGGCATTATTCTTAATTTTGTCGAATATTTAAGCCGATGTTTTGAAGCAGCGGGGACAATTTATCCCAAAAGAGAGGAAGTATTACAAAATTCTGACTTCGGAACTATGATCAGCGACCCCAAAATTCCCCGAGAAAACTTGTTTGGCCTAATTTGTTGAATATTTACGGAATATTGCTATTTCGGACCAGCGGGATTATATCGGAATTCTGACTTTGGAATACTGATCAGCGAACTCGAAAACACCCGAGTATACGTGTCTGGGAAAAAGAAGTCACTTCAGCAGCGTCAAATCGTTAAAGTTTTTTTTTATCCTCAGCGTCAAGCGTCATCATCAAAAAAGACCCTTAAAGTAAAAAGTGTCCAAAATAACACTTCTAAAATTGGTCAAAATGACACTTATTAGCAAAAGGTTTGATATGTATTAGATCATATATTTTACTCTGATTTTCGTGGACACTTTTTATATACAAAGATGGTCCTCTTTATCTCTACTTGGTCAAGTGCCATTCAGATTCGCACACAAATGGTTCCGTACCATCATATCAGATATGGAACTATATGTATTTTTATACCATGTATATATGAAATATATCAAGATAAACTAAGTTTAGTCTCAAGTTTGTAACGCTTAAAAATATTAATGTTACTAAATAACTCTGGCATAGGTGTTCATAAAATCACCTTATTAGCCCAGCTTCTGTTGTCCGTCTGCCTGTAGACACGATAACTCAAAAACGAAAAGAGATATGAAGCTAGCGTGTTCAGGGCGTAAAAAGAGTGGTCGAGTTATTAAATGAGCAGCATATGTCAATTGGGTCTTGGGCCCGTACGACCCATCTTGTAAACCGTTAGAGATAGAACAAAAGTTTAAATATGTAGTATGTAGATTTTAATATGTAAATATGTAAGTTTAAGTATAAATATCGGGCAAATGGCTTGAAACTTTTTTCATTTTCAAGGGTAGTACTTTAAAAAGTGTATGTTATACTTTTTTCAGATTTCATCGCTCTATCGATTCCCGTTGCCATTTTCAAATATATATTTTCCCACTCCCTGGTCAAAAGCACCATTAGCCACCATATAACTTTTGAACTAGAGAGTGAACAAAGCTTAATTCCAAAATTGCTCTCTATGATTATATACATATACAATTTTTGTTATACCATCTATTATTATTTTATAAACTTAATTTTTTATTTTTTAAATTTATTGATTGACTGATTATTTATTTAATTTAAATCTTTTTTAAACATCAATTACTATTTACAAAACTATAATAAATTAAATATTATTCAATAAGATGGTTCAAAGACACTGCGCCTGATTAATAAATATTTTCAAAATTTTTGACAGACGGTAGATTCTTCATTGCTGTTGGAGGCTCTCGCATTCCACCATTATATGTTGGGCGGTCAGTATTGCTCCAGAATTTGGGCATGCTTCTGGGTTTGTTTTAGTTATCAAGTGGGTGTGAGTGAGTTAAAAACGAAAATGGTTAGACATTTGAATGAATTAGTTTATGTTTAGCTAAATAAGTTTTCTGGGCAAATGATTTATCACAAACGTCACATGAATAAGGTTTCTCCCCGCTATGTAGATTTTCATGGCGAATTAAGTTATATTTTTGGGAAAATGTTCTATCACAAACGTTACATGAATAAGGTTTCTTTCCAGCATGCAATTGTATATGATATTTTAAGTTGTATTTCTGGGTAAATGATTTATCACAAACATCACATGAATAAGGTTTCTTTAAATTATGTATTCGTTTATGGCGTAGTAAACTATCTTCCTGGTTGAATGTTTTATAACAAACTTCACATGAATAAGGTTTCGTTCCAGTATGTATGTGTTTATGGAAAAGTAAATTACTTTGCCAGGAAAATGATTTTTTACATACGTCGCACGAATATGGTTTTTCCTCTGTATGTATTTCTTTATGGAAACGCAAATTATTTTGACGACTAAATGTTTTATTACAAACGTTACATGAATAAGGTTTCTCTCCAGTATGTACTCGTTTATGACAAATTAAATGATTTCGTCGGCCAAAAGTTTTATCACATACGTCGCATGAGTAAGGTTTCTCTCCAGTATGAGTTCGTTTATGAAGACGTAACTGGTCGTTGTTGATAAATGTTTTATCACAAGCGTCGCATGAAAAAGGTTTCTCTCCGGTATGTATTCGTTCATGAATTCGTAAACTATGTTTTTGGCCAAATGATTTACCACAGAAATCACATGAAAAAGGTTTCTCTCCAGTATGTATTCGTTTATGGCTATGTAGACTACTTTGTAGCCTGAATTTTTGATTACAGACGTCACATGTATAAGGTTTCTCTCCGGTATGAATTCGTTTATGGTTTCGTAGATTCAATTCGATTTTAAATGATTTATCACAAACGTTACATGTATAAGGCTTGTCGGCAGTATGTACTCGTTTGTGGCTAACTAAACTATGTGCCCGGCTAAACCTTTTATCACATACGTTGCATGAATACGGTTTTTCTCCAGTATGCATTCGTTTATGGACAATTAAGTAACTTTCGCAGTTAAATGTTTTATTACAGACATCGCATGAATGTTTCTCTCCAGCATGTATTCGTCCGTGAAAATTTAAACCGATTTGATTGTTATATGTTTTACCACAAACATCACAAGCATAAGGTTTCTCTCCAGTATGTATTCGTTTATGGATAAGTAAACTATTTTTCTGACTAAATGATTTATCACATACACCACATGAATAAGGTTTCTCTCCAGTATGTCTTCTTTTATGGACACGCAAGTTATTTTGATAATTAAATGTTTTATCACATACGTCGCATGAATAAAGTTTCTTTCCAGTATGTGTTCGTTTGTGACGTTCTAAACCGAACTGTTTGTTAAATGTTTTATGACAAACGTCACATGTAAAAGGTTTCTCTCCGGAATGAATTCGTTTATGCCTTGTTAATTTATTTCTCGCAGATTTAGTTCGTATTTTTTTAATGTGTTCGTCATCATTAAAGCAATCGAATGTTTCCTCGGTTTGATTTTCTGGTTGTTCATCTTTAACTTGTGTGTGTAATTGTTTTTTGATATTAATCCCTTTCTCGCCAACATCATGACATAATTTTTTCTCTGTTTGCTTTTCTTTATTTATATCATTTACATCTAATATTTCTTCTTTAATAATTAATTCTGTGTGTAATTGCTGTTCAAATTTGATATGCTCCCTATTTAGTTGAATCTCCGTTTTAATTTTTTGTTCATTTGAATCACTGTCGCCGATTTTATTTTTAATAGTCATTTCTGTTTGATGTTTATGTTTACTACGGTCCATTTTTTTTATTCAAATCACAAAAAATACAATTTTTTCAGATTAGTCTGTTGATGTGATGAGTCACTTAAAATATGTTTAACAGTTAATTGGATGCTTTTATTGAGGTTTCAAAAACATACTCAACAGTAAAAAATTGTGAGAGACTACTCCATTTTAATTTAAAGTTTATTTAAATCACTGTTGTCGATTTATAATTTGTTTTTAATTGTCACTTTTTTGTATGTTTATATGTTACTATGTTTAATTTGATTATTTGAATCATGTTAAGGTAGTATGGCAGTATCGAGAGTCACAGTTAAGGAGGAACGAAGTAAACTAAAAATTAGCGTTCTACTTTACCTACATTTATTTATATCATTTTGACCTAATATTTACTTCTTTAATAATTACTTCTATGTGCAATAGACCTTTTTCATGAAAAACAGAAATGCTTTTTGATAATTTTTTATGAAAATATAGGTCGAGTAGAGCCTGTAACTCAAAAATTACGCATTTTTAACAATAAAAACATTATGAAAAAAATTATTCAAAAGTCACAATATTTGAAATATTTTAAAACGATTTTTTTTGGCTCCACCGCACACGTGATCTGTGATGTCAATCCGACAAGCAATGACAATAAAACAGTGTCAACAGTTGTAATAATATATCATTATTATCAACTTTAAATGACCAATCTTCGTGTAACATCGTGTGTTTCCGGATCGTTTTCGCCAATTTGAATTTTAATGATTTTCATTGTCTGTTTTCTCGGTCATATGGCTTCAAAAAAATCGGGGAAAAAAATTAGCTCATTTACCAAGACATTTACTTCCATTTAAAAAAAAAAAAAGAAAAAAAATGTGATAAAGGTCTATTTGCTATTAAAATTTAATGTGTTCTTCAATAAATTCCCCATTTAGTTTAACTTACTTTGTAATTTTTTGTTTAATTGAATCACTGTCGTCGATTTTATTATTTTTATTTTGATGTTTATGTTTAGTTGTTGATTAGTTACTTACATCAGAGACTATATCAGTAAATTTACCGATATATTCTCTGCCTACATTTATTGAATCCTATAGTAGAATAATTCTATAGTAGGGGTTCCAGTGATAGAATATATAACCTTACGGGTTCCAGTTCCAGTGCTGAGTGCCATATCATTGCAGCCAATGGTATCATAGTGCGGCGGTTTCTCCGCTTCTAATAATGCAAATGGATTATGAAATATATACTTTTTTTATATTTAAAAATTTTATTTGTTTTTAAGTACATATATAATAAACTTTTGAAATAAATAAATTCAAATAAATTAATAAAATTTTTGACATTTTACACGTACGTATATTCAGCTTTTTTAGCCTATAATCTTCTCAGTGCTTACTGTATTATATAAATAATTTAAAAATAAAAATTGGTCTATTAAGCTAGCACAACAATTCCTGCACACACAAAATCGGATAGTGAATTAAATAAATTTAAACACAGTTAACGCTATAATTTAGCACATCAAAAAAAAAAATTAATTGCTTTCATTTTCTTTAAGATATGAGAATGAAGGTGTTAGCTAAATATTAAGCTAAATCAAGTCTAGTTTGTGCTAATTTAGTACATCAAAAATAAATTTATAATTTTAATGGTTTTAAAATCATGAGTGTGTGTGCTAGCTTAATATTAAGCAAACATGGCATACAAATTTTAGCAATTAAACAATTGAAAAGCTACCTTAATATTAAGTTAGCATCTACATAACATAATATGCCGATAATTTTAAGAATATTAAAGTTATACATTTTTTTTTTCTATGTACTAAATGAGCACTAAATATGCTTGATTTTAATACACTTTTCAATTTTTTGTATGCTAAAATTTGTTATATCATATGTGCTAGCTTAATATTAAGCTAGCACAGCACACATACTCATATCTTAAAGAAAATGAAAGTAATAAAATTTTTTTGATGTTCTAAATTAGCATCAATTTAATACACTGTTCGATTTTGTGTGTGCAGAAATTGTTGTTGCTGGCTTAATTTAATAGAACTAAAAAATATATATGACTGCAACAGCCAGCAATGCAAGAGAATCGCGATTTATTTCTTGGTATCACAACAATATTTGGTTTAGTTTCATTTTATATTAATGGTCAGGCGACAATTATAGATTTAATATCTGATGAAGAATGTAAATGAAAAATTTTCTAAGTTTAACTTACTGTATTATGTATTTTAGAAAAAATTATGGATATAAATTATAAAACTTCTCCCTTTTCTGCCAAAAAAATGAGGGTTTCCTTCATAGACAATATATTTATGTTAAATTCTTATATATCTATTTCCTATTCAAAATAACCAAAATTTTTTATCTTTTGATTAATAGTAGGGTACTAGGATAACCAGAACCCAAAACACTTGTTCACTTGACAATTAGATGAGACTAAATTCGATTTTTGTAATTTTTTCGATCAAAATTACTCTTTACAATAAGTTTCAGCAAATTCTGAAACAATTTTTTTTTACGAAACGTGATATTCCGGAGTAATTTTTTTAGTCGATATCTGATAAATTTGACGTTCAAACGCAATACGAGTAAGCAGGCGGCGAAAAAAATTAAAAATAATTTAGATTTCATGTTCATTCATCTTCTCTAGTCGTAAAATACATTTTCAAGAAATTTTTCATTTACTTTTTTCTTAAGATATTTGTATGATAGTCTCTTCGCTTATTGGGATTATTTACATAGCACTTTCAATCGATAACTTCCGTAAATCACCATCATCGTAAAAATTATAATATCCACGTTCATAGAATGATGTATAACTGCTGCTATGTCGGTCTGTACCTAAAATATTTACTTGGTGTAAGAGTGGATTGTTGTCCACTCATAACTATATTTCTATTGATATTACCTTGAAACACACGGGGATTTAATATTTCGTCACGTAAACAACTATAGATGAATGCGTATTGCCCCTGTAAAGTAAAACTGTTAAAAATTTTTGTATCAATTTTTATTTAAGATAAGTTTACCTCATTTTTTACCATATGCTGTCTTTGTTTTCGTAAATTATGTACAGTTCCAAATACGTCGATTTTACGATTAGCGTGAATTGCTTGCACCAAAATGTCAATTGCAATTATAGTTCCTGTTCTTCCGACTCCAGCACTAAAATCAAAATATTATTGCTCAAATCAATATTTGAAGAATATTAAAAAATTATAAGTTCTCAAGAGCGTCGTCAGCCAGTTGGCTAGGGGGAGAGGCTGGATGGCGAACAGATTTAAAATTTATACTTGTAAAATTTGGAATATTTTTTAGTAAAAAATAATTTTAAGGACTCAAGAAACCGAAAAGTGAGGCAGAACCCTTCGGACTTACAAAATTCGATTATATCTCCCTCCCTCCGGCGATGTCCTAGACGAAAAATGATACGGAATCTCGTAGACTTTCAAAATTCGATTTTTTTATCGAAAAAATAAGGCATTTTTTGCCGACATTAAAATTCATTGAATGTTATTTTCTGTGACGCGGAGCCAAGGCCGAAAACCGCTGCGGGAGTGAAGGGTTGGAGCCCCCTTGCGAGCAAAGCGACTTAAATAATAGTGCATTTGACAATATTCCGGTTACTTCGGAATAAGATTTATAATTTATTACTTACCTACAATGAACAACAACTACTCCGTAATTGTGAGCTTGATGAGATCGAATTTCTCGACATAATTTTAATACTGAATCTGTACTTTGAGGTACACCAAAATCAGGCCACTCATGAAATTGTAAATGTATTAATTTCCTTTCAATTAAATATGGATTACTTTTCTACAAATATTATACTCTAATTAAAAAAATTGCGGCGTATTAGATAAATATAGTTTTATTTACCTTCTTTAAGCATATGTGACGTATGGTAAATGCTTGCCTAAATTCTATAAATTCACATTCTAATTCAATTCCGTTATTACATGTTACCGGATCTAATTCTTCAGGGTAATATTTATAGCATTTACTCTGGAAAGTGAAAATAATCCATTAGAAATTATAAAAGTTTGAATGAAATTTCTAGTATATTTTACTTTACCTTCCCTTTTTCCGTTAAATTTGTAACCATTACAATTTGTTTTACGTCATTTTCATACACCATTTGCCAAAAATCATCAATTGTTTCCTCTTTAGGACCTTGTGTTGCTATATACTCAACATCACTGCTGTAACCCTAAAAAATGGACTCGAAACCTTAAGTGAGTATAATACAATTTTTTTGCTTAAAAAATGGATTTTCTTAGCATAAAAAGTTTAGAGCGCTCATTTTTAAACTATATATTATTAAACTATAAGTTCAATTTTCTGTACATTTTATTTAGTATTTACTTCTTCCTTGTACAATGTAGAGGAAGTATTGTGACGGCGAACAAATTCGATAACATTACGGTACGACTTACAATATTTCGGAAAAACTTCTAGACGACTTAATACTACTCTCTGAATTTAAACTGCCTATGACAAAGAATGAAGTTGGAAAAAACCCAACATATATTATTTCTTAAATTTGGTAGGTAGTTATTGGAAACCAAACAATTAGTTTTTGTGCTTTTACCTTGATATATGATGCATTTATGTAATCCGAAAATTCATCTGGAACTACACGTAGTTTGACCCGCGTAACATCATCTAAAATAAAAAAACACAATCACTTAAATGAAAAGCTGTGTATTTACTGGTCTGCAGGTCAATAACTTCCTGAAAAATCCAATTATTGTATGTATTCCAAAACGATTCTAAGAATTATCGATAACAAGTGAAATTTACAATATTTAAAAATCCACAGACAAATTTGTCGGGTACGGAACCCTAAACTCGCACTTGAAACATAGCTAAGAACACATTCCATTAAATTATCTTTCAAACGAAACAAAAAGAATCAAAATCGGATCCTCCATTTTAGCGCTACGATGCCACAGACAGACAGACAGGCAGATAGACACACACATAGCTGTCAAACTTATAACACTCCCTTTTTTTGTTTCGGGGGTTAAAAACACACACACACAGTCGACGAAAGGCATATATTACAAGCATATAGGCAAATCAAAATCGGTTCCTCCATTTAAGCGCTACAATGCCACAGACAGACAGAAAGACATACAGGCAGATAGACAGACACACACATAGCTGTCAAACTTATAACACTCCCTTTTTTTTAGTTCGGGGGTTAAAAACACACACACACACACAGTCGACGAAAGGCATATATTACAAGCATATAGGCTAACATAAATAAAAAAAGTCTCGATTTAGTTTTCGGGGTGAAAAATTTTCCTGTTATAAAGCTAAAAATTGAAAAAAAAGAAAGAAATCTTACATGGTTTGATATTTGGATACCGATTTTTCACACGATTATGTGGTAAATCTCCTATATATGTTAACAACGCAATATCATCACTCAGTGTTTCCAATAATGAAAATTCACTACTTAATTGATTTGCATTTGATCGTAACATTATACAATGTGCTGGGAAATTTTGTACTGAAATCCTTGGCGGCATTACTGTATTCTGTGATGCACTTGTACTTATATCCTTGCAAAGGAAAATTGATTTCACCCTGATATAGAAAGAAGAAAATAGTAACATACTCATAAATAGTCATATTGAAATGATCTTTATTTAAAAAGAGTCTTAAATCAGAAAGAGGATAAAATTTTGTACCCAAATGTAGCTTTTGTCCCGAAAATTTCCATTAAATAAACTATAATCTAGTAAAAAAATGTTCTTCTTATTTCTTATTAATTATGGTAGAAAAAATATTTGAAGGAGTCTTAATAGGTCTTAGGAACACTGAATAACTCTGAACTTCTCTACCTTTTTGGACTGTCTAATTGAGTTCCTAACACTTTTTCAGAGTTTCTAAGACTTAAATTTGTTCAAATATTTTTTCCACCGAGTAAACAACGTTTCTAGTCTACTCCAAAAATTTTCTTTCGCATTTATTTCTAAATATAATCATTTAAATTTTTTTTATATAATATTTTTAAATTTCTGGCTACAAAAATTTTTGATATTTTTAATCAAATCTTTTTAACTGGCATACTTACCAAACTGACGCATTTCCATTCTTAAAGTATATCGCAAATGATAAACAAGTTCCAAATATAAAAAGGCTTATTATAACAGCAATTATAATTCCTACATTGAATGAAACAGCTGAAAGCGTAAATTCATTTAGATTAAATTTGGTTAAAAGCTTGATATGAAGCAGCGCACTAGTTTGAAAAATATTCCGACTGTTATTTTTTCAGAAAATTAAAAACTTCAGATTTGATAGATTAATATTAATCGAACACACCTTCAATGAAAAATATTTTAATGTTTTTAGATTAATTTTCATGCTACTCAATTTTGGATCTCTTTTTAACTCGATGTTATCTTATTACAATATAATATTACTATCTACATCGCGGATCATTAGAATAAAACAGAAGTATTAATAACTTATAATCCACCGAAAATTTTAGGATGAAGAAGTAACCTGTTCAATCTGTCAGTTACACCCGAAGCATCATTTGGAAATGATTTTTCGAATCGATTTTTATTTACTTTACTGACTATCCTCAAGAAAATCCAAATAAAAGTTTTGTAAGAATATTTTCCACATTTGTGCACCGTTCTGTGTTGCACTTCATTTCATTTATATTTGGATTATACCTGTTTGGAAATAAATCGATGGGGTTTCACAGAAACCTTTACTTGTGAAACCTCGTATACGTACAGAATAATTAGTGTTTGGATCTAATGGCCCATTACAGTATTGTTCTTTGACATTTAGATCTTTACAATCGTCGACACCGATTATGAAATTGCAAGGCATTCCGACTGAAAAATATGTGATTTTAGTTTTTAAAATCATACGTTTAATATTAATAATGTCTAACCTCTACATAAGGGTTTCCATCGTACTAGCGTAGCTTGATATCGATTATTTGGCCATTTTTCCACATCGTTTACCCAATTATCCCCCGTATCATTCCAACTTTCAAATTTTTGAGGTCCTTCAAATCCAGCTTTTGATATAATTATTGAATAAAAGTTTATAGTACCCATTTCGTTGCCAAATATACTTTGAGGAAATTGTATTTCAGCTTTATGTTCTGGACTATTTGTTTTATGTGGATCCACTGATATATTCAAGTAATCTTTTGTAAAACTAGGTACTAAAAAATATTTTTTATAAAATTATAGTCATTAAATGTACAGAAGTGTTCTAGTGGTTAAGTGGACATCAAAAACAACTTTTGTCACCGAAAATTCAGGTACCAAAACGTTTCACTTTCGTGATACAGAGTGATGAAAGTTTTAAAAGAAAAAAATGATAATGGCATTAAGCAAATTTTTTTGGCATTACTTACACAAAAATAGCAAAAACTTATTATTATATAAACATATTCAACCCCTAGAGGTTCTATATAATATAAACCCCTTTTAGGTGAAATTTTTGAAAACTTTGGTAATGTTTATCGCAAAGGCACATTAAGGTACTTCTAAAAACTTGAGACTACAAGTAGTTTGCACGAAATTTTGAAAACAGGTAGTTTACAACGACAAAAAGTTTCAAAAAAATTGTAGAAGCATTTAGATAAGAATCCATAGTGTTTAGCAGAAATTTTCGAACATTGTTAGTTCGATTTTTTGCTATAGAGAGAAACTTTGCAAACAAAATTAATGCAAACTTTGAAATTTTGCAAGCGTAATTAATTTACCTTATCGTTTACGAAAAAACAATAAACAAAGGTTAATTTTTGACGAATATTTAGTCGAATCCAAAAGTAAATTGTACAAGCGGCAACGTTGTATCATTCACTTCTGTGGCATGTGCTAATTGTGGGTGGTGTGCACAGATAATCAATATGTTAGCGTGTTGCCAGATTTACTTCACTAATACAACTACTGTTCAGAGAGCTATCTTTTCTCTGTCTTTAAGGTATCGCATTCTCTCTCACTTGTAGTAACATCTTAATGTATAAAAATTTTCACTCACAATCACAAGCGAATTTTTGTAGATGAATTTTTTGTTTGTATACACTTTTTTTACTTGAATGGACATTAAATACATTTGCATTAAAACAAAATAATATTTACCTCCAGCTGGAGTTATAAAATCCCATGGCGCCGGAGAAGAAACAGGGCTGTTGAATGTTTGAGCATAAACTTGTATCATATAATTTGTTTCTGGTTTCAGATCTTCTAAGGATGTACTGTATGATGTTTTATTTTCTACAGCGTCTATAGAAAATTCTTCATTCTCACCCACTTGTACAAAAAAGCTTTGCAATTTACCCGATGAATTACATGGGCTTTGCCATTTAACTTGTATATCGTATGGATACGAATAATTTTTGTCTTTATTGTAAATGATTGAAACATTCAAGTCTCGTACTGGCTCAGAAGCTAGAAAGTGTACATTTTAATAATAAATACTCAAATTTATTTTATTTATTATGATACGGTCAGATACGAAGGCAAACACCAAACAGCAACGAAAATAGGGAATTACCAAACAATATACCATGCGTTTAATTTACATTTTGGCATAGGTATCTCCCGCGAGTATGACAGAGTACATGCGTGTAAGTAATACTATATTATAAACAAATGTAATCTAGACAATTCTAAAAAGAAACAAACAAGTCAAATATATGCAATAGAACATACGTGTCAGTTCTAGAATTTGCTAGACTGTATGGTAACAATTACTAGTAACATATATGAAATTGAACATTCGTGGCAGTTCTAGAATTTGCTAGACGATACGACTGCAATAACGTCGACACAGATTACAATAAGTTAGATTACAATACACACTCTTCAAGTTAACTACAGAACGAGTGAAGAACTGATCTATCATAATAACATTAAAATAAAAGTGTTGTGAATTGTATTATATTTGTATGTAGTAAAAAAAAAGCTTAACAATAAAAATTCGTATAATTATTTGAGTATAGACAGTTCAATTTTTCATTACACAAATTTGTTTTCGTTAAGCCCGCTACAATATCATATTATTATTATTATTATAATTGTAGTAAATTGACTTACCACTTGGGTTGGTCACTATAGTTTTATACGTAGGAGGTCCATTTCCAGCTTCTGTAGTTCCAAATATTTTTATGGTATACTCTGTATATGGTTTTGCCTGGTCGTAGTAATAGGATTTTTGGCCTTTTTCAAGTTCAGGAATAATGGTATTGTTTTGTGTTGACGTATTACAATCAGAAGGTATATAAAATTTCGGACCAATTTCAATAATTTCCAAAGTTTCTGAATAATTTTCACCAGGAATACTTTCCGGATTTTGCCAGATGATTTTAAACGAGTTTGAATTTATTTCAATTACATCTTCGATAAGTGGTTCGCTTGGAACTGAAAACAAAAATTTTATTGAAAATATAATCTTTTGGAATGGTATAGTCCATTAATTAATTTTTATTCGTTAGGATTAAAGATAACCGGATTCAAATACAATACCTACATAAATTTAAAAAATAAGAAAAAACAGACTGTTACTTTGTCTGTTTTATACACTCCCTGTCCTTATGCAACGGCATAAGGACAGAGATGCAGGAATCTCCGGGGCCACTGTTACATTAATCAATGTTAATAAAAATCTTATGAGTCTTTACTTGACAATAATAATCATCTCCTCTCCCTTGGCCACCCTCCTTGACAGACGTTACTAATGTAATCGAAGGGTTTTCGAATCTCTTCTTAAACTATAAAAACATAAGGTAGACCTCCAACGGCATCTTATCATTCCGTATTTAGAGATCATTAGCATTTATAGTACAGTAAAATATGTTAAAAAAATCGGCTAATAAAGGAAAATGAAAGAAACTGTTCGCATTTTGCTAAAAATTCATGGAATATGTTTCTTATTTGTCAAATATCATTAGTGAGGCATGAGTTAGAGTCGTAAATGTAAACAATTTTTAAATCTATGAAACGACCAATGTTCAGGTACACTTAAAAAATTAATAAATAGGCAACTTGTATGGCGTAAATGTTAAACTAAAAATAAACTCTTATACATGTATAACGTATTCGTAATTCAAGTTGCCTATTTATTAATTTTTTAAGTCAACTTTAACATTTACCGTTTTATTAAATTAAAAATTTTTTGTTTATTAACAAATAGAAACATTTTCGCCATACTAAGGATATTTGATACCTACGAAACACACTCCATGAGGAAACACATTTTTCAACTGTACTTATTACATATTTCCAAGGCTTATTTTATAATTCATTTGAATTCAGTTTCCAATCTACACAAAAATGAAAGAAGCGAAGATTTTAGATATGAAACGGAAGTATAAAAAGATTTGTGTGCAAGGTCTGGTAGGTAGGTTTCTTCATTAGGGCATTGTATTAAAATTCAAATTTTAATATTTTAACATAAAAATTATTTAAAATATGTATGTACCCACGTATAAAACGTAAATTAAGCCATATAATCTTTTTGAAGCTAAAGACCTAAAGCGATATAGTGCGCCTTGTTCACAATACCATTTTAAAGGATGGTTCATTTCTTTTTGAAATTTTTTGACTTACCATCTGCTTTGGTTTTAATATATGTGGTATCTTCCTCTGATTTTCCATCAGCAGCATTCTTAATATTTGTTGAACACGTATATTCGGTGAATGCTGTCATCCCTGTGATTTCTACTTCAAATGTATATATTTCTGTCCAAGTGTTATTAAGTGAAGTATAATTTGTTATTGGTTGTTTTCCATTATTACAAATAGTTGTAGCAGTTTCTAATTTACAGAAATTCTTTCCTAAGTCAAGGGAGTAGTGTAATGTTGCGGATTTTCTGTCAACAATTGCTTCTATTAAAGTTGGAGCATTCGTTACTAAAATTAGGTAATTTTTTTATATTATTTATTTTTTGTGATTATAAAGTGAAAAAAAAAATACCTGAGGGTAATGTTTTTTCTTTTTTGGGCGATGATGCTTCTCCTCTCTGGTCTTTTTCATAAATTGGCGTTATTGTAACATTGTATTCAGCGCATGCATTTAAATTTCGCATCATTTTAGTTACAGTTTCCGTGAATTCCTCCGTGGTATCGTCAATTTTAACACCATATTTTTTTACACAGTGTCTAGCAGTTTCTGGTGGGTTCCAAGATATATTCAACGCGTATTGTTGTGGATCTATCTGTATATCAGTTACTTCCGATGGTTCTGAAATTTTTTAAACATAATGTATTTGATATTTCACTCTATAAAATGTATCAAGGGGGAGGGGAAGGTGGTGTTAATATGTTACTTGTATAAATTACAATTATAAAACTGTAATTTTATTTTACAAATTGAAGTAGATTATTTTATGGTAATGTTGATCCGAGTTATATTAAATTATTGAAACTGGAAGCACTTGTTTCAGTTTCTAAGCGGAACAATAAAGAGGGCGGATCAAGTTAATACTCGAAGTTAGTTCCGATTTGGTGTCATAATGATAAATCTGAGAACTGTTAAATATGTCTTGTGAAATACTCACTAATTGCTGACGTTGTGGACACCGTACTTCTAGGTTTTGATCCTATCTCAGATTTTGGTATTGGCTGAACAGTAATATTGTACTCAATGCATGGCTCTAAATCTGATATTTTAAAATTTAAGTCTGTGGTATTATCTTCAATTGGAGTAACAATATTTTTAGCTAGATACGAAATCTTGTATCCTTCAACGCACGCAGAATGTGATGGAGCTTCCCATTCTACAAATATTGAATTGGGATGAGGGGTCGATTTTAAATCACCTACTTCATCAACCATATCTAAAAAAATGATTTTTGTTAATGTTTTAATCACCAGAAATTAAATTGAAAGCCACAAATAAAAATAATACCTATGGATTCAGTTTCAATGCTATTTGAAGTGCTATTACCACTCTGCCCTTCCTGACCTAAAGGCTTAATTTCAATTGTGTATGTAGAACAATAATTTAAATTTTCAAATGTGTGTGAAAATTTTTTTGAATTATAAATTATTGTTTCCGAATTTCCTTCAGGACTTTCAAGATGACAACTTATTTGGTATTCAACAACGCATTCGGAAGCATTTATAGGTGCTTCCCATTTAACTGTAATAGTATCTTTTTCAGTACTTAATCTAAAATTCTGGACTGCAGATGGGGCTAAAAATAAAAATATTTATTTTAAATGAAATCAGTTTATCTTAAATTTAATTATTTTTAATAAAAATCATGAATTTACTTTTACAAATTATAATGTATTTTTATCTCTTAACAGTTATAAGTTTGATGGACCATGGCGTTAACTTGCTTTTGGATCAATATGGAAGCAAGGCAAAAAATTCTCGTTTAATTGGAGGCAAATAATTAATTTTAGACTATAAATTTCATATATTCAATGGTTTGTTGGCATAAACATATAATTAAGCTGTTAAACAAAATTATAATCAATTTATTTTATTTTATTTTGATTCTTTAACATAAATAATATTGAACTTCGCCAAGAAAACTTTTTAAAAGCTATGTATTAATTAAAATGACTAGAATACATAAAAAAATTCACAGATTACAAACGTTATTTAGGGCATGCATGGGCAAACGTGGCTTAGAGAAGCCACTTAGACTTCTGTATCTAAAATTAGAGTAAGACAGTGACAACCTAACCAGTGTCAACCAATAATACGAGTAAGACAGAGAGACAACATTCCTTTTCTACCTATCTCATTACTATAGGAGAGACTGAGATAGGCAGACGAGTCGTATACCCATTTCGCTTCCTCCTCTACGAGGAATGCGGTCTTGGATAAAAGGACATACAATAAAGTTTATGGCACCCAATAAAGTTTTAACAATGGTGGTTTTGACTTAAAATAACTCGTCTATGCCTGATTTAAATTTTAGGGACATTGTGCTATGTACATAATTAAACTTATTAGAGGGTTTTAAAATTTGTCAGGGGTTTTTTAAATTTTGTAAATTTCACTTGTATATTACATAAGTGATGTAGCTTAGTTGTGTTTTTTCCGAGAAAAAAAGTTATATCATTTATGTAACTTGTATTTTAAATATAATTTTTAAAAATCTTATGAATGTATTAAGTTTTAATTTTCTAACCATGACGCCTGTTATACTATACTCAACGAATACTATAGTTTGTTCAATTTAATTTTAAGAAAATTTCACATTGGCATACTAATTTGTTATAAAATCAAATCATCAAACCTGTAAAATCAGTTGTAGTCGATTCTTTAGCCACTGTTCCATTTTTCTCTTCACCAACTGGTAGAATTTCAATATCGTACTCGTTGCAATACAGTAAATCGTCTAGCAAATACCTATTTTCAGTTTTGTCTACAAGTCCATCAATAATTTGATAATTTCCTTCTGTGTGCAACTTATATGAAATTTGATATCCTTTTAAACATTCCACTCCTTTTTGGGAATCAGAAGTCCATTCCATAATTATTGTATTCTCTGTGGGTGTCAACTTCAGCTTGACAGTAGCTGGGGCTGTGGACAAATAATATTGTAAAATTTTTCTCGGACTAATTGACGCTAGGTCATACTATTCTTTTCATTGGACGATACTATTTTTCAAGTTCATATGATCGTGTGATCTGAAAGTTTTTCGAAGAAGTAGGGTAGAAGAAGTAGGGAGTACGAGTGTTCTTAGCTATATTTCAAATGCGAGTTTAGGGTTTCGTACCCGAAAAAACAAAAAATTGGCGATGATCTTCAAAATGCTTTAAGGAAAAAGGTAACTTATTGGAGAGTGTTCTTATATATGTTTCAAGTGCGAGTTTAGGGTTCCGTACTCGAAAAATTTTTCGGGGTTTTTTTAATTTTATAAATTTCACTTGTATTTTAAAACTTTATCAATATGTATCGTGAAAATGAAAAGTTTTAGAATTTAAAGTCTGTATATTTGCTAACGATGCACTTTAGTAATAACTTGAAGGATGGTACCTACCTATACACTTAATTAGAAATTAAATTTAAATGATCTCGATAGTAGGAAATAAATCTGCAACTAAATCCGTTGTTTCAAGTTAAAATTTTTGAGAAAAATTGAAGTAAAAGTTACAATATAAAATAGTAACACAAATAAAAAGGAAGCGATGAAAACTTTAACTGTCTATTATAACTGTACGTATTTACTTGATTAACTCACCAACAAATTGATTTAAAATGAGAAAAAACATCAGTCAAAAGCTGTCAATCCCACAAAATAAAATAACTACTTTCAAAATAGTATGCCAACATGAAATTGAACGAGCCTGTCCACTATTTAAAAGTAAAACATGAAAAAATGACTTGACTGATACTTAAACCCAATAAAATTTTGTAGACAAGCTCATTCGCTCAAAACATCAAACCACGAAAAAAAGTGGAGTATTACTTACCTACTGATGATGTTTGAGCATCTTCAGAAGTTTCGCCACCCTTTCTATTGTCAATTCCAATTGACGTAATAGTAATTTCATATTGAGTGCATGGACGTAAATTTTCAATGGAATATTTTGTTGTATTAGGCAGTAAGTTTATTGGTTCTATTGTATGTTCCGGATCTCCAGTTTGATGATAAGTTATATTATAACCAGTTAAGCAATACTTATCTTTTTCAGTAGTAGATTTCCATGATAATTCAATTGAATTTACGGTGGGATCGTGTGTAATTAGCTCAACAGCTTTTGGAACTATAAATTTAAATAAAACGGTGTTTAATTTAAAATCGATACTTTTCTCTACTAGATAAGATAGACGACTATTAAATGTGTAAGCTTGGATTTATTTATAGCAAACTAATGAAGTGGGTTTTCATTAGCGAATTTCATTTATGAGGAAAATTAGCTATTGGTTTTATGTAGAAAAGGTTGAAATACAATTTTTAATGGCCAATTGTAGAGTAGCATGGAAAAAGTGTTTGGTCTTTTAAAAACGAAATTTTAATCCTGATTAAAAACTGGTGTTACAAATTAAAAGTTGGCATTTTCGTTAAAAATCGTAATATCAAACTTAATAAATATGTTTCCTAACTATAGTCATCGGTTCTCTTTCATTATCAAATTTTTGTTTCACTGTGTCCCAGATTTGGAGTAGAGACTAATATTCATTATTTTACATACAAAATTATAATATAAAGTACAGAAAATCTTTTACAGTTTTTTAGCATCTTTACCAGCAAAAATTAATTCAAATTAAATTATACCGTATGACCTGAGCGACCTTCAGAAAAAATTCTTTATTTATTTAGATCCTGCTATTAAAAATTATAAACCTCACTCAATGAGTTTCCTGCTTTGATCGCTCGTAGCTCAAATCTACTCGCTAAAAAGTTTTGTGTCCGTGAGAGTTTTTGATCAGGACGATCTGAAAAACATTTTTGAGGTGGTTTGAAAATGTCTCTCAGAAAGCCATTTTCTTAGTCATATACCAAAACTATAATATCATCGTTGCTTTGATCGCTCGTAGTTCGAAAACTATTAGTTAAAAATTTTTAAGGACGTGAGAGCTTTTGATCAGAATGATCCAAAGAACATTTAAGGGTGGGTTAGAAAAAGTTTCGCAGAAGGCATAGAAATATTTAAGGTATAGAAACTATTTGGTATGGGTGTTCCTAAAATTATCTAATTAAAAGAAATTTTATAGCGTATTCTAGAACTAAAATCCAGGAGAGATAAACAATGATAAATAAATAATGGAATCAAATGGTATCAAAAATTTTCTCGGTTGACTGTAGCCTTAAATGTTAAACTCACCAACACTTTCGGTTCCCTTTTCTTTAGTTGCTTGATCTACAATAAAATTTTCTTCTCCACCAATTAATTTTATTATTATGGTGTACCGGCGACACGGCCATAAATCGGTTATATTCCATGATCCACCTCCTGGTTTAAAATTAGAATCATGGAATTTTTCATTATCATCGTCATCTACCCATGTTATATTCACTGTTTCAACACAATTTTTATAATTTTTACTGGTTTTCCATTCAACGAATAATGATTCTGATGTAGAGCTTGTAACGTTAAATTTTTCTATTTTAACTTTATCTTTACAATTCTCTTCAGAAAGTTCAAACGCAGTGGTTGTCTCTGGTTTTTCAGAAGTTGTGGTGGTTGGTTCTACTGGGGTGCTGTTTTCTTCTGGATTCTTTGAAGATGGTGTAGATATTTGCGGGTTTGTTGTTCCATTGTCAAGTTCAGTTGTCGTTGATATTTCAGTAGTTTCTTTACTCGTCGATTCAGTATTTGTAATACCTTCAGTTAGCGATGTAGAATAAATTGTACCATTGTCTGAGGTTGAAGATGCAATGGTCGTACTGAAACGTTCTGAAAATGAAATATTCGAAATATATTTGTTTAAAAACTGTAATATTTTGGTTACAATAGAGTAGAAACCTCTTTCAAGGAATGACTATAGTATTTTTTGGCACTGTCAAGAATATTGGTAGTAAATGCGTCATTTATTTTTCAACTTTCATTTAATATTTTATAGCAATTAAATTAAAACCTTTATAAATAGATAGTTAAATCCCACTTTGCACCATTGTGGCCTAGAAAACCAATTGGGGATTTACTATAAATGCTTAGAAGAACTGACCTGCTTGGCAATGAATAACATAGTCAGGTTGATCTGCGTATGAGAAGGGAACTGGGTAATTGAGAACGAGACAGTGGATACGGTAAACGGATCTTGATTAATGGAAGAACTTATTGCTTGGAAAAACTGAACTGGTTACGGTAAACGGATCTTGATTAATGGAATTTTTTGAAAGGTATACGACATATTCAAAGTGCATAACCACAGCTAATCCATTTGACTGCAGTCGATTGAACTGACTGGAATAGAGCACGGTTTGACACGGCATTGTCGATTGAGCTGCCATACTCATGATTTGAGAATCTCAGACAATTTCACTTGTATGAATGAAGGTGAATCCTCCATATACAGACGTATTATTTGTACTTGTATAAGCCTGCAGGGAGTCGAAAATTCTAAAATGTTTGGATCCATAATTTTGGATACATTGAACTAGGGACAACTCCGGTAAAAAAGCTGTGAGCTTTCAGTGCTGCCTTCGGAATTCAAAATCATATTGCTTCGTTGCTTGAAAAGTCACATTCTACTTGTAAACGCACTTCGTCGGTAACGAGACGTTCTCAAGGAGAGCAAAGATGCCCTCTGTTGTTACTATCCTTTTATGTAGTTTATACAAAGCAGCACGGAAAGGTTGTTTTGCTTTAACATTTTCCATCTAAGACTAGGTGATTTGTTTAAAAAGTCGGTACTAGTCAAACTTAATATAATAGTAATAATTAACATAGTGGGGTGCATAAGAAGAAATATGGATAAATAAATAACTAGTACCACTGCAATTGGATGACGATTTGTACTTAATTACATCGATTTGAAAAGTAAACTATCAAAGAATCCTATTTAATTTTCATGATTATCGAACTCAATATGTGTGTACCCTCATGAGTAAACAGTAACTTACGAAAAAATGTTTCAAACAAAAGTTGTTTACTTTTTTATAAGGAACATTTTTTACATTAAACTTTTTTTCTATCTCTAACGGTTTACAAGATGAGTCCTACGGACCCAAGATCCAATTGCCCATTGACCCTATGTTGCTCATTTACGAACTCGACGTCACTTTTAATGCCCTGAGCACGCTATAAAATCGTTATCGTGTACACAGACGGACAGACAGGCAACCGGAAATGGACTAACTAGGTGATTTTATGAACATCTATACCAAAATTTCGTAGCATCAATATTTTTAAGCGTTACAAACTTGGGACTAAACTTGGTATACTTTGATATATATTACATATATACATGGTATAAAAATTGTGTGCAATAATAATTTGTATTTTGGTGTTTGTGCAGTGAAATTGTAAATCTTTTGTAAGGTGTACTTTCCATGTGGTAATAATACAAAAAGTATATTATTAAACTGTATTTGTTTTTAACGCTTTGGATTGATTTGTTTTATACTCAATGTAATTAATAAATGATAGATAGCACTATCCTTCTTCTATTTTCACTGACAATGAGTGTAAAACGTATGAGAGTCTAAAACGAATACAGTCTAAGACCACCCGTATATCTAAGACCACTCGTCTTGAAGTGAAAATTTTAATTAGTAAATCGACAATGTGGAATCATTTAGACATGTTTTTAACTTTCGGTTCCAATAGGAGGTATCGCGGAGGTATTCTTCGGTTTCGTTTCCATAACCAGGAATTGATAGAGGAATACTTTAAATTCGAAACTTGTGCCTTTTAAAATTATTAATGTTGTAAACATTTTTTCAGCAAATATATTCAACAGAATGTGAATGTAAAAACTGGCAATTGTACGGATTATCTTGAACACCCGGTATATAAGTATAATTTCATGTCAAATTTCGCAAATTTGATAATATTGAATCAAACATAAAATTTATTTTGCGGTATTTTAGCGGTAAGAAATACACAAAATCACATTGCTGTATGGATAAAATTAAATTGCAAATAGAAATTTTCACCACATTATAAATTTTAGTTTTTCTGTACCATTGTTTTTTGTACGATTTCAACAACTAAAAGTTATCGCGTTATTTTTTCGTAAAGTTTACTTTTTACGAGTTAGATGCTAATTTACTTACGTTTTTAAATTGAATCTCTAGAATAAATCTGTAATTTCTTTTCAAAGGTTTGTTAAAAGATCTTCAAACAAGGTTGTCTTCAGCTAGTAGCTCAGGGAATGCCAGAATGGTAAACAGATAAAATTTGTAAAATGTATAATATAAAAACCAAATTCATCGTATTGCTCTTCTGAAGGCGAAAAATGATTCGATATGGCATTTGGTTACATCGCTTCCTCCTTCTTGGCGACGCCGTTTTGTATTAAATTTTGTATATTCAACTGTAGGTACCTCTATAATTCAGAAAAGACTCGAAAAGTAAGAAGAGTTTCTTTTTTGTGTATTATATAATTCGTATGTAGAAAAAACAATTGAGAAATGTGATTCTGGCGAATACAATTTGTCGTTTATTCGTTAATTTTTAAAAATTAAATTTCAGTATTAGAATTAAAATAAATAGAATGGAATTTGAAACAAACCTGCTAATATTGTTGTCGAAAGATTTTCAATTGTAGTTGTCACTGCATTATTAGAATCATTATCAGTAGTAGCACATTGAATAAAAACAATATATTGATAAAAATTCAATATTACGAAAAATATTAGCAAAATTTGAAGTGTTTGATTATGAAACCTTCTATGAAACATTATGGCCATTCATCAAACTTTTGCATGATTATAAAAAAATATTATTTTCCATTTAAAAATCATATTTATTTAAAATAAAAACTTCACCACATATCGCACACTTTTTTTTTGTTAAAAATCCGATTTTTTTTTGGATATAATAAAATAATATTTATGTTAAATAACTAGTAGGTATTTTACATAATATTGTATAAGACATATTTTGATATCATTTTAATAACTAATAATAATAATAATAATTAATTGTGTTTTTTAGTTCAATAATTTATCAGTCCAATAGGTACTAATCGCATTTTATGTTGATAGATAAATTTTTAGTTCATTGTTATAAATTTTGTATATATTATAATTTTTTGTAGGAATTTTGTGTAGTGTTTTGTGTTAAGCTGTATATATTTCTCATATGTGACTTTATTTTGATTATTATTGTAATCATATTGTTTTATTATAAGCGCAGGAGTTAATTACATCATGCCACTTCCATTACGCTAAGTAATTATTATTTTAGCTATAGATTTCTTAATATACCAAAAGTCATTTATAATTTACGTTAAAAACAATTTTGCTAACTTATATCAGTTCTATAATTAAAGTTAACTTTTTCAGATATATCACAGAAGAATTGAATACTGAAATCTTCCAAAGGATTTCAAAATTTTACCGGATACTTTGTTATGTACTAAATGTTCATAATAATTGGAAAAAGCAGCTGAAAAATGTATTTCACTTCATTTTGAGACAAAAGTATAAGGTTGCTGCTAAAAAGAATGACCGCCGTCTTGCACACATTGTAGTATGCTCCTATAATAGTGCGAAATATTTCTTAAAATCCTTTCCCATTTTCAATTACCAGAAATGCATTTAGATATTATGATTTTGAAATCAATTGAACGGTGTGGGAAACTTCTTTTTGTTACTAGGTACATGACGATTTACCAAGCAGAAATTTTAGCTCTGTTCCGAGATGTCTGAGTAGCAAAAACAGCTACAACGGAGCATATATCTGCATTTTTATTGCAATCTAGCCATAAAAATTGCTCTTTACATTCCAGAGACAAAAGCTAATGTTGATTTTATTTCAAAATCAATCAAGACAGGGTAAGGCATAACTATACCTACCTATATGATCTTTAACTGTGTTAAGATAAAACTAACTAGGATACAGTTGATAAAGGATTGAGGATTAGTTAGCGATACATTTTGGGTTGAACTAGGATCCTCACAATCTAACGTTTGTTCGCCTCTTGTTAGTAAATGTTTAACAAAGTTATATTTTTGCCAATGAAGACGGATTTGATCCCGACAATTATCTCAAAAGTACACCCTGTAAGAACTATTTTTACTAAACTCTCTAAGAACTATTTAACAATAACATGGATAGATGTTAGTTTAAAATATAATTAAGAATGGGTATTAAGGTAGAAGAGGCACGCAAGCAAAATATTAAAAAAAAAAAAAAACTTCAAAACTTTTAATATAAGTAATGAATAGCTAAATGCATACGCTGTTAAAATTTTCTAGACAATTTACAAAGCCTAATATGAGATAATTGCAATTAAAAATGGCTTTTTTAGTACATGAAAATAACTTATATTTGAAAGAATATTATATTTCGAATCATTAGCAAAAATGAAAATTATTCATCATTTCATCCTATTATATATATGCATTTCTTACTTGTATTGTATTCATTAGTAGTAGTGATACTACAGTAAGAAGTAAACAAAACTTGGTTGTAGCCTATAGTTGTGTATATACGTATAGCATAGATAATAAGCCAATAATTTTGACAGCAGTGCTGATAAAGGAAGTAAAATTCATGGCCTTAAGGTTTGGAAGAATGTTACACAGCTACCGTATTCGTTGGGTACAGAATAGGACTAGTGCCAGAGGTGGAGATGATTTACCAACTTCTCACTATAAAAAAAACCATTTCTGAAGAATATAGACAATATTATTACATAAAAATGATAAAATCATTGTTTACAATTAAGTACAAGAGCATTGGGGAAAAATTCATGGAAATACCGTTTCAATAATAACCTAGTAATTATACAGGAAAATGAGTAGGATATAAGTTCAAGTAGACGATTAAAGCTCTATACTTACTTTTTCAACACAGAGCTTGAAAATGAATAAAGGGTAAATAATATTATCATTACCTTTATCAGACAAGAAATATGCTTAAATAATTAAGCATATAACTGACTTGTATGAGATAATTGAAGTAATTAAACTACTGGGTTTGAGTAAGTATTCAATAAATTTATAAAATGCAACATTTTTTAAAACTTGCGTATGGTACGGAATGTGAAGATCTAAAATTAATGTAAATTAAAAATGTGTGTCATTTACTAGATAGGTCATAGATCCTTTAATAAAGACATTTGATAATATATTTATGATTATTTATTGATGTCTTTATACATACAAAACATTTATTACAGCTGTACTGGCGCCAGAATATAATTTTTCTTTTCCTCACAATATTCGTATATTATTTGTACATTATATGAAAGTCAATATGAGTACTTGAATTACTTAGAAATTTTTATAACAAGCATTTTCTTATCACAATATACATTTTTTTATCTTGCTTCTTTCCTGTTAATAATTTTGTGTGGAATAGAAGTTTTTCCTGTTAAAAATGCACTCGACGAATTTTAATGTAATGAAATTGTAATTAGGGATAGATATATCTATGACTAATTAAACATATCACTTCTATATTTTTATGTTAGATAATTTTTTATATTTCTTAGTAAACTCAAAAAAAAAAAACAAATCTGTGATTATTGTAGTACCGTAGACTTGGAGACATCGGCACAAACTTTTAACCGGTTGATAGTGTGGTGATCCATTAATAGGTCGAATTAGATTATTGAAAGATGATGATGGGCATAGTGTTAGTCGACGGGGTATTATCGAAGGGTGATCGAAAGCATTTGTTACAGGCGTAAATTTATTTCATTCAGGTTAATTTTTTTGACTCCGTTCGTAATTTTTGTTAACCCTTTCTGTGCGATGGTATATTAGAAATCTCAATAATAATTTCCTTTGCTCTGAGACAATTTTAGACTTTAGATTGGTGAATTTACTTAAATCAAAAAAGAAACATGTACATTTGACTGATACGATGATAAAACAGGAAGCTTGTAGTAATCAGTTAGGAAGATTAAATTTTATTGTCTGGCATTGTAAATGCCAATACTAGTAATATTAACGAAATTGATATAATCGCTTAAAAATTAGGAAATTACGGAATTTTCTTTTTCTTAATTTTATAAACATATAGAATACTTTCTCAAATACACGATACCAAGATTCTAGTTTTAGAATCAAAAGTAGAATTCACGAATGAAATATATCTATAATTTGAAATTATGCTACAGAATAAAAATTATTTAATGTGATTTCCTCGAAAACATGTTATGAAAAAAATATTCAATTAAAAATAATAATTAGATAGTGGATAAATAGAAATTTTTTTCTTTTGATTTTATTTACTGGCAAAAATTCATTATATTATGTTTTACAAAATAATTCAACCATTTGATTATTGGAGAATCGTTTAAGGTATACTCAGAGGCTAAATTCAGTACTAAACTTATTGAGACTAGATAAAATTTGTTTACTAAAAAGTAAGATAGACTTTTTTGAATTTTGATTACGCAACTAATTACGAATATTAAAGAGAATTGAACAAAATAATCTAGTAGACCATGATGTAAATATCGTATGCATAATTAAAAGTAAACAACAACAATAAGTAATAATTACGAATAGTTCCAAAAATTAAATCTTTTCCAAAGAAAGTTTTATTTATTTGCAAACTTCCCTTAGGGCAGGCTCTAAATTTTCCAGGGGACGTTGCCCTGGCGTACTCCTGATTACGGAATTGGTTTGTTGTTCGAGTTCGCTAAGCCTCTTTATAAGAATGAGGCCACAAGTCAGTGAGTGGATTAAATATATCTATTTATCATAAAGCTGATGGCATTGTATTTCTTTATTGTACAGATCGGTTGTAATGCAGTTTTAATAATTCGAATTGCAGTTATTTTGAACTAACTCGTTCTTAGCTGTAGTTTGATGAAAATTTTTAAAATGCATTGGTTTAACGCTTTTACCACAGTAAGTGTAGGTATATCATTTACATCGAGAATTTTTTAATTTCATAATTTTCGTTTAATAAGTTTTAAACTTTTTCCAAAAAGGTTTTTCCAGAAGTGAAACATATATCCACTTATTACACAAAATTATTAATAACGTTCATAGATAATAGTAGGCATAATGTTAAAAACTAAAAAAGTCCGGCTATTAAAAAAAATCCTTTTTAATTATGTTTCAATTAATAAGTAAACAATGTTTTATAAATTGTAAACATTACAAAATTTAATACTGTCCATTATAATAATAATAACAAGGGTATCCTATTAGACCGTAAGCCCATAACGAAGTGATATTTCTATTATTCATTTTTGTTTGCCATTGAGACGACTTTTCGTGCTTTAAGGTTGAAAAATTGATTGCAATTATAAGCAAAATCAGTTTTAGACCTTTCGGTAATTTTAAACTTTCTACTCATTAAAAATTATTATTAGGTAACTCATTCTAATCTACATATATAGAAGAAAAAACTGACTGACTGATCGATTAACGCACAGCTGAAACCGCTTGGTCTAGAAGCCTGAAATTTTATACAAAAGTTGCTTAAATAAATTCATCTTCTAAGGGGTTAAAATGAGGATAAAAAGTTTGAATGAAACTTGGTCAATTTTGAATGTAGAAATGTGAAAAAAAATGAGTTCATGATTCAAAACAAAAATTTACTGCATGACTATTTTCAAAAAATTCATTCCCCAAGTGGGTAAAATAGGGAGGATAGTTTATATGAAACTTTGACATTTTTGAAGTTAGAAATGTTAAATCTGATATTCGTGTTCATGGTTTGAGAAAATAGTTTATTTTATATGAATATTTATTATTTCAGGGAATAAATTAGGGGATGCAATTTTATATGAATCTTCGTTATATTTTAAACCCTTGTGTGTATTTAAAGTTGAAGTTACCCATGCGAAGCCAGTAGGTAACTGCTGGTGATAAATATATCGTAGTTGAAATTCCTATTTAAAATACGAAAATTTATCTACGCATTGGGGCGAATTTGGACGAATTTTTCGTGAAAAACAACAAAACACCCAAGATTATTACCTCATTTTCTATTATTAACAAACTTAACTTTTTAAGAATCCAAATGGCTGACAAAAATATAATTCATCATAGAATTTTCACTTCAATATGGACAGCCTATAATGCGTATATATGTGTAATACAGGTACCTTTATTATTTTAATTAAGAGCAATAAATTCACTGGGCGATCGTGATAAAAAGTCAGGCTGTTTGCTGTAAATGTCTACAGTGTATAAAGCTGTAAATATCTACAGTAACACAACGGTCTTATTATCACCTACACTTGTAAGAATAAAAACTTCGATCAAAAATGGTTTTGAAGAATCCAGCTATTTTTCATTAAAAAAGGGCCCAAAACTAATAAAATAAAATGTAAGTAAGTCCAACAAAACTCAATAAGTGCCGTTAAAAGAACTTTGACGATTTAAGCATTTTGATTGTGAGACAAATACCTATACAAATGCATGAATCTGACCTCGTCTAATTCAAAAAATTTTGCAATAATCATCGAAAAAATACTCCAATCTAAAAATCTTTCATAAAAAATGTTAAGAAGACATCAGGCGCATAAAAAATTTAACTAAAAAAAATAGAAACTTGAAAATGCCACAATATATAAAGGTTATCATTGAAATAACCAAAGATGTGTTCATTTTCATTTAAAACTGAAATGGCCCTAAATTATTTGAAAATACCATCACAAATTAAAAGCTCATTAACAAAATTTTATCTGACCGCTTTTGTATCAATCTTCACTCCCGAGTGTTTTTGTTAAAAGGCAGATACCTAAAATATAGAAATGATTTTTTTATAACCTAGTAATTATACAGGAAAATGAGTAGGATATAAGTTCAAGTAGACGATTAAAGCTCTATACTTACTTTTTCAACACAGAGCTTGAAAATGAATAAAGGGTAAATAATATTATCATTACCTTTATCAGACAAGAAATATGCTTAAATAATTAAGCATATAACTGACTTGTATGAGATAATTGAAGTAATTAAACTACTGGGTTTGAGTAAGTATTCAATAAATTTATAAAATGCAACATTTTTTAAAACTTGCGTATGGTACGGAATGTGAAGATCTAAAATTAATGTAAATTAAAAATGTGTGTCATTTACTAGATAGGTCATAGATCCTTTAATAAAGACATTTGATAATATATTTATGATTATTTATTGATGTCTTTATACATACAAAACATTTATTACAGCTGTACTGGCGCCAGAATATAATTTTTCTTTTCCTCACAATATTCGTATATTATTTGTACATTATATGAAAGTCAATATGAGTACTTGAATTACTTAGAAATTTTTATAACAAGCATTTTCTTATCACAATATACATTTTTTTATCTTGCTTCTTTCCTGTTAATAATTTTGTGTGGAATAGAAGTTTTTCCTGTTAAAAATGCACTCGACGAATTTTAATGTAATGAAATTGTAATTAGGGATAGATATATCTATGACTAATTAAACATATCACTTCTATATTTTTATGTTAGATAATTTTTTATATTTCTTAGTAAACTCAAAAAAAAAAAACAAATCTGTGATTATTGTAGTACCGTAGACTTGGAGACATCGGCACAAACTTTTAACCGGTTGATAGTGTGGTGATCCATTAATAGGTCGAATTAGATTATTGAAAGATGATGATGGGCATAGTGTTAGTCGACGGGGTATTATCGAAGGGTGATCGAAAGCATTTGTTACAGGCGTAAATTTATTTCATTCAGGTTAATTTTTTTGACTCCGTTCGTAATTTTTGTTAACCCTTTCTGTGCGATGGTATATTAGAAATCTCAATAATAATTTCCTTTGCTCTGAGACAATTTTAGACTTTAGATTGGTGAATTTACTTAAATCAAAAAAGAAACATGTACATTTGACTGATACGATGATAAAACAGGAAGCTTGTAGTAATCAGTTAGGAAGATTAAATTTTATTGTCTGGCATTGTAAATGCCAATACTAGTAATATTAACGAAATTGATATAATCGCTTAAAAATTAGGAAATTACGGAATTTTCTTTTTCTTAATTTTATAAACATATAGAATACTTTCTCAAATACACGATACCAAGATTCTAGTTTTAGAATCAAAAGTAGAATTCACGAATGAAATATATCTATAATTTGAAATTATGCTACAGAATAAAAATTATTTAATGTGATTTCCTCGAAAACATGTTATGAAAAAAATATTCAATTAAAAATAATAATTAGATAGTGGATAAATAGAAATTTTTTTCTTTTGATTTTATTTACTGGCAAAAATTCATTATATTATGTTTTACAAAATAATTCAACCATTTGATTATTGGAGAATCGTTTAAGGTATACTCAGAGGCTAAATTCAGTACTAAACTTATTGAGACTAGATAAAATTTGTTTACTAAAAAGTAAGATAGACTTTTTTGAATTTTGATTACGCAACTAATTACGAATATTAAAGAGAATTGAACAAAATAATCTAGTAGACCATGATGTAAATATCGTATGCATAATTAAAAGTAAACAACAACAATAAGTAATAATTACGAATAGTTCCAAAAATTAAATCTTTTCCAAAGAAAGTTTTATTTATTTGCAAACTTCCCTTAGGGCAGGCTCTAAATTTTCCAGGGGACGTTGCCCTGGCGTACTCCTGATTACGGAATTGGTTTGTTGTTCGAGTTCGCTAAGCCTCTTTATAAGAATGAGGCCACAAGTCAGTGAGTGGATTAAATATATCTATTTATCATAAAGCTGATGGCATTGTATTTCTTTATTGTACAGATCGGTTGTAATGCAGTTTTAATAATTCGAATTGCAGTTATTTTGAACTAACTCGTTCTTAGCTGTAGTTTGATGAAAATTTTTAAAATGCATTGGTTTAACGCTTTTACCACAGTAAGTGTAGGTATATCATTTACATCGAGAATTTTTTAATTTCATAATTTTCGTTTAATAAGTTTTAAACTTTTTCCAAAAAGGTTTTTCCAGAAGTGAAACATATATCCACTTATTACACAAAATTATTAATAACGTTCATAGATAATAGTAGGCATAATGTTAAAAACTAAAAAAGTCCGGCTATTAAAAAAAATCCTTTTTAATTATGTTTCAATTAATAAGTAAACAATGTTTTATAAATTGTAAACATTACAAAATTTAATACTGTCCATTATAATAATAATAACAAGGGTATCCTATTAGACCGTAAGCCCATAACGAAGTGATATTTCTATTATTCATTTTTGTTTGCCATTGAGACGACTTTTCGTGCTTTAAGGTTGAAAAATTGATTGCAATTATAAGCAAAATCAGTTTTAGACCTTTCGGTAATTTTAAACTTTCTACTCATTAAAAATTATTATTAGGTAACTCATTCTAATCTACATATATAGAAGAAAAAACTGACTGACTGATCGATTAACGCACAGCTGAAACCGCTTGGTCTAGAAGCCTGAAATTTTATACAAAAGTTGCTTAAATAAATTCATCTTCTAAGGGGTTAAAATGAGGATAAAAAGTTTGAATGAAACTTGGTCAATTTTGAATGTAGAAATGTGAAAAAAAATGAGTTCATGATTCAAAACAAAAATTTACTGCATGACTATTTTCAAAAAATTCATTCCCCAAGTGGGTAAAATAGGGAGGATAGTTTATATGAAACTTTGACATTTTTGAAGTTAGAAATGTTAAATCTGATATTCGTGTTCATGGTTTGAGAAAATAGTTTATTTTATATGAATATTTATTATTTCAGGGAATAAATTAGGGGATGCAATTTTATATGAATCTTCGTTATATTTTAAACCCTTGTGTGTATTTAAAGTTGAAGTTACCCATGCGAAGCCAGTAGGTAACTGCTGGTGATAAATATATCGTAGTTGAAATTCCTATTTAAAATACGAAAATTTATCTACGCATTGGGGCGAATTTGGACGAATTTTTCGTGAAAAACAACAAAACACCCAAGATTATTACCTCATTTTCTATTATTAACAAACTTAACTTTTTAAGAATCCAAATGGCTGACAAAAATATAATTCATCATAGAATTTTCACTTCAATATGGACAGCCTATAATGCGTATATATGTGTAATACAGGTACCTTTATTATTTTAATTAAGAGCAATAAATTCACTGGGCGATCGTGATAAAAAGTCAGGCTGTTTGCTGTAAATGTCTACAGTGTATAAAGCTGTAAATATCTACAGTAACACAACGGTCTTATTATCACCTACACTTGTAAGAATAAAAACTTCGATCAAAAATGGTTTTGAAGAATCCAGCTATTTTTCATTAAAAAAGGGCCCAAAACTAATAAAATAAAATGTAAGTAAGTCCAACAAAACTCAATAAGTGCCGTTAAAAGAACTTTGACGATTTAAGCATTTTGATTGTGAGACAAATACCTATACAAATGCATGAATCTGACCTCGTCTAATTCAAAAAATTTTGCAATAATCATCGAAAAAATACTCCAATCTAAAAATCTTTCATAAAAAATGTTAAGAAGACATCAGGCGCATAAAAAATTTAACTAAAAAAAATAGAAACTTGAAAATGCCACAATATATAAAGGTTATCATTGAAATAACCAAAGATGTGTTCATTTTCATTTAAAACTGAAATGGCCCTAAATTATTTGAAAATACCATCACAAATTAAAAGCTCATTAACAAAATTTTATCTGACCGCTTTTGTATCAATCTTCACTCCCGAGTGTTTTTGTTAAAAGGCAGATACCTAAAATATAGAAATGATTTTTTTTGAAACTTATTGAAATTATAATTTTTTTATGAAACTTTACATCTTCAAATATATAAACCCCATTTTATTAAAATATTTTTATTCGTAGAAACGAAGCATTGAAGTTCGAAGAATTTGAACAGTAAGTGAGATTTGAATGTGGTTTTCTTGCGGTGACCTAAATTAATTATAAGAAATTAAAAATATGCAATTTGCCTAAAAAATATGTCTAAATTAACCAATGATTAATAGTGATGAAAATGATTCCGAACTTGTTACTCGGGGGACGCTGAACACGAATATTGCGACGGAATCGGCTAACAGATGTCTCGAAGAACAATTCTGTCGCGATATTCGTGCTCAACGACCCCAAAAACCTCCGAGTAACGAGTTTGGACCGATTATATAACGAATTTTCTGAAAACTCCAGGAGACAACGGAGAGCTTGAGCAATATGTACCTCGGAGATAAGTTCTGATGCAATATTGGTGTTCGGCGACCCCAAAAATCTTCAAGTAACAAGTTTGGAATCATTTTCATCACCAATAATTGTGAATTGTGAATTCATCACTAATTGTGAATTGTGAATTGTGAATTTCGTATATTTACAGTTAATTTAAAATGCAATTATAAAATGCAAATTGCGTAATTTTAATTTCATATAAATCAATTTGTCACAAAACTTCCTGACGCTCTAACGAATCGAAAGAAAGCCGAAAACCGCATTCAAATCAGACTTACTGTTCAAATTTTTCGAACTTTGACCGTTTTTAGTTTGTGCGACTATAAAGCATGCATGGGCAAACGTGCCTTAGAGAAGACACTCATACTTCTGTATCAAAAATACGAGTAAGACAGTGACAATCTAACCAGTTACAACCAAAAATACAAGTAAGACAAAGAGACAACATTTTTTTTCTACCTATCACATTACTATAAGAGAAACTGAGATAGGTAGACGAGTCGTATACCCGTCTCGCTTCCTCCTCTATGAGCAATGCGGTCTTGGATAAAGGGACATACAATAAAGTTTATGGCACCCAATAAAGTTATAACAATGGTGGCTTTGACTTAAAATAACTAGCACATGCCTGCTATAAAGGCTTATTTTTATTCTTAACTTGTTCTCATATTTATTTACTGATAAAAGTGCTCAGTTTACTCAGAACTTTTTCGATTCCTGTGACTAATAAATAACTAAATGTATCTAAACGTATATTATCTGTGTATTGATAAAATTTGTATATCTAAAGTTCGATTTCAATATCTATACATTTACAAGAGCAGTAGCTCTCCATTATTCTGGAGAGTATTATAAACATCAAATGAATTATAGTTGAATATTTTCTAAAGTGCTTATATTATAAATTTTAATGATAACAAACAAAAAATGAAAGTATTATGATGTGTAATTATGTCAACAAATAATTAGTTAGTTATATTTATTGGCTGTTACCCGCGACTTCACGTGGAAATATTTTATTTTGGCCATGCTAAAATCCTAAAAGAGGGGCGAATTACTTAAAACAAGAAGTGTTTCTCAATATTACTCAGGCAATTATCATACAATCCATGTAATAATGATTGTATAAATTAGACTAATACACCTGGAAATTTTTTTTACGAAGGAATTATTACAAAAGGACCTAAATAAAAGTTGTACTGTTGTTAAAAAGCGACCTTAAATAAAATAAAGAAATAAATAATTTTTTCTGCTATGAGGGGAGCATATCACAAAGGCCTTAAATTTTATAACTTGCAAGATGTTTTAAAAATCATCGATCATAAAGAGATCTTACCTTTAATTTAGAAAGTTATTCTTTATAAAATAACAAACACCATTTTTTCGTAACAGGTGTAGAGAAAATTTGTAAGAGACCTTTTACGTACAAAATCGTCCAATAACTCTGGCATAATAAATAATTGTCACAACTGTAGTAAGGAAAATTATTAAAAAATTTTCCGACCACTTTTCTGGCTTGGAAACATCCATTTATATCATCATTAGGACAATTTGAAGAAAAATCGTATAAAAAAATAAGGTGGAGTAGTTGTTTGTATTCATGCGCCGATTATTACCTACTGTACCCAATATTATTTGATAAAAAATAATATGAAAAATATAATTTTGTTACAAATTTGCATATTTTACGACTTGTTATTATGTTTATTGCAAAAAGTTATCGATTTTAATTTTTACATTATTATTTTAAACTGGTGGGTAAGTCAAGTTCATAAATAGTCACGTTCACTACTGTATATTATTTTAAGGTAGTTCGGCTGTTTGAGCAAATTCGATGAATGTTCATTTTTTTGCGGTTGATGATATTTCAAAGTCCCTTGATCACAATAAACACAGTTTTGAAACCTCTTGCGAGGCAAAATTTTGAATTATTTCATTTAAAAATTGTGATTTTTAACAAAGTACCTTGTGGAAGTACTAAGTAATTGTACAAAACTTAATCGGTGATTGAGCTTCAAAAAAGTTTTCATCATGAAAACAATTTATGACAGATTCTGTTTATGCAAAAAAAAACATTACCTTACGGCGCTTTCCAAAAAAAAAAAAAAAAACGTAAAAAAACTTTGGTTTTTGAAATTTTAACGATATTTTTAGAGCATTTTATTACATTTCCGTCATACAAATTGCCTAGTTTACGATACTTTTACATTTATTATATTTACGTCATACAAATTGCCTAGTTTACGATTTACGATACTTTAACATTTATTATATTTACGTCATACAAATTGCCTAGTTTAGGATACTTTTACATTTATTATATTTACGTCATACAAATTGCCTAGTTTACGATACTTTTACATTAATTATATTAACGTCATCCAAATTGCCTAGTTTAAGATACTTTTAGAGCATTTTATACATTTACGACCTACAAATTACCTACTTGTTTACACAACAGACGGTTACTACATACAGTTAACTACACTACTTGACTATAGACAGTTAACTACACAACAGCCGGACTACTTTAATATGTACCTAATGTAAATACTTATTATAAGACAGGTAGACATTTAAAGGATATTAAAAGTTTATTTTTATATGCAACCAACATTGCGATTCGCCAGACAAATCATGGATTGCCACAAATTGGCTAGCGGGCTTGACTCGACAGAGATGAATGAGAGTCTTACATTAAGTTTTTTTCAATTTTGCAAGTAAAAGTCTACAAGTTATTTGTACTTGTTGTACGGAATTACTCTGGTACGTAATAATAAAAGCTAGGAAAAAAGAAACAAATTAACATACTAATTGAAAATATTTTTATTAAAATCAAATATATAATTAATTGTCATGTTGTTTTAAAAAAAAATAATAATAGGTATTTTGAATATATTTACAAACGGTACAAAAATACAATTATTTTTGGGAACTTTTTATTTATGTAACTTATTTCGTATACTTATATTCAAAGTATTTTTTATAGTTGTTTTAAAAATTGTGTACAACTGTTAAAAATAAAATCTTTTTTATTTTGAAAAAACAAAATCATTTTTTTTTTGGTTTTAAGTATATAAATGCAAAGTAAACATTTAAGGGTTTATATGGGTTGAAAATTTAAACTAACTCTGTAAAATAAGTTCTAATGAGTATATTTAATATTTTAAAATATTGGTTTTATTGCGTAAATATATTTTAGGATATCGTAATCGAAACAAAATTAAACATTGTTTTTGGAATTTTGTAAAATAGTCAATATAGTGATCAATATTCTTGATAGGTCATTTTTGCCTCCGTAAAAACAGATTTGATAAATTAAGTGTAGCTTTTTTCCAATACCGGGTAAAAACTTTGTTTAACGGAGCGAAGAAAAGATATCAAAATATTTTTTTTTTTTAAATAAAAATATTATTCTTTTCAATTTTAAAATCTTTAATGAGAATGCTTGGTAGATGTATTTGAAATAGTTCAATATACAAATAAAAAGTTGTATAGGTACTTATGTCTGTTTTAAGTCACCCAAAAGCGGCAAATCTTCGGCAAAAATATTAGAATTTTTCAATAATTTTTATTTATAGCAAATAAATCTTTGAGTGACAGTAGAAATACATTATTTTGTGGTTTCGACAAACCTAGTGGGAAATTTTAAATGTTCGATAAGTTTTTCTTTATATATTGATTCATTATTTTAAAATAATCTCTGATTTAATGATTGGAAATTCTGCAATTGTATCCTCTCCGCCTCCAAACACCATTTATGATTATTTTTTACCATAAACTAGTTAACGCCAAATGTTGATATTTAAAAAAATTATATATCCAAAAATTGCTCCTATAATTAATACTTATAATTAGTTATTCATGATTAAAAAATATGAATTCCCAATTATCTCAATTTACATTACATTGATTGAATTTATATTAGGTTTTTGGTAGTACATACTATATTATAATAAATAAATAAATAAAACACTAATAATAAAATTAATTTTTATTATTTTAATTATTTATTACATTACATATTTCAAACATCAAATTAATTTGTCATTAAATCCCCACTAACGTCATTTTGATTTTTTTTTAAATATTAACAATTAAAATATGAAATAGAGACAATCGGGATTCAAAAATTATTAAATATGAATAACTAATTAACTATTAATTATTTAAGTGGAGAAATTGTACCTATATTCTGAAGGAGCATTTCAGGAGCAATGTTTTGATATATAATTTTTTTTTCGAATATTAATATTTTACGGTAACTAGTTTATGGTTTATTTTTGTTCATCCGGGTTGCAGCTTCTCAAGATTTAACTTTGGAAATAAAAAAAGCTATTACGATAATTAATATTTGCAATTTTTGTGTGTAAATTAATGTGTAAGTATTAATCGAATAATTCTTTTAAAAACTCATAGATTATAAAAATCTATTTTTAATATTTTTTGTAGATATAAAATTAAATCGTATCTTGGTATATATTCAATCACTATATCTTTATATTTGATTAAAATTGGATTATAATATGGTAAGTATAAAAGGATTTCTTTCAGATTACGACATCACAAATGGTAGGAAAATATTTATAATTATAATATTTTAAATAATTTTTTATTTATATGTACAGTTTTTGTTTGTCTAAATATTAAATTATTTTTTTTATATGGTTCTAGAAGCATATTTACAAAAAAAATCTCGGTGCTTTGATTTTAATTCCAATTTCGCTTTAATTTACCTTAAATATAAAAATTGCTGTGTTTGAGTATGTATTTTTCTAAAATATGATTATAGAACCATCATTTTTTGTAAATTAAAAAATATTAAACTAATGCCACATGTTTGTAAAAAAAAATTAAATATTAAAAATTTTTATGACACAAAGTTGGCAGTTATTGAGAAATCACTGAAAATAAACTTGCTAAAAAATTGTACAAAATACATAAATTAATTTGAATGATCGAATCAATGAAGAGTTTTATATCTTTATAATCGACAACAAAATCGTTTATTGTGGGATGAATAAAAAAATTTTTTTGGCCTGGATTTAAATTTTTACAAATAAATGGCTACTGTGTGTCTGGTAAGGTGCGCATTTTGATTTCAAATGTTTATTGCTTTCTCTATCCGGAAGGTTTTCAAATTTTAACAATACCTACTTTTAAAATTTCACTTATGTTTCTGATAATTTTTAAAGTTAGCCGACATCCATATCTGATTTAAAAAAACTTATAATTTGAACCGGAATCAAACTATTCTTGCATATCGGACTTATTCACGCCAATCTAACCCACCGTATGATAGTCTAAAGCCAAGGATTTATATTTCTGAACTTTTTTAGCTTTTCTATTTTACAAGCTTTTATTTAATTTGCAATGTATGTATGTATGTATGTTTGTCCGTATGGAATCTTACAACTCAATTTTGAAGCAGTGATCGTCAACCGATTGAGCAGAAACTTTGGCGTTCTGAACTTTTTTAGCTTTTGTATTTTACAAGCTTTTATTTAATTTGCAATGTATGTATGTATGTATGTTTGTCCGGATGGAATCTTACAACTCAATTTTGAAGCAGTGATCGTCAACCGATTGAGCAGAAACTTTGGCGTTCTGATTTTCCCATCACTTCCTCTATATTTGTTATACATATATATTTTTTTAGTTTTAAATTAAAATTTTTTATAAAAAATACTTTTTAAAGGACAAACTTTTATTGTACTAAAAAGTAGAAAATAATTTTTTTTACGAGTCACTCATACACGACTATTTGTAAAAGCTTGAGGCGCTCAATATCATGAATGAATCGGAAAATAAGTAGGTATGTGGAGTGGATGTGGCGCTCCGATTCATTCTTAATATTTTAAATTGAGCTCCTCAAGCATTTATGAATAGTTGTGTATAAGTGACACATAGAAAACATTGTATTTTACTTTTTAGTACAATAAAAGATTTAAATTATAATGTAAGCTTCACCTTTATCCAATCTTGTTAATAAAACCTTTAACGGGGATGATGACTTGACTTAAGTAATACGTCTTGACATATCCTCTACCAATTTTCTTAGGTGAGTAATATTACCTGAATTTCGAAATAGGTATATGTCTATACCCTTCGTTGGTAGTGTCCAGCCTTGTAAAGTGAATGTATACTCACTGTCAAAAAAAATGCCACCGTTAAAACATTCTAAGCGTACTCATCATATGTTATGTTATAATAGTAACACTTAGAATGTTTTAAAACGAGCATTTTTTTTGACATTGAGTATACATCAGATTCATAAAAAATTTTAATTATTTTAAACTTCATTGATTCGATTAGAATAAAATTAAAAAAATTTTGATTTCAGTGTTCTCAAAATACTCTCTCTTTTTATATTAAGTAACAATTCATCATAATAAATGAAAATTTTTTATCGACTAGGCAGTGGTGTGGTGTACAAAATGAGTTGAAAACATTCATACTAGATGATATTCGTAATATCGTCACGTTTACTGGCCGTGGCTTCTTTTGGTGGTAACCATAATTGTCCAGCTAAGACACAAGATTCACAACAGAAACGTTGATAATATTTATGACTACAATAATTTGCTTTTACAATTAATGTACAGTTTGCTAAGAATGGATTATCCTTACAACCTGGTGGTACATATATACCTGTAAAATAAAAAAATAAAAAATTTAGTCAAATAATTTTTGTATCAAATATTTTGAAAAAAATATAACAATTTTTAAGCAGCTACAGCTCGCGATTTTCATAAAATAATGGTTGAAAAGGTGATTTAGCTTTATCAAGCGTGAAAATATAAATTTTATAAAAAAGGATAACCTTAGACCATTAAGTACATGGACTGAGCATCGCCTATATTTCCGTACAGTAAGAGGTGTGTTAACATCTGAGGTAATTGCTTGGGTCAGCTGGGACATTTATCTATAGAATATAGGAGCATTTTCGCTTTTTGACTTAAAAAAAATACTTATCACGTATCATTTTACATTTTTTTTATGACAACAACACTTTATTTTGACATTTCCATATCGCCGCCATGATAGATTTGACCCAAGCAATTACCTCAGTTGTTGGCACAATTTAAATCGTTTGACGGTCAGGCCATGTATTTAATGGTCTAAGAGTTTAACATTATCTGGTTTTTTTCATGGAGTTTTTTGAAGTCTGAAGTTTCTGACAACAAGTCTGCGACCACTCACGCCTTAAGGGAGAAAATTCACCACTATTCAGTTACATTCATGTAAAATGGTCAAGGAAAATTTCGTAAAAAAAAACTTGTGCCATCAAATCTTTGAAATTTATCTGATATGCTATAAATTTTATGTCAAAATTATTTTGGGGCGTCCTTATCGTTGCTCTATTAATAACTTCTTTGTGAGTAATTAATTATTTCTTAAGAGAACGTCATTGAATCGATTTTTATCTATGGATATGTCTTTCAAACCAAAATAAATAGATGCATTCAAATATAAAAAAGTTAGGAAATTGAAATGAAATTGCCCTGAACGCTACTTATAATTCTTAGCTACAGACAGTAATTATCCTTAATTCTACCATAAAATTGTAATATTTACCTTGTACTCGAATGTCAACAGAACTAGAATTTCTACTATATTGATTTTCGGCTTCACACCGATATTCACCCGAGTCACTCACTTTTGCATCAATTATCATTAATCGATTTCCCTCTGTGAAAAAGTAAAAATTATATTAAAAATTTAATTGAAGTAAAAATTCATTTTTCCAGTTCAAAAAAATTACCAGTAATGTTAAATCGAGTTGATGGTTCGATTCGTCGATTATCTTTAAACCATTGTACACGTGGGATCGGATAACCGTCAACGTTGCATGGTATCGAAATTTCTTCACCAACAGCGTACGTTATCTTCGTTAATGTAATGTTCGTTCGTACTGGTACTATAAATCAGATAGATTGTTAATTAGCGAGAAATATTATGTAAAAGAATTTTTTTTTATAATCGTTTAATTTAAAGAAGTATTATATTTTCGATTTCTGTAGTAATTAAAAAAATTAAATATAATTTGGAATTTAAATGGAATTTCTTAAGCTTTTAAATCTGAACTTTAAACTTTAAACACAATCTACTACAAGTTGACAACTAGAGCCGATTCGTAATATTTTGCCTAGCGTCAAATATGGTAATAGATATCGAAAAAAAACTATTAGAAAAAGTTGCTTAGAATATTTTTTTATACCCGTATACTTTTCATGACAAAATGCGCATATTGAATTTTTTAATTATTTTGACCTACACTCAAAATTATTACAAGTTGATTGAAATATTTGAATACATAACACTACAATTATCAATTTTTCCAGTTTTTGCATGTCATGGCACACTAGTTATTAAAGCTTATTTAACTAGTGTGCTATGGAATGTAAAAACTGGACAGATTGATAATTTTATAGTGCTATGTATTCAAATATTTTAATACATTTGTAATAATTATGAGTGTGGACAAAATTAATGGTAAAATTATATTTTTTTTAAACATTTTATTTATTAATTTTTATGGTTCCATGCACGATGAATAACCATGAAGAACCTATTAGTAAGATGGCACTGTTCGCCCGTCTGTTAGTGAGCTGTACCTCATAAACGCAATTGATAGACCGTTGAAATTTTGATAGAGTGTGTCTATTGCCACTACAGCGACAAATAAAAGGGAAGAATTCCAGAATGACCGCCATACAAATTGAAAGTTTCGACCATTATACATATATTACAATAATTATATATGGTAGCTTATTTATAATGCATACTTGTAGTGTGTGTTGCATAAGTAAACATATTACATTATATGAATAGTTACATATTATCATAGCGCCTCTCTTGTTTCTTTTACAAAAGTACTTACCAAGTACACAGTGTTATATCTTGTACGATAGTACGGAATCCTTCGTGTCCGACTAAAAGTTGGCCGGTTTTTAAAGCATAAAAATTATTTTAAGGGCATTTAATTAAAAAAAATACTATTAATCTTATAAAATGTTAATATTACTGCTCCATGTTTATAGAGAAATAAATAAGTAGTTTTGTTTAGTAAATATTTCATAAGTTGTTAGTTAAAAATATTGAAAAAAATTTAAAGAAAAGCATTTGGTTAGTAAATATATAATGAAAAAAAAAGTGCTTTCTAAATTACCTTTATACACTCTTCGTGGAGGTTTCGTAGCATTAGTGGTTGGCTCAATTGTGGATTGTGTAGGAATAGCAGTGGTTTCATTTTGGTTAGTAGTGTCTGGAGGATTTTTAATATATTGGAAGAAGTTAATATCGTTAGGATTATTAGAATAAACTGGACCCAAAGCAAATAATGTCGTATCCCACGATGATGCTCTATCAAAACCATTATAAGCATGGCAGGTATAGGTACCAAGGTTATGTAATTCAACAGGATTAATTGTTAATGAGAAATATCGGGATTGTTCATAAGGACTTCTATCTAATGGAAGGATTCGATCACCATGCCACCATTGTACATGCGGTGTTGGCCAACCCATTGCATAACAGTATAGAGTATAAGGAGAGCCTAAGTTTGCTACAGGTTGTGTACCTTCATCACCAAAGATTCTAGCTGGTCGTGGTTGGGTTGGAGCTAGAGAACATCACAGAAGAAAACATAGAAACATGCAAGAAAACATTCAATAGAATACATAAACAAAAACATATTTTAAGATAGTTTTTAAACCAAAGATTTTCGAACAAACTTCGAAAAAATGCAATATTTACAATAAAATCATAAAATTTTAGACCTACGGTTTTGCTAATTCAAAAACTTTTAAATTTTTTTTTCACAAATTTATTTTCATGTAATTTTACAATTGAAAATGGTTTTTCTAATTATAAATTTAAACGCCAGTGACGAAAACACATCGTTTTTAATAACGCTACCGCGCGGAGAAATGATAAAATAACATGCAGAATCATTAATGGTTTGTTTCTAAGCTTGCTTTCAATATATTATAACGTAATATTCCATAGAAACAAGCAGAAAAATGTAAATTTAGCGTGATTCTGTTTGGCTCACTGCGTCAAGGGGTGTAAATTTACGTCACTACCGTTTTTTTTTTGTTTTTTTTATTAAAAAAAACTATTTTTTATTAATGATTAATAAAATTAATTTAAAAAAATTTTACTTAAATATACTTTAGATGTATAATTCTTTCATTTATTCTTAAAATGCCAGCAATATTGATTAGCAATGTTAATCTAAAATTTTGTGAATTCATTAATTTAGTACATACACCACAAACCCATAAAAACACATTCAAAGTAAAGAACTATATAATTACCGATTACTCGCAATTCGAATTCTTTTTGTAATGGATGTCCTACGCCATTATTAGCTACACAAATATAAACACCAGCATCCGATCGAAGTACATTAACAATTTGTAGAGAGCCATCAGGCAAAAGTCGTATACGAGCCATTGGTCTGTCAAACTAACAAATAAATTTTTTTAATGATAAGAAATATAAGATCGATGCATGTTTTTCACACTTACTACAAAAGCACCTTTTCTCCAAGTGATTCGTGGTATAGGGAATCCATGAGCAACACAACGTATTGTTACATAATATCCTTCTTCTGCTTCAAGTTGTGGTTCCGTTTCCTCAAATGTTGGAGCTTGAACTGTTCAAAATGAAATAGTACTTAAAATTTTTTTCAATTAGAGGTAATTATAGTCTGGGTGGTAGCGTTGCCAATAGATCTTGAATGAGTAATATGTGAACCAAGCAGTATGATGTAAACTATTTATGAAAAAAGTTTTAGCCGGCATACTGTAAGTCTTCTGTAAGTCTTTTACTGCGTCAGCTAACGGTCTTTCTACCGCTAAATACGCAGTTGATTATTGTTTTCGAACTTTTATTTATTTAAATAATCACTTAGTTAAATTTTATCCGGCTTACTATACTTTACGTGTCAATATCAGCCGGCATACTATGGCTTTTATATTTGCAACGTTACCTCCCGGACTATTATAAAAAGTGCTTACCGCCGCTTAATACTGGTGGTTCAGTGTATGCTGGTTGAGCTTCAGTTGATATTGCAAATTCTGGGGCAGTCGGGCTAACACACGCCGATCCACAATCATTTGCACAACATTTATCCTCATCACGGCAATCAGCATCTGTATAACATTCTTGTTCGCATGCTATTGATGATCGAGCAGATAATAAAGGACACTGTCCTGGTTTGCTTTCCAATCGACATTGTGGCATTGGTATTGTTGTTCGATTTTCGTATTTTAAGTCTACAACGCATCGACTACCCGATGGACAAACTTGTTCACGGCAAGGGTCGTAACATAAACATTCTTCGCATCCAATTTCATCGATACGCCGTTCAACACCATAAGGACATTTTAATGACTCACAATGTGCTGTTTGAGCTCTGCATGGTGATTCGGTTGTTAAAACCTCTGTAAAAATAAAAACAATGTCTTTGTTGAGATTGAAGTTCGAAATTTTGAAGGACCTTGTGCAGAAAAATTGTCTCCCTGAAAATAAAGTATGAGTATAAAGTGCAAGGTGTGCAACGAATATTTGTGCATATTTTGTGCGTGAATATTATTTTGGTGCGCAATTTACAACGTTGAATTTAAACTTACGTGTTGGTGCATTCACTTGCGTGAAGTTTACACAATAATTTATACAATCTTCAAAACTTCTAAATCTATTTTCGTTGCCAGAACAGCCAGTATAAATGAATGGAATACAATTGCCACGTTCATCATCATAGAACCAACGTTTATAGCCTCCTCCACAATTTCCTTGGGCCAGTGGCATCGTACATAGGACTATTTATTATTTTTAAATGATTATTAAATGTATATAACGTAAAAATCAGCCGGAATTTCTGTTGAATAACTTCGATTCCGGCCATATTAATGTGATTAAGTATATAAATTTTAAATAAGAATTAATAATTATGTTACCTTCGCGGCTAAGTGCTGGCCCTTGTGTGACTGGAGGACGAACTTCTTGTTTTGGAGCGCTGCATATTGATTCACATTCAGCGAGACTGCTAAATCGGTTACCATTCCCTCCACATCCACCATAGTTAAATTGTTGGCAAGAACTCGTGGCATAATCGAAATAATATTTAGGTATCAGAGCTCTACAAGTTCCTGTATCTTTAGGATATCTACATACATCTGTAAACAACATAAATATTTATAACACTGATCATTCAATAATTTTGGGGCCTAATACAATCTGTTTAAATCCATTACCTTGACCTCTAAAGCGTCCACAACTTCGTTCACAAGCTTCTTCGCTTTCATATCGATTTTCATTTCCACCACATCCTGTATATACAAACTGGTCACACCTTTGGGCTGATGGATTATAGAACCACGCTGAAATATTATCCGAACATTGACCTGGATCAGCTCTAGAATAGCATAATGCTTCTACTGTCCTATTTATTTGTGGTTGTGGTTCAGGTCTAGGTCTTAAAGTTGATAATAAGCCTCTTGTTGTAGTTTCAATAGGGCTGTCTGGAGCCCGACGCCGTTGACATCGTTGCTCACATGATTGTTGATCATTGAAACGATTAGTATTTCCTGCGCACCCACCGTAGACAAATGGTTCACATTGGTCTGTGCCCTTATTATAATACCATTGATCGTATGATGCATCGCATGGTCCTTCCACTTTGGGTAAAGTGCAAAGATCTGTAGAACAATAAGACTTACTTATAGACTGATTCTAATAAGAATTTGTTTTCTCGCTATTCGGAATTAAATTATGTCTCTAGCTATAATTAATTATTTATTTACCTTGAGAATTAGCACAATTTCGGTGGCATTCCTCAATTGTTTCAAAGTTGTTTTGATTGCCCTCACAACCAGTGTACAAAAATTGCTGACATACTCCAACACGACTATCGTAGTAAAAGCGTCTAGTTTGATTTGAACATGATCCACTAACGCTGGGCAGGAAGCAAAATTCTATGAAATAATAGTATAAATAGATTTAAAAAAATTTGAGAACATTGCGGAATTTTAAAAAGTACCAGTTTTGAATGGTCCAGAAGTTGTAACTGCTGGTGGCTCTGTAGGTATGAATTCACAACGTCCCTCACATTCTTGCTGTGTTTGGAAATTATTTTCATTACCTCCACAACCTCCGTAGTAGAATTGTCTGCAATTACGTTCTTTTGTATCATAATACCATCGAGGTGTGTATTGGTAGCATTCTCCAGTTTCCGCAGGTAAATGACAGAGATCCAATTCTGTTGGAGTAAAATTATTATTGAAAAATTGTTCTTATATTTCGACCGAATGAAGCTAAGCAAAAAAATTAGCCAATTTTGTTACCAATTTTTTGAATTGAAAATTCGAATATATTTACAAATTAGCTACATTAGTTTTAAAAAAATATAAAAATATGAACTTCAGTACTCGAATTACTTACGTATTTTTGGTGGACAATCTTTTTCACAATACGTTCTATCCACAAAGTTGTTATCGTTTCCACTACATCCAGAATAATAGAATGGCATGCATCGATTGTCCTTAGTATTAAAGTACCAACGAGGTAATTTTTCTGTACAATTACCCTGTTCGTTTGGTAGTTGACATTTAGCTGTTTAGTTCATGCAAAATAAAAATAAAGGCATACACCATTCACCAAATTAATTGTAACCCAAATAAAGTTTTTTTGTATAACATGCAAATGTTTTTTTATTAATTTTTTAAACATGATATGAAATTATGATATGAAATTAAAATAATACTACAATCGGACATACATGGGCATTCATTCCTGCAGAAAGGAAAGAATGAAGACAAACATGTTTTCCTGCAGACTTGAGAAAATTTGACCACAAAAATATATTATACAAGAGTAATGTGCCAAATGATTCTATCACACTTTTTCACAGGAAGGCGTTTTGTTTTTGTAGAAAATCTTAAATGAAGATTGGGTATGGAAATTGGCATATTTGCATGTTTACCAACTAGCCTTTCATAAATTTTTAGAATTGTAAATTAAATTTTAGATTTAGAAATTTTAGTATTTAGCAGACTGAGGACTGATTATTTCACTGAATTATTTTATCATTATAATCATGAAAAATGTTGATAAACTGTGAGGCTTAGTAATATTCCTTTTTTATACACAAATTCAAGCCGCTAGTTGCTTTTTCGTGTAAGTTATCGTCGCAAATTTTAGTTTCATCTCTGCGTGATATTATTGTTTGGAGGTATACAATAATAAATTTTGTGAATTTTTACAGATCTGATTAATGTTATTTTAAATAATGATATGAAATCTACTTTTCCGATAATGAAATGAATCTTAATTTTACCAAAAACCATCCGCATGCATTTTTAACAATGTGTTTAAAATTTTTTAAAAAGAAGTCTTACCTTTTTGTTCACCAGGTTTCAAACATTTTTGGCTACAAGCATCTTCAGTGTTAAAGTTATTACCATTTCCTTTACAACCTCCGTAAAGGAATCGATCACATTTATCGGATTCCGCATTGTAATACCATCGTTCATGACGTCCATTACAAGGACCTTCTTCTTTAGGTAATTGGCAAACATCTTTAATATCAGCAGGAGCACACAGCTCCAAACATTCTTCACGTGTTTTGAATCGATTATTATTACCCAGGCATCCACCATAAATAAATTGTGTACATTGTTTTCGTTCTTTGTCATAGTACCAAGTAGGATAATATCCTTCGCATGCACCAGCTACTTTTGGTAAGTTACATACATCTTTTCCTTGTGGCTCGACACAAACACTTCGACATTCTTCTTGTGATACAAATCGATTATCGTTACCATCTTCACCACCGTACCAAAATCTTGAACAACCACCATATTCCATATCATAATACCATTTCACTGTATAATTGCGTCCATTTCCACGATCTTTGCTCAATTTACAAGCTTCTTGTCGATTGACTGGCACATCCGTACAACCCTCAAAGTTGTCACCTTCAGCATTTGTTACACCATCTGGACAACAACCAAATTTAGATGCTGTACAATCACATCCTTCAAAGTTTGGACCACTTGCTGGTGTTTTTTCATCGGGACAGCATTTAAATTCTGTAGTAAGGCATCCACAACCTTGTTTTCTGGGTCCACTGGCAACTGTAACACCATCATCGCAGCAACCAAATTGGAAACTATGACAAGGACACCCTTCAAAGTTGGGACCAGTTGCTTCAGTAAATGTATCAGGGCAACATCCAAATCGTGTTTGTTCACAACCACATCCTTCGTTATTTGGCCCAATAGCAGCTGTAGTATTGTCAGGACAGCAACCAAATCGACTGTATTCGCAATCGCATCCTAGATTTAATAAATGCATTAGTATATGATTCTATCGTAATGGTGACTAACTCTAAGATATGCTAGTTTACTATAAAAAAAATTGTACAAAGGGTTACATTTAAAAAAGCCATAAGAATATATGGAAATTGTTCATAGTTTCAAAGTTTACCCTCTTGGTTTGGTCCACGAGCTGGAGATGTGTTGTCTGGGCAACATCCGAACGGAGAGCTAAGGCAACAGCCTTCTTGATTATGACCATGAGCTGGATTAACGAGATCTGGACAGCAACCAAATGGTGAATCATCGCATGCAACTTTACACCCTTCCATTTTAACTCCCAACGCTAAATTTGACACAGATCGTTTTAATAAAATGACAAATTGATATTTTTAATTAAAGTTACCTGCGGTTTTGTTATCTGGACAACATCCGTAATAAGATATTGTACAATTTTCATGATTAATGATTCCACAACCATCATAGTTTTCACCTGTAGCAGCACTTCCACCGTCAGGACAACATCCAAATGGTGTAGCATCACATGGAGTTTCTGACACACCAGACTCAGTGGTAGAACTACCTTCTTCATAGCAACCTTCTTGATTTTCACCAATAGCTGCTTGTATTCCATCTGGGCAACAACCAAATTCACTTGTAGAACAGTTCGTTGGACAGCCTTCTTCGTCAGGTCCGGAAGCTTTTGTGACATTGTCAGAACAACAACCGAATCTGGAAATTAAATTAAATTTAATATTTGGGTTTTTTTTATTAATAGATCGTATGATATAGGCAGATTGCGGTAAGTATTTTCTCGCTACTTATTTGAATCATCTTGCTCTACCAAAGTACCCATTTTTTGGGAGCCTCATCGTACCCACTTTCATAATTTCGATTGATCTTAATTTTAAGCTTTTCATTCGTACAATTCCTTCAGTAAACATATCAGAGCTGTAACATCGTAGAATTCAGTCGTAATTTTTTCGAAAAATGGCTAATAAATTTATTGTTAAATTATTAACGCGGAACTCAAACTTTGCTTTATTTTAGTTAAAATTGATAAAAGCTTGTGGAAGCGAGAAAATGAAATCTGAACTGTCATCATCTTACGACCTATAAATTACTTTCAAATTTATTTACTTTGAACTAGCGCATTCTGGTGGAGGTGGTTCTTTCTTACAGCCTTCGTTATCATTGCCTTCAGCAGCAGTGACATTATCAGGACAACAACCAAATAATGTTTCGGCACATTTAATTTTTGGACATCCCTTATTTTTAGATCCTTTAGCAACAGAAACACCATCTGGACAACAACCATGTTTCGTTTCGTTACATGTTTTAGGTGTTGGACATCCAGCTTGGAATGGTCCTGCTGCCGGTGTCTCTTTATCTGAACAGCACCCAAATTTAGTATTTTTGCAAGGTGATTTCTTTTTACGGCAAATTTTAGTAAGTTTTTTGGTAATTGATAATATTGTCGATTCCCATGATTGTGATACGGTTTCAGATGTAATTTCACTAGATTCCGAACTTGATTCTGATGTAAATTCGCTGCTAGTTGGTACTGATTCCGAAGAAACGGTTTCCGAACTAGATTCACTACTCAAGGAAGAACTTTCTGATGTGCTTTCAGTTGTTTCGGATGAAATTTCACTACTAATTGAAGAAACGCTAGAACTTTCTAACAAGGTAGATGTTTCCATTGGCGAACTTTCTGTTGAAACTTCAGAGGAACTTTCCACAGAACTGGATTGTTCTGATGAAGTTTCTGCCGAGATACTGGATACTTCCAATGTTGAACTTTCAGATGAAACTGAGCTTTCCGATGGCACAGAACTTTCTGAAGAAATGGAACTATCTGTCGATAGAGAACTATCTGTTGTTTCTGATGAAGGCGAAGAGCTTTCACTTTCTGATGTAATTGATGTTTCTGTAGAACCTGTTCCATCACTTGATGATTCAGTTGTTAAACCTTTTTTGTATTTTTCTAGAATTTCAGCTATATCTTCTGGATCTAATTCAGCATCAGCACCGGGAATTTCTGTAAACAATGCATTTAATAACAACGAAAAAATTATTTGCTTGGGAAGCGTTATACTTACTAGTTTCAGTTGAAATATCAATACTCGAATCAGTAGTACTGGAAATTGAATCAGACGTGGATGATATGTCACTAGTTGTAGTCAAATCTGAACTGTCGATTGATGACGGACTTGAAGAATCACTGGACGAACTATCCGTAGTAATGTCAGACGTACTTTCTGTAACGGAAGTTTCCGTTGAGCTTTCACTACTTGATTCCGATGTACTTTCACTACTGAGTGAGGAACTTTCACTCATAGCTTCGGATGAACTTTCACTAGCCGATTCTGATGAACTTTCACTAACAGATTCTGATGCACTTTCACTACTAGACTCTGGTGAACTCTTGCTAACAGACTCTGACGAGCTCTCACTAACAGATTCTGACGAACTTTCACTAACGGTTTCTGATGATGATTCACTGATTGACAAAGATGAACTTTCACTGGCTGATTCAGATGAAATTTCACTTACTGCTAGTGTTGAACTGTCTAAGGGGGTGATCGCTGATGACTCGGAACTTTCAGATGATTTTTCACTCACACTTTCGGTTGAGACTTCACTGCCGGATAGTGAACTACTTTCACTAGAAATTGATGATTCTGATGAGCTTTCTGAAGACTTTTCACTCGTTAATTCAGATTCTAATGTGGATGATTCAATTTCAGATGTTTTATCTAAACTTTCAGTTGTTTCTTCACCAGATCCTTCATAGTCACTGAAATCATAATCACTTATATTCGTTTCAGTACTAGTTTCCTCATCATCTACACTGGAAGAATATGCAGCGTCACTGAACATTTGTTCGGAAGCCAATGATGATAAAGTATCGAATGGTGTTTCACTACTTGATTCAATAACTGGACTAGTAACTGTGATAATGTAGTCATCATCTTCCTGAAATTAAAACTTTTACAATAACTGCGAAAATATGTAAATAAAAGAACTTACAGATTCTTCAGAACTCTCGTCTTCATCACTTTCATAGCCTTCATCACATTCCTCATTAATATCTACTTCGTATTCATCCGGTTGAGGTTCTGTCGTAGACGCAATCGATTTTGTAACATCCACTGATATTATTTCATCTGAAATAGGATTTACAAAATTGTTAAAGTAAAAATTAGGACGAGTTTTTGCTCAGACACAAACCTTCATCACAGCTTTGTGTATTACAACTTTCGGTGGAGTATAAAATTTCCACAGAATTACATTCCTTTACATGTACAGTCTTGTTTTCTGATTTGCATAAAACTTTACGTTCTCGTAACCCTCCTCCACATTCTTTAGAACACTAGAGAGTAAAAAGAAACGCTAAGTAGAAACTTTTTTAATAGGCAGTATAAAAAAACACTCACCGTTGACCATGGTCCAGCAAACCATTCACCCGTACATTTATCTACTTCTGCGGTACAATTTTTAACAGTTTCCAACTTTTTGGTTTGATCACATTTGTCAGCTTCAACTTGTTTTACTGTATCTTCATCTTTGGATCCACAAAATACAATTCTCGTTTGTTTACCTTGACCACATTTTGCTGAACACTAACCAAGTGACAATGTTAATACCTTATATACAAAATTATGGTGAAGCTTATTAAAATAAATACCTCACTCCAGTCAGAACTGAACCATAAAAATTCATCACAAGTTGGTTCCGTCGGGCAGTCTTGAACAAGTTCTGGTTTTGGATTCGTACATAAATCATCTGGGTAAACTTCGCCGTCATTAGTTGCACAATATGCTCTGCGTGTTTGTTGAGCTGGTCCACATTTTGAATCACACTAAATATTTAGGTTTTTACATAAAATTATTATAATATGAACAAATTTTTGGCATTAAAACTTTGAATATAAAAATCTAATACTTACATTTGACCATTCACTTGTTATCCAATCTAAACCTTTACATGGTTTTAGTTCACATTCTTTTTCAGATTCAGGTTTTTTACCAGCTTCAGTTGATTCACAAGCTGAATCTTCCAATATTTCAATACGTCCATTTTCTAATTTTCTATAGCAGGTTACTGCTCGCGTTTCTTTTCCTTTGCCACATAATTGATCGCACTAAAAAAATGTATGCCAATAAAATTCCAATTAAATTGATTTTGATTTTTACTTACCGCCTTCCATGGTGCAATATGCCATTTAGGACATTCTACTTCTCGATTACATTCTTGTGCCGTTTTCGGTTTTAATCCAAGCTCTGAGCACTGTTTGTCATCAACCACACTTGCTATACCATCGGCTATAACTCGTTCACATACAACTTCTCGAGTTTGTGTACCTGCTGATCCACAAATTTCTGTACAATTTGACCATGGCCCTTCGCGCCATGTTGCTGGGCATGCTTCGGTATTACATGCTTGAGTTTCTGGATAACGACTCCCAGCATCACATAGTTTATCATCGACTGGTTTTAATGATTGACGTGATACACAGTAAACTCGTCGTGATTGAGTACCTTTAAGAAATTCCAGTTATTATTATTGTGAAATACTCTTCTTAATGATTAAATATTTCCAAAAATTACCTCCCCCGCACGAGGCACTGCAATCAGAATATGAATCGAAGATCCAATTGTACGTATCAGAAATTGGACTACTTGAAATATCCTTTGGAATGCTATATTCATATTTGACTCCAACGTTCACATCTGATAGTAATAGCTAAAATTGATAAATTTGTGGTTGATTCCGTTTGTCGTTTATTTAAACGAATACATTTAGAATGGGTAATTTAAATACTAGCGAAACAATTAGTAGCTTTATTAATGAAGAATTAGAGGAAATCCTGTAATGTAATATAAAGACCAAAGTAGGCACAGATCGCCAAAATACGTTTTGATTCGAGAATAATTTAGCAGGGTAAACACCCACCCACGTAAATATTGCACAATGCTCAAATGATTCTTGAGATCTTGTATTACAGGGAAAGTTTAGGCTACGAATATACTTTGATGAATGATTATTATAAAATCCGCATTAGGTCACTTTCTTATTGAATAAACGATAAATACTCAGATTATGAAGTATGGGAAAGTGAATAGTTCAGACGGCTAAGGTGTATGATGCAATATTCAAACGTGCGAGCTCGAATCCCAGCTAAAATAAAAGCCTATTTATTTATTTAGTTATTTGCTTATCCCTTAAATTTTCTCCACATCTTTAAATTGTGTGTCTTTTGAAAAGTTTACCTCGAATTATAGGTTCCAAATTTATCAGCAAATAGATTAAAAAAATTGTGATTTTATGTTTGAAAAATTAATTTAAATTACTTACAACTATGTAAAGCGCTTCGGTGGTGGGCCCTACACATGATATAATATCTGGTGCTGGGAAACCATGTGAATTTCGTTCATATAAAAATAAGGTACCAGCAAATCGCATGGTTTTTGGAAAATCTATGCGCCAATTACCATTTAAATAATAATGACCGGTTGCATTTCGAATTGCTAAATAATTGTTTGATGGTCGTACTTCATATACATGAATATTTGTTGCTCCTGCTGGTATTAGCAAAATATCATTGTAACCTTGAATGGGAAAAATATTAAATTATGTATCGCTTTAGTTTTAAGTTAGAATTAATTTTAGTTCAACTGACCAGCCTGTAAGTCTTGAGAATCTAAGAGTCCTGTTACGGTGTTACAAGATGATCCATCTCCCACACATTGCCTACATTTGTCTTCTCGAGCTGGTGAACCTAACATCATGTCACATCCAACTGGCTAGAGGAGAAATATTTATATTATTCAACAGCTTTATTGAAAAAAAGCTTTCTTAAAATAAGCAAAATTTAAAAAGGAAAATAGTGTAATTACAAGCTTTTTGAGATCGCTGGGGTGTTTATTCTAAATAATTACCTATTTGTAATTTTGGGAAAGAAAGAAAATTAAAAACAAATATTATAGACAAGTTTTTGGTCTGAAAAATAAGTCGGGAGTTAGACGCCACTCACATCATTTGTTAGAACCACTCCAAAAAACATTTAAAGTTTATTTTGATATTTCTAATTCACGTTTACTTCGAAATATAACGATTGAATGATTGTGCAAAAGTAAAACAAAATGAATAAATGATTAAATGATATAGCAGGGTTTTTCATATTCGCGAATTTCCGCAGGAAATGGAGCTATTGCTTTTGTACGGATGATGGAATATTGAAAAAATTTCTTCAAATGTTCATCGATCCTACCTGATATATGTGAAAAATGACCATCGTTAAAATTTATATAGGTATATAAAGCGGTCGCAATTTAAGTTTGATTTGAATAAAATTTGGTATCAAGAAGGATTTTGTTGCTTGAAAGGTCAAGTTCGTTAATGAGAAAAATCGACAGATAAACAAGGGGTGAGAGGTGCGAAGTACAAAATTTTAAATTTTTTCAAAATGAAAAATATTTTGAATTTTTTGGTCAATTTTAAACAAAAAAATAACCTTATGATTTTTTTAGACGCTTAGATTTCGAAATAAAATCCTTGAAAAATGCAATTCGATTTAAAAAAAAAGTGTTATTTTTTCAATCTCTGGGGAAAGTCGCTTAGCTCACGTAGATCCTGCACTCCTAATTTTTTTAGGGTGATACTATTAAGCAAAAGTCAATGTATATAAAAAATTATGGTTAAGTCCTTTTTCGAATCGGTTTTAATTTTAAGTTTAATAAGTTATTGCTACTTATCAAACATTTTCAGCTTTGTATTGACATACACGGCGCCCAGATCTAAGACAACAAATTTAAATAGTTATATTTCGAAGTAAGCGTGAGTGAAAATTATCGGAGTGGGCAAGAATTGTTTTTTATAGTAGGTAATTGTTGTGAATGGCGCCCGGATCAAAGTACCTAGCCATTTTTCGGGCCAGGAGGTGGTTTATTAATTTCATTAAGTAATTAGGGAACTTTGCCAATAGATTAACAGACCATTTACAGAAATTTTGAAATTTTGTAAGCAAAATGTAGTGAAGGAGACATAATAAAATATAATTTATGCGGCAAATAAATAGGATAGTGGTTGAATAATAAAAAAAAAAGGTTGAATAAAAAAACACAAAATGATTTATGCAGCAAATAAACTGTATTATAATAAAAAATCTCTCTCGTATAATACCTGACATTGACCCTCAACGCAGACATTGAGTGAAGCATCATCACATCGGGTCCCGTCAATGACTTGCATACTGTGTCTGTAGTAAAAACGTTCACCGCGAGGCATACAATTTAGTTCACACTTGTTCGGCGCCTTCGTATATGGTATCCAACTATGCAATCAAACAAGAAATTGTATTATTTATTTTCTTACTTTTTGTTACTCAATAGGCCTTTTTCTTCTTCAGTAATTTTTTTAAGATCTATTATGATATATTTAGATTCCTAATTGTAATCCTGTTGCAGTGTGGGAAAAAATTGATCCTTTCTCATAATAGGGGGTTTTACATTTCAAAGCACATATAATTTGAAAAAGCTGAAAAAGGGGGTTAAATTTGTTTTTTAAGGTAAAAACAATTTGAAAACTATTTTCAAAATATGGAGATTATAAAAAAAATGCATTTAGAAAAAAATATAAAATTTGATTAAAATTTACATGCTATGAAACGATATAATTCGTTAAAATTTATATCTAAAACGACTTTTGGTCTCAAAAACAATTTTTTATAGGCGGATCACATTGCAAACGAATTTTTACATTTCTGCTTCAAAAAAAAGTCAAACTGTAAGAAATTATGTAGTGCGAAGGGTCAAAATATGTATTACTTACTCATATGTTACTCCTTCAAAAGGTACTGAATTAAATTTTGCACATTGTTGTTCCCGAAAATCTGCGTCATCTGGACAATCCTAGAACAAAGAATTTAATTTATGAAATGGACAGTAGTTTAGTAACAAAATTTGTTAAATAATTTTTAAAATTTTGTTAGATATTGAATAAAAATTCAATGAGTGTAAACCAATGTCCGTTTTTATTTTTGTTTTCTTTTAAGAGGCCTCCAAAGTATGCAAAACCCACTCTTTGTAAGTGTTTCATTATTTGTTTATTGAGATACGTTATCAATTTTAAAAATCCTATGCAAACAAAAAGAAAAGCGCTTAAAGTAAAGTAAGTGTAACAAGAAACGTAGTGAGCTCTCTTTTATCGGTGATTTATCAAATTTCATAAAATTTTCATCTATTTCCGTACAACCATAATGTCCCACAGTGAAGTGGACGGGATACAGCTAGTTTTATATAATTTTTAAAACGATCAAAAAGTGCTCATACTCCAAACCGGCTAGTTCACAAAATTTAAATGTCCACAAACAATATCTAATTAAAGAGTGTGGGCGTGTGTTCTACATATTAAATAAAAACTTATGTATCACACAATTAACTTCCTCGAAATAATAATAGAATAAATTTTATCAAATGTATATCTTCTTTATTTGAAAGTGATTGATTTTTGGTGTTATAATAATTATTTAAAAAGAACGACTTCATCTAACATGCTTTTACCATATATGGATTTAGTTGTTTAAAACGCCCACATTAATTTTTTTTTTATCGAACTCTGTGTCTAGGTATTTGTGTTTATGTAACTATACTATCTATCCATTAAATTATTAAAATAGATTTCTTGTAACGTTTCAAAATCTATCACTAACTAGGCAATAAACTTAAGGACTAGTAATAGAACATAGTCTCTCACGTACTATCTAGACAGAATTTCTGAAAATTGCAAAGCCAATTACCAAAGAATGTTCTTACAATTAGAATTAATATTTTGTAGCACAAAACCATAAGGTTTTTCCAAATCATTCAATCATAATTGATAAAATGTATTAATTGTTTTGATAAAATATAATGATTTCCACTTCTGTAATATATCAAATTTTGAGTGATAACTGCTTAGAAGCAATGAGAAGAACTGAAGAACATTAAATTAGATGGACTAGCAAAGCTTTTAGCAGAGACAAGTATACGGAGAAATCGACTTCTTACTTTCCCCGACCAGAACAGAAGACCAGTAGAATATTAGACCACAAGCCCATGCTTGTAAAATAATTTTATTCCACATGTAAAAGTCAGTTTAACTACCATAGCGTCAATTTTGCTAAGTACAGGGTGAGTACAGGTGAGAATTGAATGTCACATCCATTGATGTCTTTTACCCCAGCAAATATGTACGGCGTTTCTGGATACTAACTCCGCATAAGTATTCGGAGTAAATTACCGTAAGTAGTACCGTCAATTTTGATCTCCCGTCAATTTTCGAAGCCCTACGTGCTTATTTCTGTAGGGTATTTATGTAATTCGTTCAACTATTTATGCAAATTTTGTATCCAGCAAAGCCGTACATGTTTGCTGGTGCAGCGGTGGGACATCAAGGGGTGTGACATTCAATTTTTACCTGTACTAACCCTGTATCGCACACAACTGACGTTATGATGCTTAAACTTACTTTTACATATAGGAGCATCTTTTTCGACATGATCCCTGGTGGGTTATATCACCCGAAAAATTTTTGAATGGGTTTTTTAGGCTATATTTCTGCGAAACACCATATATGGCAGAAACACGAGATTACCGCACAATTCGAAATTGTGGTGCGTGATGAAAGAGACAAATGTAATCAACAGGCAAAACAGAGGGTCGGTTATTTTTGCACAATGATAGCAATAATGAGAGCAAGCTGTAAACTGAGTTTACTCCATCTTACAGCGTTGGAAAATAAACACCCGAATAAAAGAAGATTTTTGAACAGAGAGTATTTAGCGAAGATAATGAAAAGAGTTATGATGTTTGGGCGAAGTGGGAAATGATTGAAACCGTAGGAATAGAAAAGAGGCCATTAATTGGTGAAAGTTAGGGTAGTATGACGGTACACAAATTTTCGAGTTGCAATACGGTTCGAGTTATATCACCAAAAACAAATTATTAAGTCTTTAAAAAGTTAATCTTAAATTGTACTATAGTAGGGAATATTATTAGAAAGAAGACACTTGAAATTGAGGGAAGTCGAACATAATACTTAACATTCTTTGGGTGGCTAATAAGAGTAGTTAAAGGATTAAGTAAAAATATTTTGAGTTAATTTATTTCATAAATTCTAGTGAATAATTTGCCTAAAGTGATTTATTCCCTTTCAAAGAATGTGTTTTAAGTGTATGATTTATTAACCAAAATATTAATTATAAACCATAAAACGTTTATAAGCGTGCGATCTATTGTTTTTAGCTTCTTCGAATACCTGCACAAGTATTGTTATACCTAAACAATAAGTAGCTTTCAGTTATTAACAATTAGGGACATCCCTCTGTTTAAAATAATATTTTTAAACGGCCCTATTATTTATTTTTATCAAGATTAAAATATCGAAATATTTTATTAAAAAAAAAAAAAAATAAATAAAAATATTGTTCTGGATATTTTTAAAAGTATACTATATTCTTAAATAATGATTCAAAAATTCGTTAATAAATACCAGAATTGCTCACTTAAAATTTTTGTTTACTGCTCTGCGCCACCACCAACTAACCTAAGTTATTTTTACAAACAATGAAAATTGTTTTTGTTGTTAAATTTTATAAGTTAGAAAATCAGTATTTAACCCAATCTACGGCAATGAATGCCGTAAGCCGTCTTGTGGCTGACGGACGTTGGACGCAAGCAAAATAAAGCGATTTAACCATTCCTTAAGAAACGAGCAAGAAACTTTTTGTCGCCGATTTGAATAAAAATCATTTGCCAGGCTAATTTTTATTAACAAAAGCGCCAAGGCAAGTTAAGACTTGGGGTTGAAATTATTTGTACCTTATTTTCAATTTTGTTATGACTTCATGGTTACTTCCCTTTAAATTTTCAGAATTGATTTAGACTTAGTCCAACTTCATATAAAAAAATCAAGCATTTTATCCAAAATTGCTCTGGCTCGTACATTGTTAATACATTTTGCCAATTTTTTTTTTTTTTTTTTACAACGAATATCCTGAGAGCTTAAATTTTTACAACTTCAACGACGTCGTTTTTTCGTTAATTCGGCATATTTGTAGCGAAGGCTAAAATTAACAAGTAGGTGCATGTTAGAAAAGATTTGTGCCTCAAAACTTTCTAAATATATTTTGAATTTTGTATGGAGATAGTATTTTATAAGAGGCGTTGTTATTTTATAATTTTATAGTATCAAATATTTTATTAAAAATATCACATTAATTATCATATATGGATAACGTTGACGATTCGTATTAAATATGAGACTTTTATGTATCTTTTTATTAAAATAATAAGCCGCCTGAAATTTATATTTTTTTTAAAATCAGTTTGTGATATAACTTCAAAGAATTTTGAATGTGCATCGTTTGATTTTATCAAAATTCAATGGAAATACTTTTAATTCTTTTTATTTTCATGCAATTGCTTCAGGCCTGCACGAGATGTTTCGTTTGTAGTTAATTTGCTGTTATATGTGCTACTCTCATTTGAAAAAATATATTTTGGTCAATTGAAATTTCGTTACTTTAGAAAATTTTTTACAGAAGCCGAAAAATTGAGTAAGTAATGATTAGTCCGCACTAAAAAGACTTTAATAGAGATTCAATTATATTTTGCCTGTGCAGGCTTTCTATCTTGTTTATATCTCTTCTACGACTAATCTAAACCTGTGCAAAAGTCCGTATTACTAATAATAGAAGCTCGTAGAAAATTCTATTCCCAACTAAAGTCGGTACAATGAAGGATTTCTATATCACCTGTATGATGTAATATTACATGAGTCCATCACCGTTGAAAACTTGAAATACTTTAGTCAAACTTTATGAAAATAAAATCTGTCAAAATCAGTTCGAATCAAAAAATGTGCGCCCCTTAGTCAACAGCCACAATTCACACTTGCTACTGACACAAACCATGTGGAGCACCCTAGCCAAAAAAGCTACTATCATTCAAAACCTGCAACTCCCCAATCACAACCTTGTGACAACCTGTGTACGCAACTCAACCATCCACAACTACGACAGAAACGCAATCCATAAGCAGACTCCAAGCCAAACCTGACCCGAAAAAATAATATAAGTCTTGAGAAATTATACCCCAAAATTGCCATCACAATTTCAGAAAATACCGAATATTTCGAAACCCATGAAGTTTAGAGAGGCAAATCCCAACGAAAACACTCCTATTCTGATCGCAGAATTTGAAAACGAAAATATTATAAACAGGTTGTTATAACCAAAAAAACACAACCCCGATTCATTCCGCGCCTCCGGTTATTCTGCATATCACGAAAACAACCCTAAAATGTACAGTCAATAACTCTCCATCCAGCCCTGAAAGAAAAGCTTGCCAAAATCCAGCCGTTCAGCCACAATTCTCCGTGTCGTATAACGTGGTCAACCCTACAATTAACTTAAAATTAAAAGTACCAAGGAAGTAAGGGTTAATAAAATTTAAACTTTAATATGCTATACCTATCAAAATGATCATCAACGAGTAACACTGTAGTCAATTTGGACTCGGTTGGAATTTTTTCAAAGATAATAGTTAGTAGGTTCTAAAACAAATTTATTAAGACAAAAGACGTTTTATTTATGAAACGCATACGATTAAGTTTGACTTTTGTTTTAAATTTAAATAAAATACACAGCAGGTATTTTATTATAATGTAGCGCGTCGCGTCTTCAAATAATTGAAAAACTTACAGGACATTAATAAACATTGTTTTTATAAACAAGAGGTGTTATTTAGTAATCAAATAAATATTCAAACGCCGCGTTATTACAACCCTAACTAAATATTATTTTATATAATTTATTTTTTAGTGCAGGCACTGAGCCCCAAACCTTAAGCACCTGAACTGATTTTTACTCTATGGTCATTGTAAAAGTGAAGTTTTTTTAAATTCGTTAAAGCCATAGATAGCCTTCGTGTAAAAATTTCCTGTTTCTGAAGTATCGACTGGAGAATTGCTCCGAAACTCGCCCGAATTTTCCCGATTTTTGTATTTATTGGATCAAAAGTACTCTAGTAAATGTTTTTATCCAAGTAAGGAACAAATTCCCCATTGAAAGAATTTTGCTGAATATTTCCTTATATGGGATAATTTGTTGAAAATTTGTTATAAGGAGCGATTCTGGGGATTTGGAGATATTTCCAAAATTATTAATTTAATATTCCGATGAGCTGAATGTTTAAGTTTTTGGATTCCAATTACCTTGAATAATCTTAAGACACAAAAATTTGGATCTTTTTGATGGAGTGACAACTTTCTGAAATATCGACTGAAGAAATTTAGTTTATGTCATATCTCCAGAGCTAAATAGATATACATATAAAATAGAATTTAACCCAATGTTTTCATTTTTAAATAGTCTTTATCTCGTTGGTAATATGTATTTTTTCTAACAAAAATGATTTTTTGGAAGCCTCAAATAAAGTAGATCGGTTTAGAAAAAAAATAATTAAAAATGTACAAAAGCTCAGGCATTCGTTTTTCAAAAAATATTTTTTTGTGATCATTTACGTGTGTCATTATGTGTTTAGAATATCCGAGTATATCCCATTTAAATTTATAAGCAATAAATTACAACTTAATTTAAAATTCATTTATTATTACACTTTAAATAATTATTATTTATGGGTAATAATTTTTATTAAAAACAAGTGAAAACAAACAATTGACTGAGTTAATTGTTGAAATACCATGTATAGTCAGTATTGATTTCTTTATCACATTACATATACCAACATGTGACACATACATAACTGATAATCAAGAATAGTACATATTATAAAATTTCCGCCCTAATTGTCGCCCTCACGGGTAAACAGTGATGTTTACGAAAAAATGTTTCAAACTAAAGTTGTTTAATTTTTGATAAGGAACATTTTTTACATTTAAACTTTTATTCTATCTCTAACGGTTTACAAGATGGGTACTACGGACCCATGACCCAAGTGACCCATGTTGCTCATTTACGAACTTGACCTCACTTTTTACGTCCTAAGCACATTGTAAAAATTTCAACTTGATATCTCTTTTCGTTTTTGAGTAATCGTGACCACAGACGGACGGACGGACGGCCGGACGGACGGACGGACAATCGGAAATGGATTAATTAGGTGATTTTATGAACACCTATACCAATTTTTTTTTTGTAGCATCAATATTTTTAGGCGTTACAAACTTGGGACTAAACTTATAATACTATGTATATTTCATATATACATGGTATAAAAATATGTAAACTAATATTTTGTTTACAATATAAATTAGATAATATTTATAATTATCATTTCGTTCAAGAAAGTCTTTTCATTGTAATTATAATAGATGATCCATGTAATATATACATATAGGGTGATCCTCTAAAAATCATATCGCTAAAATCATAATAAAAACAGTTCCAGTACTCAGTACAAGGCCCTTTTTTACAAGTGATTACTGACGAGGAGAGTAGGCGCTATAACAGGGAAAGAATATTTTATAAATGTTTTATTAAAACCTTAAATTTTCGTAAATTGTACCAAGTAAGAAATATTTTAGGTTTTAGTATAACGAAAGTATAAACGAAATCTCTCATTGTTATTATTTCTTTGTGAAAAGGATTGAGGGCTAGTCAATATTAGAATGAACGCCTTTTATGATCGCAAAAGTTAAAAAAACGAAGTGACCAATCAGAGAAGATCACAAATTGTAAGTTATGCAAAACAAAAATACAAATTTGTTTCATTTTTATGCAAAATGAGTCTCTTTTAAGGTACGAGTAATTCGGAACTGTGAAAGCTTTTACTTCTTGTTCATAGATGTGTTCAATACCTCGTACAATATAGTGCGTGAATATATCTTCAAAATAATTTTCCTTGAAAGTACGTAAGTGCCACCATGTCATTGAAAGTACGTAAGTACCACGGTGTCACAAAAAATGCACGTGTTATACCATTTTGAGTACTATAACTATAAAATTATATGTGAATCATAGTAATGACACTTAGAATCTTTTACACCTTGCGGTTATTTTGACTTAGAGATATGTGTGAACTGCTAGTGTTTTTGATTTTTCCAGATTTTAGAATCGTGTGGTTAAAAGGACACATAGTGTGCAAATATTTTATAATTGAAGATCTCTACTTTATTTTATTTTTAAACAAACAAAAGGATGTACATAACGAGATTATGAAGATAATAACTCCAAAAATAGGAATACATCTTTTTTATAAATAATTTTGCGGGTATTGCTTTTGTAAGTGAAGTCTCGACAGTTTTAGACAGTTACATTATTGTATAACTAAATTATAACATTGAAATTAACTACTTTCCTCCTCGAATACCAAAATTGCCAAAGTTTTTTGATTAATTAATATTAATTAATCTTATTCAACAAATAAAATAATAAAATATGGTGGAGGCGACGTGAAATACATAGTTTTTATATCCAGTCAAATAAAGAATAAGAAAAAACAAGATTAGCCGAGGTCGATTTGAAATAAAAAAAGTTTGTCCACTGTTACTATTAAATATAGAATACCGTTTGCTTTAACACAGCCAAAGGATGTAATTCCGGAATGGGTTCTTGTGTCTATGGAAAAGTGCGTTTAATTTTGGTGAATCAACTCTGTATCATCTTAATTTCTGTTATAGACAGCCATGAGTATGTAGATATATGGTGTGTGCTTTAGGTTATTTGAATATCTTGTTATAAAATAAAAGAAATATTCATTATTACATATTTTTATGATTTAATAAAAGATTTATTATTATTAGACATAAAAGAATTTAAGTAGGTTATATTATTAGGTTAAAAAATAGAATATGTAGCCAAGCCTATATTTATTTAATTACGTATTTTAAAAATGAATAGAGGCTTTATTACCTATATGTATTAAGGCACGAGGATATAAATTTTTCTAAAGTTAAAGTATATGACGTGTAAGAAAGTACACTTTGGGGGATTCAAATGGCCCACCCTGTATGTAAAAGTAGACTTTAAGTAATCTTTGAAAATTCGTAGGACGAATTTTTTTCTTTTCGTCATGCTATTCTAAAGTTTGTACAGCCTAGAGTTCAAAAAATAATACATTCGACTTGAGTTTGACAATTTTGACTTAGACAGCAAAAAATAATACTCCTGACTTGAGTAAAAAAATTACTTATTGAAATTTTCAATATTGATACAGCACCGTAAGAAGTATTGGGAGTAGCCACGATTTTAAATTGGACAGATGAGTTGTACGATTCCTGGGAGTCTCAAGGATACTATTCAATTCACAGATCTCATTCTGATTATTTTGAATACTTTACTGTCTTGGTCCTTGTGCTGTCTCTCGCCAGTATACCTGATTATTTTTATGGCTAAGCTTAACAATTTTTATTAAAGCGGAAAAGATTAAAAAATTATTTTCGGAAAATTCCTTCACGTAATGTTTTGATATTTTCGAAAAATTAGTCTCTTCATGCGGTGAGTTTCAAAATTATAGATAGTTTATTGATGTACTTACTTGTGTATTACATGAAAAATGTTTTTTACTTGGTCCCGTACACCGATATCCAGGTGTACATTCACGTCGTTGTGTTGATACCCCACCACCACATGTTCGAGAACATTCACTAGGTCCACTCCATGGCCCCCATGGCCCTTCTTCGCGCTCATCTCTACCCGTGTCAGTTACATAGCTATCTGGTAAGTATAATCCTGCACCTTGTTGTCTTTTGAATCTTAAATGTAGCGATTTAAATCGATTCGCTTCAATAAGATTCTCATCTGTTATATTCTGTAACAAAGAAAAATACGTAATCAGTAAAGAAAGATCCTAGGAACCTCAAATATTGAAATTTAGTTGAATATTAAATAAATCTCATTAAATTAACTATCATAGTTAGTGTTTTTACCAAAAAGGTTTTCATTTTTATGCACAGTTCTTAATTTTGGTATGATTTTAAAGTTTCAAAGTTGAGGAATATTGATAAAATGGATAATGAGATACATGTTAGCTATATTTTTAACAAAAATTATTCTAACGGTTTTATAATTAGATTATCATTCGAAGCTCCTTTTTAGTTTGACAAATACAATGACTATTTCATTTTAATCTTTTTTTCTACAACCATTCGTCAATACTTAAAACAGTAAATAATCGATTAGCCTTAAATTTCTGTAATGCAACCCGTTAAATCGAATATAAGAAATAATAAAATTATTTTAACGTATAAGTATTATTGGAATGCGGAATTGTAAAACTTTATTTAATATGATATTTATATGGTTATTAACTTTAATGTTCATCGTGGTTTTAAACTAATTTAATTGTATTAAATTAGAAAAAGTGCAAATGAGTGTCTCACTTATAAATAAAATTTGTCTGAACATGAATATATTATTCAGACGTCTATCAAAAACTTCCAGTACATTTTGTACTAAAGAATGTATAGCGGCTTTTTACACTCTGGAAAATTTAGAAATGTTGACGCGATGATTAAGCATTTTCAATTCATAACATCGAACAAATTGTTTTACTCTTAGCTTAAATCTGCTCTCCGCTCCCACCATAATTGTATAAATTGTATTAGAAATAGAATTAGAAGAAGAAGGTAAAAAAAAGTTATTTACTACATTAACTGATAGGGGGTAATCCAGAAGTCGAATTGGCCATATTACCCATAACAATGTAAAACTGGACTTGATACCATGCCAAAATTTGAAAGTGAAATTCAAATTGATTAAAAAACGAAGAAAAGCAACCAAAGATTGCATTCATAGGTTGCCCATTTCCTTTTAGCAAAAAGTAAGTTTATATGTAATCTATATGGTGTTTACCAGGTAGGACGTCACTTGTGGGTATATTCTTCCTCTTTGTTTAATTAGAAATTTTAAACATAAGATTTTTAAAAATCAACTTCACTTTTCTATTCGCGAAGTGAGAAAAAAAATTTAGCTCGATCCCTTATTAGGGATAAATATCTTGCCTTTTTAAATGTTTGTTGAAAAATGGACAAAATTTATTTTAATATTTTGTAAATTTTAGTTTATAAAAATTTGACGAATTGTGTTTCGCTAAAGGATGTAGAAATCTCGCACTCAGCTCTAAATAATTTAAGGAAATTATAATACAATAATATTGCGTGTATTACAAAAAAAAAATTGATATTTACAAAACATTATTTAATAAAATAAATATTTATTATTTTATATATTTAAAACAGTAAAATAAACTGTAATAAAATAATATTTTTGTTGAATGCAATTGACATGTTTTGTCAACCAGAAGTGTTGTGTGTTGATTCATTAATTAAATGATTACTTCATTAATAAAATCCATTAAATAAATTAAAAAATTATTTTATTATGCAAAAAATAAATACATGACTCACGAAATGAAATACTACTTTAATGTAAAATGCTTATTTAAAATCTGTATTTTAATTTTAAGTTATCATTATTTTAGACACGAAGTGTCTTTTCTGTGAGATTGACCGTTTGAATATTTTTCGAGGAGCTTTTGCAAGTCAGTTTCAATCAAAACTCAAGTTTAAAATCCATACTAACAGTATTGAACTGAGAGAAAATAGACCAATTTTATTGGGTTATTTTGAAAGAAAAATTTTTGATACATCAAAGTTAACAATTACCAGAAAAAACGTTACCAATTTCTAGTATTTATAAATACAATAAATAATAATTTAATAAAATTTTAAATAGTTTTAATTAATTGTGATTTATTATTTTGTTGGAAGATGTCAGCCAATAACTAATTTTTGTAGTAACTGATAATTATTATGTTCTCTATTACACTTTAACTGTTGAAAATATTACGATAGCAGCAGATATTTTTTTGTTGAAAGTTTACAACAATTGTTGATACAATTGAAAGTGTTTTCGTTGGTGTTGACTTTATTAGAATGCCAGCCTATGGAGAGTACTGTTATGGAATTGTATACCACAGAAAACAGATTTACAGTATTAAAAAATTATCATCACTGAAGAAAGCCTAAATGAGCAACAAGTAACATATCTCTCTTGAAAAAATATAAGATTGTTACAAGAGAGTATAAATTAAGACTTAGGTTCACACTGTTGCTGAGTTGATGAATATTGTAGTCGAAATACGTATTTATCAAACAAAAACACCCGAGAAAGTAGAGAATTTTTGAGAACCAGCCTTAACGAGGCTACTACAAAGTCTCAAAAGTATAGTAAAAAGTTAAAATTCTTACGTATACAAAGAAAGTGGTCTACAACATAGATACCTTAACTCTTATAAATCCCAGTGTGACTTTGTTTGATTGATTGTTTGTTACCATTTCATACAACACCCATTGAATGAATTTTGATGAAACATCACAGTATTATAGCTTAAAGGATTCATCGGAATAGCTTATGAGCTTTAATGTAGTTACAGGGATTATATAAATATATATTCTAAACTACGGCCTATACTTAATTGGATTGATGTAATGTTGGTGCTTAGAAGTGGGATAACCAGAGGAAGAGGGTAGAAGGATAGATTGTCGTAGGTTTGTCTTAAAAATTATCTCTATCTCTATCTGTATTGACCAAGGACCTGAATTAAATAAGTTAATCGTTGTTTTTTCATTTTTTCATGTGTCGACGGACAGCCTGAATTGATTGACAAAATCTGCGAAGCTGTGGGTAAAAGTGATAGGTTATGAGAAAAATTAGTCTCAGAATTTAATGCAGAGGTTAAAAGTGTCTAATTTACTTTCTCCTGTTTGAACGTATGTAAAATAAGAGTGTTCGGTAATTTTATAGCGTAAAATGTCATTGCCCGATCTCATGTAATAATGTATATACCATAATATTGAAAATTGTTATCATTTGTTTAGATTAACTGAGTAACGAGAGTGCGTCAGTCAGTATAAAATATTATAAGTACAAAAAACGAATAACTACAATATGCAACAAAATCACTCAATTTCGTCAAAAGTTTAACATCTCTATTTGAAGTGAAATTTTAAAAATTTAAAAAACCTTCGACAAATTTTTCGGGTACGAAACCCTAAAGTCGCATTTGAAACATAGCTAAGAACACTCTCCGTTAAATCACCTTGCAAACGAAACCAAAAAATGTCACAGACAGACAGAAGACACACACACATAGCGGTCAAACTTATAACACCCCCTTTTTTTAGTTCGGGGGTGAGAAATATGGTGGTTTCTATAGTGAAAGGGGCTAACTAACTTAACTTGTTTCAGCCTGGCGTCAAGAGATTATTATATCTACAAAGATTTATATTTTCGCTTCCCTACATTACACAGCCACGTGTAACATTTCTTTCCAACTTAGAAAAAAGATGATGATCCACGGCTGATAAAACGTTCATGAAACATGACTGATCAAATTTACATCAAATTTGTTTGGAATTAACCGTTAATTGTTTGTGGATCGTAAAAATATAAACAAAAATAATGAAACTCAATAACCAAATTTACCTAATAATTTTTTTATGATCTTTTGAAGTCGGAGCCAGCAAGTTAATTTTTAGTGCCGACTTAAAACGGCCATTGTTTTAAGAGCTATGATTTAAGATAGTCTAGTAGCCAAGAATCAGGAGATATTTTTTGATGGGTATAAATTTTTCTGTTTCTGTGGTTAAAGATCAAAACACAACTGTATACTTTTGAAACAAACAATATTTTTGCAATAATTTACAATATGTGATTCATGAATTAAGTGAAGGAAAACAATAAAACCCAATTTAATAGGTTGATAAATTATTTGGTTGACATTTGTATGACGTATGACTATGAATTATTACATCTTTATAAATTAAATACTTATGTTGCGATGTTGTTGAAGAGACATGTCGAGTGCCGACAATATTATAGCACATTTACAATAGAATTGCGGAGTATACGCGCGCTTATTATGACAAATTATAATAATTAATGATTATACAAAATATTATTATGATAGACATGTTTGTACAGAGTCTTTCAAAATGACTGGCATGTTAATTTAAATATTGTCTAAATAGCAAGCTAAAGTTCAAGTCTTCTTATTCTTTAAAAGGATGCAAATGCAAGAATTACAACTACAACAGCAAGTTTTTCTTCAAATTTTGTAGAGCAATTAAAAAAGTAATCTAATCACTACATCGCCAAATATTCTTAAATGGAGGGAACACACAATATAACTCGACGGTTACCTTCTAGTATTGTTTATAAATATAACCGTCACAATTTTTAGCAATTATGATAGACTGTGATTTGAAATGCAGAAAAAATTATTGAAAGAAAAAACTTACTGTTTGATTTACTTAAATTACTATCTTTTTGAAATCTTCTGCCTAAAAAACGTATCTTGAGTATTTAATAATTTTATAAATTTCGGGATTGACTTTTTAGTTTGTTTCGTTTCTTACTGATCCAGATTCTATGCCTGGTTACTAGAATTAAACTTGATTACTAGCGACTACATTCGAGTAATCGGCTATCCCAAGGATGGATTATCTGTAAGGCAAACTAGGTACGTGCTTAGCAATGCGAGGTTACAACGGACCCCCGTGTAGAAGTTTTTTTAAGAAAGATGCTTGTTATTATATAAGTATTAGATAAAATTTAGACTATATGGCCGCTACCCGGGTGCCAATGAAGTGTTTGCCTAGGATGCTCATGATATAAAATCGGCTTCTGGGCTCCCCGACTGTCTTATGTGGATTCGGTACGCGAGTTATTTGCTTATTATTTAAAAAGTTGATATCTTTATATTTTTGAGAGATCAATAGGATTTATATACCCCTCTCTGGGTGCCGCCTTATTAAACTTGGTGACATTGTTTACTATTCCTTTCTCTCATTTAAGGCTGTGTATCAGATTATTAGATATATTTCGTATTCTACTCAGGGAATAGAAATAAACCCACACACTTCCTATAAAAAAAACTAAAGAACTTCATAGCGGATATTCTATTTGCACTTGACTTACTTATTATAATAAAGGTATTTGTATCCAAAACATTTTAATTAATTTTTCAGAGATGCGTAATACAATATATGAATTTTTTTTCCTAATTTTAAATTAAACTTATTTTGATATCCATCAATTTTTAACACGCTTTTATTTATGCATCTATTTATTGATATAATAGAATCTTTGAACGTGATTTCCAACCTCTTTGAAACGTCGGATTGAATTGAAACTGTACACACCTATAAAAGGCCGATATGAAAATACAATAATATAATAAGTCTGTCCGATTATTCTGATCAGGATCATCAGGATTAACGTTCAACTAAAAAAAATCTTTAATGGTGGAAGCGCAGATAACATTCCATAATATTAATAAATAATAGTTCAAAAACACAAAAAAAGTTTTAAAGAAATAGAGTGATTAAGAAAAAAACTCTACTTTTACCAAAATTGCCAATAAAATATTAACAATAATTGAAATATAGCACCCCACCTTTTTTTACGATAAAGTTTTCTTTTCTCATTCATTCCATTCCTTTACTAATAGAAATTGTTTTCTACTTTTTGGTTCAGCTTGTTACAAAACCTTGTTACGTGTTTTTAAACTATTATTTTTAAATAACTAGTGCACTATCTATATAAACAGGCACTAACAAGGCTAGCAAGTGGTTTATGATAATATTGGTACTAAACGCACAATTATGCGGCGCTAAATGGCAGAAAAAAGCATTCCGCAATAAATTTATTATTGTATGGATTTAAAAAAAAAAAGTATTTTTTGGGCGCTGGTTGTATAGCGATTATAATAAATCTATTTAATGCGATATGAAACTATATCCCAGTGACCACCGCAATTCTTACATAAAATTATAAACTAAATCAAATTAAAAATTATGCATATTAATTTTATAATAATAATTAATAAAATTATATATATTAAATTATTAGAATTTGATATTATAATTTTTGTACTTACGTTTATAAAATAATGTCTGGATAATACTGTACTAAAGTATGTTGTTAATACAAATGTAAGCAGGGCCAGTGATCTGTAATAAAATAAAATAAATTATTAATAAAAATTCATTAAAATATTATTAATTACGATAAAAAATATTAGTTAATTGGATATTTTATACAACAAAATTATGTATTAGTGTGGGAAAACGTATAGAAATTCTTATTAAATTCAAAGTCAAAATTTTGCCCAAATAAAATTACTAATTAAACAAGTAGAAATAAACAATTATTGAAATACCCTGTTAAGGAATTGATATCAGTGCTTGCATTATTTTAAAAATGTTTAAATTTAGTTAAAAAATAATATCTTAAAAGTAGAATAAAAAGTATTTCCTCTTTTAGGTACACGTTTAACAAATTTTCATAAAATAAAGAGAGAATAAGGTGAACTATTTAAATTTTCAACTTTTCATATTTTATAGTTTTGGATAAATTGTTTTGGATAAATTTGTACTCTTATTTGAATATTATAGCATAAATATTGTAGACATTCATGTTTTTCCTCGATCAGGGTAAGGACAACTTAAACAAAATTTGGATCTAACGATTATACATTACGCTCCCCCAAAATGAATAATTATATCGTTTAACCTTCATAGTTATTATAAGTATCTCGCTCTATTAAGGATGTTCCAGCATGGTATTTGCAGTTTCTATGTTAAAGCAATGGTACAATTTTTTTTTCGACAGAATTTAACGAAAAATTAAATTTAAGAATTTAATAATGCTTACTATTAATTCCCAAAGTTTCAGAAATTTTGACCGTTTAAAATGGGAAATAATTATGCCAACGTCCCAATTTCGATTAATTTACGTCAAAATTAATATCTCGAAAGTGAAAATTAATTTCTAAATTTTTTTTTTAGAATTTTATTGTATAAACATTTTTTTCTACTTTTTCTTCAATATATAATAATATCATAAAAAATAGTTGGAGAGACCGGACATTTTACATGCTTTAAATGGGACATGACCCTCAAAATCGCGAACTTTGTCTTTAAATATCTCGCGATCTAAACGGTCAAAAATTATGAAATTTTAGGAATTCATAAATAAAGCTATTATAAACCCGAGAAAAAAAATTCGGCCAAATCTGTCGAAAAGTGATTTCATGCTGGTACTACCTTAAGTTAAACAACAGCAGAGACATCTATTTTATAAACCATAATGTAAAAAATATTGATTTACTTTCACTTTTCTTCTAATGTTTTTCTTTATAGTCATGTTACTTTTGCTATACACGAGTAAGAAATGTGAAAAACATTTATCAGGGAAACAGGAAAAACTTCAATTTCTCAATTGTTATGAATAGCTTGTACTATTTTCTTGCAGAAATTGTAATACTCGAAATGAAAAAGAATTGTTTTAAGTAAAATTTAAAACAAATGAATATTAAAAACATGATGACGACATCATACAATTTTCTTGTACAATTAGTTATAAAATGGACATTTTCTATAGAAAATCGAAATTTTTTGAAATCATCAGGTACGTAACTACAAGCAAGTTCTAAAAGACAGATGCAAAACTATATGTTAAAAAATTCATATACCTAAAAAAAATTCGTAGCGCAGGAGCTGCGTTAAGCAAATTCCCTCAAAGAGTGAAAAAATAACACATTTTTTTTAAATCGAATATTGCATTTTTATTTAAAAAACTAAGCATCTAGATAAAAAATTACAAGAGTACTTTTTTGCTTAAAACTGACCAAAAAAAAAAAAAAAATTATTTTTATTTTGAAAAAATTCAAAATTTTGTACTTTGGGCACCTCCCCGCCCTTTGTTTATCTGTCAATTTTTCTCATTAACGTACTTGAGACGTTTTAAATACCAAAACCCTTCTTGATACCAAATTTTATTCAAATCGGACTTAAATTGCGACCGCTAGAGAGGGTACACATAAAAACATAAATATATATACAACGTCAAAGAAACAAAAAAATCTCTTTTCCAAATTTGGATCTGAGGCCTAATTTGGGAGGTACGGGTATGGAAAAAATTGATACATTTGTTCATTCACTGACTATGATTCGATAACCCGTATCCAATGATAATCAGTTGATATTGTATTGTTGTATTTAAATAACGGATCAAGTGTGGATCTTTCTTTCTAAGTGAACCCAACAGTATGTATAGCGTATAAAAGTTCTATAAATATTGAAATCATTAAAATATATTTTATTTCGATTTAAACATTAACTTCCTTTTAGGTTTTAAAAATCTGAATCAAAACAAATGTCTTTGTATGTATGCAGACATCTAGAAGTAGAAGTAAGTACCCTTTTCTTCTGATAAATATTTTCTTTGTCTCCAATCCTACACAATGATTATTATTAAATACCGAGCATATAGAAATGTGTATTAATAAATCATCGAAGAAACCTAAATAAAATCAATTTAAAATAATATATAGTTTAGTTTTAATAATAGATAAATAAAGGAGACATTCTCGATCGACAATGCTTAAATTATTTATTTAAAAAAAATAAAACAAAATAAATAAAATATACTTTTATTGTTTAAAAGAAAGTTTGATGAACTGTGACAAAAATATATCACAGACGTTATACTCGAATGCAACAAAAATGAAATTAGTATTTAGAAAATATGTTTAATACTGATAGGTCGGTATTCAGTCCAAAAAAGGGTTGGAAATCTGATCTAAGTATCAGTAGTGTGGATTTCTTCAGATTCTTTATCTCTCTTTATAGAATCATTCAAGATTCTCTCTTCAAATCAACGATAAAGAGCACAAATTTATAAAAACCGTCAAAATTTGTACGTATTTTGGGTGGATTGTAAAATAATTTAGTGACAGATCAACAATCCATTTAATAGACCGCTAATCAGGATCTCTCAGTGTTTTATTGATAAAAATGGTTCTAAGATTAATTTAGGGCTTATAGCTTTAACACGCGCTATTAATTTTCCATATAATTACGAATCTAATGCAAAATCTTAAATTCCATACAGTACATTTCAAAACTATCCACCTTTAATAAATTTTGACCAGTGATTAGTGTTTTGTGTGAAAACAATTCGATTTAGATATAGGCGGGGAAGTTCAAAAATGGTATTTAGGGAGTTTTATGTTTCATCTCTTCAGCCTCCGCCATTTTCAATTTTCAAATGGCCCAAAATTGCGATACTTCGAATTATTTGAAAGGGCACAGCAGTCTCTATTCAACCATGATATAAAAATGAAATCGATCGATTTATTCTTAAGATAAACTTCACAAAAAATGGAAGATAGTAAATCTATTATTATTAGCAAACATTGTGGATTGGATATACTGTTGACTTAAATTACAGTCATAAAAAATTATTTTATGACATGTTCGAAAAGGCGACCATTATTTTGCTAGACAAAAACACACCTTTCGAAAAAAGAATGTATTTTATATATCTTGCTAATAACTATGGATTTCATATCTTCCATCTTCTGTGTAGCCTATCTTAAGAACCAAGAAAACCTAAGACAGGTCTATCGAAATTTTTAATTTTCAGAATTATCTAGAGTTGTTGCTGCAAGGAATCCCAACAATTGATTAACATTTATCTTGAGTTATTGGCGAATAATAATATAGTGCTTAGTATTTAAGTATTTATTCAATAATATTTACTTTTAAGAAGTTTAATATAATTATACCGATATAATTAAACGGTAATGTCCGAATAACCTTAACATTTTAATAATTGGTTTACCTTTTGGCTAAGTTATATAAAAATAGAAATCATAGGTTAATTTTATAACATGCATGTAAAAAGAACCATAATTTTATCTAATTTAAATTTGTTCCGGCGGTTATTAGATAGGTACCCAGTTACTTACTTCGTTAGAAATAATAAAGTTGTTTTTTCTTATTGTTTTATTGACCTAATTTAGATGACAAAAAATGATATCAAAAATATTTTTATTTCATATTTAATTGAAGATGTTTTTTTCATGTATTTTTTTGTAAATTTGACTTTCTAATTTTGACAAAATGTTCAAAACGAGATTATTGTTGAGCTCAGATAATGTAAAAATATTTTTATAAAGAGCATCTATCTTACAAGCTTATGAATTTATATAGTTATGTATCTTGTTAGGACTTCATAATAACGCTTTTCATCTCACGGGACTGAAAAGACAAATTAAATTATTCAGATAGATGAACAGTAAAAGACCAATCTCACGATTCAGAACATGGGCGGATAATTCATGGTCGAATAATTAGAAAAAAGCATGCTTGCGCGATTTATAATAAATTCGAAATCAGAAATTTATCTACGTTATAGCTGGAGAGCTGAGTGGCTTTTTTGAGTACAAATTTGAGGCACATTGAAAATATTAAAGTTGATAATTTGCGAATGTGTGTATGGTGAACTCGACAACCTGGCTGGTTCATAGGTCACTAACGCCCCCAACCTCTCAGCTAGGTTTTCGATTTCACAAATATGTACTCAAAAAAGCTACTCAGCTCTTAGACTATTATATTTAGTAAGCACTAAAGAGACATGAACTATGTTCTATCTTGAGCCAGAGATCTCAATAAATAATGAACCATTTCTTTTCTATTTTCAGGCAAGGGTTATCCATTTGCATGCAAATATTCACATTTAATAGAGATTCGTAAAGCTTAAATATCTTCGAATTTCCGAATCCAAAGTCAGTTAATTTATCTTTATCAAAAGCTGCTCTAGCACATTGTTTACAAATGAAAAAAAAATTCTTTTTTCGATCACAACCAGTGGATATTAGCCACCATTTTGTCGGGAGGTGGCTACTCGGGAGTTGGAAAATTTATGTTGGGAATGACAATGAGGATCAATAGAGGGGTGAAGTCTAAGCAAAAAGAGACATTGAAATATATTTCGAAAAGTCAAGTTATTTTCGATTGAAATTCGGAGTATTTAACATCAAATAACTGAAAAATTTGTAAACGTTTTTTGGAAAAAATATATCATGCATTATTTAATACAGTATAAAATGCTATGAAAATGAAAATTTTCAAGTCATTTGTATGAAAATTGACGAAGTTATAATGAAAACAAAGTTGCTCGTACCTATCTGTTTATTTTTGTTTTATTCAATACAAAAATTGCTGAATAATACCACGGGATCTAAAATTAATGCTTGTCGCTTTCCAAATAACTTTATATGGGTACTGACAATATGCTCAAAAAGTTTGAGCAAATTCAGATATACCTACATTTTTTAAAATGTTGCAATTGAAATGCAAAAAAATATTTCGAAAAAAAATAAATAAAGTTAAGAAGGTAAAATATTTTGCTGAAAAAAGCTAAATTTTTTCTGTTTAAACTTTATTATTTTTCGAGTTATTTATCGATAATGCCATTTTTTTGGTATTTTTGGAAAACAATTTTTGAATTTAAATTGCAGTATTTCAAAAAATATATATCCCAAACTGCTAGAACTGCTTTCCATTAATTGGTTGATCAAATACTATTAAATTATTTTTTATTAAGATTTTTTAATCAAGAATGATAGACTGTGGAAACAAGTACCTATGTAATCGTGAGTTATTTTAGAACACACCACATATTTTCTTAGAATAATTTTTATTTGTGTGTAAAAAAATCACTTCCTTTGATGTTTCTACTTTTATAACGCATTGTCGTTTACACATAACATGATTCGGTTAAGTGTTTTGATATCGTAATTGTTTTCAAGTGTTATTTATCATGTGTGTAACAAAATTACTAACTTTTGGTATATTTGCATGATAAATAATCGAGCGTAAATGATAATATAGTACCTATTCTGTACATTCCTTGTAGAAGTCTGTATTCTGAAAATACAATTGAAAAATAACTGTAAGGAAATTCAATGTTATTTTAAAAATAGAAGTAAGTTGCACCGCGTTTTATCAAGAGATAAGCGCAAAAATTTACGATCATTTCCTTGCGTAAATATCTTTTACTTTATTCACAACTATATTTCTCTTCTAAGTTTTTCGAAGAGAATAGAAACACTAAGTCTTATTGATTTTCTTCATGTATACTATATTAATTCTACTGTAGGCAACAAAAGTGATGCACACTTTAAAATATTTATAATTCATAAGTATTTCCATTCGAATAAGTTTTCGGCAAATTATCTACTGCAAAATTAATTTTGTTATAGATGCTTCTATTTTAAAAAATTTTTTAGAAGGCCGAAACAATTTAATACAAATTAATTGGAAATTTGAAAAGTCTACCTTATTTTTGCTGCCTACAGTATGTGGCACCCAGTGGTATGCGCACGCAGATCAGGAAGGAAAATAGGAAAATGTTATTTATGAAAAAATATATTTTAATACGGTAATAAATAACCTTGTATCGGGTCACAAAATATACTAAAGTAACATGTGAATTATTAGGAAAATATGTATAACATACAAATTCGACCAATGCTATCCTTAACCTTTTAACTACATTATCCTTTTAGTTTATCAGGAGGTTTAAGAGGCGGATTAAAAACATGCCTATAAAAGGTACACCCATCTGATTAGTGACTAATCATTATCTATGTTAATTCCCCTTATATTTTCATACCTATATATATATAGGGCTTAATTGGTTTGATGTGATTCGTTGGTGTACGATAGTTATAAACTTACGTTAGGGGTGCATATTTTATGTTCAATCAGTGTTGTATTTCACAAAATTCAATTCAAACGGAGGGTGTTTTAAGTTTGGAGCCTTATCTGTCTGCATCGTATCTCTAAAATAGATACAACGATTTCAATATGGTTTCTTGTATGCGGCTCGTTTAAAGGCCTGATTTGGAAGTGAAGTTTGATGGAAATCTGGTCAGTCAATTTCTGGTTGATGTCAGAATATGGTAAACAATGTATATTTAAAATCGTTCGTTTAAAAAACCAAGCTCGAACTTTTGAATAATCTTTTCGACACCGCTACCATGTTACTGCTGCATAGAGTATTTTCGAATTCCATTTAACAATCAAATAAATGGTGCAATAATTTTGTACTGGCATAAGAACCAAATTTGTCGCCCTGTTAGCTCAGTTGGTTAAGGCGTAACCAATTCCGTCTGCGGAATGCTTAGGGTAGCGGGTTCGATTTCCGCCGTCGTAACAAAATTAATTCAATAATTGTTGTGATGGGCTGGTGTAGTGCATGGTATATGCATGCAGGAGGGGCACTCAGCCTCTAAAATTGAGGAGCTGATAAATGAAATTATCAGCGGAAAGGTGGTAAAACACATATGATATCACAATGGGTCTATAGCCTAAGTGTGCCCTTTTAGGACAGCCAATATAGCCTAACCTAACCTAAGAACCAAATTAATGCATTCAATTTCATTTCGATCGGACACTGAGTTTCAATTTTTAAATTTATATACATTTTTACAATAATTAATAACGTTAATCCATTTTTTGATACAACATATGACTTTATAAATTATATACCAAATTAACAAATTCTTTCAAAGCCTGCTCTGGTTAAAATCGATATGAAAACATTTTAGATTCGACGCTGTAATACTATTTTAGGTATGGTATTTTAAATATTGCAACCCCATTTACATGAATATAATATGTTTGCCTAATACAAAGGGTATCTTCAAAAATACCTTCTTGAATTTATAAGTGTGAAAAAAGGTATTACGGGGGAAAAAGGATTATTACTTTTATTTTTTATATTAAATTTGATAATTAACGAAACTTTGATTAATCATAATTTATTTTTGTATACATTACATCTTTCTGTATACTTTATTGTATTCTTATCAGAAAAAAAAAAAAATTCAAAAAAAATACTTTTTAAGGGACAAGCTATTATTGTACCTACTAAAAAGTAGCAAATATAATTTTATCTATGAGTCACTCATGCCCGACTTTTAGTAAATGCTTCAGGCGCTCAATTTAAAATATCAAAAATGAATCGGAACGCCTCATCTACTCCACATGCCTAATTAATATTCGATTCATTCTTGATATTAAGCTCCTCAAGCTTTTACAAATAGTCGGGTATGAGTGGCTCATAGATAAAATTATTTTCTACTTTTTAGTACAATAAAAGCTAGTCCCTTAAAAAGAATTTTTTATTAAAATTTGCAATTTAAGACTAAAAAAAATGTATACTTATCAAATATTGTGGAAGCGATGGGAAAATCAGAACGCCACAACCTAAACATGTATTGTCATCCAAACTAAATGTTTGACAGACAGACATCGGGACAGGTGAATCTAAATAAAAGCTTATTATAAATAGACCGAATTTACAGTTCGTTTGATATGAAAGGCAGCGATATCCCAAACGAATCAAAATTTGTTTTGTTTTTTTTTTTCATGTCTTGACCTAGCTACATTTGAAGAAAATTTCTTAAATTGATATCAACTCTCTTCCAGTTAAAAATTTTTCGAACAATATATAAATATAGAAACAAGTGGGAGGAATAAAATATAGAATTTATATCGCCTTTTTTTCACCACAAAATTTTATTGTTGTTTCCGTTTTATACAAATTTTATCGTATGTATGCTAGGCTTCATACTCGTAAATCAGTGACTATTCAAACGGTTCGTTTAAAATAGGATTTGCAAATATTATGTAACCAAATTTGCCATGAAAAATTTTTATAATTTATGGGAAGTGTGTAGGTGTAATGAGGAATTTAATACTGACTGTTCAACATTTTATTAGATAAGAGCGTCCCTCCGGTAGTGATTTATTTTAGAGAATTTAAAATATATAAAATTCAATGAACAACATCTGATTATAGTCACTCCCAAGAGATTATTTTTATTAAGAAAATTATTTATTATTCTGTGAAAACTTAGCACAATTGATTCTAAAAAACTATTTCTAATAGACAAATCAATCTTTTGTCTCTGTTAACAGGAAATATTAAAAAGCATTATGCGCACAAATTTGAATTGTAAAAATTCCTTAGATTACATATAACCTGTTTATGAATTGTACTATAATGAAATGCCATCAAATATTAATAATATATATCATAAGTTTTATTTAATTCATAATCAAAATAAACATTTAAATTAAAGTTACGTTACCTTTTGTAAAGAAAATGGGAAATTGACAATTAAATTTTAGTTAATGTAGTTTTTAATCAATCAACATTAATTGTAAAAAAACAAAACAATAAATGCTACTGATTTGAAATAAACTGTTTCTCGAAATTTTTCAACTTATTGAAAGTTTAAACAGGGTAAATTTAGAAATTAACAAACCTTTATACTTAAAATTTATTTTTTAATCAGAAAAATTTATCAAAGAGCTAGAAAGTTTCATAAAAAAATTTTATTTTCTAAGAAAAATCTATTAAAAAATTAATAGAAGTTTTTAAAATTCCATTTCATTGAAATAAATTGTGAAAGTGTTAATGAAATTTTTCAAAAACTTTCATTATATTACATAATTTAATGACCTAATTGTAAATATAAGAATGGATTTGAGACCCCTATGGATAAAATTGATTGTCTCTTTTAATTATTATTGAATATCTACACACGCACTCATATTAATTATTAATAGCTTCAATCGTGAAGTTCGATTGTATCGTGATTAGATTGGTGGTCTTAAGTTCTATAATCCATGTGTTATAATTTATGTTAAAATAATTGTACTTTAGTCCAGTCAAAAAATATTATCGTTCAAGGCAAATGGTAGGAACGCAAGCTGGCAAAGTTTTCGAAAAATTGTTTGCGCTCTTGCATAGTAAACTAATTCTATAGCATTCTTTAATTATCAAATCAAATCATAATAAATTAAATCATCTTTTCCGAGAAAGGAAGTTATGGAATGAAACTGATTTAAAAATAGTATATTTTATTATATACGATCCCTTTCGCCTTACCGAGCAATTTTATCTAAACTTTCTAAGCAAGACCGTAAACAAAGTTTTGAAAATGAAATTTAATTTATTCAGGGAATAAAAGGAATTGAAACATTTATTACTTCGTTAATCCATAATAACCTTTCTAAATCTTTTTTAAGTGATAAAAGTGATAAAAGACGGCTTAGATTTCGAAATTTTAATGCCCCATTAGTCCGATCAAATTGAAATCTTTCCAAAATTCAGTTATAACATATAAAATAAAGTTTAGACAAACTAAATAAAGGTGTACATAGAAAAAAAATTAAAGTAAATTTCATTTTAATCCAAGTAAATTTTTATCTTGAATTCAAACGAAAAAAAATATTTTCTTGAAATAAAAATATTTGCTTCGAAAATCCAATATGGCAATTTACAAAACTTCATTCCTTTATATGAAACTATTCAATTTCCCTTACAGTAGTGAAAAATGTCCGTGTAAATATAACAACATCCACATTATAGCGTATTTTTGGCTCTAATGACCGACCTAATATAGACAAATAATACCTTCAATCTTATCGTGATTAAATTGGTGGTCTTATAAGTTCTGTATGTCCTCCATGATCCATGTGTTATAAGTTATGTTAAAACAATTATTATTTATATCTTTGTATAAGTTAATATACAATATTATTATTATTACTATTATTTCAATCGCAGTTCATCATGATTGTTGCGTGTCAAATAACCAAACATATTTATTACATAGAATATGTAATACTTATTATTTATTAAATAATGAAATGGAATTTTAAATATAAATTCTTAAATGCATTTATATATGTTATATATTAATAGAACAGTATTGAAGTTAAGATGAATGAAAGTATAGTGGCTTCAATATTCTTGGATTAAAAATGATAGTAAAAGAAACCCATACAAGATGATTTCTAAAAATATATTAAAATTACATAGATTTAAGTCACTGGCGAGTGTATGTATTCTGTATAACTTATTTAAAAGCTTGCAGCTTAACTTGCTTTATTACCCATCTACTATAGACTATCATATATTAGTTTAAATTTCTAAGAGATTGATGGTAAAATTTTAAATTCTTATACAATTTGATTAACAAAAGGCTGGCAATGGAAACTTTTCTTTGTCCCTAATAGACACGTTCATTTGTTTAATTGTTTGAATATTTAGTAAACATGCACACAAAAACTGTCAATTCTGTGGGCAAAATTCAATATTTTGACCAAAGTATCCAAACTACTTTTTGTTTAAGAAAAAAATCGGCTAAAAACAAAACATCGTTTTTAACAATGATTCTTGTACTAAAATCTCATTCAGCACGATGGTATACGATTTTTTTCCTTCAACAAAAAGTCGAATGGAAATTTCGGGCAAAATGTTGAATTTTGTTCAGATTTTCGAAAATTTTTTTCTTTCTATAATTTTTTTTATTTTTCCTAAATGTTTCTACTCCCTATCTTTTATAGTTTGGGAGAAAAAAGACGGGTTAACAGTGATCTTTACGAAAAAAGTTTCAAACAAAAGTTGTTTATTTTTATATAAGGAATATATTTTATGTTTAAATTTTCTTTACAAGATGAAATTTTGCGAAACATCGTAAAGCTTGAAAAAATAGACGAACTTCGAAAAGCTGTAGCTCCGAAACTATTGGTTCTACAAAAATTGTTGCAAATTTAACTTTCTTTAAAAATAAATACTACAGTTTTTGATGAAAAAAATAGTCCATCTAGGTCAAAATTTAAAAAAACTGAAATAAGATCAAAATTATTGAGATTTTTCTTATTTTTCGGCATGATCCGAGCTTTTGCCGAGGTCGAAAACTTTTAACATTTCTTTTACATACCATATCAAAAAAACATACATACGTGATTTGATAAAAGGTTCACCCTCTTTTCATGGATAATTAGATTGTTTCATTATATATTATATATTATATTCTTATTATTTTATACACTGATAATCAGAATTAAGTAAAAGTTAGTTTTCAAAATCACAATATCTTTTCAAAATTTTGGAAACCAGAATATACCTCTCTACTGCTACAGTGGTTACTTGAAACCACTGTATACATTACCTTTAAAATAATACAAATAACTAGTGGCATTTTATTACTTTAGACATATTTTGTAAAACAATGTGCAGTGCAGTCAGTGCGTGCGTATGTATGGTCAAGTGACTGACTAGCCGACTAGCATTATAGCACAATTATTAACTAACATTGTATAATAGCTAATAATAATAGATCTTTAATAAGATAACAACATACATTATAATATTATAACATGGTGTATCTTTTATTAATGTTATAAACAAATTATCTACATACATAGATGAGATACTATTAATAAAAAACTATAAATAATATGATTAATTAATTAATTTTCTATTCTATTATTTTGTTGTGTCTCATAAATTATTTAATTTTAATTAATTTATTGTTATTTATTGAATGAATTTTTAATTAAATTTATTGTTGGATGTACTATAGTAAAACTTCGATTTCTTCAACTAGCGTTGAAGTCGTGCATTATGCATTTCATCCACTGTACATAGAGTAGTATAAAAATCTGGTCAAGAATATTGTTTTAACAATTCTATTAAGTGGTAAGTGATAAGACCAAAATCAAGACAAAAAAAAACCATGGGTGGGTCTGATGCGACCCTTGAGATCCACACGAATAACTTCCCAGTATAATAATAAATTATACAAAAAATAAAAAAAAACTCGACCAACTTATAGTGACCAGGAACCATAATGACCAGGAACGTACGTACGAACGTAAACACACGCATGCCTTATCCTGATCTTGAAAGGTAATGGTATGTTGAAAATTTCGATAATCGGACCCATTACAATAACTTCCTTCCTATACTGGGAAATTAATAAAACAAAATTCCCAAAGTTTTTTTGTTTTTATCGTCGTTATCTGTAAAATGATAACTAAATTTCCATTGTCGATATCTTGGAAACTAAGTCAGTTCTCGCCAAATATTATTCTTGATTTTCTTCACTTATTTTTTCGTCTTACAAATCGCAATGGAATCTTTACACAATAGATTTTCATGGTGAAAATTATATCCCAAAACCTTTTTCTTCTTTATTTTATAACAAAAAAAGTGAATTTTTGATTTTGATGCAGGGAAGATCTCCATTGCATCACGATAATGTACTTTTTTGCATCCGTGTCGAAGTTAACTGGAAAGTTCGTGCTTTAGACATACCTACTTTTTTCAACAAATTTAACCACAGGTGTATGTATGTAAAAATTTTAAAGTTTTTCATTTCTGACTGCCGTAGATTATAGAAAAATGAATTAAAAGTAAATATTTCTATTGTAAAGTTTGATTTTAGAGACGTTTTGAGAGACGAAAATTCATTTCCAGCTTTGTTTCTGTAGTAGCACGATTGTAATAATTATTAGGTACATATTTAATGAATATGGCCAATATAATTTGTACAACCTTAACGTTCTAAACTTAAAAATTCTTTTTCAAAAAATTATTTGAAATAAATTTCAAAGAAAACGAGTCTTTTTAGAAAGTTTTTTCCTTCAGTTTTTGTTAATATAGTTACATAATTATGAGTTTATCAAATAAATGTTTTTGAAGTTTTATTATATCTTCGTTTTTAAAAAGCATATGGACACGTATACCACTTACATATCTTCTATTAGGCTGTAATAAAACAAGTCAAGGTAAACGAATTATCATCATTAAAAATCGTTATTTAAATTTGTAGCAGGCCTATATGTCGTCTTTATATCTAATTAAATACAAATAAAATAAACAAATTATGTAATAAAATAGAAGAAGATACTTTGAGAAAAGGTTTTTATAAAATTTTTAATTAATTTAGTTACTTAAAAATTGATTTAAAGATTTCAATTATTGAAGGATAAAATGTAGCTTGAGACAAAATGTTTTAACGTAGGATTCGACATTAAGATTTATTTAGTGACGTATTGGTGGAAGCGCAAACCAGTAGTGCATTGAATAAATCTGCACTACTGCATAATTCTAAACAAATATATCGACATAAACTGGTTTTATTTTATGTTTAAAAACTGATTTGATGGATATGATGGCACTTTGATACATTTGATTATAATTTCACTGTTTAGATCTTAACGTTACTCAAAACTTTCAGGGAGTTATATAATATTTGTTGGCAAAATATTTTTCTGAAACTGTAAAAGATTCGGTACACGTAGTGGGTTATCCTGTTGAATTTTACTTACTTAAAAACTTTGATACGAATTTGTTAGAACTGAAGTTGACCGTTCGTCCAAGAGGACTAAATTTTATTAAAAATATCTTCATGTTTAATATGAAATGATTTAACCTTGACATAAACTTTAAGAAAAACAAATCGAAAGTTTGTGAAGATTTTCGGAAAGCGTGATTAAGTTTTCACTATTTTTCCCACAAAACATTTAAGTGGCAAAGAAACAATGTTCCAATAGATGCAAAACAATGTTTTCATCCTTAAATCAGAAATAAAAATGTCTTTAAGAGAAAGTTATTGTTTATCTAATTTTACAATAAATAATAGGATACTTTAATCTTCTAATTAATTGAATCTACGAAATTCTTACTAAATCATAAAATATATACAATATACATAATTTCGCCAACAAACATTGTATGAAAATAGGAATTGAAAGCATTTCGAGTAAATGTTAAATATCTAAAACGCATTATATACGAAATTATTGTATCATTTAAAAAAAAAAGATGATTCCAGACTTTGCAAGACACAAACTGGATAAACGACGGATAAATTTAATTTAAGATGCGCATCAGGGTCGGTAAAGTATCCAAATTAAAAATGGAACTCGTGTCATGATGTTCTGAATTAACGCATGTTAATTCAGGAAAATTTGATTTATAACTAATGTTTTATCATATTTTTTATCAATCAGATCAATCGAAAAATTTCTGATGAAATGACCCGTTTATACAGACTATTATTCCAGCTGTAAAGCATTTAAAATAAATTATAATAAAAACCTAAGTACATATTTTAATGAGTATTTCTACGTATAATAAATATGTTAATTATATTTAAAAAACAACAACAATAATAACGCAGACAAATATCTAGACGTAATAATTTTTCAAGAATTTTGACGTGTATACAAATCAGTTTATTGGTATTATTCATAAAATTTATGACATTTTAATTCATTCACAAAACACTTTGCACACACAATAATTTTAAAAAAATCATTAAATAATATTATTACAATGTTATAACTAGACGATTTCCTTTTACATTTAATAATCGCTAAATATGAGTCGAAGATTTGAATTTAAAGATTGCTCCTTACAATACTCGAAGAGAAAGACACAAAAAAAGTGTGTCATTCTATGAAATTCGAGATCTTCGTAAGATCTACTGTGTGTAACGATTATTTATTATGATGATGTCGTTAAATATAGATCTACAGCTAAAAAAATCTGTAAAGGATTTTTTAAAAAGCTGCTTATAGATTTTTATCCATTAAAACTGGGTAATATATTAACAAACTTTCGTCAAAATTCGAAAATTCAAAGGAGATTCTGATTCAAGAGAGAACTTCACAGTCTTGGAAATTGTTAATGAATCATATCCAAACAAATTAACGATACCTGATTGTGAGAAACCGCAGATGAGAAACGAAAGCGTGTTTGGAGGAGTAACAAGCAGCACCAGAAAATGTTTTAAAGACAAAAACAGTAAGGTACACAGGCTTTTCCATGTTTCCATGTCTTCTTGTGAAGATCTTTCGATCTCTAGATCATTTTGGGAAAGAGTTGTTCGGAATTCACTGAAAGCCAGTGAGCAGTATTACACTTACATAGTTGAGAAAATATCAACCCACAATTTGTAATTACTTTTAAAGTTATTTTATACCGTTTGATGACTTAGGTACCAGTATTGAAATTAAGGGCACGAGGTAAAAGAAATCACATGCAATTAAAAAAATATTGTAATACCTTAAAATTATTCAAGCTTATATTTGCTTCTCTTAAGTTTTATTTTCAAATTTGCAAGGCTCAGCAAACTTGGAAAAAGAGCCATGATTCGAGAAAGCACGAGCCTTTGATATCCGATTATCTCTCTATCTCAATTCATTTCAAACAATGTCTACCTACATCGAGATATTATCTAAACTTAAATCATTTGAACTGAGATCTAGTGTCAAAGGAAAGCAGATTCTGATTTTACAAGAATGCATGTATAAAAAAATTTTTATAATTTTGTATTATGGAGTTATAAGTTATTATGGAGTTATAAGTAAAGTTTATAATAAAGACTTTATTTACGAACGCCTTGTCCATAGTCGGCTATAAGTTTAAGATTATAATTTTATGTGATTTTAATGGGAGAGTTTTCACATTAGAGTATAAAATAAGGTATTATTTTGTACTGAAATTTTAACTGTATAGAAATGAAACAATTATATTCAAGGTGAAGCCGTATACTTCGCAGTTAAATAATCTAAAAGGCACTACGTTAATATTAATTTCCCATGCAATATACTCTCACAGTAGTTTTAGGATTTTATCAATACAGGGAACCATTTACCTGTCCTCGAAATCGTCTCAGATATATTTTTAACAGCTTTTTCTATATCTCGTGCCCCGAACATGCTCTTCTTATCCAGGATTACATGCACACAATTAAGATGGCGTTCAAAACATACCCAAATTCAATACTTCTACCCATAGAAGCTTTCTAGCCTGGCAGTAGTTATATTCTATGAAATCGAGAAACTTTGCATATACCTCTCAGTTTCTACTTATATAAGAAAGAAATTATAAATAATTATATTTGTCTCCAAACTTTGGATTTGTCTGTCAATAAAAATTACTACGATATTAGAAAAGGTTGATGTTTTCTATTTATGAAAACTACTCTATTTAAAATTAATGAAGAATATATTTACTAGCCTTTGTCCGCGGATTTGGTTGCACCAAGTTTAATTCTTATTGATAAGTTTTAAGTTTAGCGTTTTAATTTAGATTCAAAGAATATTACTAATAAAAAATATCATCTACAAAATTTCTCTATAGATAATATTCTTCAAATCAGGAATTAGTATCTACAAAAAAAAAAAAAAAAAAAAAAAACAAACAAACAAAATTAAGTGATCAACGTCTCGACAAATTTGGAAAATGACACTTATGTTGATTTTTAGGCAATTAAATACCTCATTGTTACTTTTGCGGTTGAATTTTATAAATTGGATGGATTTTTATCGGATGTCTACTTCATAATAACTGAATTTCAGAGCTCAGTTCGTTTAGAGGTGATCCGTTTAGAACTATTTGTTCAAAATGAGTCAGTCAGTCAGCCAGCCATTACACGGTTTCCCTTTACATATACATAAAAATCAATCAATCTGATAGCTTCATTTAAAATTACCAGTTATTTTTAAATACTTTTACACTGTAAAAGCTACTCCGTGCCCTTTCTATATAAAGTGAATAAATATTCACTTCAGTTAAAAAATTGAAAACTTATTTTTAAGAACAAAAGATATTACTTACTACATCCTTCAAAAAGCAATAATTTACTAGAAATAAATAATAATAATTTTTATATATTTTGATTTATAACATCAACCATTGTTCAAACCTTCATCCGTTTTATCCGTATTTTTTTTACTGGATAATATTCGTTATTCTTCTATGCTTGTGGTCTTCTTGTCCATCGTACGTAAGACCACTTCATCATTAATAACAAAAGGACCACACATTAAGCGGACAGAAGCTGTTCATCACTTGATGATTCTCACTCATCATCTTAATCAACAGCGAACGCTTCAATGTAATACAAATGTAATCACAATTTTATAACACAAAGCTATATCTTTGTGGTTTTTTACGCTAGTTTCATATTATTATAATGTTTTTTTTTTGTAGGTACTATAACCATGTAGTGACTTGCAAAAAATTGTTTTTTAAGGGTTTTAATATTATTTTAATTCATTAAATCTAACTAATTATTTAAATAAATTAAAAGAAATGAAAAAGTTACACAGAAATTGGAATCGAACCGGGATCTCTTAAGTATCCGGTCCAGAAGGTAGCCTCTAAATCTCTTCTGTTATAAGTAAGTGATTTAGGTAATACAAACTTCATATTATACCATGAATATATGTAATATGTAAAGTTTACTAAATTTAGTCCCAAGTTGGTAACGCTTAAAAATATTGATGCTACAATATTTTGGCATAGGTGTTCATAAAATCACCTAATTAGTCCATTTTCGGCTTTCCGCCCGTCTGTCAACGAGATAACTCAAAAACGAGAAAAAGATATCAAGCTAAAATTTTTACAGCGTACTGAGGACGAAAAAAGTGATGTCGAGTTCGTAAATGAGCAACATAAGTCAATTGGGTCTTGGGTTCGATGGACCCATCTTGTAAACCGTTAGAGTTAGAACAAAAGTTTAAATGTCAAATGTTCCTTATAAAAAAATAAACAACTTTTGTTTGAAACATTTTTTTGTAAATATCACTGTTTATATCCGTGAGAGCGCAAATTAGGCGTAAATTGTATAGTATGTATTATATGAGAACATCAGTTATGTATGTGTGACATGTATGTATATGTAATGTGATAGTGTAATGTCTATGCATGGTATTTCAACAATTAACTCAGTCAATTGTTTGTTTTCACTTTTTTTTTATTATGAAATTAAACGTATATTTGTTTTAATTTTTTTTGTACTTTTTATACAAGTAAAAGAACTTGAAACTATAGGAAAATTACACAAAAAATTTGAAACAAATGTATTTACATTTAGTTTCACAATAAAACTATATTTAACGTTTATTCGCCCGTAAATATATTAATATTGTCTCACAATTTCTCGTCAGTTTAATAATTGTTGATCAGGAAATCAACGACAAATAAAACTGTGCTTACTCATCAGCGCTGCAAGTGACTCACATCAGCCAGTTGTCATTTTTTTTAACTATTCTAAAATTTTGCATAATTATAATTTTTGGCTAAGACTTAATACAAAACCTGTCCAAAATTATTTTGCTAAATGATTAACAAATATGCAAAGCACATAATATGCAGATAGCATATGAATCAAAATATGCATCATAAATCTTGATTTGCATTTTGATTTTTTATTTATTTTGATATGCAAAACGACATTAACTGTTGTTGGGTGTTGTTTATTTTTTACAATGAAATAAAGTATGATCTAATCAATAATATATATTTATACATTGCAGTAAAAATATATTATGCAAAATCTATATTATTATCTTTACAAATAATATTAAATAGTATTATTATTTATTAAATTAGAGGGTATACATGTAAGCGACCGAAAACTCGTTGAAAATCAAAGAACAAAATGGAAAAATATATTTGAAATTCTTTTAACAATATAATTATTAATAATAAAACAAAAGAGCTTAACAAAATATTTAAATCATTATGAAATTCAATAAATCGAAATAGCAAACAATCTGGTGGAAGCGTCGTGAAAAATGTAGAATGTTAAAGGAAGTATAATGTCTTAAAGTAAAAAATTTCAGTTACCAAACAATAGAGAAGACAGAGCTTTTATTGAAATAAGTTCATAAAATAAAGTTCATCGCGTATTTAAGAGTTTTCAGCAGAATTGGTTGAGCCGTTTTTTAATGGTAATAAAAAACTTGAAAAAACTCGATAAACAGAATCTGAAAAGTGGAAACTCATCATTTATCGATGGAGATAATGATCGTTCCAGCATAAGCTGCAAAACATGTTCGAAACATGATCTATAAATGTTAACAAGACCTTTTTATAACTTTTTATTATACTAGGAAATTTTTCGTGTGGACCTCGAGGGTCGCACCAGATTCAATTTATTTTTATACATTTGTCATTTGTTTATTTTTTCTTGCTTGTTCAAAATGTGCTTGCATCGTTCGTGATAGGTACTATACTTTACTTTTTATTTTTTATTTCATTTAAGGGATAAAAAATGAAGGAAGGTTAAAGACCATCAACGATCAATTTGAAAACGAATTTCTTATCCCCATTTGGAATGGAGAATTTTTTATTGAAATTGGAAACAGAGCAGCTGTAATGAAACACAAACATAATTAGTCAATTGATGCAGGTATATTAACAAAAAATATTCCTTAGGTGGAAAATAACTCCGTCCTTCTTTAAACTTGTAGGTTCGTCTTTTGTTTTTCTTTTGAGTTTTTAAAGGCCACAGTTTGGGTCTTTAAAGGCCAAAGACAACACAGTTTTTCTTTTGGGTTTTATTTTCGAATATTTGGGTATTTAGTTATATGAGAAGAATTTAGACACTACACATACCCTTTTTGGACATTCCATTAGCTCATTTAATGTATAATATCAACTTTGATATTAATAAGTATTCATAACGTAACGAATTTTATTAGATGTTTGGCATATAAATTGCAAGAAATCATATTTGTATAAAAAAAATTTAATTTAAAATAGAATTAATATCATATATTGGTGTTTTTTAAAGTAGTTACTTAGCTAATCAAAAGAGAAAAATTTATTCAATAAGATCACATATCATTTATTTAAATTTGATGAAAAACCGTATATTAAAGTTAGCATATTCAAAAAACTGAGAAAGTGGTAGATTTCAATAAATTCTGCTCCTGATATAGGATCCTATGAAAGTCTGCTCCTAAAAACTAACAGAATTTGTTTGAAACCCATCAACACATATTGGATTTGACAAAAATCGAATATAAAAGTTTATTTGCTTCTATGGTTTATGGACCTATGGTATTGTTTCAAGTTTGTGATAATGAGAAAACATAGAGGAAAATTTAACAAAATAATGCTTTTTCTTATTTATAAATCTAGAAGAAAAGAGGAAAAGCTGACAAAATACTGCTGTTTCTTATTATTAAAAGGTTTCGAAAAAGTATTACAAAGTTTCCCCTTATGTATATTATAAGGGGAAACTTTGTAATGTGAAGTGATTCTCTATGTTCACACGAGCATCAGTTGGCAAAAAAAATTCTAAAAATTAAGATTGAGTTCACTGTTACAATCAGAATTGATCTCAACAATTTCCACACATTTTGTTTCCTAATTGGCGTGTTCCTGCTTGCCATCATATTAGAAAGTGATATATAAATAAGATAAAGCTTCTTCAAATTTCAAATATGTCTCAAAAATTATATAATAAATAAATATATAATCATCTTTAATCCAAAATACCATTTAAAATAGATTATTGGTACATCATAAATTTATTTTCATTTTAAAAGGCATTATACACAACACAAGTAATTAGTGTTATTTAATATAATGCAATATAATTATTTATCGGTATATTTTATATCGGTTAAAATATATATCGCGACATATTTCTTAGAAAACAAATTATAATCTTAAGATTTGACATAAAAATTTCATGTAAATATAATGCAATTTTGAAATAAACTGCAATGATCATGAGCATCACACGATCTCTATATACTCGGGAAAAATAAAGACTAAAGTTTTGACAACAGAAAACTGGTTATAAATTTGACTCGGCAGTTTAATATTTGAAAAAATACAAAAATGGAAAAGTTCTTAAGTGATGTTCAATAAGAAAATCCCGAACACTATTAAGTAATATATTTTTTTACAAGGTTTTATTTAACTTGTATGTATGCAATGTATGTAACAATGTTTGTTTGGGTGGAACCTTTCGAAACCAATTGAGCTGAAATTTTGTATACATGTTTATTTTGGATGACAATGCGTTGATATACATAGGTGGAATCTTACTACTTAATTTTAAAGCAGATATCTTCAACCAATTTTGCTGAAATTTTGTGGTCACATATATGCAATGCATGGTAAAGTATTTTGGTGGCAATGCATGGTAAAGTAGTGTCCTCATTTTTCCATCGCTTCCACCATATTTGTATGAGTTAATCATACATGACTTAAATATCAATAATTATTCGGAGCACTTCAATGTATATATGTAACTATGTTTTCTTCGGTAGAATCTTGCAACTCAATTTTTATATTGAGCGTCCTAAGCTTTTACAAATACTCATATGGATGAGCGACGCCTACAAAATTATTTTATACTTTTTAGTACAATAAAAGCTTGCTTAAAAATTATTTTTTATATAAATTTTTTGTTTCTATATAAAATTCGAAATAAAAGATGCTAAGAACTGTCAAATTTACCTGAATATGAGACATATAATCAACAACTCTTTTTATTTGCAAAAGAGGATTTATGGTAATATCAGAAGTTGGGAGAGGCTACACGATTTTTGAAATATGATAATATGTTATCGTGAACATGGACGTAAAAATAAAATGTCAAATCGCATTATAATAACACCTAATATGTAAAAGAAACTATTAATACAAGTATTAAATGTTTTAAACTAATATTTATGTATAATAAATATTAAAATTAAGTATTAAATCATTTCATATACGTATAGGTTTATGATAGATATGTTTCAAATATTAAATAATAAAATTTTATTTATTAAATTTTATAACAATAATATTAATGTTATATTAATCCTATAAATTTAATATTCATGGCTGAATATAAAGCTAGCTTTGTCTCAAATGTATAGTAAAAATTTCTCTTACAACTTGCACTTACAGTGCCCTTATATTTTTTATTATGTTGTTTTTTTTCACAAGTTCACCACCTCGCTCGAGTTCTAAATGATAGTCTTACCTCGGTCTCTAAATGGAATACCTTGAACGGTTGACAGTTTTTAATCCTTGAATTCAAATCGGGTTCGTATTTCGAAAAATCCAAATTCAGATTCGCATCCTGCCTAAAACGCAGAACATATTACTACTCAATCCTTCCGCTCAAATAAAGATTTTTCCTTTGGGACTGCTGAAATGTAATTTTTTGAAGGGATTATTAAATTATATTATTTGCTTGCATCAGCTGCATAATTCAACTGCATATTAACGATTCTATTGTTTGTGCTTACTATTAAAGGTACCGCTTACTTTTACGCATTATGTCTGAATATTTATTGAACCAGTTATTTACCAAATGAAAAACAATGAATAGTCATCTCTTGTTGAATGTGGTACACGATGCGAAGCTCAAAGAAAGAAGCTCTTGTTCAACATTGCATGTAATATTAATATTACATGATAATTTTCCCAGCAAAAATAACATCAGGCTACTCAGCGAAGCTACGATTGCTACTTGATTGGTAGGTATAATTTATTACGAAAATTATCATAAAAAATTCAAATAAATTATCATCTTACTCGAATAATGCAGTAAAAATTAAAATCGTGATTTCAATAGCAGTTGGTCACCACAGTTTTATTATAAACGTAAACGATAGCTTTTGATTTATATCAATTTGATAGTTAGGTATATCTATAGTATCTATAAAAGTAGATATCAGCTAAGATTTATGGGCCAGAAATGATTGATTATTGACTCTTAGAGGATGATCATTGATCATGAAATGCATGTATAATTATTGTGTGATCATCGTGTAAATATTATATAGATTAAATTGTTCGTTTATTATTAAATTCAGAATAATTCATAACATTTTAAGTTATAATTTATTCATAAATCACTTGAAACTTATTAATAAATTATAGAAAATTTTTCATAGAAATAAAATCATATCTTATATATCCAAGATATAGTTTCAACCATAAGAATCTGTTATGATTACAAATAGACCAATAAACCTAAAATGAAATGAAAATTCTGTTTTTCTGTTAATATACATGCATGAAGTTAAACGTTAATAGAAATCGAGTTTATCAATTTTTTTGTTATCAATGATTTGACTCTTTTCTTACTGCTATTAAAGAAAGTCGTAGATTAAAAAATGGAAGAAATCTTGGCGATAGAGTCGAAAAATTTACCTTAATATACTAATGCACCCTATTCGTTTTTCACTTGCAATCTTTCTGCCATAGTTTTACTCATTGTTGAGGTTAATTAATTTCTTTTAATATATGCCACAAACAGAGGTAATAGGTAACCATAAAAGTGGCACACTCACTGTGTTTAAAATCTTTAGTCCCGCAATTCCCCACACTTGCCTTTATCAATTCTTCAAATTCCAGGTAAAGCGAATCATAGAATTTTCGTTAAAATAGTCTACTTTCTTGCTTTATACTACACTTTTATGCTAAAATTTTCATTTTTGATTTTTGAAATTTCAAAGTCTATTTTAATTTGAATTGTTTTAGTTTTACTTAATACTAATCGAATTGATGTTTGAAATGTATTTATTCTTTTGTATTAAATAGGGGTGATTGATAAAATTAAGTTTTGGTAAGAGTAAAAATATATTTAAAATACTATTTGTAGTTGTAGTATAAATATGTTATTTCAATAAAAGTATAGGTAATACAAATTTTATTCTTGTCAATCTCAAGTTTCTTGACCTTTCTAGAAAAAACTTAACTAGAAAGTTGCAATTTTTCATTATAGACTGACTCTCTGATGATTTAAGTTCATTAATACAGTGAAATTTCTATAATCCTTATTGTCTGCCATTTGGAGATGAAAAAAGAAGTTTGGTTACAAATAAAAGCGAGGTTTCAATCGAGTTTTTCGATAATCATGATTTTTACCGTACATATTAAAAGAAAGTTGAATTTGATACACTCGATAAACTCAATACTGACTCTCATCATATCTTATACTTATATGCTTAACTTTTCAACGAGTTTCAACTAATACAATTATGTCTATTTGTTATCCATTTATTTTATTATAAAAATAATTGTCTAATAAATTAAAGAAAGTCTTTTTCTTTAAATTAAAAAATTGTTTTTTATTTTTTGTATATGTGCATCTATTAACCAACGTAGGTGGCCTTTAAATACACGGTGTGGCTGGCTATAGCAGACAAAAAAAACGATGATAGGTATTGAGAAGGTACTTTAACGGTTAAGTACCATGAGAATACAATTTTGTATGGTGTTTTGTTCAATGAGATATATACATACTTTACTTCATAATAACATGTTTGGGTGTGAGGTTGTTTGGTTTTTAATTTTGAATCTTTTATCATATTTTGAAAAGATATAAAAATAAAAAAGAACAGGAAATTGATGAAGGAATTATTTTACCTTCCCAAAAGATTTTCCCCTCTGAGAACGATCCAATTTTTTCGAAAAATACACATTTAACCGTCAAATGAAATAGATTTTCATTTTTTTTTTTTTTTTTTTGCACTAATTACTCCTAATAATTCATAGATACGTAAATTTGGTTACTTTTGCGATAGCCCGTTTGTGATGAGTAGAGAGAATTAAAGATTATTGAAGGTAAGGCTAAAATTAGTCTTTTCGCTTTTACTTTCTTGTTTTTTACTTTTTAGTTAATTTTTTGGCAGGATGGAGGTGTTTTTTAATTTTTTAAATTATTCGAGTATATTTATAGTCTATTTCAATTTATAGCATGATTTAAGGATTCTAATGATAATCCATACATCCAAATCTATTCCGTCATTTAGAAGTTATGGTGGCACAAAGAAAATCATATAAATACATGAACCCTAAACACATTACTATCCATTTTTTTATTTGATTTAATCGTATCTGCTGGTCACTGGCTCTTGGACCATACCATTTATATAGTAGGTGGAATAAGTTTTCGTAATAAAATATGGGTACATTTATTAGAATATGAATCGTCATTAATTTTAACTTTTCTTTAAACAAATATTTAAATAATAAAATCATTTAAGCAGTTCTTGTTTAAAAAGAATAAGTTTTGTTTACATTATTGAAAAATCATTTATTTAAAAAAAAAAATTGTTTAAATTAGGCATTTATATGATTATATATTTAAATATTTTTAGGGTTTTGTTTCAATTTAATCATCTTAAATGACTAATATCTAAGATCTCTTATTTAATAATTTGAACTTTGAATTCTTTATTTTTCTAATTTTTGAAAAGTTGACTATCTGTAGCCCAAACATTGTTTAGAAAAATTTATTTAGTTAGGTGAGCTGAAATTTTAACTTCAAATAACAAGTAAATATTTCAACGACATCAATACTTGATTTAAAAAAGTTCTTGAACCAAGAAAATCTTTGTGGCTCATGTTCATGACATATTTTCTTGCAACTACTGATTTTTGCAGAGTACAGGAACTTACCAAAGTAACGACACACTACTTTATTAATACAATTGTATGGATGGACATGATGAAATAAGCAATTATGTTAATTTGCATTAAAAAATTTTAGTTTTACATTTACTATAGCATTTACATTTAAACAATTGAAAATAAGTCCTGTTTTACATAAAACGCATGATATTTTGCAAATTTTATAAAAATACACCTCTTCACCATTGGTTTCTTGCCAATCCGATATCCAAGAAAAGAGTAAAAATTCAACCTTGTTTTCATGCAAACTAGCCCTTGTTTCATTTTATTTGGTTCGTTTTATGATCCTTTAATAATGAAACGAAATCTTCGAAGAATCAGTATTGAATAGCTTGATCAAACTACTGCCTACGTTAATATACTATTTCTTAAGATTTCTGTTACCAGGAAATTTTAAGAGCATCTGTTATATGATTAAACTAAATAAATATATATTTGTTTATATTATTACATTCCAGAAAAAATTTAACACTTACGATTTTAATTGCAAATATTTTTAGATATCAAGGTTAGATCTGGAGCATAAATTGTTCATCATGTCTTTAATATAAAGGCCATCTATTTTATTGCACAATTTTAAATAGAGATTTGAAAAATTTTGAAAATAACGCGTTTTTGTGTGTTTTTTAGATTTTTTTATCAAAAAATAAATATGGTGGGAGCGCAAATAAATGTATATATTTTCAGATATTGAAATCGTTAATTAATCCTGAAAATCTTGCCAAATTTCAAATTTATTCGACGTTTTGAAGATGATCATGTTCAAATTTTCCGTTACATACTAACATACTAACATTCGTATGAACCTAATAAAAGCGTGTTAAAAACAAAAATATTGAATCTAGCTTTTTTACTTCTTCTTTCTCCTTTTTATTGAAGATATTCAAGAGTCTCATAATTTTATATAAAAAATTTAATTCTGAGAAATTTTGTCCAAACTAAAAATATCAATCTCTCACTTTCTGGAACTGGAAATGTTTTCTTTGTTCCTTTATTCATAAATCATAGAAAATTTGTGCTGATTTTTTTTCCAAAAAGCGCCTGGTATATTTATCGAATTAAATTACCATTAAAAAACGATAAGATATATAAATTGTACAAATTACGTGTAAATTATAAAAACCATAGAAAATTGTCACTTCCACAGGTATCATAAAATAATTTTGCACGCTAAGTTTTTTATTCATTTTTTGCATCCATATAAACATTTTGTTCTCAACCAGAAATTATTCATATGTAGGAGATCTTACAACAGAAATACAATTGTAAATGTTTATTGTACTCATATATTCTTATAATATGTATGTATGTGCATTATGCAGTATATCACACAATAAAATATTTCTTGTAATGAATATTAAAAAGTACAGAATGGATCAATTAAATATAGACCACAAACAGATGCCTTGCGAGCTTAATGATGAAAAACTGAAGCTTGAAAATTGCAATTTTTTGAGTGTCGATAAAGAACATATAAAAAGTCTCAACGGTGAGGTAATCAATAAATTTTGTAAGCGTACACTGAAAAAAAATTCTTAATATCAATTGATATGAGGTTGTCTCAAGCTCATCACGAGATCAAGTATGTAAAATGACAAATAGTGCCACGAACATGACACAAATACCGTACGGGGTTTAGTGGTGAAATTGACATAAAGACATGAGTTGTTTGTATAAAAGTAATATACTGCCCAAAAAATTTCAAATATTGTGTTTTGAAATGCAACATAGTTTCAAACAATCTTTTTTGATTGAGTGTACTACTTATAAATATTATAACAAAATAGTGATGTGATTGTCACAACTACATGAGCAGGTACAAAATAAAAGGTTTATACTGCTAATAGATTTATTTAAAAAAAATTAGATTTCTTCGAGACAGATTTGAACCAGCAACATATGGATTACTATTAATTACAAAAATAGTATATATTATAAAAATGTTCAATAAGTTTATTCAAACTTTCTGTAAGTTAGTAACAACATCTTCATGTAGTTGGCTCAATCACATATGGACTGGACATGATAGATATGCGATCATCATAAACAAATCCTCTATTTAAAGCAAACGCAGGAAATTTTTTTTTAACTCATCGGTTCATTTTATTTACACGATTATATATTCCAACTAACTACAAATGCGAGTTAAGGGTTTCGTACCCGAAAAAATAAGCGATGATCTTCAAAATCGACTCAATTTGGAAAAAGCTTTAAGGAAAAAGGTAAATTAATGGAGAGTGTTCTTAGATGTGTTTCAAGTGTGAGCTTAGGGTTCCGTAGCCAAAAAATTTGTCGGGGGTTTTTTAAATTTTGTAAATTTCACTTGTTGGAAGTTTCATCAGAATTCTGTCTGTACATATTCGTATGAAAATTTCCTTGAATTTCAGTTGGTTTGCCAACAATCTCCGTATTCAACGTATTTAAAAAATTGGTTCGTGTTTATGGTACATTCTGTCTATTTACAATCATTACAATAAAAACAATAAACACATGTTTTATTGTTGAATGCTTATGTGTACCATAGTACCATATAGTATATACAAATGCATACCATCATGATCTTTTTGTACAAGAAGTAAAACATGTTTTTTATTTCATTTTTTTAAAATCATTTTCTTTCACAGTTTATTTAACAATTTTTATTGTTTTTCATTCACATTTGACATTTGAGTTTGTTAAGTGAATCATACTAATGAACATTACATCCGTTGTGTTCGTTCATTCAGTCAATTCTCTTTATAATTTGTATTTTGCTTTTTATTTATATTTAATTTATACTTCAACATTTAATGATGTCCTAAAAACGATTGGGAAAAAGCTTAATTTATAGTTACAAACAATTGTTTTAAACATTTTTTGTTTTTTTATGTAAGTAATGCTAGAATATAAATAATACATTCCTATATGCTTTAGATACTTTAACTTAAGGAGATATGCAAGGAATAAACCCTTATAGATATATTTTTTGATTAACAAAGTTTCCAAAAATCACAAAAAATTCCTAGGTCATCGGGCTTTTTATTATTATTTTATCCTTCAAAGTTGGCTGAAAAAATGATGAATCATATAGTTTATCCTTTTCAATTGGATATTTCTATATCAAAAAATCTAGAGAGTGTGATAAAAAACTATCTATAATATTAAGAAGATCTTGTAGTATATAATAATACCATAAAAATATAAGGTTGGCGATGATATAATAACAAAATTTTAATTCAATTATTAAAATTCGAAGATCCATCATTTGATGAACAGAGACGACTATTGCTGATTGAAGAGCGATATCGATATTGTCAAATTTATAAGCATCACTTGCACACAATATATTATATATTTTTGTAGTTGCGTGATATTGTAAAACCAAAAATAACTCATTACTTGATAAAGCAAAGAAAGAGTTAACTTCCAAGAGACGAAATTAATTTGATAATCTAATATAATATTCCTGAATAAAATATTTAGAGGATAAAATAATAAAAAATACAAAAAAACATGTACAATATTATCGGTACTCGGATATTTGAAATAGCAATCAGAAACAAGTTTTCAGGAAGTCTAGAATTCAAGCCAAAAATTAACTTTTGACTTGAGAAAAATCTGAATAATTCGATTAGTAATAAAGCTCGGAGTAATAAGAATGGAAGCTCGGTAAGAAGAAACTTCGAAGTAGGTTAATCCGGACCAAAAACGCCTTATTTACTAATTTGTATGATCAAAAAAAAAGTAAAATTGGATTCATTTAATAATTGAGTGAATCATTTTTGAAAATATTCGAAAAGCGAAATTCTGGAATGATTTGTGACAAAATACCACAAATCCTAATCATTTACTTGTGAAACTAACACAAGTTTTTCTAGGTCTAAATTACCTAATATGGTGATTTTTATCTTAAAAGAGAAAACAAAATTTTTGAGAAAACAAAAAACAGTTGATTCGGGATTGATTTGAGATTAATTTCGCCACTTGGAATCGTCATCCGTTCCAAAGAGGGATGGTACTGGTCGAAGATTTATTCCAAAGTAAAATTATAGTTTAGTATTTAGTAAAATTCGTTAAATAATCTGTTACGAAACCCTAAAAATTGATTATTTATTTGCTGAAAGAAATACGAGAAAAAAACTTGTTAGTAATTTGATCGTAGTTTGTAACTGTAATATTGTAATTTAATTTGAGGTCAAAATATCAATACAAAAATATCGTAAAGGTATTATATAAAGTGCATATTTCAATTTTTCAGGTATGAAATTAAAATCAAACCAATGTTTATTTTTAACTTTGACAGATTCAATGTACCTATATAATAAAGCAATCAGTGAGAGATGACTCTAGTATATAATTTTTATCGTTTGCATCTATCAATGAAAGTATCAAATTTCGTAATTTTTTCTGTTAAAAATTAGTCTATATAATTTATAATCATATTATTCCTGAAAATAAAGACTTATACACCGTTACGAAGGTCAACGGAGAGGCGAGACTGTGTGTCATAAATTTGTTATATAACTCTTATAACTCTTATAGGGCTTTGGAGATTTCTAATATAGGCTTTACGCATCCTCCATAATGAGGTAACGGCTTTCAAAATCGGTATGTAGGTTCAGTTAATGACATAAAAGTGCCATTTGAGGCTGTTACAGCCCAACATCTCCTTCTACATTTTTCCCAGAAAGCCTACCCCTTTTTATATCATAGTATTGTTTTTTTTCGGTTTTTAAGACTTTGAAGCTCTACAACTTCACTAAATTACGGTAGAGAGATAAAAAATTTTCTTAAAATTGAGTTAATGTTAAAAAAATTGCCTTTTATTAATTTCGACTACCTGTCTCTCCTTTTCATTTGTTCAGTAACTTAGAAACGTCTAATGAGGGAAAAATACGACCTTAATGGTGGAGCTCTGCTGTGCACGTGTTTTTTTTTTACCGAAGTATATCAAGAATATCGTATGATGTTTGGACAAATATTTTTGCGGTTATCCATAATTTTTTTCTTATGGGATTAAATTATTTTAAAACCAAAAAAGAATTCAAAAACATTAAAATTTCTAAATATAACATTCCTGAAATCAATATTATTGATATGCAAAATTGGATACCACGAAATCTAAGTCATGCACATACCTGTTAAAATTTCTTATAGCGTCCTATCCAAGATGGGTCATTTTAAACTGTAATGGTTCACAGCTACATAGCTCGTTTTTTAGTTAACCAATCAAAAATTACTTAACCAAAAATTGCAGAGTTTGATGGGAACTAGGTCCAACTTGATCATGTTTTGGCAGCAAGTTGGACCTAGTTATTCGGGTTCTTTAATAGCAAAATTACATTCTAGCTTTCGGAGGACAAGCTGCTTAAAAATATGTCATTATTGCATTTTATTGAAAGAAAACAGGCTAATTACGGAAAAATTTACTATATCCAAAAAATTTCAGGGGCAATAGAGGACATTTCGATGTGTCCATGACTTTGGCCTACATTATCGATAAACCTCAAACGTATTTTCTTTCGATTAAATGCAATAATGATATATTTTTAAGCCGCATTTCCTCCGAAAGCTAATATTTTTCGAAAAAATGTTTTAAACAAGAATTGTTAGTTTTTTTATGAGGATCAACTTTCTATTTTAAAGTGTTATTCTAGTTGTTACCGTTTAGAATCATGAGGTTCCACCCTGTATGTTCAAATCTATATCAATGCGTACGTAAATTTTTTTATCAAAAATACGTATAATAAAGTTTCGCCAAATTAACAATGCTTATCATATCTACTGATGATGACTACATTATACTCGATATATTCACAATACAAAATTTTGTACAAGCTTTGAGATAAAGCCAGTAATGCAAAAAAGAAATCAATTAATAACGCATTTTCTCATTAATAATTCTATTAAGTATAAAATAATTAAGTTTCACCGATCCATATCAACAAAAAATTATTTAATTAAATTATACTTTATTGTTTTCGAATAAGCATTTAGGTATATAAAATAAACAAAACGTCAAAATTGTTATGGCATTGAACTTTCACTGGTAAGAATATTGAATAATTATTTTAAGCGTGGGATAGTTTATATCGTCTTATATATTTTAAAAAAAATGATTCATGTGAGATGGTGGAATTACATTATTATGTGTGCATATACAATTCAAAGACTGAGTTATAGTTACTTCAGCAATAGTTACACACACTTAACGTTTTACTGAGTAACATTGTGCGTTATATATAAAACGAGTTTACTGTACTTAACTTCAACTACAAGATGTTTCAAAAACGGTTTATTTACTTTTAAAATGTTTGTATTATAAATTATTTAAATTATTATTATTCTCAATCCAATGTTGATATAAATCTTAGATTCTTGAATGATTCAGGTGCACAACTAAATATTTTTGATGCTCCGTTGTAATATTTTTATACCATGTATAAATGAAATATACATAGTATATTAAGTTTAGTTCCAAGTTTGTAGCGCTTAAAAATATTGTTGCTACGAAAATAAATTTGGTATAGGTGTCCATAGAATCATCTAATTAGTCCATTTTCGGTTGTCCGTCCGTCTGTCTGTTAACACGATAACTCAAACCGGAAAAATATATCAAGCTGAAATTTTTACAGCGTACTCAGGACTCAATGAGGACGAGTTCGTAAATGAGCAACATGGGTCAATTGGGTCTTGATTCCGTAGGACCTATCTTGTAAACCGTTAGAGATAGAATAAAAGTCTAAATAAAAAAAATGTTCCTTAACACAAAATAAACAACCTTTGCTTGAAACATTTTTTTGTAAACATCACTGTTTACTCACGAGGTCACACATTAAATGCAAATTTTATAGTATGAATAAATATTAGAATCAGTTATGCATGTGTGACATGTATGTATAATGTGATAGAGTAATCAACAATGTCAATACATGGTATTTCAACAATTAGCTCAGTCAATTGTTTGTTTGTACTTGTTATTTTTTAAACGTAATATTCCAAAAACCATTGGTTATCTATCATCTTATAATAAATTGAAACAGCCTTTTTTCTAAATACCATTTTTAAACACTTTTTATAAATGCAAATTTTAGAGTCGGGAGAAGGTTTTTATGAAAGAAAAAAAAATTTAAATAGTTGAGCGAACATTAGAAAATTTAAGACAAAATATTAAATACAATAAATGGTGGAAACCAATGAAATATATACCTAATTCATTATTTTATCTTACTACGCACTTATGTATTTATTTGCGCTCCCACCATATTTATCTAGATTTGTGAACAGGTATTTGAATTGTATTGAGGTAATATCTTATCTTTTACGAGCAATTATTGTATATATATAATTCTGAAATTTCGGAAACGACAACAATTATCATTAAATTTTAGTTTTTCATTAAATTTAGTATGAAGGGGATTTTTAGGGCGAAAAATCGATCTATCTAAGTTTCATTTTTAGTTAAGGTCGTCTAATTTCGGAAATGGCTTCAACGATTTTCATGAAATTTATTATACAGGAGGTTTTGGGGGTGGAATCTCGATCTAGCCAGGATTCAGGTAGTTTATTCAGGTCATTCAGGTACTTAATATTCATGTATTGTGAATAGATATTTCTCAATACATGAGTTTAAAAATTAAAACTTTTAGAATTTGCTCGATTCGTTAACATACATTAAAAAAAATAGTTTATAAAAAGCAATTGACTGGACAATTGGCTGAGTTAATTGTTTAAATACCATGTATAGACAGTGTTGATTACGCAATCGTTTTTTTTTTTTTTACAGACAGGGGGGCTACCGGAACTGGACTAATTAGATGACTTTATTAACAAAACAAAAAGTTAGAACAAAACAAAAAGTTAATTACAAACTTATACCTTTATATATTTCATAGATAGATGGTAGTTATAAAAATGATAACCTTTTAATTTTGCTTAGTACCTATAGAGAAAGGGAAAGGTATATTTTAATGAAAACCGGCTTTTATAAAACATGAACTTGAATATTTCAAAACTTTCTTGAAATATTACTATGAAATTTGACTCTTTAGCTACTGTACAAAAACACTTCTTACAGGCCTTTCTTTGCTTACATAGATAGTTTGTTCATATAAACTTAAAAATAAAAGTTTTCAGTTTATTTTTGTTCTCCAAATCTTACAAAAATATTTAAAATATTGAGAAAATCACAAATGAAAACTGTTTTTGAAAGTGTCACGTTTTTTTGTGGATTATCATATGTTGACCAAAACCAATGATCCCAAAAAGCGTAAAAAAAGCTTTCCCAAGTTAAACATAAAAATGCTCAAAAGTGGGTGTAAAATACAGTTCTTAAAATTCTACAGAGTTTATTTGATTGACTTATTTTACATTCTCATTCAATTTAATGATTTTATTTATATTGATCAATCAAAATGAAATTGAATCCGTTTTGAATAAAAACCAAAAGAAATAAGAATTACTTGAATATATTAATGGCTGTGGCTCAAATCATGATAGGAATAAATAATTCAATAAAGCAATCGTTTCTTTTATATAATATTGTTGCTATATTTCCAAACAATTTTCAATCATTTAATTATCGAATACACAATATGGTAGAACTGGCAATTTAGTAGTACTCATATTAGAAAATATAATTTCATGATATTGTCACGAAACGACTATTGTAAGTTAAACCCAAAAAACAGTAAAAGACCGTTTTTATTGTTATTCTAATAAGAAATAATTAAATAATAAAAGAGGTTTGACATTTAATAATAAAAGAGTCCGTCAATCAACAAACTAAAAATTTGAATATCGGTCGATGGGACCTTGTTTTTAATTTATCAAAACCCTTCCCTTTATTATTTACTTTTTAATTATGTTAGAGTAACGATTAAAGATTAAATTTTTTTATCAATTTTATGATTGCCGCAATCAAAATTTTCGGAGTCACCCGGAGAAAACCTTTAACTTTCTAGATAAAAATGAAAAATGAACAAAGTTTCTTCCCATAAGTTATTACTCGTGAGGTTTCTTCCCATAAGGTATTACAAAGGGCCTTATCGATCACTCTCTCTGATTTAAAAATTGAAATAGGATTAAATCAAAACCATTCAGTAACGGTTTAAACTAAATTTTAGACACAGCCTTCAATATAGATTTATTTTATTTTTGTGCGATAATAATAATTTCTGTTTCAATTGATCTGTTTGAAATAAGATAAGTTAGGAATCGATGTCTGTTTATAAATGTAATTCAGTCATGTATTAAACATGTATTTTAAAAACAATTGATTTAGTGTGATATCAAATCACATTTACATTCGATTGACAGAAAAGAGTCAATTAGTGTCTAGTTTTTTGAGCTAATCGATAATTTCAAATTAAAAAGTAAATTTTATTCCATTTATTAACTATAGAAATATAAACCTAAAAAGTGATAGCCCTAATTAATTAGACTTTATAAAAGGAGAGATATCAAAGAACAGCAGAAATACAACACTCGTAAAAGCAAGTGTACCTACATAAAATGAATTAAAACTTTTGGTTTTGTAAGAAGGCATTCTTGCTGATTTGTGACGGAGAAGCAATTAGTGCAATTTGTAATCGCAATTAAACAAACAAATTTATTTTGTAATAGTTTTAGTTTTTCACATAAGTATAAGTTAGATTTATGTAATTTCTTCCTAGAAAATCACAAACTTTTCATTTAGGTACTCCCATTAGTTTTTTATCTCTGTTGCAAAGTAGTTAACTTAAAAAATTAGACCTTAAACTTGAATGAATAAAAATTTAATATGTTAAAGCGAACAAAAATAGCAATACCAAGTACTCAAAAATTTTCTTTTTACAAAAAATTAGACAAACCATCAGCGGAGTAGAAAAGGCTGCTAAATGTTTAATATTATTTCCACTAGTTTAATAGAAGAGGAAAAATTCGTAGACAAATGCTTTTAAATCGTAAAATAATTAAATATTTAGACTTTCTTTAATTTGTATTTTAGGTTCAATATGATAAAATTGACATTTCGCCACCATAAGACTCAAAAGGTCGTACATCTGCAATTTCACTAGTTCTTAGTATGAACATTTGAGATTCTGAAAATGCCGAGAATCTGAGATTCTATACGATTGATCAGATTATTTAGAAATCTGGATAAATGTTACCTTGATTTCAAATCTGGCTAAATTGGTATTGTAATTTCAAATAAATTACAATATCGCAGTTAGAGACAGGCAGATATACACTTCTTACTCATACATACCTATACAATCCACCTTAGTACAAAACTTGGAAAGTGAGAAAAAAAACTCTACGAGTGATGCACTTGTCGGATCCCGATATTTTAACCTCCTGAGACCTCTGTAATTGAGAATTAGGAACCTGTTTCACAGAAAGTCGTTTTTCCCCCATCTCTCTTAAACCACTATTATTAAGACTGTTACTTCCCTACTATTTGTTCTTCAATTTCGTGGAACTAACTTACATTGTTTGTGTCTAAAACCTCTATAAGAGAGAAAAACCCTTCGCGTATCTGTTTAAGCTAACAACTGGTTTAGTGAAAAATCTCCATCAGCGAAAAAGAGATTGCAGTGTCAGAAATTTTCAGTTATCCAGATTCGACTGTACTATTATTTTTGAATGAGGGGTTAAAAAAGAAATGAACCAATATAAATTTCGAAGTTATAGGGGAAATGTTGGGAAGAATTACTATAGTGGGTTGCTTTTTTAGTCTTAAAGAATAATAGTTAAACACGTTGGATCGTTTACGCGCCGATTATCAACTAATGCGATAACCATTATACTAGCTAAATTACCGATTCTAGAGAGGAGATTGATATTTGTCACTGAATTATGTAAATCGACTAAATCAAGTTCAAGTAAACTGAAATATATTTTACTTTTCAGAAAACCAGAAATTTATTACATTCCATATATGAAAGTAAAGTGTATTAAAAATATTATTTATACAAGAATAAGATAAAAGCATTACTTAATATACGAACTGGTTTCGTTGTATACCTACTCAACTACTATACAATAATAATATCACATATGTGATTTAAATTAAGTAAAAATAATGTAAGTAAGCTACGCGAACCTTATAGACTGCATGGCGCGAGTTATTTATATTTATATTTTAAACATGTCAATAGCCCATACAATGAATAAACAACAGTTGTTTTTTTTATATAATAGTATTGTCTAATATATTAGATAGTAATCGGTAAAATTGTGCACTTTATTTTAAAATGAGACATTTACAAGGAAATTCACATGCTTAAAAATGATTTATGTACAATATTTTGCTAAAGTTTTGTTAAAGTTGTTCCTTCTTTAGAAATGTGAAATTTTTCACAAAAAAGGTCTAAGTCGCGAAAATTTCTAAAGTAAGATGGATTAAAATACGGTTTTTGCATTAGGTTCTATAAGATCTTTTGAACATTGAAAATTATGGGGAGATAATTTTCCTCCTTTGCACATTAAAAAATTTATTTCTTAAAATGCACTATTATAGGCAATTGAAAAAAGTTCAGGGGTTTTTGGGATCGCTGTACACGAATTCGATTATTTATAAAATTTCTTGGAGTATCTGGGGACCTGGGAATAAAGATTAATGGTTATTAAAATTTATTTTTTAATGCACAAACGAGGAAAATTATCCTCCCGTAATTTACAATGTTCGCAAAGATTATAAATACCTTCTAGAAACTAATGGAAAAAAATCAAGCTCCATCTTACTTTAGAAATTTTCGCGATAAAATGTTAAATTTTCTCGTTTATCAATGTAAAAGATTAGCCTTAGTAGATTACTTTTAAAAGTAATTTTTTTAGTTTAGTAAAATATTTAGGCTTTTAATGTATGAGATAGGAAAAACCGTATGACAAAAGCAATCATAGTAATTTCGTTCGTTATGAGCCTTTAGAGCCGATGGGTCTAAAAATATAAGAGAAGTTTAAATAAGGCCATGACAGTAAATAATAATCAGCTTTGAACTAAAATATAATAGCTCTACTAAAAATATCTTTAATGGTGGAAGCAACGGGAAGAATTGCTGAATAAGACATCACTCTCACAGAATAGACCGACCACGCGATCTCTGTATAATTTTGGACCACAGCGAGCCACTCTTGTCTCGGGACTTGAACCCTGAAACCAAATCTAAGGATAATTAAAATTTTCTTCTACTTAAAGAAACAAACTCGAGGATTTTTAAATATTAAAATACAAATCTAATTAGATTTCAAAAACACATCGCATGAAATTCATTTCAAAACTAAAAATTTTTAAACAGTTTTCGAAAACTTGGTGTAGGGCAAAGACAAAATGCTCTACAAAATCAAAACCTCATATTTCTAAATTTTTCTATTTGATATTTCAAAAAAAAAAAAATCATATTTTAATTTAAAATTTTAAAACTAATTATACAGTAAAAATATTTATATTTCAATGTAGCAACCTTGACAAATGGTCTAAAGGTTAATAAACTTATAGTATAAGCATATCGTACGTAAAGTTTAATTATAAAACTGCAACTATTTATATAAATTTATCTACGTTATTTAATCTTCAAAAAAATGTAATTTTATATTTTATTATATGATTCATTTCAGTTTTATGTTGAGTACTTTTATTAGATGAGAAATTCAGTGGAATATATTTTTTAATCACGATTAGTTAGAGACGGTTAAGTTATAGCAATTTTACACAATTATTTTATAGACCACGACAACTCCAGTTAAAGGTTACAAATTAATTATTTGTTTAAACATGTATAGCGTATTATTATAATCTAGAAACAAAAATTATAACAAATAAGTGTTGTTCTACAGGATTTAATATTTTATTTTGTGGTGATGGAACCGGAAAATGAATGATTTTCTTTATATCGCTTCAAATGATGAGCCAGATTTCTGTATCGATCTCGAAAATCATTCACGGCCATTCAAGAGTAGAAAGGAGATAATAAAACAAAATTGATAACCTATATATTTTATTAGCATGTGAATAATTAGTTTCTAATACAAAAAGAAACGAACCTGCCAAATTTTATTAGTAAAAACCGAAAAGTCTATTTTACTACAGCTAGAAATCTTTTTAGTTTTCAAGCTAAATGTTGGCTTTGCAATACTTTATTTTCGTTTTAAGAAGTTCAACTCAACGGATAAAGATACATAAAAGTAGCCGGTTGGCTCAGTAGCTGAGCGAGTTAAGACGTCTTTACTTGCTTTGACTAGTGGCTGGGATATTCCGGATTTGAATCCAGGCAGCGACAGAGTGAACAAAACTTGTTAAGGGGGCGGTAAATTGATCACATTGTCGTCACTTGGATAAGAACGAAGTTACAGACTTCGCTCACATCATAAAATTAATTGTATGATCGAATGTAGTTTAACAAATAAATAAAGATTAAAAAATAATAATCTGGATGGCCTCTGCTATAGACGTGGTCTGAGACATGTCAGAATTTATTTTGTTTTAAAAAATTTCAACCCTCTTCTAGAGATATTGGTATTAGAGATTATGACCACTATTTAAAATTATGTCGCTAAAATTTTTCTGCGCAAGATGCTTTTGAAATTACTGGGTTTCTTAAGACGAAGAAATACCGAGATTCGAAACTAAGCCAATGTTTAAATTCATTAAATTCATTAATGGTGTATGCCGTTTGCGATATCACTATATAATAATTCAATGTGTCCAGTACAAAACGAAAATTTGCCAAATCTGATAAGTTTCTTTATCAAATATATTTATCGAATATATTATCAAATATATAAAGAAAATAAATAATCAGCACTTGCGGACAAAAAACAAGTTGAATTCGAATATGTAACTTAATTATCGCAAGTGAACGCCTATATTTGAACGTATAATGCCTAAAGATTTGTAAATGCTTTAATGATGATAAAATAATAAATAAATTCGATCGTATTTAAATTGTAATTTATTTTAAATTGCAATTTAATAATAATTTAAAATAATTATAATAGCATATACATATAACAATTGACAGGGAAAATTTATAAAATTATTTCTGATTCACTGATTGTACAGTCAATAAACATCTTCAACATTAAAATGTCAATATATTTTGTGGTGTGATTGATAGTTTGACACCTATATTAAATGATTTTAATATAAAAGTATCTTTTTAAATTACCATTAAATCAAACAATGAATTTTAATTAAATATAAAACAGCCAATTCAGCTTGATTTTGAATGTTTTTACTTTTTACTACAGGTGTGTTGTTTCTACATTATGTTTTCATACTTAATACTCATGAAATTATAGAATAGGCCAATTCATCGTTGTTGGAATAAGTATTTTTGTATATAAACCTGCCAATTTTAACTTTTCTCGTAGGATTCGAAGTAAATGATACTCGAAAACACCTCAGAAACAATTTTAGGCTATTCAGAATAGATATCAGCAAGTTAAAACACCAAAAACTTCCATGCGCCAACACCAAAATCTGTAGAAAATCTGTAAAACTACAAATATTTTTTATTTAAAAAATTAGGTATAGGTTTAAACTCAATTGTAAAAAGTTAGTTATAGGTTTAAACTCAAATTCTTAACGAATCAATGGAAGATCGGCTAAGAAATACAAGCAACAGTTTTCAATCCTTAAACTGTGTAAGCTAACAGTTTGCAATTCCTGAAGTTTTAATATAGACTAATGATCGAGGAGGGTAATGGATTCTTTAGTTTTGAATAATAATATTACGGAATATTAAAATTAGAAGATTATGATAAATATTAAATGATTTAAATTGAAGGAAATCGTAAGTATATTTGAGAGAGTAAATGGTTCGTTTTCCAAAATGGTGTATATTAATGGTTACTTCTTGAAAAATTAGCTACAAATATTTAATTTGTATTTCTTAAAACTGATACACCTGTGTTTGAAATTTGAATTAATATCCAAGACTAATAAAAACCGCAGCCAGAAAAATAACTGTTATAGATCAGATCGAATAAATATATATACAATAACATCATTTGGAGGCTTTCTTTGTTTTTATTGTGTAGGTACCATTTCAAAAAGGATTTTTTTTAAATTGATCCCTTGAAGAAAAAAAGGGATAGCAAAGTTGTTTCCGCAGTCTTCCACAAAATTAATGAAATACGTGTATTTAAACGTATTTCACCATTTTTTTGAAAGTTCGAGTGGATTAACTTTTAGAAAAACAACAATAAAAAATGAATTAGGGAGGCAAAGTTTGGATGGAAAATATAGACAAATTTACTTGAAAAGTGGTACTTGCGCTCTTTATCACAATGGATGGAAAGCGTTTTTTTTTTATGAATATTCGTATTCAACCTTGATCTCCAGGCATCCTATAGTTTATCCCGACAAAGCAGACGCAACGAGAAACGATGCTAGGGCAACCAACTAATAATACCCGGATATTTCAGCTAATTTATTGCATTACATAATATATTTCTATGACATACACTTCATATAAGATTACAAAGTGCAATGAATTTTAAGAATAATTATATTGTGCATCTGTTGATGCTGAGTTTTATAAATATGATATGAAGATGATAATGATACAAGCAATTAGTATATATGAGATGCAGATTTAACTCTCATGAATGATGCAGATCATTTATCATCTCGCATATGATATTATCAATACTAAAAGTCTGTCTATTCCTTCAGCGTGTTCGTCTTCATCAATTTATCTGTATGGAAAGCATCATCATTCGTCAAATGTGTACATGCATACTGAGTAAGAAGTATTGTGATATAAAAAACAAAATATTACTATAGTTATATGTTTTATAATCTTTGTTCCGACAATATTATAAATTATGTTTAAATTATTATCACATAATAATTTATTTATCATTTATGTAAATACATCACACATAACTTCCATGAAACATTATAACATAATATTAATAGTTTGTAATTTATCATATTGATTTGTTTCATGGCACTCTAGAAGCAAATGTGGTATTATAATACATTTTACATGAGCAGTTCAGTGAAAATAATAACTTTTTACTACTGTTCCCGTATCTCGGAGCAATTTTCCTTCTTTTTCCATAGATCGAAAAAATAAATTTATTTACGATTTGGATTCAAATTTATTTTCTAGATAAGTGAGGTCCCTTTGAAGATGCGAAAAGAAAAATCTAATCCCTTAATTGCTAATTGGACAAGGAATAGTATTTCGATAACGTAAAAGTAAAACTGCTACCACAAATTTGAAAATCTTCTATGAAAAATTCATATCGACTTTCTGTACGGTTTATGAACAGTTCCTAATTTTGGTATGATTATAAAGCTTAAAACTTGAGGAATATTGATAAAAGGTTTTTATGATAATGGTAACATTTTTAAAAGCACTTATTGACTAAAAGCCAAAATTTATTACTTCTTATACCATAATGTGAAAAGGGCTCTTTTTAATAGTTAATTTATCGTAAACCGTACAGAGAATCAACTTGAAATTTATACAGAAGGCAGTTAAAATACTTAATAATTGGTGTGTCAATTTCAGTTTTTTGGAAACACTTTCGTTTTGATATCGAAACGCTTTATTAAGACGTCCTATTTTAATTTAAAGATCTTTGAATCACACCTTTGTTAAGATAGATTTAAAAATTTTATATTTCATTCTGCATTTTAAAATTATCAAAATAATTTTATTTGGCAGCGCTTGAATGATTTACATCCAACGAAACGTTTTGCTCTATTACTGCCAATGTACAATTTTATGAAATAATCAATCGAACATATGCAAATGTATTTGCATTCTGGGAGAGTTATTTCTCAAATTACAATTTTGCATAAGCTAAGTGTCAAGTATGCGTTACATAATAATATCAAACAAAATATGTTTTAATTATAGCAGTCAACAACTTCAAATTAAAAAGAAACATTCGTATGAAAACCTCACACGAACTAAAAACGACAATATATTATAAATCCAAAGTGAAAAAATATATAATTTGAATATTATAAAGAAGTGAAACAAACTACAGTCAGTGACATTTTGGAATTTTTAAAAATGAAATATGCATTTTTATGTATTCTATTTTACACATATTTGAAACATTTGTTAAAGATGATAATTTTAGAGTTGATAAAGAAGTTGCAGTGTTTCAAAATCTACTTGAAAAATACCTATAGAGGTTTTTACAAACAAGAAACTTTAGATATACTTTAATATCCACTCTTAAATCATGAGCATTCTGGATGATCAACGAGCCTAATCAATCAAAAATTCTATGATGCTTCTTGCCAGCCTTCTGAATGAAAGATGAAGTAAATTGAAATTTTAGCTTCGCCTCAAGTGACAAATTTATTAAAAACAAGTTCTCTTTTCGCTTTTCCATGGCTTTTGTTTGTAAATAATTGACTACTTAAAACGTAAGAAAAACGACAGGTATTTTGGAACTTTTCAAAGGTTTGAAGATGGTGCAGAAATAAGAAGTTCAAGTTCGCAATCTGTCCCTATTTCAGAGCCATTTTCATTAGAAGACTTTCTCGCAAAATAAGGATGGATTAGACAAAAAATTGTGTTACAATAGGTGCCTCAGAAGAATATAGGGAATCGCAACATACAAATCTCAAACAAATCTCTCCAGCGGTAAAATAAAGAGTTTTAAACATTTCTATAAAATTTAAAAAAGCTGAATTTTGAGAGCTTCGAAAAAAATCCATAAAATAGTAGAATATAAAATATAAAATCTATTTATTTTAATTATTTTATTTATATTCTACGAAATTTATAATTTTTAATACTTTTAATCTAAACGGTTAGCGGAGAAATAATAATTTAAAATTATTATTAATAATTGTAAAATAGGTTTATTATAGTTTTGAACTGCATCACTAATTTTAATATCTAAATACATCACAACTTAGATACAACTAGTTATCTCTTATAAGACACTTCTAGCTAACCAGATTTCCATCTGACACATCCATATCTTACAGAATATTAAATTCAGCAGTAACAAGTTTACAAAGTAAAAATATAACATACATAAAGGGCCCAAGTTCATGATTCTATCAAATCGGCATTAGCTTAAAATTAGATGAAATCCACAATATTTAAGATACTCCCATCTTAACGAATATCTTCGGTTCATTTTTCGAATATGAAGCTTGACACATGACAGAAGGAATAATACGCTCTACCATCTAAATGACAAAGTACGTGGTCGATGTAAAGAAAGCGAATTCTTTCAGAGATTGAAAAAAAAACACATTTTTCTTAAAATTGAATATTGCATTATTAGTTTTCAAAGAATTTTTATTACGAAAACTAACTTTTTGATTAAAACTGATAAAAAAATATACAAAAATTTTTTATTTTGAAAAAATTCAAAATTTTGTACTTTGCGCAATAGCGCAATTTTTACAAAAGCAATAGCTCCATTTCTTTCGGCAATTCGCTAAAAGAATAGGTTAGGCTTAACATGCAGATCATATACCGGACAATAGGGCATGTAAGAGAGTGTTCATTGTCAAACCAGAGGGGAGAAGAAGGAAACGAACGGGTTGAACGATGACCAGAAAAAGAACTTTAGGAGAATGGAGGACAGAAGAAGTTCTTCACGAACTGTAGTGCCATGGGGAAGGGGTGAACCCACCCTTAAACTAAGTAGCTGATGATAAATTTGATTTTTAAATGTCTGAAGGGTTTTCCACAAATTATACAGAAACACCACCCCGATATTTTTTTCTATGAAGCTTTAAACTGAAACACACAGATTAAATAAAATTTTTGTGGAAGTTCTAGATACGTTCAATTTCGTTACACTTAACTTGTATGAAAAGTCACATATTAACTTAGGAAAGGTAGAAAATATTTAAACCATTGAATCTTTTAATCAAACGTACTTATCTACAAGTACCCTCAAATTAATTATAAATAATCTGATTCAAATTAGTCCTTTACACGTGTTGACAATATGTCAGACAAAGACATCCAAAGGTTGAAACTGCTAACATTATACTTTTTTGTCGAAACTAAAAATATCGATATATATATAATATTGTGCTCGAACTTTATTATGTAAATCTCCGCACTTTAACTTCGACGATTGTTTAGAATAATGATAGTAACTTTTAATTAAACTGTGCAGTATAAGGAAGTTTTATTCTGGATAATAAAATTTTTATTAATTTTTATTGTACATAAATAAAATAATATTTATTTGTATAGTTTAATTGTTTTTATTAACTCGTATTGTATTGTAAAAGTACTTGCACATGGTTTGCCATAAAATTTGTGACCTATGCTCAAAATGAAATGCAACTAAGACTAGATAAAGTGAAATGATGGTTCATGTTTAGAAGTTTAGAACCGGCTCAGTCCCCGAGCGAGTTAAGGCGTCTTTACTTGCTTTGACTAGGTAGTTCAACAAATAAATTAAGAATAAAAATAATTATGTGGGTGCTCTCTGTTATAGACGTGGTCCGAGAAACGGAGGTTATAGTTTACTTTTTACTCAATACAGTTAGCTTATTAACACTCTACAGATCAGAAGCTTTAACCAAGTTTAAAAGGAATTGTTTTTATAGATCCAGGAACTATCTGCAAAAAACTAAAATACTTTCCATGAAAAATTTACTTACGAATACTACAGATGTAAAAAACACTTAGCTTGCGTACAAATCGCTTTTAAAATAAATTTAGTTTAAGGTCATCGATATAACCCAAAATAAAAATCAGCACCCGACGAAAAATTAACAATTCCACTGGATTTGTTAATTTATTAATATTTTTATTAATGTTTATACATACTTCATCTAACACTCTGTATAAGATTCAGTAAACATCAAAGAAGATTTTGATAGTAAAAATAATATTTAAAACACTTTAGAATGAATATTTGTACAATTAATTTTGTTTGTATTTTTTGGGTGTACGTGACAGTAAAAGGACCTGCTTCTGTACAGTGTTCTGAGTTTCTTATACATATACGTATATGTGTTTTATTATTCATAATATGATTATAATAATAATGATTTATATAAATAATGTAAACAAAATGTATTATTTGTTTATTAAAAACACAGTAAATCTTCAAATATAATTTCTCAAATATAATTTACTTAACAAAATTTTTGGAACATGACGTCAGGTTTTATTTTTTGGAATTATATTATATTGCGTAACAGTATTCTGAAAAACCCAAGTATAATTTAAAGAAATCTTTAAAATGCAAAACGACATTAATTTTATTCATATATCTTTGTTTACTTCAAACTATTTGATCAGCTATATGAGCGGGTCTAAACAACTTTCCGGTAGCTGTTCCGCCAACGAGAAAATGAATCAAATCGGCAGGCGTTATTTTATTTATAAGTGATTTCTTGTCTTCTTGTGATTGTACATAGTCTACCTTTTACAAAGCCATTTCGTTTCAGATATTCGCTATGGATTTAATAACTTTCCTTTTGTTTTTTCTAGCCGTATTACAACGGATTTTTTAGAAATTAATGTTTAAACAGTTCCGATAAATGTTTGCTTGACATACTTTTAATTCACTATTGACAGGTGAAAATGTACAAAATGAAGTCCTCAGCAGAACTTGGATGATACAAGTGTAAAACACTAATATTACAGTAATCCAAGCCAAAATGTTATATAGTAAATCGAATTTTTGGGAAGAAGCCAAAATTTTTGGTAACGGTTAGGATAGTCAAAGGTAAGTTTAAATTTGAAAAGACGGGTGTTGTTTAATATTTGACTTACGCAAAAAATGCATAGGCCCTTTCTTGTAGAGTAGTTTTATTCTTCTCTCTCTAAAAGTTCTCTGGGTACTTTTTTCACTAAATTCAATAGTGTAGCAGTTATTGCAAAAAACAAACTTAAACCTAGATGACGGCCTTCCACTAAGAGGTAGCATCTCTATTTTTCCGTTGCTTACCTCCAGGTTTAAAATTTGGTTTGAACTTAACATAATCTTTATTTTTTCACAAATGATTGACAAGTCCTACTTTTTCATTTTGATTAAAGTAACGGATCCTTTAATTCGCTCTCTAAGTTTAAACCAAATATTTGACAGATGAAAACCATCCATCAATTTGAATCCCTAACTGAAATGAACCCCTGATTAAATGAAACTGTTGTACCTTAATTTTATGTCATAAAAAGTTTAGAATGAATTTATTAATGAGGTGAAAATTCATCTTCATACATACCTATCATTTACACTGGATGATCTTGTACATAATACATTGTATGTATATTATTATATGTTGTATATTTACATAATCAATAATAGATATGATTCAATCTATCAGTTCTTTTTACACATTAACTAGATTATAAAAATAAACAATTATGATTTCGTAATAGCTGTGATGTGCTTATTTTTAGTTTTAGAAAGATACATAATAATAGACACACGGATGACGGAAGTCTTTTATATTTGCTGTCGTATGTTAGAGTTATAAACATATAAATTATGTTCGAACCAAAAAATATTGAACCCATCAAAATGAAACCAGAGCTAGTAAACATTTTGAAATCGAAAATTTTTGATATCGCTACAAACAGAAAAGTAAAAAATGGGTGGTGCAAAGCTAAATATTACAAACCAAATGTTCTAAATTAAAAGTTTCATTCTTCTGCTCCAATCGTTTTTCAAGTTATTTGCATATTATACGAATGAATTAACGATATATATAAACGAAAAGAGTAGTGCAAATTAGAGGAAGTATACAAAAGTGCGCTAACTCACATTTTTCGTCCTGAGCACGCTATTAAAAATATATTATACGGAAATCAGAAATTGACTGAAAAAAACACGCAAGATACAGAAAAATTATTCAGCAAACAGTTTTAAATACAGGGCATTCGCCTGTATCCATGACTTTGTCCTGAAGCTCGAGTTTTAAGGTCGTTTGAACTTGATCTTCAAAAGATTTTTTCTAAAGCTTGTGCTTTTCGCATTGCCTCCGAAAGCTGACGATTTTCGAAAAAATATTTTAAATAAAAATGCCAGTTTTTTTATGAAGATCAACTTTATAATTTAAACTGTTTTTTTATGCCTTACCTTTTAAGATCTAACTTAACTATTAAAGCAACATAGATAACTAGGTCCAAACTGATACCCAAGCATGATGTCTCCCATCAAACTCTGTAACTTTTAGTTAATATTTAATGAGTTAACTACCAAACAAGTTATTAGCCATAAAAAATTAAAATGATTCACCCTGTATGCACGGTATAAAAAGCATGCATATCAATTAAATAATCGTATGTTTATAAATGTTTTACGCACAGAAGCAATAAATTACTCAATATTTCTGATCGATAATTTATGTTGTTTAACATTCTTATAAAATGTATAATTATTACTACATTTACACCATAATTTATTGAACAATTTATTTTTTTTAAATAATAATTAAATTTTTTTGTAAGTTTAGTTAACCTGTGGTTGAATAAATATTTGAAAGAAATATACTACAAAAGAATTATTAGTTAAAATAAATAGCGCGGGACTGACTTTAGTCATAAAGCCCAGCGTCAATTCTCATTCTATTACAAGCTTCTATGGCACAAAATATTCACTTAAATAAATATAGCAATTAAAATACAATATCTGCTCTATCTCAATTGAAATGATCCCATGTTTTTTGGTTCCCTGGAACCTGAACTTGTCGCTATTTTGGCCTATGACCGTTATTTTTCTATTCTACCACAAAATTACTCCTTTTCGGAGGGATAAATTTTAATTGGAGAAGGATAATTGAATGATTAGCGTGAAGCAACTATAATTTCGCCTAGAACAATTTAATTATTTCAATTCACCTTCGATTACTCCTCGGCGACTAATCAATAATTCGACCTATGAACAAAATTGCTAAAATAATTGTTTGAAAATTCATGTCAATGTTTTTTAAGTTTATATAGTGGTGGTCAAGAAACAAAAACGACTTTTTATATATTTAATGAAAAAAATGATAATTAAATAATTGATTTGAGTCAACAACTTGATTGATTTTAAATATTTAATTAATTTTATCAAACAAAAATATTTTAATACATCAATTATTTTCTGCATTCATTTGTATGTATTCGCACCGTGTGTGAGTTTTATAGGAGGCGTTTCCGTGGTAACGATACACTATTTTAATTATAGAATTGTGTAGATGCATATATAATTGTATGGATTGCATTTATGACTTGAAAATTTAATATTATTGTCTCACAAATTTAAATAAATAATTATGATAATTTACATTTGAAAAATAATATTTGTGCAATTTGATTTCTTATTTTCAGAATTTTTAATGCATTAAGTTTAATTAATTAGTGTTTTTCAATAATTTTAATTTGACACATTCTATAAGATTAACATGTAAAGAACTGCAAATTAGTTATAACAGAATCCTTTATCGCCAAAATTTTTTACTGGAAGCGCTGGCATCGATTTTATTGTCCCTACCATGACTACGCACACAACGAATACATTAAAATTATTTTTAGTGATATGTAAAAAAATGGAATAAAATTAATTTAAAGCCTTGATATTCAAAATAATTTAATAATTTCGATGATATCATTTTACCAATAATTAAAACCATCATGGAATTTTTATAGATTCAGAACGAAATATAATAATTGTAAACACATATTTATAATAAAAAATTTTTAATAATAATTGCGGTGAATAACTTAAAGTCTAGAAGACAATACCACAAACTATCAAAAGAATTGTACTACTCGATCCGAGTAAATTCTTTCTGGTAGATATTATATAGGGACAGCCTAGGAAACAGATTTAGTTTTGAAGAAGATCAAGAGTCATCACTGACATAGAGTTCCATGCACTTTAAAGGTTAAAATTCAAACAAGGGAAAAATGTATTCCATTTGACTCATTCATTCCAAAAGAAATTAAATTTTTTTATCCACCAATTGCCAATGATATGGGTATAATCGTCAATACATAGTATAAAACAAAGTCGCTTCCGTCTGTCTGCCCCTAATCCCTATGTATGCTTGGATCATTAAAATTACGCAACGGATTTTGATGAAGTTTTTCTAATAGATAGAGTGATTCAAGAGAAAGGTTATTATTTATAATACATGCATAATATAGTAAGGGGTTGAAATAGGAGTTGAAAGGGATGTGCTTCGAAAACTTAAAAAGTTGTTCATCGGTTAAGCTCAAATATTGACATGATAAACAACCAGCTATCATTACAAAACTGTTTGTAATTTTTTAATTAAACTTTTGATTAAAAATATAATAATAATTTTACAGTAAAATTTCTTTTGAAACCAATTGTACGCGAGAGCTACGTTTCAAAAGGCTGTATACCTTGTACACAACGAATAACATTCCCGAAGCAGAGTGCAGAAGTATCCAAAATAAATCTGATAGACTCAGCCCGGAATATCCAACATTAACGTCCGCTTCACATTAATAACGTTAACGAAAGCTTTCATATCACAACAAATGTTAATTATTTGCGCATTGAAATGTAAATTAAAACTTTAAAGCTATTATACAAGCTGATATATCTTGTAGCGAGAATGTTCAACTTAACTGAACTTAAAAGTCCCTGAACTGGAATAATTTTTACATTTTTTAGTATAATTTAATTTAAAAATACACATGCATGAAATAGAATTTGAATTTTAAACTAGATTACCTTGTCATATCAATTTTGACAGGATGATAATTAAAGACACGAAATTTGAATCAAAAACATACCTGAAACAAAAATAAAATATTTTATTAATTATTTTTTTGCAAAAAAAAATCACTCCCTGGAAACATTCCTCAAAGTCATAAACCTTGATTCATTTTGAAAATTTAATAATTTTAATTGTTTGTAGTTCAAACTGAGATTTATTATTGTTAATGAGGCAATTAATTACCTCATGGAATTTTCTGAAATTAAGTACGATCCATTTTTTGAAACTTTTTTCTAAGTATTGCAGATCCGTGCAGAAGGGAGGGGTTTTGAGGGTTCATCCCATTGAGAATCTGTCTACATAGATGTAATTTTGAACTAGCAATATAGTCCTGTGAATACACCCATTTATGAGGCGCATTTCCATTAACGAATCAGATTACCATACATATTTTCAGCTCGGTATCTGCTTTGACTTTGTTTTTGAGTCGAGTACTTCAAACCAAAAACCTGGGTCTTGGCGAGGGTCTTGAATCAATTTTTCAAATAATAATATTCCTTTATTTTGTCAAAGATAATTCTCTTCATATTCTATTTTCTACATTCTACGTTTAATTATATCGTTATTCTTAAGATATTTGGATGGTAATCCTACAAAAAAACCACAGTTAAAATTGTTTACCTTCAAACCAATTTTTGTGGACAATTTTTATTGGTGAATCTTGTTCATAAATTACACAAAGAATAAATTTCAATCACGTAATTGAATACGTTATGGCATTATTCATGAAAAAATCATGTTGGTTTGTAAAAATTCAAATAAAATATTCAATGAACGTTCTTACAGTTACTGTTCATATAATTTTTTTAAATAAAATACAAGTTTTATTTTCAAAGACCATATTTAAACATTCATTCATAAAACACTTCCAATTCAAAACCCTGCGATGTTTTGAAAATATTTAATTTTTTGCTGTTATTTCATTACTTCTTTTCAAAATGAATATAGTTGCAATCAAGATTTATCAAAAACATCGTATGAAGCTTGATTAGCCTATAAAAAGACAGAACGATATTAGAAGCAATGCATGCTCCGAAAACACAATATACTAATTTATAATTCTTTAGAATGCATATTTTAAATTTCAAACCTCATAACAAGAGAAATTTGAAAACTTGGTCTAGAAAATAATTAAAGCCTGTATATATGAAATATATAACTAGAAATACTAATTTTAGTTCCAAGTTTGTAACGCTTAGAAATTTTAATAATACGAACAAAATTTTGGTAAAGATTTCTTCCCAACGGAAAACCAAGTCATTGTTTCTGCAAATTTCACAAGGAAAGTGTTATGAAAATTAGTAAAAATTTAAAATATTAGCTCGATTATGATGAAAATCAATATGTTTATATCTAGATAGTTTACGAATGGAACAAAAACTCTTTCCAGTTAATTAGTCTAAAAATAAATTAAGGCCTCAGCATTTTTATATATTTATTTTTAAATGCATATTTTATAAAAATGTATTATAAATAAGCATAAGGACTGGGGCTATATAGCGTGAACAAATAAAATTTCATTCTGTTCATTCAATTTTAAACAGACTTCAAACAAAAAAGAAGGAGGTTTTCAATTCGACTGTATTTTTTTTTTTAATGTTTGTTACCTCAGAACTTTCGACTGGATGAACTGATTTGGGTGATTTTTTATCTATTTGAAATTGGTGCTTGCCGTGTGGTCCCATTTTATTTTAGTCCAGTTCTGACTTCGGTATTCATGAGAAAACCATAAAAGTCTTAAATTTACATTAGGTATACACAACAAGAGGACGAATAACTCAATATCACGCAAACCGATTTCGATGACTCTTTTTTAGTGACAAATTAGTTAGTGTACTTCAGATTCACTAAAAGTCACAAAATAAAATAAAACTTTTAACTAAAAGAAAACCGACTATTTTGAATAAAAACTTTTCTAAAACAAATTAATATACACTAAAAAGTAAAAAAATAACGATAATATAATGTAGTTAAAATTAATGTTATTTTTGGAGTCGATGTCAGCCAATGTAGCAAACTGCCAATACTGCCATAACTCAAACAGCCAATTGAGTTATTCGTTTTTCTTATGAAGTCGGTTTTCTTTTTGTTAAAAGTTCTTTTGTATTTCCCTTACCAAAATATATATAACCAATGTATATTGAGCTACTTTTATGAATTATCTACCATACAATTTATAATTTCGAAATATAAAAAAATAGCCTTATTGATTAGTTTCAAACCATATATTATAAATATAAAAAAAAAAAATACTAAAAAAAACATTGATGAGGAAACCGCATGAAATAAAACAACAAAACTAGAATAATATCATTCGTTTTGAGTTAAGTTATTGATATCCCATTTATGTAAACATACTCAGCATGATAAAAAAAAAAACAAACAAACAAACATATATATACATTATTATTTATTTTATTTATTAAAAATTTAATATACTTAAGTCATATTGTATATTCAATTTAATATATCTTATAACATGTTCAGTTACTTTGTTTCCTAACCTTTGAAAACCACAACAAATCACTTTCAATATCTTTTCAATTAATTTAAATGAAAAATGATTTTGTTTGAACAAAACAATTCTCTGTAGTAAGTGAATGAACAACACTGATCTCTCCGCCATTTTAGGTGGGATATGGAATTCAATATTTATCTTTAAAAGACATATATCCACCATAAAAGGATAGCTACTGATAATACATACATCCTCATCTGAATTATTTACATCACTTGAAAGCAACACGAAAGGCATAATAGGGAATATCCATTATTGTTTAAAGCTCATTCAATGAAGAAAAGAGCAGAGAAAAATTGTTTTTCGAATAACTGTAAAAAGAATAAAGATAAAACAGATCAAAGATTATCTCTTTTTAGTAAAACAGAATTTAGCATTTATGAGTCCTAAAGCATACATAGTATATGACGTGAAATACTATATCCGATTTCTCTGTCTAATATGTGTTTAAGTAGTAGTTTAAAATGCTGATACCTATTATCCGTTTTTCTTGGCTGATTTAAATTTTAATTTCACTTTTTGTCATCTCTTTTACGGCATTTCACATTTTATTAAAAAAAAAGCGGAAAAAATTATCGATTTTTCCTACTATTTAAGTCATATAAAGTTATGGAAACCTTCATCATATTTCTTTCTTTGCTAAACAAAAATTGTTGCTAAACAAAGTAAGTGTCTTAATAGAAGGAGGCTGAGTTTACTAACGCAGTCACTTTCAAGTAGCCTGTCTAGCAAATTAAAATTAAATTTAATTATACTAAAACTAAATCATTTTTACAATCACAATTAATTGATTCGAGAACGGATACTTCTTTATTCGAATAATATTGGGCGCAGTGTGAGCAACAGAGAAATTATCTCGCAATTATTATTTATTACTAAAAGGACTCAAAAAGGTGCCAGATGTACTTCACATTTAACTACAATAAGTTAAGAAATATTTAAAATCTATCCGTCTTAGAATCAATTTTTATGTGATGATGCCAGCTCTTATATCATTAGTTTCTGTTTCATTAGTTACCGATTTCTAGCTCTTCTGAACTTGATCGCTTCGTAAACTATCTGAATATAACCTGTTCATTTGTTTCATTTTTTTATAAATGTTATTAATAATTATTTATTAACAATTTTGTGGCGGGGTTTGTAGATAAAGTTTATTTTTGGTGCAGGCGATGGGAAAACACCTGAAAATAAAGGAGTTTTAAACTATTTTCTGAAATTGAAACAGAATGTGATTGTTTTTTCCTTTATGAAGTATATCTTTAACTGTATCTAAAACTGTATAGAAAAATGTCCAAGAGTCCTAGAAAATTAAATGATAGCGATCCTAAGAACGTTTTAATTTTTTAAACTTTAGCAAAAGTTCTAACAGCAACTTAGCAACAAATCCTAGCTGAATTATTACTTTGAATTAATCCATACATCATCAATATACACTGCATCAAGCCTTCATTTATTTTCAAATTCAAAAACAATATATTTTTATTACATTTCGATTGCCTCTTGTGATTTTGATCAAAGATATCGCTTATAGTCATAAATATTTATGCAACTGACTGAAGTTTCGATAGTCAATGAACTGAAATTTATTCAAGCAAAGTATCTTTTCTGTTTATCATAATAATTTATCGCTAACTTCATCAATTTATAATTTTGGCATTTCAATTATTTTTTACATAAACAGAAATAATTTATTTTACGATAAAAACAATTAAATTTTTTTAATCAATTTATTGACTGCAGATACGTTGCGTAAAAAAACAATTTAAATTTTGTTTTGCCATCTGATCTTTTGACATACGCAATCCAAAATAAAAATTTAAACTAAGGCAATTTCAGATTTTAATTAACCTTCTACACAATTAACTTGTTAAATATGAAATACTATTTAGGGCTCCGTTGCCAGTCCTAATTATACAACATGTTATCAATCTGTCGCTTTTTTGTCCTTTTTATGTGAACATTCTTGAAATTTATAGGTTTTGGGTTTACAAAATTAAGGTTCAAAATGGACAAAAAAAATTTTAAAATGATATTTATGAATTGTGAAACCAAATTTAAATTAAAAAGGCTTTAACACATACTTTAAGAAAACAGCCATTGAGACTTCTAACCAATGTACCAAGTCAACTGAACCAGAATACCATGACCTCGTGATAAATTTCTGAATTTCACAAAATTTCAATATTACGTGTACCTTTACTCACAACTACCAAATATATGTCAGATGAAAACAAGAAAAAGTGCATTAACTCAACCCGAGTTCAGGACCCAGAACTTTTGATATATATTCGAAAAATAATTTTTTGTGATTTTCACCCCTTTCGAGACCTTTACGTGTGAGTTTATGTCCGTACCTCAAAATATATAGATATGAGCCACTTTGGCACGTATAATTACCAAACAAAACCTTTCATATTATTTGAACTATTTCCTGACTTAAATAATTTTATTCGTTTGTAGACAACAAAATTGTATTTATGACAATTGATTAGAAAATGATCATAGTTGAAGTTAATCATACAAGCCTAGAAATATCAATGATCTCAATTCAATTATTCATTACAATAAACAAATGATACCCACGTTCTGAAAAGGGAATTTGTTCGATGACCTCTACATTATCGACATTTTAAACATATTCTCATTATTTCTTTTTTTTTTACATTTCTAGAGGAAAGGAAATGCTGTTACAGATAAAATATATTTCATTCATAAATTTAAATAAAACGATATTCTTAATAAATGAATGGTACTAAAAATCTTTATTAATAACTTAATTTATAATTTATAATTATGATTTATATTTAATTATTTCTCATTATCTGGTCAATTAAAATGCCGCAAACGATTATTTTATAAAATATTTGCCATTTTAATTTATTGTTTAACTTATCTGTATACGGAGAAATACATACATATATGACTATAAAAACACCATGTTTCATTATAGCAAAAATTTCTATCTAGTAAAATATTGGAGTATTTAGAGTATTGAAGCCATTTGAACATCGAAATTACTGATATTAGTATTCGTTTGCTATTATGTGAAAAAAAAGCAACGCTATCTGAAAAGTTGCAAAGTAGTGCATCTGATCATATAGCCTATCAAAATTTTAACAGGACTGAACATTTTCCTATACATTTTATAACAATAAACTTCAATTTTGTGGTGGAAAAGGGTTCAAAGCTAAGCCTGATTTACTTCAGGTGAATAATTCTCACTGCACAGTTAAAAAGTGAAGTTCGTTTATAAAAATTTTTAGAAGTACGCGAAATATGAACGAAATATATGAGGAAGATATAGGTTAGTGACGCCATTGCCGGATATCACCATAGAGATACATATGAAATACATATAAAACTTTGCTTTTCTAAAAGGAGATGGGCAATCATCTTTGAATGCTTATAGCTTCTTCGTTGTTTAATCAATTTTAATTTCAAATTTTGTCATGGTATCAAGTCTAGTTTTATTTATTTATGCGTAATATGGCAAATTCGACATCGGACAACGACCGTATTATGTTTGAATTTGTGTTTGATAAATTTACAATGATAAAATATCTGTTTAGGTTATTTTAACTGCAGCTAATAAATAGCTGCATGATATTTTTTAAAGTTTTAATCATGAAAAATGCATATTCAAAAATATAATCGCTCACACAAACTTAAGGCTTTTATTTATTATTCGTTTCCCCAAAATCGACCGAACGATATACACGCTTTAATAGGTAATTAGTTTAATTTTATTACAGGAACGAAATTTTCCATAGGACATTGACACTGTAAAATTTTATTTTAACTCGATCATATTATTTGATAAAATTTTGTATGTATAATTTTATCTTAATTGTAGTTTAAATATTTGACTTTAAAACTTACGCAATCAACTTACGAAATAGATGAATGTTATAAAAAAGTTAAAAAATTAATTTTATGATGAACAAATATTTTAATGAAAATTGTTGAATCATAGCGGGGAGCTTACATGATAATTTTAATACGTACTTCCATGAACTTAAAAACTAAATATTTGCTTCTTTTTGGAATTTGTATAATTGAGTATATATGCAGCAATATAACGTAAATAAATTTTTGCTTAATTCGTCAGAAATTATCTAGTATTTTTTTCACGCTCGATTTAAGACTTTTATTTTTCAAGTGGTATACATATGTGGTTGATAGAAACTATTTCTATTTTCATATAATTTTATCTATTTTCCAATTTTCCAATTTTTTTTAACCTATCTAGAGTTTTTAAAAGTTAATTTTCTTAAAGTTCTTCAGAAATTGTGAGAACTTCTCTCATCACAAGAGTTAAAGTGTTAAAAAATATTAACTTCGGAAATTTTCGGATCTGTTCGTGTATTTTCGTTAGTTTAATATAAGTTTTGCTCAGTGAACTATAAACACTTCTCTGCTCTAATATTTTCACTCTCAAACATTATTCAATAATCACGTAGTCAAGCTATTTTTAATTAGCGAGGGCATTAAAAAATAATATAATAATATTTATATAATATTATGCAGAGGTTATGATTTACAAAGTTAAAGAATATTTTACGCGCAAAGTATTCGACGCATTTAGACGCAAAACGAGCAAGCAAATCTTTTATCGCGTGACTAAAGATTACCGAACATTTATAGACATGACATATTGATACGTACTTTCTATGATGTTATTAAACATGGACAATAACAGCGATATAATATACAGCGATATAATTTTATCGTTTTCATAATTATCGTTATTTCTATCGTTACATACTTAATATAGCTACCTGATTAAATATGAAGGAGAGAAGCAAAATAGCTTCCAATCTGCTTCTTTCCTTCTCACTTCCAAAGTCAATTGGGTAACCATTTATAGTTTATAACGAAAAAAAAATTAAAAATTGTGTACAACCATGTAGGTGGTAACATCTTATTGAACAACTCAGTATATCACAAAATAAAATTTTGGGAAGTTCTACAAAATAAAATTTTATTCGATTTCTCAATGAAAAGGTTAGTCTCGAAGTGTCTTACATTCCAAGGCTTGTTCAATTAAATAAATTTAGTTGTATAACAATTGTAAATAGATATATTCGAACTCAAAGTTCTATAATCTGAATAAAAATGTTTTCACAAAACTAATATCCTAGGTAACTTCGATACATATCATTTAAATAATGGAAGTCAAATGAAGTATCCTTGTATAATATAGATGCGTGTATCAACAGAAAAAAAAACTGACATGAAGAAGGAAACACTTATTTACTTCCGGTGAACTAAATTTTTTGGTTTGGATGATAATGAAACTTTATTATATAATAATTTACGCCTACCTAATGAATTATTACAAATATGCGAGAAAATTTTTTTTTTTTATTAAATTTTTAAAATGGCCTTGAGTTAAATTTAAACTTAAATTCACTCATGAATGAATAAAATGATTAAGCGTTTTGATGAGTATTATGTTTTAAACAAAATTAGTATTAGATAAAAATATATATGCTAAAAATAAATAACTAAATTAGCACATATATTCATTATCACATTATTATTTATTGAATTCGAGGTCATTATTATAAATTTCTAAAAGCATGACAGAAATGTACTGCAATTGGTTCTATGAACTAAATAAATAATTTTTTCTCAGCAAGACGTTTAATTTAATCTCCTTTCTCGTGCATTATAACTTTAACGTGACATGATGGCAAAATGAAATAACTTGTTTCCCTTCGAACGAACTTTTAAAGATTATCAGTTTGTTTCTAGTTATTAAAATGTTTCATCGACGATTCATGAACTAATTTAATGACTAATTTAATACTTTTAAAATATCAGCTTTTTATGTTCATATCTTTAAAAACTCGTATGGGATCTTGTTGCTTCCGATTTACTATTAACAACATAATTCTTCGCTCATTAAATAAATCATATAGTATTTGGTCCTACTATTTATTATATCATATTCCAGTTTTTCTCTAAACTATTAGTATATCAATAAGTAAAATTTTTTAGTATTGGTAATTGAGAATTAGCTACACAAAACTTAATGTAAATTTTGTTTCAATTAATCAAAAAAATATCTCTCTCCGGCGGGGAATCGAACCCCGGTCTCCCGCGTGACAGGCGGGGATACTGACCACTATACTACCGAAGACTTGGGTTAAACTTTCGATTTTTTAATACTGTATCCAATTTTCTAAGGCATAGAAAATTTTACAATATATTTCGTGCCAAAGTTAATAGTTTGTATTGCTATAAAAATATTCAAATATTATATTTTATTTAAAAAATTTTTTAAACATTACATTTATAAAACACTTGTTTGTATATCTATAAAATAGAATATTATTATACCATGTATATGAAATATATGCAAGGTATATTAAGTTTAATTCCAAGTTTATAACGCTTGAAAATATTGATACTACCAACAAAACTTTGGTCCACGTGTTCATAAAATCACCTAATTAGTTCGTTTTCGGTTATCTGTCCGTCTGTCTGTCAACACGATAACTCAAAAACGAAAAAAGATATCAAGTAGAAATTTATAGCGTGCTTCGGAGTTCGTAAAGGAGTATCAAGAGTCAATTGGGTCTTGGATCCGTAGGATCCATCTTGTAAACCGTTAGAGACAGAACAAAAGTTTAATGTAACCTTTGTGTAACCTTTGTTTAAAACATTTTTTCTTAAACATCACTGATTACTCGCGAGGTCTCAAATTTCTTAGTATGTATTATATGGGAATATCAGTTACATGTGTCTTTCTATCTAAAAGTGGATGATATTTTTCTATATTTACATGACGTAAATAAACAAACGATTGGGTCGTCAACACTGTCTATACATGGTATTTCAACAATTAACTCAGTTTATTGTTTATTTTCACTTGTTAGGTATGCATTTAATATTTACTTTAAACTCAACAATGTCTCATATGTTTGAACATTGTAAACTGTATACGTATATATGCTCAGGTTTTATAAAACTAATAAAAAACAGACATTAAAAATACATATTGAAGATTGTAAAATATAATTGAAAAGTTATACAAAGATATTTTATATGGTTATTACTGTTAAAGTTTAACAGTTAAACTATAATATAATTTTTACATCTGCACAATAATATGTATTATAGCAACTCCATAGCTTTAAGGGTCTCAAAAGAGAAAAGGATCCACACTTCCAAGTTACCATCTTGATCAAGAGTGGTAGGTAAAGTGCCAATTTATAACCCAGTTTTAAATTCTTAAATTTTCTCCTCCAGCACCGTGAAAAGAATAATAAAGTGATTTTTCGCTTGGTACTTTCATCACTTTCGATTCGCCACATCCTGTTTAACTGAGAAGTGAATTCCGCTTTTCAGACTTTTTATTTAACTAAAAATTACAAGACTCAATATCTTCTAAAAATTACAAATAAAATTTTGAGATTTCAGCAGAATTCATTTGACCCAGTCGATTTTTTAGTTGCCTAAGTTTGATAGAATCAAAAAACTTCAATATTTCATATCCCGACCATTAAAATTTTGTTAGATTTTAAAATCAATATATCTTATATAACTTAAACTATGGTGAATGTTCTTGTAATAATAGAACGATACAATAATATCTATGTTAGTACTAATAGTTCTTCATTGAGTTTGAGAAGATCTGTACCAAAGACAATATGAATTCTGTGATATTTTACTGACCAGTGGAACTTAATTGCAAAAAGAATATTCTGAAATCATTGTATACTCATAATACGAAATTAACAAAACCATATTTACGGAAAATTTTTAAACTTCCTACAAATATGCAGGTGATTTAAGTTGCTACAAGTAAAAGGGTGATTAAAATTTTTACTTATGTTCCTAAAGATCGTAGTTAAAATGTAGTAAAAATGTGATATGTGTAACTGTTTTTATCGCAGAAGGCATTTATTTAATGTAATGTTACTATTTGAGTTTCAAATTCATTAACAAATTTTTGACAAAAAGGAGAATAACTACTTATTCCAAAAACACATCCCACCTCTCAAAATTAGCGAAATTTATCTAATTCGGTTGGAATAAAAACCTGTATACAAATTTACAATAATCAACATCATATCAGTTGCAGGGCTGGCTGTAAATGTTTTACTTTAGGAATTAAATACTCCTTACCTATAACAAATCCTCTTAGGTTTAAAAAAGTTTCCCACGAGGTAACCCTTACAAGTTGATAATTATCTATCAAAATTAAACTATTACAATGTAAAATGAAGAAGTAAGCGTGTAGTTTCCTACGTCATCATGTTAGTTTTGTATATTTACCTACTTAACTGTTTTTGTATCAAAATCGCATACTATTCCGCTGTTTTATATGCATCGCGTGATTATAGGTTTTCTAAATAGATAATGAAAAGTTATCGTGTACTTTTTGCAAAATATATTAGCACATTATTCCTTTTTTTTAATTAAAAACTTCATTAAAAGTTTACTTAATTGTGTTAAATAAATAATTATTTTTAAACTCTAAACAACATAAAATTTAATTATTTTGTAAAATATCGTTTTTTACTAATTTTAATTGCTTGCAACTTATTAAAATCTTTACAGTAATTAAATGAAATGTGATACTAATAATATCATAACTTGACTATGAAACAAACAAAATAGGTGATACGAGCCGCGCTTAAGTATCAAAATCATAACCGTTGAAATATAATTTTTTTAGTAGCTTCAATAAGTGACTACATTACAAAAATACATGTCGTTACTCCAAAGAAAAGTGGGAAAATTGGTTGAGTAGATTATTATAAACGGATTAGTAAAAACTCTTTTTTCGATTCAGAAAAAGCGCTTTCAAATTCTTTATTTCAGTGAATATAGTTCAATATACGCATTAAAGATAAAACAATGAAATATTAGCTATATATGCTAAAAGTTTTGAAAATTTTCATATAAAAATTATTATGTGTTCACAGCTTAATTGGTTAATGCGAAGCTCGTTTCATAAAGCGAAGTTTTGCCAATTTTACGGAATATACAACGACTTATTTAACGTTTCTAATCCTTTCACTATTAAAGACGCCATTTAAATTATGGATGCCACTATTCTAAAAGAAAAGGGGATGGAATAATGAATTCAACTATTTTTCAGAGATAAACGTAGATGTAAAAACAATCTATCTTATTGTTTTTTTGATACTCTCAAGATCGATCGCCACTGACTATTTATGTGCAACTTAAATAATATAAATCATAATAATTTAAAATTTTTCTTTGCACTAATTTTTCATGAGAACGCCGTTAAACTTCAATTAAACGTCGAATTAATAACAAATCATTAGGTATACAATAATAAAATAATGCGATGAAACTTGTTAACAGCGCTATTTCAAAGCTTAAAAAATATATGTAATTAAAAAAAAACCACATTATTAAAAATAATAAAATATTTATTTCTTTGATATTAATTAAACTATCCCCGTGAGTAATATTACTAGTTTATATTAAAGATGAAACACTTTGATATTCAAGCAAGATCAAGTTGATCTATTTGAAATGCATCGTTATAATTATTATTCTAAAAAAATAAAATAGTATTATTAAATTATCATTTTTTTCTGAAATATTTTCAATTTATACATTTTGAAAAAAAAATAAATTAATAGTATTTATTTAAAATAATTTATAATGTGTAGACATTCAAAATAGCAGAAAAAAACTTTTGTGGGCGTTATTTTAATGTCTAATAAACAGTGTAAAAGGAATTTCTAAAGGTGTAGTAGCTCGAATAAAACATGATCGTTTATTGAACTTTTTTGAATTATTTATTTACGATAAAGTTTCCGGGTCATTAATTTTTTATATGATTGTTATAATTATTTGTAATTTTTGTCTATTGTGGTTTAGTTAAAACTTGTGAAGTAGACGATACGTTCTTATCTAGGTTATACGTAGACACTATAGTGATACCTACCCGCTTCGCTGGGTTTAAAAATTAAGATTGATAAAGATTGCTCTCGCTTATCCCCTTTCTATAACACTCGAAATAACGGTAAGGATTGTTTTACACAGGTAAAATATATGTTTGGTTTTCTATTTTTTTAAATGTATAATAGTCGTAATTTTTCCTTGAGTATATCAGAGAGAAGATTGCCGTGAAGTTTTATATTGACTACTCTTACAGAAATCTGTAATTTATGGTAATGTCAAATTAAATTCCTTTTAAAATTTTTTTAATTTTTTATTAATATCTCTATAAATTATATCTCATGTGTTTTTCTGAAGTATAAGCTATATTGCTCTACAGTTTCATTAAAAACCATTCGCTAGTTTTAGCGTGAAAGCGTAGCAAAAAAAATAGAAATAATTTTTAAAGATGTTGCCACACATTATTTATACGTGCAAAGGCGTAGATCAAACCAGAAGCAGAAGAATAAAGAAGCAGAAGAGTATTATTTTAACGTCAAAAAAACCAATAAAATATATTTATCTCTTTTTTAAGTTATAAAATGATAATTAGTACCTACACTAATTAAACTGATATTTGCAAAATCTGCTAATAATTTCCCATTTCAAACTATCTATGTGTTTTTAGTACGTAATTAATTTATTAATTATGTAATTAATATTTTTTTATGTATTGTTGGTAATAAATATATTTTTATAATTATTAACTTAAAAGATTTTCTCCGGATGCAATTCAATCTGCCAGTTTTCCTAACAGTATCGCAGTATTTGGAAAAATTGAAATAAAATTATTTGCAACAACAAATGTAAGATAATTGAATCAATTTAAACGAAAATCGACTAAAGAAACTTTCCACTCGAATACCAGTGAATTTATTTAATATGTGTATTTTTCAATAGCTATGAGAAAAGTTACGGAAATTGATCGAGGGGAACTTATCCCAATACGACATTAATTTCCGGAATAAGTTATCATCATCGTTTTCTTATTTTCCAGCGTTTTCTTGTTATATACACTCGCAGCGAGAACAATTTTAATCAAGGGTCCGCGTTTTGAATAACGCTGTGAACTGCAGCAACACAGCCAGACAAAAGATCGACTCCGAGAAACTTCTGATATTCGCGTAAAAAGAATAAAGTCTTTAATTTTCGCTGGAAACTAAAAATTTACTCTTGATATTTGTCCATCACAGCCACAAGAAATACCAATTTTGTTTTATTCAATGAGAGACAGAATTTTATAAAAAGATTTGATTGTCTATTGTTAAACAATTTGGTAGCAACATTTTTCAAATAAAGTGGGCTTATCCATCACACCTACAAAAATAAATAGTTAAAGAATATTTAGTTGTAATAGAAATAATTTTATAAACAAATTTAAAACAATAGCAACATATTGTATTTCCTATTCGTCAGTTTAGGTGTGCCAAAAACATATAATTCTTATCATAATTATTACATCTATAATAATCACAAATATCCATCTCTTAATTAATCTTAATGATAATAACTAAAATAATAAATAATTAGAAGTACTTGACTTGAAATTTTATTTATTGTTTAGTTATGTCCATGCATATGCAAATTTAATTAAATTGTAATAATTCAGTTATTTAGTTTAAAGTGAAAACTTTAAATATATAAATTCTACTTAACGTCAGCGACTTGAATGAGAAACTTTTTCTCATTTCTCATCCTCAATCATTCAATATGGGTTACACTCATCCTACTTCTATGCCTAGAAAATAGCACCATAAAAGTAAGAATACGTTCTACGGCCTTATTTGCAGGTAATGTGGTTTTAACAAGCTTTTGTTGTTTTAAAAGTGTTTTTGGCTTTTATGAGTAAATGTAATATTTTATCTTCAGCTTTCACCCATCAAGAATCCATCTCATTACAATAATATTATCCATTCATCTTATATCAAAATAAATTTAAAACAGGTGAAAACAAACAATTGAGTTAATTGTTGAAATACCGGATGTAGATAGTCTTGATTACGTAATTGTTAATTTTTTTTCGCCAGTAAAGAAAGATTGCCACTTTTACACCATAAAGTAATAAGAGTATCTTTCTTCTCAATTTCTCAGTGAACATAGTAATAAAAAAGTAGGGCAGGAGCTGCGTTAGTTAATCGAATTGTCTCAGAGATTGAAAAAAACACATTTTTCTTTAAATTTTCTTTAATTCGAATATTTAGAACTTGACCTCACTTTTTACGTTCTGTTCGTGTACTCAATAAAAATTTCAGCTCCATACCTCTTATGGTTTTTGAGTTATCGGTTTACGGACGGGCGGACAATCGGAAATGGAATCTTTAGATTGTTTTATGAACACATATAACAAAATTTTGTTCGTAGCATCAGAATTTGTAAGTGTTTCAAACTTGGCACTAATCTTCGTATACCTTGATATATGGCATATATACATGGTGTAATATATATGATACGAAATATGAATATGGTGGAGGGAACGAGAAGACATAAATAACGTATACGATAGCACTGGCATTTAGCCTTAGAATTAAAAATTATAATTTTTAAAAGCTCAGAAAACATCATTTATTTACACTTTGAATGTAAAAAACTTGAACTAATAATACAAGAGCTGGCAAATGCAAATATATGCGAAATGGTTTCAAAAATTTTTCTTAAATTGACTTTAAAATCAGTAGTCCACTTTTTTCAGGAATGCATACTAAGCATCTAAACCGGTAAACGCAGTGTAAACCGCTTTTAGATGCAAAACGAACTTCATTCTTACCTAGTTTCACTATTGAAAGAAATAAATATTCAAAATACAGCCATCAACTTTTTCGTGCCTAAAAAGGAAAAAAATTTCAAAAGCATTCAAATTTACGTGACCTTTGAAATTACTCTTTGCAGTCTACATTCCAAACAAGCATGTTTTCTTAATTCTCTAAAATTAAAATTTTTGAGTCACGAGCTGAAATAAATACCATTGGTCAAAATATTCGATAAATCTACGACTTTTGTAAATGTATTTATTAAACGCTTAATTCTTCTACAGCTTATAATTCACTTATCTTGTTTCACGTCAAAATATATTATTATATTGCTTTTTTATTTTATGGGATCTTTTTTACAAAGTATCAAAAGCCTTTTTCGAAAAAGAATTCAGTTTAGTTCAAAAAAAAAAAAAACATGCGAAAATATTTTGTTTGATCATATGAGAATATTGCTATAAAATGTTAAACGTTTGAATATTGGATCGTTTACTATGATAAATAAATGAATATACGTAAGATACATATGATATTTTTACACTTATTTTAAAAAATAATATCCCCTAAATATAAAAGATTCTCAGAAATATTTTATGAGAGTTTGATGTGAATTATAAAAAAAACTTCCACGCCATAGTATTTTCTATGGCGTGTATTCATTCATTTCTATTCAATTTTTTGTAAGCACTTGCGACAGGTAATCGCATGTTTCTCGTCTATATCTCAGCGTCCACCATGAACAAAAGGTACCGCGGTAAACTGTACTTGCTTGGTCAGCAGGGCTTTGATTTAATGAATATCGCACCCTGACAACTTAGGTTAGGTTATGTTATATTGGCTGTCCACGAAGGACACACTTAGGCTATAGAGACCATTGTGATACCAGATATGTTTTTTACCACCTTTTTCGCTGATAATTTCGTTTATCAGCTCCTCAATTCCTCCTTCATGCATATACCATGCACGACACCAGCCCATCACAACTATTAATCAAATTAATTTTTGTTGCGACGACGGGAATTGAACCCGTATACAACGGACGGAATTGATAACGTCTTAGCCAAGTGAGCTACTAGGACAACGCCCTGCAACTTATTTCTTACTGAAAACTGACTCTTACTGAATAGGTCGTTGTTTTTGGTACACCATTTATATTCACGCTTGAAATGAGTGTAAGAAAACTTTTTTGAGAAGACAGTGAAAATTATATAAAAAATTTTGAACATTCTTGTATACATCTTAAATATTCCACAATGTTTCTCAATATGCACACAATTCGCTTTGCATGCATAAAAATCTACATACTGTCTGGAACAATCAAATAAACCAATATATAGGTAGGTATTGTACAAAGCATTAATGCCCATTTTAGCTCGTTTTTAGGATCCTGTACCTGAAAATTAAAATCCTTTGCAATGAAATTCTTATTACCAAGTTATTAACTTCGATTAAGTGTGATACCAGGTATTAATAGTTATAAACTTTATTCAAAAATATCCCAAAAAAAACTTCTAAATCTAAACAACTTCTAAAAAGTCTAAATCTTTAAAGAATTTTGTATAACATAAAAAAATACTGGGCTGAAGACATATATAACACAAAATCATTAGAATTTAAAACTCAAAAATTACAATTTAGTTTTCACGTTAAAATTCAAATTTTGACTGAAAAAAAAAAATCCTGAAAAAAAATTTGGTAATATATGTAGAAAAATGTAAAATCTTAAACCATGTGTAAGACTTATGGTTTAACATTATATAGACTTTCCGTTTATGAAAATGGAACCTCAACTGAGCCAGTCCGATTAACTCTTAACCGATATTTTTTTCTATATTTTGCATCGTCACATCTTTACAAATTATCAAAAGCAATATAGTCTTTATTTGCAGGCTCGTGTATATAGTCAAGTATACCTTGCGTGCACTAATATATCCATTTTTTTAATACTCTTTATGCATGTTATGAGATGATTTTGTTACAAAGATTATTTTATACTCATAAAAAATGTTACACCACCCAAACTTTAAGAAATATTATTTATTGGTAAATACACATCGTACCATAATTATAGATGCTACGGTAAAATACATTTTTTTCGAAGTATATTTTCTGGTTCAACAGTTTAATAAACACGTAGATACAATTCCACATTCGTTATGCTGTCCGAAGAGAGCTGTTGGTATCTGGGGTAATTTTAATGTCTTAATTAAGCAAATTCTGTGTGACTCACCGTATTCTTAAATTTAATTTCATAGAAATAAAAAATTCATTGCTTCTTTTAAGCCTACAATAATATGTAAACCTCAAAATGTTAAAATTACTGAGCATATTTTGCTAAGATCATTATTAAGAATACCTTGAAAAAATTCCAAAAATTTCCAATACAGTGTGAGAATTGAAAACATTAATAACCCATAACTTAATTTTAAACTTTCACTTTTCTTTCTGTAGATCGCTTTCGCATCTGTGCGTTGGAAGAACTGTTCTAATTCGTTTGAAATACAACAAAAAATAGACTACCGAGTTTTTACACAAAAGATACTTAATAGATAGATCTGTAGACTAATAAGAAATCTAAATAAAACATAGAAAATGCGATGGGTAATACATAATATAAAAGGGCACCTCAAAGCATTGAAAGGTAGACACTGGAACAGAAAAGGTGGTGAAAAATATTAAAAACAAAAAGAAAGTAGAAAGATTCTCGAAGAAAGATTCCATATAAATTTAACGTAGAAACAAATTAAATTGAAAGTTCTAAGTCAACATCGAATCCCCTCGAATGCCCTCCTTTATTTACTGGTAGCTAATGTTGTAGTTTGTACATAGAGGACAAAAGATCTTAAAAACGAAATAAAAGCTATAAACCTCCTGAATACAATGATTTTAATTGTTCCCTTTAATAAATACAAGAAGAACAAATTAGAAGAATAATTTGATACTAAATACAAACTTCTAGATAATAACTCTCTGTAATAAAACACGATTTTATATATATATAGTATTCTTTTGTTATCTTAGATTCATGATCGTCTTTTTAAGTGACTAAGCATGTTTTATGTGACAAAATTTTAACAGTATATTAACCTTTGGACATATTTCTGTAGTCCAAAATTAAAAATCAATCTTTTATCAATACAATAAAAATTCAATTCTGTGATTATTTAATCATTAGATCCGACATCTATTATGCTGCTTCCCCAGTATCATTTATCAAAACCAATCTCAGGTTGGTTGTCCACGAAGGACACACTTAGGCTATAGAGCCTATTGTAATACCATATATGAGTTTTACCACCTTTCCGCTGATAATTTCATTTATCAGCTCCTCATTTTCAGAGGCTGAGTGCACCTCCTTCATGGATATACCATGCACTAAGCCAGCCCGTTACAACTATTAAATAAATTAATTTTGTTGCGACGGCGGGAATCGAACCCGCTACACTAAGCATACCGCGGACGGAATTGGTTACGCCTTAACCAACTGAGTGAACACATTATGTATTTCTTCATCCTTCTGAAGATTGGTTTTTCTCGCCGATTTCTTTACTTTTCTTGAGGATTTTTTTACAAAATCAACTTTTCAACACTAGTATGTCTTTTCAGATGTCTAATCTTCATATTTTCTGTTGTTTAGTGCCTAACATTTACTAAAAATTTATGGCTAGAGTTTTAATAGGCTTTTATAAAAATCTTAATAAGCTAGTAAATATTTAGGGTATAGAGTAGTTTGCTAAATTTATGTATTTATGTATGCATGTCTCTTCTTTAAGCGAAATGTGTGCATTTATTGGCATTCACGAAAAAGCTATTGAAAATCATTCCTCCGATAATATTCGTCTAAAAGGAGGGCTCAAATCAATTTTTCCAAAATCATGGATTGAATTCATTTTGAAAAAAAAGTTTAAATTTCAACTTTTGTTGAGAAGTGTATTTGATCAAAAATTAAAATAAAACAGGTTATTGTCCTATATGGACACCTCCGATGGGCTCTTTGTAGGTAATAATAATTTAATAAATGACTTGATCTTATGATCCAAACACTCATGTGTATAACATAAATGTTGTCTAATATTTTGAAAAGTTGCTCTAATTATATGTAAGCCTTGTTAAAACATTTACTTTTCATCTTATTCCGACTATGATCCATCAAGGAAAAGATATTTAATTTAATATTTTAAGAATACTTAAGTATTTCATTTTTAAATTGTTTAAACTGGTAAAACAAACGTATGCAAAAATATTTTGGTTCTTTTATACAATGTTAATAAATAATCTGTTTCCTGCGTTGCTCGGGTAATTTCCAAAATTGTTTAGAATATCATATTGTTCAAATTAAATTCTTCACTTCAGTTTTAATAAGGTCTTTCCGAGATTGACCCCTTTTTGACTAAGATGAGTGGATTCATATAAAAATATTCATTTTACTCAAATTTATAAAAAAAGATTTTTCCTGAATTTCTTATAATCACTTGCAATGTTAGTTAATAAATGAATTAGAGGAGTGTCTTATTGTTTATTAATAATAAAATGATCACGCAATTGTGTATGCAAAATTTTTATTACAAAAACATTAAAAAGTGTTTACTTTTGATTTTCAAGAGGATACGATTTGTTTAACCAACCCAATTTTTAAAATTTAATATTCTTGAAATTATTAAGTATATTGCGTACTATTCATTATCTCATATTAAATAACTTGAGCTTCTAGGAAATAAGTGCTAGGTACGTTTTTTCGTTTAAAAAATAAATTTTACTTAATTTTTCAATAGATTCGTCTTAAAACAGGTGATAATAGTCCTAAATTAGAAGTAAATCAAATATAACATAACGGGTGAACTAGAAGAAAAAAATGATCTAAAGATAAAAGTGTTTTCTTTTTATTAAATCTTGGCAGGATATTCAATTTAGTATACAATCTTTATTGTAAGTTGTAGCCCATAAAATATGAAAACAGACTATTATTTCAATCTTAATTTACAAATAAAATGAAACGATGGTTATTTAAGCCATACTATGATTTTAATATGGCATTTAAAAATCAACAAAATCTCTAAACTTTTTGAAAATTCATCAACGCTTGTGGTTTCTACAAAATTTAATCAACGTTGAACAAAAAATGACGTAGTTCTACGAAACATCTGTATATGATCAACAAGATGAATATATAGAATGTTTTCTTTAACTTGGCATATACGTGAAACTCGAAAAATAAGTTTAATCGAGGAAAGTGCTTAAAACTATAAAGCTTAGTTTCAAGGGAACACATCTGATACATGTATTGAATTCGATCTAAGATTTCAGTTTCAATTAAAACCTCACTCTGATTCATGGTTGGCAAACTTTAAACGATCGCTTTAAATTAGAAAGTTGTACTTTATAATAATGCAAAAATTTTTTGTTTGCATCATTTTTTTGTAAACCAAATAGTTTTGACACTAATTGATAGCAAAACTCTACCTAATTGCGCGTTTCTTCATTCAACTTGATCAAAAACGAACCACTTTTATTGGAATTTTTTCGAATAGTGCCTACATAGCGCAACAACAATCACATGAAACAACAATTTTGGGTAAAACTTGTCTGTTTTTGACTAAACTGTACGGTTTGCGGAAAAATGTTTCGAACAAAAAATGTTTCTTTTTTAAACAATAACAACTTTCTAATTTAAAGTGTTCATCTATTTATTACCATTTATAGAGTAGACTGAGTTTTTCATTGAGCTTGAAAATCTAGGTCAAGTTAAATGTCTGCGTTAAATGTGCACCTATACACCTATACACCTAACACTTTTTGCTTTCAGCATTTTTATCAATAAAACTTATTTATTGAATTTCAAGCATATATCAACTTAAACAAAACAACCTGTATATATTAAACGTGCTATGGGATAATAATAATTCGATATTTTTCAGCCTGTTTTCGATAATGATGGTAAAAATGTATCTATAGGTACTTATCAAACTAGTTTATCATAAATAAGTATACGATGAATTCTCTAATTGCAGTTAAAAACATTTTAATAAAAATAAAAAAAACTTATTTTTGTTTTATCCAATCATGAAAATCTATTATGCAATTTTATAGAGAGAAAATCTGCAAAACGCATGAAATGAAGTGTTTGTTTAATTTAGTCGTTGGTGGGGAACTCAAGAAAAAGTAAATTCAGCACTGCAAACAAAAAAATTAGAAATTAATGGCAACAACTTTGAAAAGCGTAATCTTGGTTTCATTTTGTAAACTAGATTAATTTTTACAATTATCTTGGATACTTCGATATTCAAGATAACTGTAACAAGTGAAATCAAGCAATTGACTTAGTGAAATCAAACAATTGAGCTAATTGTTGAAATAGAAACCATTTATAGAAAGTGTTGAATATCAGTCCTTGCATTATTTTTTTTTTTAATTAAAAGAGTTTAAAAAACCAACACAATAATGACGGTGTTTCAAAAAACAATAGTTGAAGCTACCTGCAAATTTTGAGCTTTTACGTTTATAGTTTTAGAGAAATTGGACTACAAAGTTTTGTCATAATTTGCTCCCTCACGGAAACAATGACGTTTACGAAAAATATCTCTAACTTTACAAGATGCAATTGACCTATGCCTATGTTGCTCATTTACGAACTTGGCCTTACTTTTGACGTCCTAAGCATGCTATAAAAATGTCAGCTGGATTTTTGAGTTATCGTGTTTATAGAAGGACAAACAGACGGGCAGGCGGGCAGACGAATAACTGAAAACGGACTCTTTAGGTGATTTTAAGAGCCCCTATATCAAAATTTTGTTGTAGCATCAATATTTTTAAGCAAAATAAGCTTGGGAATAAACTAAGTATACCATGATATATTACATATAGACATGGTATTTAAATTAATATTAATAAATTATTAATAAATATTGATAATTTTTCAGATATTATTATATTATTTTCAGACTTTTCAGCAATTCTTATTTCTCGAAACAGAACAGATTACAATGTGCATTTCTTTTAAATTTTGGATCAAAAATAAGAAATGTTCTAAATTTGTTTGTTATATCAATCCCGGTCATTGTGGCATTGTACTCATTATTATTTTCAAACCTTAAATTTTATGTAAGAAAATTCTATAAAATTGGCTTGTTGTCCAGGTTTTTAAAAATAGAATAGAAATGTTCCAGTTAATTTCCTCTCTAAGAGCCAGAAATGTTGCCAGGTTGAGGCTCTCGAAGGTAATAGTGCCTTTGACTCCTCTGAAACACGATTTATTTAAACTTCTCTCCTGTGGAGAATAACTATTTACCTTTTCATCAAGAACTACTAAAATCAAGAAACATTTTCTATTAAGAAAGTGGACGTTCTTTTCAATTTGCTTTAATTCAAAAATTAAGTATGAAGAATTCTGTATCATCGAAAAGTTGAAACGAACGTTTTAAAAACGAATACTTTATTTTTTAAGAACAATAAAATCATGTTTATAAAAATGTGTATAAGTATTTATTATTATTTTTTGTTCGTTAACCAGAGATGTTAATATTGTATCAATTTATTAACAAGAAACAAGACATAAAAATTACAATAATCATATAATAATAACAATAATAATAATGAACATTAAGCTAAACATGCTGTCTGTGTGTAGGTCTGTACGAGTGCGGGTCTGAAAATGCTCCATTATCTTACTTTGTAAGTATGTAATAATAAGTATGAGAGCGAACAATATAATAAATATTTTTAAACCATCGCATCGATGGTTGTTAAAAGGTATTCACTAAAGTTGTTAAAATATTTTTTAAATGTATAGGATTATTTATTCATTTAACTCAAAAATATAGTATAGTATAGACCCCGTATTGTTTTACAATACCCAAGATCCATAAAAAGGGATAACATAAAAAGATGAGCTAACAATTCCTTGTTGGCCTATTACAAGTGAATTTATTAAATAAACATGCCATTCTTGTGATTGTAACCCTTACGGTCTACACCACCAACTACCCAGAACATAAAATTAAAAATGTTTTAATGTATTTTTTCGTAGAAGATAAAAATAGCTGTCCATCACTACCTTATAAGGTAATTCCAGCATAAAAACACTTGTCGACAGATTAGGCCTAATGAGCTACAAATTTCGGGATTTCGAGGATCAAGCATGTAAAACTCAATGTCCACCCTGCTATTTTCTACGATATAAAAAATTATTTTGATAGGATTGGAAAAAAAGTAGGAGAGTTGAAAAAAAAAATAGCACCACATCGTTTTGTTTTCGAGATATTATTAACTTAGACATAGCCATCAAATTGAGAACGTAGGCATTAATTATCTCGTGTTTTAAACGGTCAAAATTTCTGAAATTTTGGGAGTTATTAGTAACCTTATTCTTAGAATGTGAAAATTCGCTAAATTATGTCGAAAAGTGCATTTTACCATAGTTTTAGCAAAGAAACTGCAAATGCCATGCTCGAAATACCTTAAACACAATATCAATTATATAACTCTCTTGAAGAGATTATTTGAGCAAAACGAATGCTGAAGTTACTAGCAAAACGACACGTACACAATCCTGTAAAAACACTAAATTTTTATTTTTTCACTATCTCTAAGTTGTAGAAAATTTGTTTTACAAGAATGTTCGATGATCACTGAAAAGTTGATGATGTGGATCATCAGTATCACAACTCGTCAAAAGTATTTGATGTCACTCTGAGTTTAATGAAAATTTTACGCAACAACCGATATTTTGTTTAAATTGAATACAATTTCATTTTATTAGATCGCCTGGGGTTGCGGCCCTTAAATTTGAAAAACTTTTACTTTGTTCATATGTATATTAAACTATTAAGAGGGCTCGATGTACTTGACTCTCGGTAACTGTCTAAATCTAAATAAATAACACTGTATACGAATTTTTTCTAGATTCATGATTAAGAAATATCTACAATATTTATTATTGATCATAAGGCTACCCGCAGAGTTAATGTCCAATCAAATGATTTAGTCACTTTGAATTATTGTATCTAAGTATAAGCTGTTGTATCTACCTGACAATATTAATTTCATTGTTGAAACTATTTATCTTACTTTTTATAAATAATAATGGTTCAATTACTTTTTGCTTCGTAATATTAAATATTATCCAAGCGATTTATTTTAAAATCTTTTAAACCATTAAAAAAAAATTAATGACATTTTGTTAATGTCACTAAACAAAAAATTGTAATAAAAAAATTCCAATTAGAAATACCTTTTTAAAGGCAAGTCTTAATTAAGATAATTTCCTTGAGAAGAAAACTAAAATTGTAAATCATTAATATTAATCACAATTTTTAACATAGTTCTGAATTCATAGCACTCACGAAACATAGACGGCATAAAAGTCTGCATTAACTTTTTAAACATTTAATACATTAATATTTGAATAGTGTTTATGTACCGCTTTACTAAAAACATTGCTATACATTATGCAACCAACGAAAATACTAGTTGAAAGCTATGAGATTGCCATTGTAAATTTTTTTATGCAGAAGTGTTATCATATTGTTAATTTATTGAAGATTTGTCGTTTGCTTATAAAATTAAGTTACCTTATCATTGCATAACTTTAGCAGCATTATAATTCAAACATACCTGTAACAGAAAATAATATTTATTAGACGTGGATTTTACAGTTTATTAGAAGTGTAGGTACTTAATATCTACAAAGTTTTGCATCTTTCAACAATCTCTAGTGTACGAACGCCAGGGTAATTACGGATAACAAATTTTTGTTTGTATGAAGTTGTACTAAGTCTAAATATATTATGAAAATTTATGAGGGTAGAGGGGTTGCTCGATTATTTAAGTAAATAAATAAATTCAAAAGTAGGTATATTTAACATTGGTCTTATGGGAAAACGGTAGATCGATGATATGTTTTCATAGATTTCCCCAGAACTAGTAGGTGGAAATTAAAAAAAAACACTATTTAAATTACAGTTCATCTAATTGAGAATGTTTGAGCACGATAGTGACACAAATTAAAAAATTTGTTTTTTTTTCTTTATTGTAAATTATGTTATAACTTGACAATATAAGACGAAAAGTAAGAATATAATTTTTCAATATCTGGAGTAATTTTTCAAAATATCGAAAATTGAAAATTTTTTTTTAATTATTTAACTTTCGATATTTCAAAACCAAAGCAGATATCGAAAAATGTTTTTCTTATTTTTCGTCTACCTTCATGAAGTTATAACAAAATTCATCATCAAAGTTGAAAATAAGGTACACATAATTTCAACCACAAGTCTAAACTTGCCTTGGCACTCGCACTACATTAATTTATAATAAAGATTTTTAGTATCCCTATATATTATAAATGTGAAAGTAAGAATGTTTGTTTGTTTGTTTGTTACGCTTTCACGCAAAAACTAGCGAATGGATTTGAATGAAACTGAACAATATAGCCCATACACCAGAATAACACATGAGCTATAATTTTTTAGCTCATGTATATATATTATAAAGATATATTTTTAAAAAAAATAAATTTAACCTGACATTTTACTGCTCCATCTATGATCATCATTTTGAACTACAAATTAAAGATTTATGTAAAAATTTATAATAGTAAATGTCAAACAATTCATAGCCGTCTTTTCTGACATACTTAATTATCATCTTTTCTGATATACTCAATGAATTATGACTATTTTACACTAAAAAAAATTTTAAACTGTGCATATATTTTAGCTGTATAAAATAATCCTTTCAAGTGAAGAGGGATAAGTGAGATCAAGAGAGGTGGAGGCTATAAAGCGGTGGTATTTACTTTTAAGCCCAGTGAAGCGGGCCGGTATCAAGCCAGTTAATGTATATAAAAATGTATAAATATTAAAATGTGTAACTAAACTAGGTATACATGGCTCAATGATTTTAAATAATATATAAATAAAATATGAATAAATAGTAATAAATTTATTATAAAATATCTATAACAATGTGTATATGTGTATTTATGTAAGTGTGTTTATGTGAATCGATATATTTTCAATCGATATATATGTACAAATACATTAATGTCAAAGTTAATAGACGATAAAATTATAAATTGTAGTTATATTTGACACTTTAAACCTATGCACTATTGCAGATTAAGTATTATAATAGAAATGGAAATAATCTGAATATTTTTGTCGTTACTAACTTTTCTTGACTATATATTTAAATTAGCCGGTTCTTCAAATTGCCTTATTAAATACTTTAATGCCACTTAGAACATTAATAAAAAATTAATTTAATTCGTAATATTATATGTAAAATTTTTAACCAATAAAAATCGTCTCAGTGTCAAGCAATTTTAGGTGTAAATATAATTGTACCATTCAAAAGTAGATATATCTGGTCTTTCAACCCTAGTGACTCAATTGGTTATAGTTTCTCTTGGGTAGCGGGTTCGATTCCTGCTGTCACAATAAAAATTAATAAATTAATTTAATTAATAGCTGTGATGAGCTGGTGAGGTATGGTATGTGTACTCAGAATATAAAATAATTGAAGAGCTGACAAATGAAATTATCAGCGGAAGCATAGTAAAACACATAATGGTATCACAATGGGTTCCCCATGGACTACGTGTGTTCCTCGTGGACAGCCAATATTACCTAACCTTGCCTAACCTAGACTTTAAAAAATTTAATTGCAAAAGCTTGCCACAGAGCTTTACCAAACCAACTCAAATTGAATATTTTTTTGTGGCAAATACTTACGTACTTATGTACTTACGCTTCCATTTTTTAAATTCCATTTTTTTTTTTACTTTTGGTAAAAGAATTTAAGAAGTAAGATTAAAAATTATAAAATTTGAAAATGGGTACGATTTTAATCACAAATATTTTCATTGTAGAATTAATAAATTTTTAAGTAAATTAAGTAAGTAATGATAAGTTTTTCAAAGAAATGAAGAAATGTCAGCCAAAAGATAAAAACGGTGTTTAAAAAGGCCAGATAGCAGGTTGCAGGTCAAAATCATGGCAAATTGACTACATGAATTCGATGAAGAAATGTCTAGTTTTTATGAAATAATTCGATCCGAAAAACAAACAAAAGCTTAAAAAGGCTGGAGTGCAGGTTCAAATCTCAGCAATTCAACTACTTCAATTCTATGTGTACAGATTTGAGTCATATATCTTTGTATATTACCTTTCTTCAGTCTCATGCCTGTTATTGTACTCAAATGAACTTTTAAAAATTTGAATCCCAAGATTCTTTCTGATATTATAAAAATCTTTTTTGTTTTAATGTCTTTGTAATAACACTGTTTGAATATTGTATTTATACATATTAAAGGAACCATTAACCAAACAATAAATATGATCTTGATCGCTTCTCAAAAAAATCTGGTGTGAACACCACACGACCTCCATATACGGATAACGTATACGTTAGCATTAACTAAATATATTTGGGTAGGAAAAACATATTCAATATTTTTTTAAATCCAAGAGATGAAATAAAATTTAGTAGATGAAATATTATAATTGTAATAATTCGTTTTTAAACGATGTCGATCCTTAAAAACAAAAACTCCTAAATACCTACTTTTTACCAGAGAAAAACTTGTTTTGAAAGGTGTTTTTTTGTAAACTTGTAGATTTCAAAAACCTTATCCACAAAAATACTCTTCTATGTTCTGTTCTGCTCTATAGTTAACTTAAATGCAAAATACTTAAATGCACTAGTTTTTTTCATACTTAATACTTAAATAAACTTAAATGAACTAGCTTCCATCGTTTGGAAAAAATTTAGTGAAAGCCATTCATTCATTTTTGACATCTAAAACGTAATTCATTCATTTTTATTACAATATTATAAAAAAAATTTAGTTTATTGCACGGTACATAAATATAAACCAAATACATGCTTTGTAGTCAAATAGTGTGTTACTTTTAGCTTTGCAATACTACGCAACTACAAAAATATATAATATATTGTGTGCAAGTGCTGCTTATAAATTTGATAATATAGATATCACTCTTCAATCATCAATACTCTCACTATAGTCGTCTCTGTTCATCAAATGATGGATCTTCGATGAACTAACAACTACCATAATTAAATTAACAACTACTTTATATTTTTATGGTATTATTATAAACTACAAGATTGTCTAAATATTTTAGATAGTTTTTTTAACACACTCTCTAAATTTGTTGATATAAAAATATCTAATTGAAAAGGATAACCTATATGATTAATTATTTTTCCAGCCAACTTTGAACGATAAAACAATAATAAAAAGCCAGATGACTTAGGAAATTTTTATGATTTTTGGAAACTTTGTTAATCAAAATATGTATTTATAAAGTTTTATTAATCCTTGCATATCTCCTTAAACGTTATCTCTGTATTACAATTAGTAGGTGCATGGAGGTAATAAAAAAACTACTACTACAAAAAAAAAGAAACCTCCAACATACACCTGTGTCTTCTTGTAGTCACAGTGTTCACTTTATAAAATAAAACCTGTTCTATTTCATTCCAGGGAAGAATATTATTATTTTATTCAAAAAACGACGTAATGGAATTGTATAATAATAAAATGGATTTTTTAAAGCATTATTTTATTATTTTATGTTAAAAAAGGTCGTGTGCGCTATTTACTTAAAGTACTTGAACAATTATTATAATTTTTCTATAATTTATGAGAATTTTTTTCCAGAAAGTCAAAAACTAATGTTTTGGTCTTCATGAAATTACCACGCTTGTTTTGATTTCTTAAACTCGTTAAAACTGTGTTTATCAAAAAATATTTCGAATGGAATCGATAAACATCGATAAAGTTCTATGTTTGTGTTATCAAACATAGAACTTTAGCTTACGATTCAATTTTTTTTTTCAAAATTTATTTGATCGTAAGGGCAAATTATCTAGAAAAAAATTACAGTACGAAAGACGTATATTATGAGAATATTTGAGGCTGCGTTTTCTTACTTGCAGATCGATCGATATTTGTAGTGAATTTTGGACCACCAAAGCAAACCTCAATTTTGGTTGCTTACGAACTATTTTATCTCTCTCTCTCCTCGTTTTCCATATTTTTGAGCGGATATGTAAAACGGAGCTATAACTATAACTACGTCATTTCATAAACTTCATCCAATTTTTTATACTATTCATTTCAAACTTTAGTCTAAACTTGACTTTTAAATTCGAGAACGAAATATCTATTATTTAATTTGTACAATAAAGAATAAACTACAAATGGGCAGGAAAAGGCTGTTCTTACTCAATATGAAGTTCAGGCAAACATCCTGAAAAGTTGAAATTATTAAATTATTTGTGGAAATCAAGATTACAAATCAAGATTTTTGTTAAGAATTAAATATACCATTTTTGAGCAGTAAAATATATCAAAGTTTTCAAAGAATTCATCCAGTGGTATTTTTCATGCATCGAACCTACGGGATAACACGTTACAATATGTATAAAAATAAAATTCGGTTCAATATCCAAAAGAATAATTGTTGTAAAAATTTAAGCTTTCGCATACTTACAAATTCCATTGATTTTATCTTAAATATATTCAAATTCATAAGGGTGTTAATAAAGTAATACTTTATAAGTCCTCAACCCTTAATCATAAATACCTTTCGGTAGACTTTTTATTATATAAAATAGGCTTTATACACATAACATTAAAGAATTGGAAGAATTTAGTTTTAAAGATATTCGTTTCATATGTATTTAAAGTAATCCGATAATTTGTATGAGAAGATGTTGTTATACCTTCTAATTAGAGACAAAAAAAGGGCAAGACTCAAAAAGTTATCTTACATCAAACTACCTGCCTGTGCTACTAAATAAAAAAAAAACATCATTGTTTATAATATTGTAACAACACAAAGATATTGTTTTTTAATGATCCCTTAAAAATAACATGGATGTGTGTAAAATTTACACAATCGAATATCTATCGATACATACATATATTTTTAGGTCGTTCAATTCATGTTTTTGGGAGAGAAAAAACATACAATTTATATTCAAAGAGTACTATATAAAACTTCCAAATATATTATAAAAGAGAAAAGTAAAACAATATTAATTAATAATAAATATTACTTCCTTGCACTTCCACCATAAAAATAATAAGAATGAATATATCTTTCCATCATTAGCGTTATAGGCTACAGAAAAAAAATTTTAGTTTATATCAAGTATTTAAAAAACAATTGTTCCAAGATTCAGTACTTGACTATCGGCCCCTCTAACCCTTCCTTCAAATGTTGATGATGTAACGATCACTGAAAAATCACTAAGTCTTTCATTAGAAGCAAATGAAAATTTTCATTCACAAAATTGGATAGGTTAGGAAATTTATCGTTCATTGATCTGCACAAATACAAAAACAGCCCAGCTACTTTTATGTATAAACGAAGATTTTACTAGATTGAAGCTGCTAATTTTCCAGCATTGTTAATAACAATAATCTGTACGGGATGTTGTTTTTCGTTTTCAAGTATAAGCTTTTTTCAAGCTATAAGCGATTTCTATGAGGGCCGTTTGAAAATGTTTGCCTAAGTGTACTTTAAAAAAGCATATTCATGCGAACTTTTGCTTTTTCGATTAACCCCCATAGGTTGAGATAGAAATACCCTACTTCCGGACACCACATTCTCTTTATTTTACATTTAAAAAAGTAATTGTATTTTATATTATGGACAATATTCCCAGAATTTTTAATTTCTGACATTTTTTACCTAACCTCATTGTTTTCGGGATATATGCGTTTAAAAAAAATTCGGCTTTTGCCAAAACTCGTCATTGAAGAAAATAAGCATTATTTTATGGTTAAGGGCAAAAATTTTGTTTGAAAGCCATTAGATATTATATTTTGGGAAATTCTTATTAGATTTACAAAAGTATTTTTTGACTCGTAGCAATTTTCACGATTTTATTGAGTACACTCAGGCAAATATTTTCCGGATTTATTTCCTCGAATATTATGTTGGCTTGAATGGGCTCTATAGCCTATGTGTATCCTTTGTGGGCAGCCAATGTAACCTAACCTATATTGGTTAAAGATAAATATTTTAAAATGAAGATAGTAATAAAGTAATTGCTCAGCCCAAGAATGCAAAAACCAGGAACAAGTCAATCTTTTTTCAATGTTCAATTTTATAGTTGGTACACTTCGTAAAAACTAAATAAAAAAACGAAACTGTAACACAATAGAAATACAGGTTTTTTACTATCGATAGTAAATATAGTATTTAATATGTATACTAACTAAAACAAAAAAATATCTGGCAATTTATATTTATTTCAAAGAGTATTTCATTTTTGATGGATGGATAGTTTGACTGGAGCTTTAGTATTGTGAACAAACTGTATAATTTATGTAATATTATTCTTTTGTTCGGCAACGTCGGCAACAACTTATCTAAGTTTTTTTTAATGCATACGAAACTATATTTTAAGTTATATATGCGGTTTTTTAATAAGTGGGCGCCAATTTTATTTAAGAGTTCAATTTTTTTTTTTTTTTTTTTTTTTTTTTTGTTTGTTTTCTGTTTGGCTCCTTTCATACGTGAAAATATTTTTGTGTCAAATTTAATTTTAAATTCGTCTTGCTGATTAGTTTACAAGTAGCTGTTTCTTGTTAATAACCTGCGTTCTAAGACCAAATCAAAGTAAATAATCTGGAGTATTACAAATTCAGGAATTGCAGTAAGCCACAAACCTCTTTAATTTGTCCCCCTGAACTAGTTTAAAGCTCAGTATCTATATGATATTGCAAGCAAATTTATTACTGGCGTCCAAATTAGATCGAAGGTGTCTAAATTTAGTCCCACAAATTATATTACAACTGTCTCATTTTTTCCAAGCATTCATAAAAAAAATCGCCATGTAATACCGTCATTGCGTGTGTTTGTAATTGAACTACTCCTAAGCCGATGAATCGATTTTGATGAAATTTTTTGTGAGTGTTCAAGTGAAAGCGAGGATTGTTTAAATTGGATCCACTAAAAAAATGAAAATAAACATATGAAATAAATGGTGGCAACGCATATAAATCTTATATAACATTACATCTTACTATTCAAATGTATTTATTTGCGCTCCCACCATATTTACCTAGAATTGTGAACAGCTATTTAAATAGTATTGAGGTATTATTTATTATTATTCAGGTATTGTGAAAAGGTATTTATTAAGTTTTCCGTCGACAGTCACCATGATTGACTCTATTTTTTTGTTCTAAATTAATTGAACATGCTATTTTTGAATGCAAATGAAACGAAAACCTGAAATAAATAATTTCATTATTTCCTAGCACAGAAACCTTTGGTCTTTATATAAAAGTTGTGTAGCTATTTACACCAGAATTTTTTTTTGTCATAAAATTTAAATAATAATTTAAAGGCTTTTAGAGTTACAGTAATGATAAAAAATTGTTTAAATATTTTATTTAAACGTGTAACATCTAATCTGACTGTGTAATATTATTAGACAACTTAACGATTGTATAAAAGAAACCTATCTGAAAAAAAAAAATATTTTCGTTCGTTCGTGACATTAAATAATAGTGAGCATTGTGTGTTATACGCTATAATATTGACCACAAGAAGACTGTTTAACGATCGCGCGCGGACAAAAATCATAATATACAATCGATTTTTATAGACACTTGTAAAGACATCATAAAAAATGTTAAAGTACCTGCCTTGTTTTGTTAAGAATTATTTCTAAAATATTTGTTCAATCAATAGACACTCTGGTATTAGAGAGAGGGGGTTTCATACATCTGGAAAAATATGTGGGATATAGGCAAAAAAATAAGGAAAGCAAATCTAATAAGATCTATGTAATAATTTATTTTTAGTAAAGATGTTCTATAAATTTTTCCCGTAAAAAGCGTATTTTTTGAAGATTCTAGTTAAAAAGCAACATACTTTAACATAGGAGATACTCCTCTTTTATAGGAGATATGGGTTAGTAACAATCTATGTTGTTGCTTTTAAACTGGTATTATTCAATTGCTATGGTGCAGAATATACAAGATAAATTTTTGGAAATAGTAGTGCATTTCGAAAACGGAATGTAAAATAAAAAAACATGTATCAGCTCATTTTTAGGGGCGAATAAAACATTTTCTTTTTCATACGGGAACGTCTTTATGGTCAAATCAAGATCAACTTTTTTTATTTTCTTAAAACGTTTTCACAAGGAAATTTTTCATGTCTTTAAAAAAAACTTTTCATACAGATTCTTATTTTTAATCAAAAAACAACTTTTCACCCGAACCAATTTTTTGGCATACAATTTTTATACAATTCTGAGCTACAAAACTGTAAAATCGAGTGCTAAAATTAAAAGTCTATAAAAAAAATTCTTAAACAAAAATATACTGTTCTATTTTAAAAACCCATGTTTGACCATGAAGACGTCTCTATATAAAAAAACAAATTTTCATTCTCCCTAAAAATGAGCTGATACGTACCTATTTTCGATAGGTTTTTTTTATTTTCCATTCCGTTTTCGAAATACAAGGGTACAAAATTCTTAAAACATCACCGTGTATATGGATTTGAGACAATAAATTACTTTCGATTGGGATTTGGAGATCAAACCCCTTTTCGTTGACTCACTAACATTAATAAGAAAATACACAGATTTCTTATTTACGTATTTTAACAAAATATAAAATTTTTAACTAGACAAATTGTTTCTATTATAAGAATAAAAAAAAGTCCCGTTTTCTTTTGGAATTCCAACAAAAGGGGAAAGGATTTAAAAGTTTATTAACACGATCAAAATTATTGTCGAGAATGTGATTTCCGTAAAATAATTATTATATGATAAATATTTTGGTGATTAAATACACTTTTGTTAAAACGCGGTAAAGATTTTTTATAATGATATCTGATCAGTTCTCCACGGCAATATTTACGAAACAAAAAAACGTACATATCTTATTTAACATGCAAGATGGTTTTTTTTTACAACCCGAGTGGTGTGTTTTAAGTGCGTGACTAGTTAAATATTTCTTATAAAACTAAAATACGAACCATTAACGTTACTTAATATAATTATTAAATTATTTTTTAATAGAATGAATAATCACGTGTTTTTTTTTTTTTTTTCATTAATTAAATTCATATACTACTTGGGTGTTAAAATGGATTACTGATCAATTTATGACATGCGAAAATTAGTTCTAAAAAGAAAAAAAGTATTCAACAAAATTAGTATACTTTTTACCCTGTAGCATTACACAGGTCTGCGACTAAAAAACTGCATAAGATTTTTTACATTTTCTTATAGATTTTGACCTCCCAAAAACAGGAAAACTATTCAAAACATTCTATCACATAGGTTTTCATAGATATTAGTAACAACATAAACTAGTCTTAAAGTAGTATTATATAGTATTTTATAGTAATAATTTATAAAACTAGTCTTAAAGTAGTATCATTGCACAATAAATTAGCGCGAAGGGTTATTCTGTGCGTATGGAAGAAAACTAACTACAACAATTTGGCCATTACCCTGGAAAGAATCAAATGCCAGGACTCTCAATAGATGGTTTGTGGGGACTTCAAAATACTCACGATGCTTTTGGGTCAGCAGGCAGGCTATAATAAATATCCATGCTTCTGAAGTACAATTTTCCAAGAAGCCAATTAGTAGCCACAATCTCACGAATTAGTTTAGACTAAAGTCAAAAACAATAAAAAATATTTTAAATTGTATTAAGTATTTTTCTTAGCTTTTAAAATTATATTTTATTGAAAAATAGATAGCAACCAAGGAAATAATTTTTTTCCTTTCTGTATATTCATTAATTGAAATAAGCTGCCAAAAATATATTTTATTAAACTCCAAATGATAATAAACGCAGATTGACCCGTTGACTTCGGTTAAGTAACTATAATTAAAGGTATAAATAGAATTTGTTTTTTAAATCGTATATATTCTTTCAATATAAAACTAATTAACTTCATAGATAATGCCAATCCAAGTGCCTTAAAATAAATCTTAATATAAGTAACATTAGGTAAAGATAATAACCTTTTAGTTTTATTTTTAATTGCCTTTTCATAATGTAAATACATTAAAATAATATCATAATGTTGACACTAAATAAATTAAAATATCAAACTTAATTTACGCTTACGATTTTTATGTAATTCATATTATTTTTATCGATATTGTAGTGAAATTACATTAAATTGGTGTTAAATGTCTGTCGGTTTAAACTATTTGCAATAAAATTGGTCGTATAGGTAAATGAAAATAACCAGTCTACGATCGCAGGAGGTAAATTGTTTTGTATTTTAAAAAGTTGTAGGTGCAAAAGTTCAAATAATTTTACAACAGTATCGGCTTTATTAATTTACACGAGGCTAATCAGATACTTATTCATCTTTTATATGTTTCAATCCGAGCACAAATGGGAAGGGGGGCGCAGCTTGATCAATTGACGAGCCGTTGACGTCTATCTACATAAAAATACGTTACTTTACCTTACAAAGCTGCGTCAAATGATGATAAGCCTCAAACGGTTGAATTAAAAAAAAAATTCGAGTGTAATTAAAATACCCATACTAAAAAGATTTGGATACCAAAAAAATTAAGTTTACATTTAAAATCAGTTATAGAGAAGTATATTTCTGTCCATTAATTTAAACTTGAGAAATGAGGCTACTCAATGAAACTAAATTCAATAAATAACGAATAAAAGTTCGGGAAATGAAGCTTTTATTACCTATGTGTCTTGAACTAAAAAGAAAACGAAATAATTAATGAATTTGAACAAAGAAATGGAATGAAATGAAATGAACAAGGACTATCCCAGAAATTATTCAAAACGCATAAAATAACTTCCCGAATATAAATTCAAAAATAACACCGGTTTTGAAAACAAAGCTTGAAATATTGATATTAAACAGTTGACATATTTTATGTCTCAAATATTCAGCAACCAAAAGTATGACCGAGATAACAAGGTAATGACTTAAGCTATCTCTGATATGTACATGATTTGGACCAAGACAATTACTGTCAATACTCCCCATGCATAAAAAAGATGAACATTAAAATTATTTTTTATTTTGCTGAAAGCCATGTATATACATAATATACTTTGTACTAAATGTTAAATGTTTTTACAATTGTTCTGTCGAATGAAATATATTTAAATTATTTATTGATAATCTACAATATTGTAAATTATCACAATACTTTCCAATTGAAAATATTGATCAATTGAAACTTTCAAAAAGCATGTTGCAATTGAACTATGAAATTAGAGCATATTAATCATCATCATAAAATCAATGAAAAAAACGGAATGACACATACTATGCCACAAAATATCGAAATAACCAGGTTCATTAATTCAAGTCTAAAAACTATTCATATCGTGATTCCAATCATAGCCAGGAAAATAAAAGAAATCCAAGAAAACTCCGTTGATTCTGATCTAGTGTCATCTGCTTTCTTTGATAGCTTGTCTAAAATAAGCTTGAATACTTTTATACCCCAGAAAGTTTGATAATTTGTTTATAAAATACTTTCCAAAAATTAAAAATTAAAAGAAACAATTTTACACGGCTTCGGAAATGTATAACTGGTAAAATGCTCACCCGAGGAGGTAAGGAGTAGCAAATTTTATTCTGATTTTAAAGATATCTCTAATAAGAGTCCACGCAATTCGCAGTTGTTTTTCGAAAAAGTAGGGACCGAAAAAGTGGAAAGCTCACAGAGCAGCGCTCTATCTTCAAATCAATTTGAAAATGGAAATTGATCTAGATTTTTTGGGTCTAAAAACAAATATAATAATCCCGATTATATATTTTACGGAATACATAAATCGAATATAGAAATCCCGGAGTGAAGCATAGCTTACACATTATCGATGTTTCTTTTTAGTATTAAAAGGGATTTAAAATATTTTAAGAAATAAAAACACAAATCAACAAAATGTTTACAAAAATAGACAATTAATTGTTTTCTTTAACAACAAAAGAAACACAATGGTAACATCTTTATTATTATAATTCTTACAAGGGGATGATCTTTGATTATTTGTTCTAAAAACTTAATGAATATATAGATAGAATTAACAAAGGAAATAAGTAGACAAAAAACAGACAGAAAAAACGCTTACTCACTCAGTAAACATTTAAAAAACCTTTTTTTTTTTATAAATAATGGAAAAAATACTCTTAAATCTTAGATAACATTGTTCAAAATTTTTATAATTATATAATATTACTAGCTGGGAACTACCCGCTTTGCGGGGCAACATCCCCACTTGCACCCCTCCCTCCACATTTCCTTGCGTTGGATAACAGTTTTGTAATGTACACGTCATGCTCTTTTATTTGCTACCCCACTTAGGTATATTTGTAAATATTCGATATTTCCTTCCCACTTTCTCGCTACACCTTTCTACCCTCCGAAGGTTAAAAAAATTTCTAAATGTAATTTAAAACATTCTGACCAAGTTTTGAACTATTAAAAGCCATAATTGAAAAATATGAATTTTTTATTCATGAACACCCCCGCAACCCCCCTTGTGGGTGGAATTTCGTAAAATCCGTTCTTAGCTGACCTTTACTTGGCAAAAGGAATATTCCTGCCAAATTTCAAGTCTCTAGGTCTTATAGTTCCAGAGATATCGTGATGAGTGACTATCTATATCTATAGAAAGTCTCCTATATATTTATAGATTATTGTACTGTAAAATTATAATTTTACACTACCATTATTGTTAATTGATAATTTTATGTTTTCTTCCCAAAAATCGATTTTCGAACATTCAGTTTTTATAAAGACTAGGGTAAGTAGTTCAAATCAAACTTGAATACAACTGTAGTTTATTTGTAGACCGTAGGACAGAAAGAATGCTTTGTAAAATGATACTTTGGCGAGCAAAAGAAGTTTGGCGAGTCTACCAAACTTCTCTCTACGACTTTTTTTGAAAGCACTGCGTTCTCAAATGAGCACTATGGCGTCATATTTAAGCTATTGGTCAAGAAAACGCATCGAGAAATTTATCGGACACTATTACCACTTGATAACATTAATAATTATTATACAATTCAGCAAAAATGAATTACGTACGTATTAATTACGTACGACAAAAATACTGGGCATGTGCGAGGCCGTCGGCAAGCCCATCGGTGCTGTATTTTTGTCTTGCTGCGTTTTTTCAGACCGATAGTTTAAATATGACGTCATCGTACTTATTTGAGAACGCAGCACTTCCGAAAAAAGTCGGGGAAAGAAGTTTGGTAGACTCGCCAAAAGGAAGCGACTCAAGATCGTTTTACAAAGATCATAATCTTTTTACATAGCACCCTTTTTTCCCAGGGTCTATTGGTCATTAGAAATTCAAGCCACTAGTAGTTTTATTATTACTCAATTCTATATTCAAATCAACTACAAAAACTTACCCTGGCCTAGAAGTTGAAGACCCATTTATCTATAGTTTTTTTTTTACAGATAGTCCTCAATTTGGAAGGATATTGCCAGATGGCTACTCTGTTCTTCTTAAAATTTTATTATCTATATCTGTATCATGTTCCTTACCACAAATCAAAAAGAATTCGAAGAAGAACCCTTTTTCTATTTTGATATCGATAAACAAAACTTGTGTAATATATAAATATTACACCTAGATATACATTTATATAACATACAAATATTTGAACATCTTTATACAAATGGTTAAGATAATTTATATTTGATATTATACCGTTAAGCCTAGACTTAGAAGACTTAACCACACACACAGATGGTTTGGTTATATATATATCGTTGAATGAATTTACGTGATTTCCAATGTCTAGGCTTTTTCAAATATTAAAGATTTGAATTTAAACAAAAAAATATAAAAATACCACCGACTGATATATTTTAAACAATGCGGACAACACAAACACACAGAGATATGCTTTTCAATAACTTCATTTAAATTTTATGATTTATTTCTAAGATTTTTTTTATTTATTTAGTTATAGTTATAGACATGTGCTCAACAGTTGTGTCATATTTCATTCATAAAATCATTAAAATTGTTCAATCATCATCCACAAAAAAATTTCGCAAAGTTAATAACTCCTAAATAATAAATAAGATGTTGTATGATTTTAGCATGTCATCAAGAAAATTGCCTACAGTGTTGTTGGCAAGAGTAAGAGATATAAATCAACTTTACACGTAAGTATTCATTAAATTTAAGTTAACCTATCTCTAAGAATTATTTGAAAAATAAAAAAACCCGACTAAGTTCAATATACACTCAAAAGGAAAAAACAAGTCCAGCAGTTTTCATAACGATTTTAACAGTCGCGACCCATTATTGGGAAGATTTGAGCTGGTGTTGATTTTAATGGGTCCGAATAGTTCTTTTAGTTAGGATTTACAAATTCCTATTCAACGATATCCCAGTTACCATAGTTTGTCGACTTTCATTTTTAGCCTATGAATGTATGTTTGGTCCTTTGAGACCAAACGAGTGAAACGTTTTTAATGATTATTTCGTTAATCGATTTGTCTATATAATAGCTATTCAATGATACCACACTTGACATATTTCGCCGACTTTCATTTTTTTGGCATCTGATGGTCGCCATATTGAATCTTCATTATTGCCATATACAAACAAATTGATTGACCAAAGAATCACCAAAATCGGCCCACGCGTTTTATCTCTAGTGCGCCACATGGGCACACATACATCATTTTCACAATATGGGGTCTAGTGGCCACAATATTGAATTTTCATTACCACCACAGCTTTAGATGCACTCTCACTGTTAAGAAAAATCGACTGACGTGCGAATCTTCAAAATGGGCCGACGCGATTAGCCTCCAGTGTGCAATATAGGAACACACATACATAAACTAATAAACACATTACCACTCCTTTGCGTTGCTAACAGGGGATAATTAAGATATGCGACATCACCTCGTGTTATTTCAATCTCTTTCTGTGATATGTTATCCAAAAATTGATTACACATGGTATTTTGCCTCGATAACGAATGTCGATTGAAGCAATAAAAATAATAAAATTTAATTTTAAAAAATTCTTACCACATCTCTATATACATAAAATCTCTATATACTTATAAAATAATCGTTGGTGTCAGCCTGTTTGCGATTGAGGCCGATTGAAATCAAATTCATTGTAGACACGATGATCCTTTGCTTTATTAATCAGCCCCTTCCGGATAGTGTGGTAAACTTGGGAGCGAGAGCTCTGAGCATGAACTCATTGCCTACCTCTTTCCTTTTCGACCTTCCTTTAAAGGTAACAAGTAAATTATTTTTTCATTTTACCATATTTCCACCAAACTATCCCCTGAAGCCGAAGATCGAAATCAGGTCTAATGGGGGTTAGAGAGTAAATATAATATGGTGATATGGTGATATTTGTTTATGAGCGGACTGGTAACTGCCTGTTTTAAATAAAATTCCAATTAAAAATTTATTTAATTTACAATAGTGATATAACTTTATGCATGAGATTTACTTCAAGTTGAATGACTAACTTTAACATTAATATAAGATTTTACGAGTATTATCATAAATAGGTCAGTTCTTTTAAACAATAAATAATATAAATATATCAGTTTTAATATACAAGTCATATGCACCAGGACTGTAATTTCTTCAAGACAGGAGCAGATTATGAATATTCTAAAGATCTAAAAAAACTTAAACAAAAAATACTTTTTAAGAAACAAGCTTTTATAATACTAAAAGTAACAAATAAATTTTCCTATGGGTCACTCATAATTGACTATTAGTGAAGGCTTGAGGCTCCAAATCATCCTTGATATTTTAAATTGAGCGCCTCCAATTTTTACAAATAGTCAAGTTCTACTTGTTAGATGCTATGATACTCGCAAACAGGGATTTCGAGTTACACTTTAAATTATTTTCATATTTTATCCAATCAACTGAGAGAAACAATAATTCCGTCAATAAACTAAATCTATTGGACCTTGAGCTCATAATGAAGTTCCAATTTTACACAATTCATCCCTGCATTTTTCGACACTGTTCACTTTTGAAGATTAAATTTGATAGCAGCAAAACCTAAGAAGACAGGTTGAGTTTCGATTCTCAAACTATTTTCTTTTAAACATTAGGTGTTCCATTTTGGATTAAGATGGTTAACAGTGAATATCAGTATGTTTTTAGAACATTTCTTAATAAGTTTTAGATTATTTATCTAGAATCTATGACTTTAAAAAAAATTTTAAAATTGTTCACTTTTCTTACAATTTGTATTACCTCTTCAGATAAAATCCAAAGTTAAGAAATCAATTGCCAAGCCTTCTTTACTCTATAATAACTCTGTATTCTAATCTTTGGAAAAAAATCACTGGCTTTTATTAAAACAAGTGACTTCATCCGACCGAACAATAACAACATATTTTAAAAGTGCATTATTGTTTTGTTATTGTTTTGAAGTGTGCTTTAACCTCAAGGGATAAATACATAAAACTTAAAAAAGTAAGATACTTTTATGGGGTGGTGATCTAACTATGCAGTAAATCTGATAAAATATTATTTTATTAAATTAAGAAAAAAAAATATAACAATACTGTAGTTATTATAATTTTTTGATAACAAAATCGGATATTACAATTATTTATATCACAGAACAATAGAATATAATATTTTTTTATTAAAAAAATAATAATAATAAAAGTTTTATTGAATAAAATGTATATAAAATGGCCTTAAGAAATTATTTTATATCAATTTTCAATAATCAATATCAAGAGAAGTTGATATTTTTTTTTAAATAGTAATTGTTTTTATGTAGATAAATACAGTTTTTAAAATATGAGTCTTTCTTCTTTCAACGTCAGCATATGTGGAACGTTCCAAAGCGGTTTCATTAGGAAAGCAAAGTAGGTAATATAACGGGTAAGATTTTCAATCAAAAATACCTAAAATTTTCCTAAAAGGATGTTTCTATCCACAATTTAATTTAATTCACGGTAAGAATTTTTTTTGTGGATATCACTATGTCAATATCGGTGTGAATGCCATGCTGATTTGACCATTGAGGGAATAATAACATTGGTAATATTTATGGTGGACGAGTCAATGCAGTATGGGCGTCAAGCCCATAGATTCTATAATATCTGTCTCTATACCATACCAGCATTGTAGTAAACGCCATATATTTCTTACCGTATACATTAATCTTACATTAGAAAGTCCTTGGTCGTAGGTAATAGAAATCAGTCTTTAATTCTATATGCCACGCCATTGGTCAATTTGTTTCCAACATACTACAATTACACTACACTATACTCGACAAATCTGTAGATATGGCTCTCAGGCTATCAATCAGGTTCAATCTCAGAAATTCCAAACATTACTATCTAATTTAGTATACTTTACTTCTATATAATAAGTACAAGCCCGAATTTAGAGTACAAGCAGAGTAGGCACGTATCTGGGGAGGAAAGAACAGAAACGCGGCAAATTTTGAAAACTTGTTTTATTCGTGGGAATTAAATTTCTGGCTTATTTCGTTAGTAAGAGTATCAACATTATAAGTGAAAAATGGTCTAATAACACACTACCTAAAGGCGGAAAATCATTTAGGTCTGAGTAACTACTTGCTCATTTTGATTTGGTCATTGCCATCAATCCGAATATTCCTTGGACTTTTCTAATAACAACCTAATATGGGGCGAAATAGATTGGGATTAGTAACACCGTATCATGGAAAGCCTCATTGAAGTAAAATAATATAGTTAAGACATATTTGGTTCGAAACACATTTTGGAAAAATTATTACCTTTGTATATACAATTAAACAACGCTAAGCAATTTCTGCCTAATAGCATACTGATTTAATGTATTCGGGATATCAAAAGTCACGATTTGTTTCAATCAAAAATATTGCCTATTGACAAAGATATATTTATTTGCATATAAAAACTAACAAATTATTATCTTGAGAAATATTTGCAAATTTCGATGGATATTTCGGAGGTGATAGCATCAGTGGTTTGTTGTATTTGATCACAGTTTTTAATTTACTTTCCGCTTCTTTTAATAATATCTACAGAAATTAACTATTTCATTTTTAAGTTCTAGAAGTAGGTGTTATTTTTCTAAGCAATCCAAATGCTTTTTTTTAGAATTAAGCCAACACTGTTTATAATGGTGAGTAAAAGAAACGGTCCTTAATTATAGGCTACATACCTTTCTTTCTTCTATAAGTAGGTAATATTTTTATAAGATACATTTTTTTTTTTATTCATAAATATTTTGATTGAAATCTTTAAGTGTGAAATCTAGTGAGATGCTTGGATATAAATCTGGCATATAATATTTATCTTTTAAAAAAGATTTATTCTAATATAACTGGTTCTAATTTGGTATTATTATATTCTAAAAACTCCCCTTAATTTATATTATTTATATCATTATATAGTAATTCAAAAAAGGCTTTCAAAAAATATTATAAAACACTTCAAAGATATTATATGAAATTTTTGAAACTATTGTTATTAAAAATTTTGTGCTTATATAAAGAAATAAGTACCTAAGTGCTACAGATATTTTTGAATTAAATCAAATTCACAGTCACTTTTGAAAACATCAAATAATTCAGCAAATAATTTATTTAGCTAACTAACTTTTAACTTTTTATAGATTATCATTTTTATTTGTGTAACATAATTTTTGTTTGTGTAAATAATGCCGGAATACAAAATTTATCTATTCGTTTGTTTACTAAAGTATACTTATAGTTATAACAACTTTAAACCTAAAACCTAAGCCTAACTAAAATAAAATTGAGATGGAGATATTCAAATTAAAAATTAACTTGATGATTTTAAAAAGTAATCTGAAACAGGAATGATTTTAAAAAGAAAATTTTTCATAAACCACGATTAGGTTTTTAAAAAGCGTCGTTAGTATGAAATTATTAAAACCTAAATGTTCTTAAATATGTTTATTATTCGCATCAAAAAGTGTAGTCACATTTTTAACCATAAACCATAAATCAAATTTTTAGAAAGAGGAAATTGAATTTTAAATTTAATTATTATATCTATGAAGTAAGTCTAAGTGTTTATTATATTAAACACATAATCAAACATTAAACAGATATATTCTATTTTGTTATTGCAAATAAACTTTTTGCATTTATAATTTATAAAAGTAATAATTAAATTATTATTAGATTCTAAATTGAAACAAAAATATGCCTACAATAATATTATTAATTGTAATTATAAGATTTATGTAGACTAATATAAACAAACATAAACTGAAAATCATAAATATTAAGATTAGGAGGTAAAGAAATTATTGGAATATATTATGTTCCAAATTTCGCTATCAGTTCAACTTTATTAATTTTCAGTAATACGAGATCTCAGAATTCTAAAAGGTGCCTTCATATCTGAAATCATCACTTGGTCGGTTGAATATTTTTCATTTCCAATGATACTGAAAGCTATTCTTGAGTTAATGATTTATCTTCGATAAATAAGATTACATTTCACCCTATCATTCACCCCTTGAATAATAATTTTTCTTGAACCCCTATAAAACATGTTGTTTCCGAAAACTCAACTCTACCGGCGCTGTAGAGGAATTAATTCAACCACATAGCTTGAAAATCTACTTCACAGGTAGACAGAGGCATTCTTCAGAATTGACACTTTAAATCAGAATTTTGATAGTTTCTTTTAACAAATTTGGAAGAATGTCATTCGCTATATGAATCCTGGGAGGTCGTTTTACTCGTTATCACGAATTTTAGCTTCTTAACGTCAAATTTATCGTTTCACTTCCAATGCCTATCACTGTAATAACAATTCGTTATATGAGTTTAAAATAAATGTTTATATTCAAAATGTTTTTGATTTTTAAACAAAATATATAAACTGGATTAATTATATCAAAAATCCATTGATCAAAAGAAAAATAGAATGTTGTTACTTTGACTGAAATATTTCATTTCACTTTCATTTGCAGTTTATATATATATTTTGATTTTAATATTCTCAACAAGTTAATTATTCCATGCATATGAAATTTATCAAGGTATACTTTAGTCCCAAGTTTTTATTTTAAAATATTGACGCTACGAACAAAATTTTGGTATAGGTGTTCCTAAAATCACATAATTAGTCCCTTCTCGGTTGTTTGTCCGCCTGTCTGTCTGTCATCACGATACCTCAAAAACGAAAAAAGATATCAAGCTGGGTCAATTGGGTCTTGTAAACCGTAAGAGATAGAACAATAGTACTTTATACAAGTAAAAAACCTGTTCCTTATAAAAAAATAAACAAGTTTTGTTTAAAACATTTTTTCGTAAACATCACTATTTACCCGTGAGGGCGCATTATATAGTATGTATTATGTGGGAATATCAGTCAAGTGTGTGTGACATGTATGTATATCTGTGTGGCTATCTTTCTATACTTATAAGACGTAAAAAAACAAAAGATTGCGTAATCCGCACTGTCTTTACATGGTATTTCAACAATTAACTCAGTCAATTATTTGTTTTCGTTTGTTTTAATTTAATTTCAAATATTTGATAAATGACTTTAAAAACTTCCAAAGTGATTCATCCTTATCCATTTCTTCGCCTCATGATTGAGCTATTATAAAAAATATTTTTGTATATCACACTTTAAATACTAGTTACCAAATCGCATTTCTAATGCGACAAATCCATATTAACCAACCCAAATAAGTTGGGAAAATGTATAACTATGGGATGAACTGAGTCAATCGCCTTTTGAAACGGAACTTGCATTGTTCTTTGCAAGGTATACTACAACCATTTTTCCAATATTCTGATAACGTAGCAGAAGGGATCCAAAAACTACATCAACTATTATGAGATTATTACTTTCCCATCATGGGAAATTTATTATTATTTTTATAAAAATACAAATTACGGTCATTATTATTAGGGTCGATCCAATAAATAAAAAACTACTTGACAAATTTGATATATTCCAAATTGAAATTAAAAAAAATTTAAACCATTAAAAACTACATTAATTTTATTGCACTGACATTATAACTAACCTAACACTACTTGAAATTTGAAACTAGTGGTTTATTTTTGTTTTATAACTTAAGGGTAGTTTTTATTTTGGTCTTGTTACGTAAGTGTTGATAGATTTATTTGACATTTTACAAGCGGTATTTTAACTGAAAACAATGTTTTGTTTTATCACTCACAGCGGTTAGCAATTTCATATTGGGGTGGTTTACTTATAGTTTTGTTCAGAAATAAATAATAATTGTAAATTAACCATTCGTAAGATTCTTTGAAAATTCACTACTGGAGTTGCCAACAGAGTGAGAACCACGTCTCAAAGTAGATTGACAAGGATAATAAATGTCGAGGCCTGGTCATAATACGCATGTCTTAATATACAACATAATATCCTGGCGCGTATTTAAAATAAGATTATACCACTTTTAAATAAAGTTAAAACAGTATATTTTGAACAAATTACCATTTTACCATTTTTAAAATTTTTTTTCATAGAATTAACACAAAATTATCTAACAATATTACTCGTTTGAACGTTAAAACAAAATAAAATTTTATTTATTTATTTCAAGCACATGTGAATGTGAAATATAAACACATCATTGAAGCAGCTGATTCCGGTTATACGATCATGCGCATTGAATACCAGGCTTCCAAAATCGTGTTTCTCCGTCACCTGTTTGAATATTGTATTTTCGTCTTTGTTAATCTACTCTGTGATGCCAAAATATATATACTTGGTATACACTGGGCTTATCTATTTAAAATATATTATCTAAGGTAAGATTATGAATTAATTTAGCCTATAATACTGTTCTTCTCTATACAATTTTATTATAGATATGTTCATTCGTTTCTTTGTTTTCTAATCGTAAATAGAATCATAGACAGATCGATCGAATTCTTTGAGTGAATAAAGTTAAAAAACAAAATCATATGAATAAAGCAGACATACAAAATCATTACTGTTTCAAAAAATGAACAAATTTCTGGCTAAGCTATGTACACGTATCAAACGTAAATTTTTCCTCACTTTAGCCAAGACTGAAATACTTTTCAGTTTTTTTTCGAGATAGTAGTCAAAAAATTTGTTCTTTCACTACCTTAAAGTTTGTATTGATTATTGGGAAAATCACTGATGACTTCAAGCAGTCAATACGGCTTAAATCTTAAAAAAAAGTAGCAGAGTTTTTTAAGTAGTTGAATGATATTGCTGTAAGTTACTATGGTTTTTAACATCCATCTTTGTATTCAACTCCTTATTAAAACCAATTTAACGCTTGTGGTTCTATTTTAATCCCCCGGGTTTTTTGCATAAACAAATGATTTTTGCAATACAAAATAATTTTAAAAAATATTCAACTTTAGGTATAATAAATACGAGTCGTCTTTAAGTTTAATGTAATATAAATTTTATACAATTAATTTTCCATGAATTTATACTATGTTCCAGACAAAATAATCCACGTATTTATGTGTGGTTATTTGTATAAATATAAAATATATAGGTATTACAGATCCTAAGCCCACAATGAAGTGAAATTTCCATTATTCTTTTTGCCTGCCTTTTAGAGGCTTGAAATTAAGTTTAGTAATGAAGAAGAATGAACAAAACCATTTTTAGACCATTTCGACAAACTATCTACCATTTTATCACATGTCACTCCAATAAAATATTTTTTACCGACAAAAAAAATTTGTAGAAAAACACGAAAATTGAAAAACTTTATGTAACCATAAAAATTTTATTAGTTACTAGCTGTGAATTACCCACTTTGCTGGGCAACTTCAATTTTAAATAGAATAATTATTGTGTTATTACATTCACTTCATATGCCGTCACCTACCCTCCTTTTGTTCATAATTTCGATTAACTTCTAAAATAATCAGTGTTTCTTTACTATTTAATGCATGTATTATACATAATAACCTTCCTCTCGAATCACTTTATTAGAAAAAGTCGCATCAAAATATGTTACGTAGATTTAAAGATCTAAGCATTCATAGGGATAAGAGACAGATAGATGGAAGCGACTTTGTTTTATACTATATATTGACAAAACTCAAAATCAGTACTCAAGAAGGCAGACAAAAACAATCATTAAAATTTAGCTTCATTATGAGCTCACGGTCTAAATGCATTATTTTATTAACTGCATTTAATGTACTTACTTGCAATGTTAGTAAATGCAAATTATAATTAACACACCTATGCTATATGTGAGGTACCTATGTATTGTATAGTAGTATTCTTATATATATTTTGTTTCAAGGTGAATGTCCTTGTCCACACTTTGTCATTTTTTATTTATTAATAATAATAATAATAATTAATAATATTAATTTTAATTTTTTTTTCTACAATCAATTACAATCAATATTAATTTTATTAATTTTAATTCTATTATTTTTATTATATTGATTATTAGCTTAATTTATGTTTTCTTTCACGTATACATGATATATAATATACAGAATGTTCGATTTACATCTAGGCATATAAATATCACGAGTAGGACAGAATACATGCGTTTAGCAATGCATCTAAGTGAGAGGTATACATGTGTTGAAGCTTTGATATGCGTTGAGATAGTTGTAAGACGCTTAGAGAGTGGGAGTTTATTAGCTGAATAGATGAACTGCAATAGATAAGCCACGATGCAAGTCACTTTTGCAATTTCATATAACACCTATAATACCTCTTACTTAAATGCATTGCTTAACGCATTTACTCTATCATACTCATGATATCTATATGCCTAGGTGTAAATCTAACATTCTGTATAGAATATAATAGTTTCGTAAAGGCAAGACTACAAAAAAATTGGAAATTTGATTTATTAATCGCCGTTTTTTTCCGACTTACTGAGGATTAAGCCTTAACGAAGTTCGAGCTATCGAGTTTCTACTGTATTACATATATAACAGAGTATAAAAATTTGAGACTAAACCTAGTATACCTTGATATATATTACATAAATAACAGGGTATAAAAATCAGTTTGTTTATTTAAATTTGTCAAATGTTCACACATTTTTAACTAATCAACAAGTATTTACTTAGTTTTCAAATTATAAATTTAATGAACAATATTTAATTTTATTTACATAAATAGGTAAATACTTCTTAAAAAAAACAATTTTACCAAAAGAAGTAGACATTATTGTGATAGATATAATGATTTAATAACAATATAAACAAACTCATTGTCTTCTATTTTTTTGCATAAAAAACTGAACTGATAGGCTCATTCAACTCGAGTCACCCTGTTTAACATTTTTTTATTTTATATTCAACTCTTAATATTATAATAATCCAATAGTTTTTATTTTATATAATAAAGTATATTCAACAAAGATAAAAAATGATAAACTTTATTATCACTTTTTAAGAATGGAATTTATATGATCTTACCCAGGTATTATAATAAAATTATATAATTTAAATACCCGCCCGTATTAAAGTTAAAAACTATTTTTACGTTCAGTCAGAGTCAAATTTATGTGCAGACCAAATAGGTCAAGGCCTAAAATGACAGATTTTAGATTTACAGATTTTAGTGAAATCATATTCCTGAATAATGTACAAACCTACGTTTAGACCGTGAGACAGAAAGGGTGCTTTGTATAATGATTAATACTTTCTTAAAACTTCGTGAGTAGCTTCGTTTTAGCGAGTCTATCTAACTTCTCTCTACGACTTTTTCGAAAGTGTTGCGATTTTACATGAACAAGATAACGGATAATTTAAGCTATCGGTCTGAAAAAACGCAGCAGAGAATTTGTCGGTCACCACTCGATAACATTAATAATTATTCAGCAAAAGCGAACTACATATGTATTCAAAAAGAAAAATACTTAAGTACGGCATATTCTATGTGGTAGACAAGCTATGTGGTAGACATCGGTGCAGTCTTTTTATCGGACTAAATGTTTTATTTTATAATAATTATTAATGTTATCAAGTGTGCGTCATAGTGTCCGACAAATTCCCTGTCGCGCTATTTCAGAACTATAGCTTAAATATGCCGTTATCGCGCTCATGTGAAAACGCAGCACTTTTGGAAAGTCATAGAAGCAAAGTACGGTAGACTTGCCAAAAAGAAGTCTTCTATTCCACGATCTAGTACCTTTAAATTCAATTAGAAACAAAAATCAACCGCAAAATTAAAATTAAGACGAGGATTGGATTGATTTCAGACTTATTGAACATGTACGTGTGTATCAAACAGAGGCTAAAATGCCTTTTGAAGTAGGCTAAAAGCGACATCTAACCTATATCTGTCTTTGGGTACGACAACATTTGGGTACTTTGGGTCAAATGTTTGTATTCCAAATTTTATAATCAATTTCCATCTATTTAATTTGAAAATTTTTATATTATTTAACTGAAAACAAACATTTAATATCCAGAGTCGAGACATACAGACCCTAGGGATAATTTTTAAGGCCATAAATAAGAAATTAATTTGTGTGACTGTTTTATATCATAATTTTTTTTTTTGTTCAAACCAATAAACACTATAAATAAATAATAAGTGGAGACATTTTTATATGATGAATGATGATAATTTAATGGCAATTAATAATCGTGTCTAGTCAACTATAAAAAAAAAAAAAAAAAAAAAAAAAAAAAAAAAAACAATACGTTGGCATACAATAAGTAGACAGCAATGCTCGAAAACGGAAAAGATTCAAAAAAATTCTCAGAATTAATAATACACAAATAAATACTCGAAAGTACTAATTTTATTCATTTACTTAGATTTCAGAAACCACGGTTTTAAATAGAAGGAATTCTGATGAAACATTTAATAATATTTCGATCGATAGGTCTTGCATCATTTTTAGATCCCCGAAAAATAAATTATCTATAAGTTTGTTGCTCTGCCTACTGTCAATATTTATCCACAAATTAAAAATTTTAATACAATTTAGAAGCGCAGGGAATAGTAAAAATATTATGTTTTTTAACCCACAAACTAAAAAAATTAGTAAGTTTGACCACCATGTGTGCCTGTCTGTGTGTTTGTCTGTCTGTGGCATCGTAGTGCCTGAACGGATGAACCGATTTTAATTTTTTTTTGTTTTATTAAAAAGGTAATTTAACGGAGAGTCTTCTTAGCTATGTATCAAGTGATAGCTTATATTTCTGTACCCGAAAAAATTAAAAAATTGGCGATGATCTTCTAAATCGATTCAGTTAGGAAAAAGGCATGGCCTATAAATAATTACTATGGAAATGAATTGTCAAATAAACCTAATTCAATTCATTTCGAAAATTGAAATGGTAAAATAATTAGGAAATTTAAAACAATAATTCAAAAGAACAAAATCAACTCAAATATTCAATTGAAATATTTCAAAAAATTTGTTCCAAAAAATGATAGCTCTCTAAGTATCTTTTTCATATCATCTAATGTCCTTGACCATCACTTTGATATTGATTTAAGAAGGAGTGTTATAAATTTAAAGTGTTTATCTGTGCGTCTATGTGTTTCTCAGTGGCATCGTAGGCCCTAAACTGTCGAACAGACTTGATTGAGAACATTTTATAACTAAGTTTCCAAAAATCGGTTTCCAAGAATTAAATCGCATTTGTCGGGGGTTTTTTCAATTTTGTAAATTTCACTTGTCATTGTTCATTTTCATAATGTTTAATTTCATTGCGCTTCCACCAAAAATAATTTTATAAACTTAGCACAAATAAGTTTACTGTATTTTCCAGTATTATGAGATAATTTTCTTAACCTTGTTTAGTAATCTTGAATTAAGTGAATTACTACGTTTTATTGGCGTTTTTCCTTATATTGGGAAAATTTAAGTAGCCTGACATTTCTAAAATATAGTATTCCGCGTCGAATGTAAACGGCATCCATCTACCATGACTGTAAATGGGTTGAAATTTGCAAAGAAAAAAAATTACGTGAAGTTTTTTTCATCTCCGGAAAAAGGACGATTTTCCTTGGAAAATTATAGTGAAAGTTATAGTTTTTTATTTTATTTCATAAAAAACCCAATTATTTCACATCGAATGCCAAAAATTCCATTCCTCTGGCATGATTTCGAAAATATATCAACCTATTACTTTCGTTACCTAACCTTTATCATATCTCTATTGAAGATGTATATTTTTTTTAAATTATCCCCATAGCCTGGCTCTGAACCTTCTGTCGCTTCCTATCCAATTGAGAGAATTGATGCTAAAAGATACATCTTCAATAAAATAGTTTTTTTCTTAAATAGCAAATTAGTCTGCATTATATTAAATAAAATTGAAATACAATTAATTAAAAATAAATAAACAACTTTACTTTTTTATTATTATAGTTATTAATTTGTAATATCTGACAATAAGGTTGTTTTATTAGCTTTAAAAATTTAGCAATAGTATACAAGGCGTGCTAAAGTAGTATTATGAATAGATTGATTGTATTTTTATTTTGAATGATATTGACAGTCAAATTTCAATTAAAATGTATTCGATATTAATTAAACTTTTATATGTAGAATTAATTTATTACTTTAATAGTTTATTGAAATCAATTTTAATGTGGTGTATTCGAGCAATCAATGAGAAAATATAGTTTTAAAAAACATACTTTATTAATAGACATACGAGCTAAAAAGTCCACAAGTTAAATTTGCAAAATTTAAAAAAACCCCGATAAATTTTCGGGTACGGAACCCTAAACTTGCACTTGAAACATAGCTAAGAACACTCTCCATTAAATTACCTTTCAAACGAGACAAAAAAAAATTAAAATCGGTTCATCCGTTAAGGCGCAATGATGCCACAGACAGGCGAAGTTGCGATTGCTATACATTTATTTACAAGAAATATTTCTCATAATTTATAATATCTAAAACAAATTTATATAAGTTTAAAAAATGGTGGTGAAAATGACGGGGAGAAATACATTATATCCTTAAAAAAGTTCGTGGCGCAGGAGCTGCGTTAGCTAAGCGAATTCCCTCAGAGATAGAAAAAAAAAAAATTATACATATTTCTTAAAAAGAGAAAAAATCATACTTTTACTTTTACTTTTACTTTACTCAGTACTTTTTTGCTTAAAACTGATCAAAAAATAACAAATTTTATTTTATTTTGAAAATTTCAATAAAAGATTTCTTTCTAATTTTTTTTAAAACAATTAATTATAAAAAATAAAGGAAAAAATTTCCCTACAATTTAAGCATTAGGTACGGTCTCCCACATTTTTTACTGAATTCCGTGGCATTAGTTAATAATAAATTGTTATTTGCAAAATTATTCAGAACAATGAGGTAATTTACAAAAACTTTTAAATTTAAGAAATAAAGAATATTTTTATAATCCCAATTTTATAAGATAAAAATCCTACAATTATTAAATACTTGAAAAAAATTATTAAATAATTATTTTATAAATATTATTTGTTTAGTTAAAAATCTTTAAATAATATCAAATAAATATTTAAATTGTAATAAACATATCAAAATTAATTAAATATTTTATTATTATTATTATTATTATTATTATACTTAAATAAATTTTTCTAAATCACCTGCTGTTGTCTTCATTTAAGTAATATTATTTACGTATATTATTTTAATATACATGTTTCGTAATTATATTTAATAATTATTTTTATTTTTTATGAATAAAATGGATTTAAGCTTTAAATAATAAATTTTTCTGATTCGTTTACAAAAAAATACATAAAAAAGTGACGATTAATTAAATTATTCAATCTTTTTAAATAATTGATGATTATATTAATTTATTTACTATTTTTTCATAAAAATTACTGTTTAACAAATAGCAAAATGTTTACATATTCAATTTTTAATACAATAAAAAATTGTAAATCTTTGTAAATAACTTATATTTAATTTATTTCGATTTTGACGATTCCAATTCATTTTTCAATGTTTTCTTGTTAATCAATAATCAATCATTGACTATAACTACGAAAATTATGTGAATTAAAGACGGACATACGCAGTCGCAAATACCTAACATTAAGGACTAAACGAAGAACAAAAAACTTGGAACAAAGTTCCTAAATTCTAATTTCTGATTTTTCTTTGATTTCTGGAAAACTTTACTTTTATAAGAAACATTATATGTGCTTAATAGTATGATCTCCATACTCGACATGGCTCCAAAGGTCGCATTCCAAGAAAAATATAACATCTCACACAAAATAATCGTGGGTCAAAATTGAATGGTTTTACAGCCGAACCCAGCCACAAAACACAAACATTATTTTCCTTAGTTTTTACAGTCAACACTCTCTAATTAACTAAGTTTGTAAATGTTTATCTAAAAAAACATTCATAAAATTGTTTTAAAATATAATGTGATCGACACAATTATTGATTATTTCCCAGGCAGGAAGTGAGAGATTACAGAAAAAAAACCCAACCATTTTCCAAGAAAATAAATTTTCTACCCATCACATTTTAGGTCAAATGTTCCTTTTGAGAACTCACGCTCACAAAAAATAAATAGCTAACTTTTTATTTGTAATAGCAGTGTATTTATGGCAAAGAAATTTTTCCTATAATACTAAAATTAGATACAACCATTTCTATGAAAACGACAAAATGATAAAATTAATTCAACGACAAAAATTTTTGCATTCAAAGATTTAAAATCATCACAATTAAATTTCAAAATGTAGTTAATTCATTCAATAATTATATACATTTAAAAATAAATTACAATTTATTAATTTTATTTTAAAAAATGCGCTCGTGCCTTGTAATTACAGATTAAATTATAAAAATTATAACTACACTATATAATTAACTGATTAAATAAGCATTAAAAAACTGTTTAAATTTAAATCAGCAAAAATAAATTTATTGAACATATAATACCGGCCGGCAAAATTTATTCTCACCTTAACAATCGATGTAGATCCATTTAAAATTTGAAAAAAAATTCACAATAATATAAACACAAATTCAGTCACAATTCAGACGCGTTGCAAAAAAAAAAAAAATTACATCGAAACAATTGAATTATTGTCTGTAGCGAAAAAAAAGTTTTGACGAGCACACAACAGAAATAAAATAAAATGTTTGTTGAAGAAGAAAAAACCAAACGTTTGTTATAAACGTAAACGAACACACCACCGTACGCTTAATGAATCTGGAGTCTATAATGGACCTAGCAACTCTCTGAAGACTTTAAGTTTTTACCACCACCAAACTGAACTAAGAGATCTATCAGATCTCAGAGTATGTTAGTTAGAGAGACTCCACTATGTATTTATTATATTCTAAAAATATTTTGTTAAAACAATACTAATAAATGATTTGATTTTTTTATATACCCTGTGTATAGTAAATAATTTAAAAAATAAAAAATCCGAATGCGTTAAATAAAATCTGAAAAAAGAAACAAGTCCAGTAGTTTACATACCGACTTTAACAGTCGGGGTCCATTAATGGGAAAATTTGATTCGATTTAGGTTTTCATGGGTACGTGAATTTTTTCATTTTTTTCAGATTTTATTTAACGCAGTCGGATTTGTAACTTTTTTAATTATTTATTTTATTTTAGATATTTTAGTGTCCCAAGACTAAAAAAATCCTCTTACTATACTATATTAAAATTTTAAACCAATTTATTATTCCTAATTAAATTTTAATATACAACTTATATATATTTTTGTAAGCCCCTTTTAATTTCCTTTATTTTTATACCCTACTCGATAGGTTTTGTTAATTTTTTTTATTAACATATTACTATTTCGCTCCAAAAATCCGCTATTTTGTTTTGTTTTTTTAGAACACCTATCTAAGAACACTTGGATTTTTGAGACAACTATAATGATACCTTGCATACATGCATACATTCATAGAAGATACGTGCGAAAAACATAACTACTCCTTAACAGTCGGGTAAAAAATAATACAATGTATTATGTAATAAAATATTTTGGAAAAGTACCCTCAAACTTTCTGAACCATGACAATCAAAACGGCAACCGTGGTGAAAGCCTGCCAAAATTTCATTTTTAACTTAAATATGTACACCAATAGCATCCATTACAAAGATAGCTAGAAGAGCTTTTAAGTTCTGTTAAAGCAAATTGAAAATTATTAAAAACGCGATTTGAGGTTTATTTATTATAACTTCATGAAGTTTAAACTGCTGGAAACTTGTAAAATTTTTTCTATTTTTCTTGCCTGATTTAGCTTAAAACTTAAAGTCCTTAAGTCCTAAAGATTTTTATATGATCCGAAGAATAAAAAACAATTCCTTGTTTAATATGGTTTTGAATAGCAAGCATTTTATTAATTCTCCTTCTATTAATTTTTAGATATCTTTTAATCGCAAAACAGGTGTAGAAAATTAAACAATATGACATAAAAATATTATAAATATAGTGGGAGCACTGTAAAACCAAATTTCTTTTTTTCTCATTGCTTTCAGCAAATTTAGGTGCGCATACGTTTTTTAGTTTTAAGTAAAAATTTTTGTAGAAAGTACTCTAAAGTGTTTAAAGTCTAGTTATTGAAATAAACACCACGATACCCATACCTATATGATAATTTTTCACTCATATATGATATGATACTAAAAGCTTGAGGCGCTTATACTATAAAGACTACATTAAATTAAATATAATTGAGCACCTCTTGTAGTTATATTTGACAATATTGTACCTACTTTAAAAATAATTTTTCAAGTTTACGGCTACAAAATTCGTATATCAAAAAGAAATACTTCTTAATTATAACGGAGACTAGAATTAACGTTTTAACGTTTGGACACATCCATGGGTTCTCATTTCGTATACTAAACGCTCTATCCTCGAATTGTAGATTTTTTTTAATTCAACTTTTTTTCTAAATACTTTATCTTATCTGAAAAATCATAAGCTCTGACCTTGATGTTCAAAATCACCTGATGCAGAGATAATTACGTTAAGAACACATTGTAAGTTAATCGCCAACAAACTGTTAATTAACGTTAATCAATAAAAAAAAGTAGTCACTTTGAAAGTTTCCAGATTTTACACCCAGTAATTTTCATGTGACACGAGCGTCGATTTTAACACACGTTGATTTAAACGCTCGTTAGAATTAATAATAAAAACTGAATAAAAAATAAATTCTGCTCAAACTACAGCGTACTTCAAAGATTTTAACGCTTTAACAAAAATTGATTGAGAAATTAATACATGCGTCCATCCTTGACACAAAAGTTACCGAAAAATTACACAGGGTACAAAAATAATTGACCAAAGTCAATTTTTATCCTCGATTTATGTTAAATTTCGTTTGACGACGCTGCCGTTTTGATGAGTTGAAGAAGGATCCGGTTTTTGTACAGAGTGTCCATTGACTACCGGTGTGTTAAAAGTCAAGGATAACAATTTTTATCTAAAAAAATGTTTATATAAAATTATTCTATATAGCTACATTTTGTTATAAGGACCATTTCAGCATTTATAAGGACCTTAAGGATTGTCAAAAAAATGGGAAGAGACATAAATATATTTAGTGGTAATAAAAATAAGCTCGCTTTTCCGTTCATTTTCAAAAAAGGCGAAACGTGTAATATTTGGAAATTTCGGATATCAGGGAGATCTTGGTGAAGACATTTTTTCAAATAGTGGTAAGACAAAAATAATAGAAAAGAAAATTTCAATTAAATTGATAATAAAAATATATCTCAAGTTGTGAAATCGTATTTTCCAAATTATATAAATTCAAGGGGGGAAATATTGTTTTAAAAAAATAACTACCTATACTTGCTACCATATGTCTGTTAGTGTTTCCTGTTTTCACTAAAGAAATTAATAGCTACTTCCTACATAAAATTTGTTATTAATTATTAAATGTTATTAAAATATTTTCATCTTTCAAATATCTGAACGGATAGCTGAAGGACACTCTATAGAATTCAACCTACAATATTCACTCATTTTTGTGTTGATATCGAGACAGGATATATGATTTTTTTTTATTTTATCTATTTCCACAAAGGAGAGGAATCCGTTACTAAATGGGGGCCTCATTATGTCTTATTTAATCATGTCATGTTGAAACGCTGATCTAATTATAAAATTTTGTACTGAACAATTTTTTTATCTCATTATTTAATTAAAATAATTCTTTATTTGAAAAAATAAAAAATTATAGAATTTTCCTTTTGAATTAAAAAAAAGTACCGATGGTAAATGTTCCGATGGTTTGGTGAACGGATTTCTAAAAATTATTTTATTCACGTTTAGAGGAAATAAAATTATTTGCTAGAATCTAATTATTTTTAGTTTTTATGCGTCTTCCTGATAAACTTTTATTGAATTTCTTAGATATGAAAATACCGGCATTTGAAATATGTTTCAATTAAGTATTTATTTTTTCCAACTTCAATTTTATAGCCATTCCTGTTAAATATTTCGTAGAATTAAATATACTGAGTAATTTGTAAGCTAGAGGCTTCACGGAAATTAATTCGTCTTTATGTAACGGTTCTATAAAGCTTTAAAATTTTAAAATGAATATAAAAATAAAAAAAACAGTAAATATTTTTGTAAAATTTGATGTCATTTCGTTTTGGAATCATCTCAAATTTCCAAGAACTTCCATCCAATTTAAAGGTATTTTATTTGAATTACTTTTATGGAAAATTAACACAGTACACAGGATGTTTCTAGGAAGTAAGTATAAAAATTTAGGAGTCTTGACTTGAGTATGTCTGCTCTCGTTACCGATTGTCAGAAATCACTAGCAAAAATATAAAAAGTTTATGTACACCGAAAAATACCTCCAAATGCATATACACCTCCGGATGAATATGTGTAGGTACCAAATTTCACAAGAATATTCACTGTGATATTTTTCTTAAAACTTATTATAACCCTTTATCTTGGAAACAAAGCATTTGTGGACATAGCATTTGATCCTTGCATGAACTTTATTTCATAAAATTGGTGGGGACGCTAACTAAATTTTTTTTTATCACTTAAGGTGAATATTTCTCACAGCACCGAAAAAGAAAAGTAAAATTATTCCTAATTAAACAAAGAGAAAGATATTTAAAAACTGACGTCATTGTTGAATATCGCCAGAGCGATCGATACAAAACTCAGTTTTGTAAGAAAGAGGCAGGCAACAATCTTTGAAAGTTTATAACTTCGTATTTTTATAATCAGTTAAAATTTAACTTTCAAATTTTGTTATTGTATCATCTCTTCTTTTACATTTTTATAGGCAATATGGCACATTCGTATCAGTCATCTACCCAATTGTTTGTACTTAGGAAACACCCTGTATAAATCAAATACATTTCTCGATAAAAAATTTCGCCCAAATTAAATAATTCGATAAGACACTTCTTTGCTATCGTGTAAGTAACTTAATTAAAACACTAAATAATTCTAGAAGACGTTTATTCCATCGAGAACACATATATATTTTCGTGTATATCAGTAACTTAATCAAAAACGGTAAACGAACAAAATACAAGATATCAAAAATTCAAATTTTTAGATCTCTCACATAATAAAAAGCTCTTAAAATTTTTTCAGAAAATTGCTTGTTTTTTTTTCACAAACTTTTCCGGTGGTTCCAAATAGACAGTTATTTGAAACCGTCGAAAGTGTATGACTTTACGATTTTCATGAATGATGCCTACATATTTCAAACCGTCGGAAAAGTACGATATGATGATTTTCGTGAATGACTGTTCGAAATGATGTCTGCTTCAAGTTTTTTTAAACGTCCTATTGATTGAAATAATTATTTCTATCAATTAAGTCGCCAAACTTAAAAATATATAATAGCTTAGTAATAAATTAACTTATAAATGTCTTTTTTAGAGCATTCAGTATTTACTATGAAGATTCGAATTTGTAAAATTTGAAGTGAGCTCTGAAAATATTTTGTATCAAATAAAAAAACAAAAAATTATTCATTTTGACAAAAAAGCTGATTGAAATCAAAATATAGGTATATATTTAAATATAGGTATATAATATTTAAAATATCGAAAATGAATGGATCAACTGTAAGATTAATTTTTGAAAATTTTAATTCCATAATAAAATGAAATTTAATTTTTATTTTAGTTATTGAAATATATTCGAAATATCAATTTAAATTTTGTTAAAAACTTGGGTAATAAAGGTTTTGATCCTACAGGAGACTGTAAAGAGACTGCACCCAAAGTAACCGATCTACTTTCAAAAGAAGCAGCTAAACTTCAAAGATTAAAAAATTTACAAGAAAGATTTCAGGTTTGTTTATTTTATTCGAAAAATTGTAACCACCATCGAGATTTGAGGCATACAGACCAGGTACAATTTTTTTAATTTCTGTCCCTGATAGAAATATTCAAAAAAACGGTAATAGTTCAGTTTAACCACTTTTCTTAAAAATCATCTTAGAACATCGAGATAAAAAAACAATTTCAACGCATTATTAACCACTATGATCGCCCAACTCTATCTACACTCTCGTAGTGTAAATTTCGTACGCGTACGTTAATAATTACAATACGTACGTTAATAATTTAATTCCAAAGTCAATTCGTAGTAATTTTCTTCTTTGGTCATTTAATTTTATGTTCTAAGATAATGCTTACACTCTCTTCAATCGCCATTTTAATATATTTGATACTGCCGTTTTGAAATTTATGATAAAAATATTACTCTAATCAATAATGTAGGAACACAAACCCAAAAAAACAAGATTTTTATTATCAATTTGATAAAAAGATAAAGCAAACATTTTAAACATATTTTAAGAAAAAACGAGTTCCGCTTGTATAACTTTTCTACAGTAAAATATTTTTCATATTTTTAATAATGCATCATAGTTTTTCAAATTAATCCGAAATGTAAATTTTACAAAATTCAAAAAACCCCCGAGAATTGGGTATTGTAACGTATCTAAGAACACTCTCCATTAAATTAACTTTTTTATTAGAGCCTTCTACAAACTGAACCAATTTCAAGGATCATCAGCTATTTTTTAGTTGTTCCGGGTCCAGAACCCTAAACTCACACTTAAAACATAGCTAAGAGCACCCCCCATTAAATTACTCTTCAAACGAAACACACAGACACACAGAAAGACACACATAGCGGTCAAACTTATAAAACCCCCTTTTTTGGTTCGGTTAATAAGAATATAATTTGGAAAACACGTCTTTAAAACAAAATTTTTTTTCTTTTTCCCAAGTATTCTGAGAAAAAATGCACATATTACATATAATACTATATGTAATCCGTACATTTTTTGTGACACTGAGTACCTCTTCAAAAATATTATAAAAATTTAAAATTCCTTCCAGATCTCATTGAATGGCAGATACAAATTGTAGCTTATTATCTTTGGCTGGAAGGCCTTTGTATACATGAGTAATCTCCAAAAAAGAGTTTTTTAACTGAAATAACTAATATTTAAAATTGATTTATAGGTAAATGATGGTAATCCTGTGTTTATAAAAAAAGGATCAGCAGATAAACTGTTGTTCCAATTAACTAATGTGTTAGCTGCAATTGGAACTGTAATGAGTTTTTATACGATTTATTGTATGGCTTATGACGTTCCACAGAATGAGTATCAATACACTTTAGATACTCCAGAGGAACCACCCCCGCCCGTCGAAGAAAGTACGCCACCAAAATATTAGTTCTTTATATAATTTTTGTAATTTTTTATTTACCAATTTCATAAAATAAATTCTTCGACAGTCTTCTATGATGTTTAATATAAAGGGCCAACTAATAATCAATTAGTTAGGTATTGTTACACCCAGACGAAAATAAGGTGTGTCGTGTTTATACCAGGAGACGCCAACCAGTAGGTTAATACCTAGTCCTGTCATTTTAGCATTTCAAATGCAATTTTTTTGTACCCCGTCCTATCGAGCCAATTTTTTTTTTTTTAATATTCTGGAAAGTGCGCACAGATCAAAATCTACACATGGTGCCTCTAGAAAGTTTGGCCATTACTATTTGCCAAATAAGCCAATTATTGGAATCCATTTCTGAGGAATTTTCAGCTCAGAGTTGTATTCCTTCAAGTCCATGGAGTCATAAAAGCAACTCTAAGCAAGCAATGAAAACATATCGGAGTTTTTAACAGTGATGCAAAAACAAGGGATGCGACTGTACTGAGGAGGCTGTGAAACTGTACCTTCACTTTTATAAATGGTACCTGTGCCCGCACAACTTGAGTTTTAGAAAGATAGAGGAGCGTTCCAATAGAGTATTATCTGAATGTTTCGAGGAACTGAACCGTCTGGCACTAAATAATAGTGTGGCTGATCTAGATTTAGGTCAATATTCACGCATAAAATATGTGGATTTGATACTTCAATCCTTTTCTGAGAGAAGAATTTCTGGGAACACTTAACTATAACGGCACTTGTCAACAGGAGAATCTCCCATCTCTGTGCAATATTATCAAATTATAATTATCAAACATAAGAAAATTATAAAGAAAATTCATTACTTTATGGGCATAAAAATCATACATTTTGATCGGTTTACAATAATGTAATACATATTGCCTATAGTGTTCAAGATATGATAATTTAACTTAAATTGCTCTATAACTTTATAAATTGGTCTCCTTATATATTTAAACGAGCAATTCTTGTATATATATATATTTTACGATTTTCATGAAATTTAATATGCAGAGGGTTTTTGTGTCTTCAAAAAATACCGAGCAAAGCCCGATTATCCAGTTACTTATCTTTTAAATGAGTATGACAACTTTTTATTCAGGTTTCGAAAAATTAAATCGATCAAAACTTTTTAGTTATTTTATAAGAAATAACTTCTGCATTTAAGTTTTGCACCATCAGCAGTTCCCTTTTAACTAAATAACTTTCACAGAGATTATTTTTTAAATAGGGAATATTGTAACAAAGTGTGGAAAATATTGAGTTTTCCTATGAATAACCCTTTATAAACGTAAAATTTTTAAGTATATAGGAAAATTTTAGGGCATAAACTAAAAGTAAAATACTGACATTGATTTTAGTTCGCAAAAAGTATTCAGTGTAAATAAAATGTTGATAATAAAAACGATTTTATTTAATAAAAACACACAATTACAAATTTAAGGGAGATTGATAAAAACGATTTTTTTATTTTTGAATCTCATCTTATAAACGAAATGTTCTTAGATCAAAAATCATCTTTATCAAAGCCAAAAAAATAACTACTTTATTTATATTCTCATTAAATTTTAACAGTCTCGTTCGTCTTGTGTTTTTCAGACTTAATTTCATTCGTTTGTAAATCGTCTAAAAGTTTTTCACGATTGATATTTTTTAACTCTTTCAAGATCAATTTTCTACCCATGGCTTCAAGAAACTCTCGTAATTTTAATTGATCATTAGCATCTAGTCGATTTAACTCATCCTCCGTAACTTCTAAATCTGAAACTTCTAAATTGTCTTTATTCGTTGAATTTGAATGACTTGATTGAGCTACTTCATCTGCTTCGATTATAGGAATATCATTGGTTTGTTTAATTTTCTTCTTTAATTCTAAATATTTTTTTAATTTCCGCTGATCTAATGGTAAGAGATTATTTAACTGTTGTTCGAGATCATTTTCATGGACAATTTCTTCCACTGTAGTTTTATTGGTAAAACCTGTAATATTTTCCTTTGTTGATACACTAGAAGTTTTTGGAAGTTTTCTATCTTTATTCTTTTTTATTTTTAATTCTAAATATTTCTTAATTTTTTGTTTATCTATTTTAGGTTTTTTATCAGTTTTTGTTGAAACTTGGTCTGTTTTTTCAGTTAATACTTCTTCTATATATTCTTCAATAGTCTCAATTTCCTCAGCATTTTCTTCAGTTTCAATTATCTCTTCAGACGTGTCATCTTGGATTGAAACTTCTTCGCTATCAAAATTATCCACTATTTCTATCTTTGAAGCATTGAGTTCTTGGGAAATATTTAGTTCAGAATTTTCTGAAATTTTAGTCTGATTTATTTCTGGAAAATCATTTGAAGGCGTATTTATTTTTGTTTCAGTGCGTTTTTTTTTCTCTCGTTTTATTTTACTTTCTTTTACTTTGTTTTCCTTCGTTAAGCTTCGTTCAATTGACTCTACCTCAAAATTAATTTGTGATTTAGCTTCAGGTCGCTTAGTTTTATCCAATTTTTTCGGTTTCTTTACAGGAATGTTGGATGGCACTTCATATCGAACTTCTTCTATTGGATTTTCTTCATTCTGTTCCTGCCTTTTCATTTCACGTATTAAAATTTCTTCAATCGAATCCGGCGGTCCTTCTTCTTTATCAACTTCAGATTTGTTTTGGTCTACTTCTTCAATTTTAATTAATTCGGATTCTTTCGATTCTTGGGAACTTGGTGACTCAATAATTATTCTGTCCGATTTATCCTCAAAATCCTTTGAATTTATTTCAACAGACTCATCAATTTCCAAATTAAATTTATCGTTCAGATTTATCGTGGCGTTTTCTTTACGTTTTAAAATGAAAATCATTGGCTTTGTTTTAATTTTTATTGGTGATAGAAAATTGTAGTTCAATGAAATATGTGAGAATCCATCGATGGATTCGATAATTTCGTGTGTTTGTAAATATGGTTTTAAATTTGGAGAGTATTTACTTCTAGCCTCTGTTAGTAAGTAGGTAAATTGTAAAATATCAGGAGTTGCTGGCTCGAGGGTTTCACTTTTATTATACCTATAAACGAAAGTTTTGAATTTGTAATTCGGGCGAAAAAGAAAAGCATTTTTTATACGTACACCCAATCTGATCGAATTTGTGTAAATCTTGATACCCCCGTTTGAGCTGTCAGCACGTCTATGTGCACGCTAATATTCTGATCATTTGCTGCAATTCGATGTAACCTAGACATAGCTGCACCTCCCGGATAATTTGTACTAGATACACACATTAAAAATAATGTAAAACATATATTAGCAACAATATGACCTAATACTCCTACTGCTAAAAATGTATTTAATGTACTTTTTCCACGATTTTCCCACCTAGAAACAAAATACAGTTATTCCGCTTCATTTGAGATAAATTGATAGAAACTCAGCAAAAAAAAAATCCCAATGTTGCAACAGAAAGTATTTACTTACAATCGATGACAAGCAGATGCAGCCCCAATATTAAGTAATGGAAAAATATAAATTATAAACCGAAGTTCTTTGTGTGGTAAAAATGAAAATAAAAATATATAAACCACACCAGGCCATACCAATCGCCGTACTCTTAAATCGAGGAAAAAACCTATTGGAACTAGGAAGACAGATGTAGCCAATCCTCGAGGTATAGCTGAATAGAAATACCATAAAAATGGTTGAGTCTACAAATTTTATTCAGGAAAACTTTCAAAAATTTTACAATTTAATTAAAAATAATTAAACAAAAAGGATACACCCCATTCCGAACTTTTATTCAATATGGTATTAAACCAAAATACTTCACCTTCTGGCCATAGTAAACGTTGCCAAAAAAATGAATCAATGATAACAGTTATTGATAAAAATAAAATACCAGCTGGAATCGTTAACTCAAGCAGTCTGTAAATAAATTTTCAATTAGTAACGAAAAAAAATATTTAGTATATGGTAATGCTAATATTATGATTCCATTATTCCGTTAAGATTGTGCTCTCTATTTTTTTTACGCATGTCACGCGACGGATAGATTCTTTTCATCCAAAAATTTAATTCACATTTTAGAAAAATGCGTTTTTTTTTTACTGAATAATCAGATTAAATTAGGTAGTTTAGGTTTTTTTATGAGTGGAGTGAAACCTTATAACTTACACAGATATATCAGGAAGATTTAGACTTCGCATACCTCTGAATTCACGTAAGTCGAGATATTACCAGATTTTATAAAAATACTTACCGTTTAATGGACATTGATTTAAAATATATGTCATGTAAAAGTAAAAAACCTAAAAACATTGCTAATTCTGCACGGAAAATAATAATTGCTGCGCCTGAGAAAAATATAAACCGTGCCTGTTGACGATTCATCCAACTACTTGCAGCCAATAGAACTAGAAAAATTTAGAATTTAAAATATAAAGTAAAAATTGTAATTTAGAAAATAATGGTAGTTTTGATAATTTAAGCAAATTGAAGCCTTAAGCAAAGAATACAGTGCCTTCAGTGATTTTAACATCGAAATTCACACATTTGTTTTTATTTCGACACTAGATATCAGAAGTGCCCTGTTGGAAAAAATATTAGAAGAAAGAATAAGTCTTGATAAGTCTTAAAAACTCTTTAAAAGTTTTAGAAACTCTGAAAAAGTCTTAGGAACTCTAAATAACTCTAAATTTTTAAACCTTTTTGGACTGTATAATTCAGACTGAATATGTCTGGATAACTCTGAATTAGACAGTCCAAAAACGTTTAGAAGTTAAGAGTTATTCAGAGTTCCTCAGACTTTTTCAGAGTTTCTAAGACTTTTTAAAGAATAACTCTGAATTTTTTAATGTTTTTAACGGACTGTCTAATTCAGAATTATCCAGACATATTCAGTCTGAATTAGACAGCCCAAAAACGTTTAGAAATTGAGAGTTATTCAGAGTTCGTAAGACTTTTTACGAGTTTTTAAGACTTATTCTTTCTTTAAATATTTTTTTCCAACAGGTTGGCTATTAATGTATTTAATATCAAAAACAAATAAAATTTATATGAAAAACAAAAATTTTAATTCAAAATGAAATAGATATATGTATACATTTTGGGAATATGCCAATTTCCAATTTGAAAGTTTATTTACTTTGCAAAAAATCCAATAGCTTTGAACTGATGTATATCTACGAAAAGTGGATGTAGTAATAATTATAATATGAAAAATAAAACATATGAATTCGGAAATACAAGCTTAGGCAATTTGCTTAGATTTTCAATTTAATTACAAAATACAAGCATATTTACCTAATGGTAATACCATTATATTTGGCAGTGGTCGACTTAAGTAGTACATAAAATGGTACTGAGTCACAGTAATTGTAAGGAACCAATTTACCCATTTCTGTCCAAAAATATTTTTTAATGTACGTAGGAATATATATAATGATGCAAGAACACAACAGGCCAATGTTAAACGTACTGAAACACATTAATTATTAGTTACAAATGAAAGTGTTAAACATTTATTCAAAATCTCTGTTTACAAAAATTACAGAGAAAGTAATATAAAAGCCTCGCTGAAAACGAAAAAATAATAGGGGCAGCCGCATAGTTTTCGAAATAACTCGCCTTGTTCAAATTAAAAAACTTAGCAGCAATCTTTGTACATAATTTATCATTACTATCCAAAACTCATTTGTTTATTGCCGTTTAACTCGTAGTATTCATCGAATATTGTCTTTTAAAGTTAAAATCTTAGCGCTACTATGACTTAAAAAACAAATATTTATAGAGAAAACGGCTTATTTTGACTTATTAACAAAATAGCGCTATTAGCAAAATATTCGAGCTTATTCTAATACGAGCACTCAGTTAATTTACTAAGCCATCTCGAGATATTTAGCACCATAAATATCGATAATCTATTATTTCATAAATTAACGACACATGTTATACAACATGTCTAGAGATCGTTGAGCGTTGGTTACGGCCAGGCGAAGTCATTATGTATTTTCAAAAAGATAAAAATGTATACATTCATAAAAATGTATACATTCAGTTTTATCCTGCCATATATATTGTCCAATCTGCCCGGAAGCAGGGGCGGATTTATGCGTAGGCAAAGTAGGCCTGTGCCTATGGCGGCAAAAAAAATGGGGCGACAAAAAATTCGTTTCAATTATTAAAATTGTTTTTTTTAAGTCTGAAGTCTCACTTTGTAACTCTTGATCCAAAAGTGAAACCAACCAATCCTGTTTCACTAGGCAAATGGTTGCGCGAACAGACCTTGCACCAGGTGTATCCGACGATCGATATCGCTGTTAGAATGTATACTTGCATTGCAGTAGCAAATTGTGCTGCGGAACGTTCATTTTCATGCTTGAAACGTATCAAAACTTATTTGCGTTCCACGATGAAAGAGAACCGACTAAATTCTTTGGCTATAATGTGTATTGAACTTGAAACTTTGCTACAAGTTGATCTGAACAAAATCATCGATACATTTGCTGTTGAAAAAGTCTGGCGTAAAAATGTACATTGAAATAATTGAAAAATGAATTGTTTTTTGTTTTGTAAAGCATATTAAATATTTTTCAATTTCCAAATAAATAAAACAGATCTTTGTTTATAAAAAAAAGGCGGCACTTTGATGCCTGCCTATGGGCGGCAAATTCGTAAATCCGCCCCTGCTCGGAAGTAATAAATATTTGTATCTAATCAAATTACCAATACTAGTTTCGAGTTCTTTAAATGGGTCATTTAAACTAATTTTAACTAATTTTGTTCTACAAATTGTTAATAATTAGGGAAAACAAAAAATATTGCATTTTCATTTGTTTTTATTGAGCACAGAAAACAACCAAAAGATAAACATGCCATAACTAATTAGATCTGCCGACAGATGTCTGTACTACTCATAATAGATCATTAATTTGCCACACATTCACATATTTCACATTTTAAAAGTACATATTCAACAATAAAAGACTACTTACCGATATATTGAGACCAAAATTTGCTTAAATCTAATAATTCAATACCCCAAACAATTGGTCCACATAAAAATGATATAAATAATGGACCGATAAACGATCTAGGAACAACACCCGGGAATTCATGGTGATCATACTAGACAAAAGAATATTATATTTTAATTTTGCAAATAAAGAAAATTATGAAAAAGTGTGCCTTTACCTGTGTAAAATTTTCCCTTAAATATAACAAATCATGTATTGCTTGTAGGTTAAAACTTTCTTCCACTTTGGTGAATGGACAATAAATAACATGAATTAATGCAATTATAAAAGTTATTTGAAACATTTTTTACAATTCAGTGTGGATTTTTTATTCATTGTATATATGGTACAATGTGAATATTTACTATTATTATTTATTTTTCAATTCAGCCCTAAAACTATAAATAGATAACTCATTTTAAAATTAAAAAAAAAAAAACACCACACACATAACCTTACAAAAACAGTACAGTCAATACAGTTTTCGTTTTGAAAATTAATGTGACAGTTCCAATTTTCCGAATTATTACGTGGGTCATATTTTGTTAGAAAATTTATGAGTTATGGGTGATATAAAAAATGTCATTGGGTATTTTTGTAAATATATAAATTGTATCTTTGATTGGAATACTGAGGATTTGTTAAAGCCGGAATATTTACGATTGGCAAAACATAACAAAACGGATTATGATATAGTACGTACAGTTTAAAATTTGTCTAGTTTCAAAACCCGAAATAAGCAAAAATATTATGCAACAAATATAAGCGAATGAATCAATTTTTTCGAAACTAAATGGCCATAAATTTTACAATATCTACTATTTCCTAATAATAATAATTTTAGTTCAAGGAAACTGCATGGAAACACGCTGTATACACTATAATTAAAACGTTATTTAAACCCACAGTTATCCAGTCAAATTAGTCGATAAAATAAAAGTAAAGTTACAAAAATTCCCATAGAGCTAAAAATTGGTATAAATGTTCAGAATACTATTATAAATGAATTGTGAAAAGTCCCCATCAATCCCCCTTGTGCAAAAAATGTTATTCTGCGGGAAGTTTGTAAAAATAGATTTTTCGCGTTTTTCAGCAAAACGATGAGTTTCACAGCAAAAAAAGTTCAGACAAAAATTATAGATAGCCCGATTCTCTACCAAAAGTGTCTCTAAACCTTTTTTTATAAGTATTGCCATTTTCGTGATAAAGGGGTTCAAAGAATTGAACAAATTATTTTTTTCGCAATACATTTTTGAACCGTTATACGAGTAAAAATATGAGGCATATTTTTGATAAACCAGCTTCATCTTCTTGGCGTCAATGCTACTCTTTTGAGTATAATTTTTTCAACACTGCACATGAATTGTTAAAGATGTCTGGTCTTTCAGGTACTCCGAAAATTCACCACCTCTTTCAATACTTACGACTAATAGTATTTTGTGAAGTATGGACCTTTGAAACGAGGCAGGTATACGAGCATCACCACGCTGACAATTGAATGGAAGACAGATGTTACTCAGGCCATTCTACTAAATAAAAATAGGCACGGAGTTCTTGACGTTTATTTATATTCTAAAAATTTTAAAATTTGTATGTATAAGATATTGGCACCATTTTTACTCGTATAACGGTTCAAAAGTGTATATAAACGTGCATATTAAGAATAAAATAATTTTTTCAATTCTTTGAACCGCTATATAACGAAAATGACAGCACTTATAAAAAAAGGTGCACACACACATTTTGTAGCAAATTGAATGATCTACAATTTTTGCTGTTAGACTCACCGTTTTGCTGAAAAATGCGAAAAACCTATTTTTGCAAACTTCCCCCCTCAATAAAATTTTTTGCACAAGGGGGATTGATGGGGACTTTTCACAATTCATTTATAATAGTATTCTGAACATTCCTATCAATTTTTAGCTCTATGGGAATTTTTGTAACCTTCAAAGTGTAATTTGGCTGGATAACAGCTCTCAAGTTTATTTTTTAATTTATTTAATAGTTTAGTTATGCCAATACTTTTTATAATGGTTGAAAGGCTCTAGAATTTATACGTACTAGAAATAGAGCGTAGCATTACTAAAGGTATAACATCGAAAAAATAAATTATATATTAGAGCTGTACTGTTTACGTCAAAATTATAATTTAAATATTTTAAAAGTTTAAATAATAAACCAATACGTAATATAATTCTATAAAATAACTAAAAGCGATAGCAGCTATCCTAAAATTCTACATCTTCTTGAACTAAAAAGTAACTTCGTTAACAATGATAGTGAACTCAAAAAAAAGTTTTATAGTATGAGTAAAAAAAATATTGAGTAGTTAAAGGCTTTAAAAATGTAATATACAGTTTAGGTGCTCATTATTCCTCGTTTAACACTTTTATCGAGCGAAAAATCAAATATCATGGTACCACCAATCAAATTATCATTAGTATCAATATTCCCCTACACTTTTATACCAAATGAAATAAGGAATTTGAAGCATAATAAAATTTTCTAATCGTCAAATAAGCGTCTAATTAAGTTTATTTTTATGCTTTTTGGATTCTAATAATTTGTGCTATCGGCAGAAAAATAAACAAAAAGTTTCTGATGCATTGATAAAAAATCATTCCTTGGATGCAATTTATTCTATATTTCATACTGCTCATATCGGATTTTTTGTTTTTTGGGTCAAAATAACTCTAGAAGGTGATTTTTATCCAAATCAGAATAAAAGAAAAAAACATTTTTTCCTGATTCTTTACAATTTGCGTAATGAGTCCCTTTAAAAAAATTTAGAAAATTACAAAAAACATTTTGTTTCGGAATTTCACAAAACTTGTTATTTAGGGTAATTTTGGTCCAAAAAATTCAAAAATCATTCATGTAACGATCGAGTGAGTTGGTTTTGATATATCTCCCAAAGATCCATTGCGAAACGCTTTTATTTCAGGGTAATTTTGAAAATATCTAAAAAAAATACTCATTTAAACTTTAAACGAGCTATGTTTTATGTGTTTTGAGTCCTGATTAACCTAAATAATCGATAGACACAAATATCTGATTGATTTTGCAATGGAATGACAAATTTCTAAGATATCGACTGAAGAAATCGCTCCGGAATATCACTCCTTGTTTACAATTAAGTCGATATCTCAGAAACTGCTCACCTAATTTTCAAAAAAAGAAAACTTAATTTGTTGTATTTTTGAGTCAGAATTATTCTAGTAATGATTTTTAGTTTTTGACCTAAAACGCAAGCATATTCGTTCCCAAAATTTTTTTGAAAAATTTTACTGTACCTACATATAATGGCTAGGTCCGGGGCTATCAGGTATTAATTTCTTAAAATAGTTAACTTTCTTTTCGGAAGGGATAACTGCTCCGATGTTGTCACTCTGAATCCGCACTTGTGTCTTATGCAAATTTGAATATTCTAGCACTTTTTGCTAAGAATAAATCTGGTGCTATACATACATTTACCTATACATACAAAAGCTAAAAACGTTATTTTTGGAATCAAGAGGAATAATCATCAACCTTTTTGGGAAAAAACATTAAACTACCCTCACAGAGACAAACGTATCTATTTTGTTTGTAAATATTTTGGGTAATCTGGAGGATATACGAAACTATATCAAAAATTTACAATTATATACTAGTAACTGAGTGCCAATTTATTTCTATTTTTAATTATTTGTATAATATAAATACCATATTTCTGGTTAAATTATTTATTTTTTTTAGGTGTATAAATTATGGCAGATTTTATCCCATTTAGAACATCCGAAACTAAATCATGTAAACACATTAACACTAGTTGAAAGTGTAAAATTAAATTTTGCTGTAAATAATTATAAATGTGTGGAATTTTATGCGTTGCCCCAAGATTACAGTTCAAGTAGCCGTGAATTATTAATTGCATTAGCATGGTTGATTTCAAATACAAATGTTTTATCAAAATTGGTTGAACAGAAATTATCAAACTGCACAATTAATTACGAGTTTCCCGAAAAACAATTTCCAAAGGAAATTGAATCAAAAATGAATTTATCAAATGAAAAGGACGCACTACGATACATTTCATTATTAATGGGAAAAATTAATAATAATTTACGTGTGATAAATGATTGTGATAGAAAAACTATACATAACATGAAAAAGGTGAATTTTTTCTACTATATTTAAAATTACTTTCAAATTAGACCGACTTAAGTTTAGTATTTGAATTAAATCGATATTCGATAACAAACCGTTGAAATGAATAAAAAAATTTTAAAAATTCCGAATAATCAAAAAGACTTATGAAATTGATGTATATCAATATTTTTGATTACCATATTTATTTATTTTTTAGTTTCTTAGTTTGAAACAATTTTTCATAAATCAAAGAAAGTTCTAATTTGATTTTAAAGGATAATTTGGTATTCAAGTTCTGTTTATTTGTTTTTTTATAACGAACAACTTTCTGATTTAAAAAGTGATCTCATATCAGTGAGTTTGGGGCTCAAACTCTCTTTCGAGCCCAACAACTTATATTTATAACATTTTTCTGTATCTAACCTCTGCCCAACATGTTATCATTAAGGAGTGATTAAGGGCTTATGGAACATACTAATTTATATTCTAAGACAAAAGTTCAAGGATTCTTTTTTATTTAGATTCATGGTGCTACAAAGTATGATATTGATATTCCACATTTATCAATACATGACGTAACACTGAATGACCTGCCCAACAGACAAAAACAATTTTTAAATGATAATCAAGATGCCATAAATTTACTTGAAATTAGAAACAAATGGGAGGAATGCCAGGGATCATTTTGGAAATGGATGGTAAGTTTCATTGCTATCACGTTACATACTTTCATTTGAACAAATAGAAAGAAATCACTCCTCACTCCTGTTTTATCTGAGTGACTCAAATTATATGTAATTTGTTAGTGTCTTTATTCTATATCGTTTAGCGAAGTGTACAGTCTCATCCTCATAGGCATTGAGATAGCAAAAGCCATTAACAATATCACAAAAATTTGAAATTTAATAATATGTAGTTAGACAGCAATGTTTTGATATAAAATCGAAAACATAAAAAATAGCCAACTTATATTCACGAATAACATTCCCGTTAATCTAGTAATCTAGTTCCCTTTAAAAAATATTTATTGAGCCAAAACTGATACATTCTTCAATTCTCTATGAAGCAGAAGTGAGAAATTACTAGAACTCACGGTCTATTTCGCCTTATACCTCAGACAATGGCCAACTGAAATTACCAGTTGAAATTAACACTATTCAGCATGCTCAGCTATGAAGTTATGTGTTAAAAAATTAACAAAATTTTATCCTTTTTCAGAACACAGTACTTGATGAAAAGGTAAACGATAAAACATCACATTCAATCCAAATACATCACAGAGAAGAATTACAAAATTTTATAAAACTCTTGAAATTAGAAGTACACAAACCACCACCGTTACTGGTAAAAAAAGAAAATGATCTAATTAAAACACATTTATCAAATTTCCATTCGTTAAATATTCAACGACATGTGTGTGTGCCAAAAAAATCCACTAAAGAAACAATAACACCTCGATCAACAGAACAAATAGATATTCTTAGTTATTTAATGTCACAAAAAAGGAATTTGGATAAAAATGTTGAGGAAAACTACCAATCGTTAAATCGTATATCATTACAATTAACAGATCGATTAAAAAGCGTTTTATTTGAAAATAATATGAAAGTTATTTAGCAACTTTCTACTGTGCTGTTATATTGGATGTCTTCATTAAATCTGTATCGTGTGTCGTGAAATAAGAAATTCTGTACATGGCACTTCATTAATCGCTATTTGTGATAACTAAGGCATCTGTGATTTTTATTTCTTAACAATTATCAGTTCCTATTATACGAACTATGCCATATATACATATTTTGATAAGTTTTTTAATAAATCTTTCTTTTTATATATTTTAGTTATTTTTAAACTTTTTAGTTCATATTAATTTGTTTTGGAATAGTTTTTCTTTTCAAGTCGCTTTTCTTTTTGTTACAATTTTTTTTTTTTTGTGATTTTGAGTGAATCTGTGGTACACTAACTAATTTTTCACTAAAAAAAGAATCATCGAAATCGGTTGGCGTAAATGTTTTCTTAAAAATAATATTTTTGTTGATTTTGACCCGGAGCAAAAAAATTATGATGCAGGTAATGGTCACTAAAAATTTTTTTGATGTTTACGAAAACACGCATACACATGAAAAAAGTTTTGATTAAAGACAATCCAATTTGTTATCAACAAAAACAAATTGAATGATTAACATCGCGATATTGCATGCACTATTGCAGCTTCGTAGGCCAGATAACCTATATCCATGCGTTGTGTTAAATTCGACCAAAAAGTAAATGTTCTCTTATTCATTAAATACGTAAGGATGATTTTGGCGATTTTTGACCCATCCATTATAAGGGTACATAAGATTTCTCGAACCGCAAAACTTTATAAAATAAGATGTGAATCGAAGTGTACATTATAGAATGCTGAAAACCAATTGGCTTCCGAAATGTAACCATATTTCTAATATTAAATTTCGATCTACAAAATATTACGTTAACCCCACCCTCCAGGATAAGAGCATCTAGTGATTTTTTAACCCCCCTCTTTGCGACCCTTACGTAATGAATGAATGGCCTTTTTAATTTTTACGGTCTTGAGAATTTAGGCAACCTATTCATTTCGTTTAGAAGCTATTGTTTCAAAATCTTCATTTTTTATCCCCACATTACCTATTAATATAATAGCTGCTATTAAAAAATAAATTAAATTTATCCAATTAAAGACTTCCAAAAGATTAATTTTTGGGAAATACATAAAATTTATCACATAAAATTAAATATATTTTTATTTATCATCGAAAAAAAAAAAAACATTTTCTTATAATATTAATTATAAATAATATTTACATTATTTCTTCTTAATTCTAATTATCTTAAAGATCGTCGTTCTAATTTAAAAATAATCATTCTCAAATTGTTCAACAAGTATAACCCGATAAATTAGAATATTTTTTACAAATTAAAAACAACTCTTTTTACAATTATATACAGTTTTTTTCAAAATATTGCTATTCCATTTTAAATGTGGGGTGATTTATATAAGTGAGACCATCATTCAAATTTAACTTATTCATACATTTAAATATTAAATCAACATGAATGTGCGAGACCATTTAAGAAAAATTAATTCGTCCAGTAATTTTTAGCCAAATTTCTATCCTTTCATTATATAAAACAAACTCATTTTTAAATTTAAAATTAAAAAAAAACATATTTTTTAAACATTTAAAAACAGCATTTTATAATAAGCTCTTAATGCGTGGACGTAAACCTGATATTTTTTCGAACATACTTAAAATTTGTAAATAGCGATCTCACTTGTGGAATTTCCATTGTTGGACTAAGCAAATCTTTTCAATGTTATATTTTATTTTACATCCATCCGCCAGTTTGTTGAGATGGATTATTAAATTGGGAATTTGGATGTTGTTGCTGCTGTTGCCAATTGCCTTGTTGTTGCTGCTGTGCCCTAGAATTCATTGTTTGTAAATAATGTTGATTTGTATTTACGTTCCCAGCAATTGTTGCACTAGGATACGGTGCGACCCTCGACGATGCTAAAGTTGTTGGTACTTGTTGCATGTTAATTTGATTGTTGTTATAGTGCATTCTTTGTTGATTATTTTTTTGTTGGTATCCTAATAAAATCAAAATTATTTATAAGGAGCCAGATTCATACAAATTATAACACAAAAAAAAGGCCAAGTACGAATATGGGTCTCATTTTCAAGATTCTGTATTGATATGTTTATGGTAAATAGGAAGTTATTGCCAAAGAAATTTATGATTATTACATTTGTACGATTTATGGGAAACGGTGGTATCTATCATATTTTGTTTTAAAGTTTAAATCTCAGCAGCAAGAACATCAATCATTGTTAATCAAAAACTAATTATTGTTGTCAAATTGTATTATTCGAAAAGTGTGCTTTTTGGCAAAAAAAAAAGAAAAAAGAAAGTGGTTTGTATCGAGCCAGTTATAGTCAAATTATGCTGTTTTTATGGTGTGCTTTTTGTCAAGAAAGTATCAAGCTATTATTCTCACCACTAAAATAACAAATAACTTAATATAAATTGGACAAATCCACGTGCTGTTCTTAGAGCGTCTTTGCAAGCAATATACATGGTAACAAAATATCTTACAGGATTCGAGATTGACTTCAACTTATCAACAAAGTCCAATCCTTTGTTTTGAGAAAACAAAAACTCTTAAAAAACCTTAGTGTTATTAAATATACCTGTATTAAGACCAGGTGTAGTTGGAGCTAATTGGTTACCAGGCAGATATTGTTGATATTTCTGTTGATTAAAATTTGGTCTAATTTGTTGTACTTGTGGTGGATTTGCCATATTTTGTTGGCGTCCCCCATTTGTATTTGTTGGCTGCGATGTGGAAGTCGTTGTTACCGCCATTGTTGTAAGTGACATCCATTGTTGATTATTTTGCCATTTATTACCATCTTGTAACATAATACCTCCAACGCCAGAGGATATTTGTGATGGAGGTTTATTATTCCCATTATTCGATTGAGACCATTGTTGATTTGAGAGATGCCTTTGAGGTGATGATTTCTCTTGACTTTTTTGATTACCTAAATTTTCATAAAAATTAGTATAACCCTTCAAATATTTTTTCAGAAAAAATTAAAATTATTCTACATTAATTTTGTATTCGAAATCCAAAACAGCTCCGGTGGGTCTCACGAAATAGCTCTAAAGTAACCTTAAAAATGAAGTAAAAAAAATTGTTTACATGCATATAGTTTTAATTTAATAGCCATTTTTTCCTTGAGATCAGGATTCCTTTCCTCCAACAACAGCTTCTTACCTAAAATCGAAAAGTATAAAAGAAGTGAACACATTTTTAAATAATTTCCAATTAACCTCCTCCATTTCCTCGTCTTCAGCTTAGTTACCAGCTTTGGAAAATTATTGCCAATATAGAATTAAAACAGCTAACTCCATTCAGGGGAATTATGTAAAAATGGTTTTTATCAAATCAATAGTAAATATCTAATTTGGAGAAAATGTTTTTTCATGTGAAAAAATCGAGAATATTCAAGTAAAATTATTTAATAGTGAAGATAGTAATTTATATTTATGAAAAGCTTTGTTTTTTCGTTCCAATTTAGTATCCGTGGTTTAGTAAACCATTAATGCAAAATTAAAGTAAAAACTTTAAGACGGGAATCTTATACATACAACAAACAACTTTTCAATCGCGTTTTATTCGATTCCTTTGAAAAAAAAAACGAACATTTTGTTAACAACTTTTTTTTTTGTAGAGATATTTGTTTTCTACGACTTTTTGTATTTTGCATATTTTCAAAAATGTTTCAAACCAAATGTTTTCGGGGTAAATCCTTAAACTCTACTTCACCGTATTCTACCAGTGTTATCGCAGTGGCAGCACTAGCAGCTTCTTAAAAGTAATCTTAGGACATGAAGGTTAAGTGAACTAAAGCTGAACCCGTCAGATTCAAATTGAAGTTTTCTGTAACTAACCTCATAAGTATTATACTTTATTATCTTATGTTAAATATCATGTTTTGTTTTAGTAAGAAAGAATTATCGCCAGTTGTTATATCCGGAGAATTCCGACATGATTTATTGCTATATCCGATCTTGGTATAGGTAGCAGTATTCTTATATAGATAATTTATTGGGATTCAGTTCAGTTCTGCTAATTTCTCGTAATAATCGATTCGAAATTCTTAGCGCGATATCTTTGATTTAAATAGTCATAAAATAAGCTATAATCTAGTAAAATAAAAACGATCAGATATTCCATTCATGGACCGCTATGTAACCTAATACTCATTTTGTATGTAGCTATTTAAATACTGATTTGATATTTAGGACACCTAAAATTTTTTTTATACAATACATAAGAAAAAAATCTACCGAGTGTGTGATAATACGATACCTGCAGCAACAGCCACTGTCGATGACGATGTTATGCTACTAGTATTTGTTGAAGAAGAACATTGTGTTAAATTCCCTTTTTGTTGATTATTATAATTATTATTTGATGTCGCCTGCTGCGGTTTTCCTGTGTGCATTTGATCAATGCTAAAATAAGAAGAAATTACAAAAACAAATGGTTTTTTTTTTGCGTTTTATTTAGATTTTGTTGTTTTATTTTGTTTGATTGTTTAAATAAAAACAAGATTCAATAACAACAACAAAATTACCTATAAAGAAATGTGATTAATTATTTTTATAATCTAATTTCTAGTTTTGAGAAATTAAAATAATAACATACTAGTGAATGTGCAACAGACATACTTCCCAAGAACACACATACACACATATATACATGTAAACGTACACCAATTTGAAAATGGGCTAATAGACCTAACGAGCCATTAATAGGCGATCTAAAAAATTTTTATTATGTTTTAATTATTTAATAATTTATTATATATATACAAATAATCACACTTTCAATTCATCGATTTTAATTTCTAAACGGTAATTTTGATATTCTACGCCATTGAGTGCGCTCCTTATATATAATTCTATGAAATAAAACACAAATTGAGTGTTTATAGTTGACATAAAAGAGTTTCTAACTAATGATATTTGACTAAAAGATTTATCGAATATTTGCTGATTTATCGAAAGAATGGGACGTTTTGGATTGATTTAGATTTATTTCATTTTACGAAAAATCGACATAATAAAATAATCATAAAAAATTACATTGTTATTTTGTTACTTAAAAATTTTTAAAACTTTAGAACCACAATGACTTTGAAAATGACAAGCTTAATATAAAAATTGTATTCCAAAATATCTCATAAAAATATTTTCCTTTGGAAATAAATAAAAATTTTAAAGTGCGTGTCATAAAAATGTAGTTTTTCATCCATAAAACTGAGAGTTAACATTTTTTTCGTGCATACTAATGTGCCAGGTATCGTTAGACATATATTTAGAAATACAATAAAATATTATTTCAGCTATAAAATACTTTTGAAAAAGAAGTAATGATATTTTAACTATAAATTAGGGGAGATTAAATTTGTGTTTTTATTAGTCAAGAAATTCCAGTCTGCGTAAAATCGATTTCCGAAATATGACTTATTGACATTTATAGAGAAATATATATATATATATATATATATATATATATATATATATTTATTTTTTTTTTTTTTTTTTTTTTTTTTTTTTTTTTGTTCAATAGACACTGATTATAAGTAGGGATGACAAGTACCGATATTGTTTAAGAAATATCGACTTTGAGTTAATTGGAGTTCCTATTTTCAAATATCGATATTTTTTTACTATTCCTAATTAAGAGGTGCATGTACGATTCTGAATTCATGATTGGTATGGATCTATTGGAAAACTTCTATACTTATCTCTGTAATAATGCGGTGTGCGGGCTTTTAACTAGGGCTAAAACTAATTTACTAACTTATTTTATTTATTTTATAACTACATATCATTTTATAAATCACACTAAACCAAATTAGAAAAGTGTACCTAGCCAAAAATCACTTAAATTGAATTAAACGTAAAATCAGTCCTAACTCGATACTACAAATATGAAAAAAAAAAACATAAATGACTTGGTAATTATCCATACTTACAAGGTGAATTAATAATAATTTTAAAATATTATTTAAAAAAAAGTAAATAAATAAACTTACCCAACACCAGATTTTTTCATAGTTGGCGAAGACGATGATGATAATTCTGCCGTTGAAGATGCTGCCGACGATATCAAATTATTTTTCGTAATACCATTGCCTGTCATCATTTCACCGCCACTACCAGCTGAAGATGATGTATTATTATCTGTTTCAGACAATTTTCTTTTCTTACCAGTGGAAGGCGCAGATGGAGGTATCACTGTCTCTTCTTTTATTTGTATCATATTATTATCAATAGGTTGTTGTATTAGCGTAGCATTATCTAATTGTTCACCAGATGCTATCGAAGATGTTGCTGTCGTAATTGTATTCGAAGTATTTATGATTCCGCCACCTATCGAAGATGACGGTATTTGTTGAATGGAAATTGGGAATGTTGATTGAAATTGTATTTGTTGGCCATTTGCTGATGTCAACGGTGTACCACTCTGGATAAATGTAATTTGGTGTTGTTGATCAGCTGGATGACCGTCACCGGATGTAGTCAGGCCTGTAATTTGATGTTGTTGCTGATTGTTTGTTTGTATTGTGGGCTGCATAAATAAATACGATTGTTGATGTTGTACATTTTGTTTTTGTAAATCGTTCTGCTGTTGATGTATTTGTTGAAGGTTTTGATTGATAAATTGTATTGAATTATGTTGCTGTTGAATATTAGTTGATTGTTGTAAATCTTGATGTTGATTTTGTGTCGTATTTTGATCGCATAAAATATGCTGTTGGGATTGTTGAAATAATTGCTACATAAACAGAAATTTGAATTAGTTTTCTTTATTCTTTACTTGTTCCAAACGCGAACGATAAAAATTTCGAAATATATCTAAAAATATGCATTGATTGTTACCAATAAAAGATCGAAACTGCAATCTATAGTATAGTAATCAAAAGAATAAGATCTTTAAAAAATTGTTAATAAGCTTTCGCGTATTTTTGTTTGAATTTTTATCTGTAAAAATGTATTATTTCTCATTAACGGATCGAGTAGGTAATTTTTGTAAAAAATAGTTATATTGTAGAAGACGAGGTGGCCGAGTGGTTAAGGCGTTGGACTGCTAATCCAATGTGCTCTGCACGCGTGGGTTCGAATCCCATCCTCGTCGATTTTTTTTTCATTATATGAAATTATAATATTTATTTCAGGCTTCCAAAATTATCTCAACCGGGCAAAAAATATACAAGCTGAATCTCAAAAATAAGGGCAATGCGATGAGGAAGAAGAAACAATTGGATATTTTCTGTGTCGATGTTGAAAGCGAATGTCGGAAAAAAGACATTCTTAAATGTTGGAGCAATATTTTGTGTCTGATCTGAATGGGGCGGAGGAAATGGCTAAAGAAAAATATTGTTGAAAATACTTCACAGTTCTCCGAATGGACGTAGGCAGTACCAACCGATCTCTTCAACTTAACGGAACCTATCTAACGTTCGGGAGAACTAAACTATAAAAGACTTACCAACTGATTATTTCCACCAAACGTTCCTGTTGCAACTGTTTGATTTGTGTGATGATCCGCAGCAGTCAATGTTAATTGTCCTGTTTGATTATGTTGTATAATCCCCCCACTTCCTTGATGATGATGGTTCGCCCCAGCACTCATAACAGTATGATGCTGTTGATTCATTTGTTCCAATATTAAATGATCTGTAGACGATGTCTTTTGTTGTTGTATTGTAGTCACACCGGTAGGATCATGCTGTGACTGTTGTATACAATTAATTGTTGTTGATTGTTGATTAATTGTTGACGGTTGTTGATTAATATTTGCTGTAACAATTGGTATTTGATGTGTACCATGTGTATGTTGATCTTGTTGTATAGTGGTCGTATAATTCGATATACTTTGTTGCTGCACTGTTGAATTTTGTTGTAATAAAACTAAACCTTGTTGTGTTGCATAAATTTGATGATGTCCACCACCTTGCGTCATATATTGTTGATTTTGCTGTTGATGCTGTTGTATTGTCATTGGTTGTTGTATGGTGGCTGTATTGGCAACAGTAGCGCCGCCAGTTGTTTGTATTGGTATCTGATGAATTTGTTGTTGATTTGTTTGTTGTAACTGAATTGTTTGTTGTGGTTGTTGATTTGTTGATTGTAATAATAATTGTGATTGTTGTTGAATGTATTGTTGTCCACCATTTTGTTGTTGTTGTTGTATTGGTATTTGAAATGCAACTTGATGATGTTGTGATGTTGGTATCATTGTTGTGTTAATTTGTTGCAGTTGACCGGTTTGAGGATTCACCTACAATAAATCATGGTAACAATATTTCCATATCAGTAATAAAAATAGCATACATTTTTAATTAACAAGAAATTTGTCCGAGATATCGTCTTCGTATATGATTTTGCTCAGTTGTCAAAGAAACCCGATTTTTTTTCTGTCAAAATTACTGATTTTTATCAAAATTGAAGATAAAAAAATTTGTTTCGGAATTTGTTGACGAAGCGTGATTTTGACTGAATCGAATTCATTTAACGAATGAGAGAGTTGTTTTTGAGATATCAGCTAATATCCTGTACGAAAAGCTTTTATTTCTGATCGATTCTAAATATATCTCTCATCACATCTAATCGTCGTGAGACCGATTTTAATGTTTTTGGCGTCCTAATTACCCTAAGTAATTTTCAAGTATACGTAAAAGTAAAGTTTTAAGAAGCGCCCTTACAACTGAAACCACTGCCACGTTCTCTCGAGTGTCCTGCTAATTCTAATAAACAAATTATCGTACTGAATCTAGTATTTAAAACTCACCTGTAATTGTGTTGTTGTAGTACCAGGCTGTTGAATTTGGAATTGTGAATGCATTGGAACTGTAACAACTGTGCCGTGTTGCTGCCCAACTGCACCATTACTTCCACCGATTATTTGTTGTGTCCCCGTATTCGGTGGGGGCGGCACACTTTGTATCATCTGTTGAGTTGGTATTAATTGCGTAATTAACTGATTATTCTGTTGATTAAAATTATGCTGTTGTCCTTGTTCAATATGCTGCTGTTGCTGTTGATCAAATTGTTGTGGTCGTAATTGCGTTTGCGCTGAACTCGTTGGTATTTGAAATTGTAACGTTTGGTATGGATTGTTACCATTATTATAGATCATTGATGATTGATTTGTGGTTTGCATTAATTGTCCGCCTGTATTTGTAATAATCATGTTGTTACCGCCAGTAATACCTAGACCTCCATTTCCAACCATATCAGTAGTATTTAACAGAGTAATCGGTGGTGTTTGAGTAATTAACGGACCTTGTGGAATATGAACACCTGGAGGTGGTATATTTAACTGTGGAGGGGGTGCATTTGGTTTAAAATTAATAATATTCGGTGATGTTGTATTTTGTTGAGCTCCTGGATATATTTGTTGATTTGAATAAATCTGTAACTGCGTTTGAGGTTGAATAACAACTTGAGGTTGGAGTTGAGCTACTTCCTGTTGTAAAGTTTCAATTAAATTCAGTGCTAATTGTTTAGCAACGGTAAGCCCTTCATACTTTGAATGTTCAATGTATAAGTGTAACGGTTCAGTGGATTCTGTACCTAAATGTGGATCAATAAATAATGAACCTTTTCCACGCAACGTAACAATTGCGCCAGTTTCATTACGGATGTAGTTTAAATTTGTACCACGTACTCCAATCAATTTGCCTCGTAAATCAAAACCCGGTGATACATTTTCAATTCCTACATAAACTTTTTCAACGGATGTTACCGTCGGTGGTGTAGGCATTTGGTAATGTGATTGATTACTGTTACGATATTGTTTCATGGTGTTACTATTGTTGGGGCCATTATTTGTGTTCATTTGTTCAGTGCGAATAATTTCATCAATTTTTTGTATTGCAACTGAAAAAAATATCATTTTTAGAGGTTGATAGCGTAACTAAATGGTCAATTTAGCGTACGATTGGTATTATTTTTAGCGCTAGAATTCGTCATTGACATTTAATAAATGGAGTATCTATTACCACCCATGATCCATGGACATGGCTTTAATGGGATCGAGTTAACACAGGTCTGCGTGTTTTTGGACCTTTCGTTCACTCTGTGGTTTCGTCCACTCTATGATTCTTAAAGGCACGGATATCCGTGGCTGGTGGCAGTAGCAGTATCCTTTAATAAAACTCCTTTTATTACATTCATGAATGGGGCTCTAAAAAGCCACATATTATCAAAATCTTGCCCAAAGCTAGTTTTGGCCCAAGGCTGTAATTTTTATAATAAACCTTATCTTAAGATCGGTGTTTTAAGGTCAGGCTAGGCAAACTAAAAACATAATTTCCCGATGTGAACAAAAAAATCAATTTTTGCTTATAAAATAAATAAATAAATTATAAAATTCATTGAAAAATTATAAAATATCTTAAAACACTTTAAATGTGTTTTCCGCAACTTGGCGGATTGAATTTGGTCGAAATGTTTTGGAGTTATCATTGGCTTGAAGTTTATAAAAAAATCCGGGTCTTCGTTAAACAATAGTTTTGAATCTATTTTACAGAGAACATGTAGAATTTCGATGTTAATTTATTTTTACAACTTACTGTCTAAACTGGCTTTATTTGGACCTTGTATATACAGATAAAGAGCTCGTTCATTCGTATTTTTTAATCGTTCCACCGGAGTCATATAACGACCACGAGTTGTCACTGCACATCCTGATATCTGTGTAATTTCATCTTGAATGTGTCCTCTAGTTAACAGATTACGAGCACTTAATGGTGCATCGTTTATATCAAACTCTGATGTTAATTGTTCAACTGGATTTTTAGTCATTTTATTTTCTATTCTAAAATGAAGCGATTTTTTGTAAAAATTAAAATAGGCTCGAAAAACAAAATCAATTTTTAAAGAGCTAATAAGTTTAGAAAACAAAACAAACCTGAATTACGACTCTAGAAAACACTGTCTATTATTATTTTTATTTATTTTTTTATTTTTTGGGTCGTTAAATCACTTTATTAATACATATTTTACCTATTTTTATTAATTTAGTTAGATTTCAGCCATAATCTCTAAGGCCATAACACTATCATAAACATGTCAATATTATAATGTCAATACATTAAACATCATGAAAAAACTTTAAATTTATATTAATTAATTTTCTTAAGAAATAATTATATTTTACTTTAATTGATATTAAACTTTATTATTATTAACAGATTTCTTAAACTTTACTCAGACTTTTTAAAAGTTTTTATAAATATTTAATCAAAATAAAAATGCACAGCAAATTATAATTCAATAACATTTTATGCAGATGGCACTTTGATAGCTCACTTTGCGTTTGCTTCATAGATAATATTATACAGTTTGCTTTAACTCTACTAACAGTGCTATGTAAAGCCTGTTTTACAGTACGCAAAAACAATAATACAATAAATGTTACTGTTATTTTACTATGAAATTCCAGCCTTGGTACTCTACTCAATAAAAAAACAAGTGTAAACAAACAATTGAATGAGTTAATTGTTGAAGTACCATGTATAGACAATGTTGATGACGCAATCGTTTGTTTTTTGACGTCACGTAAATAAAAAAAGATATCCACTTTTAAATAGCCACATACACAACTGATATTCCCATATTAATACATACTGTATAAATTTTGCACCTAATTAGCGCAGTCGTGGGTAAACAGTGATGTTTACAAAAAAATGTTTCAAACAAGTGTATATGAGGAACATTTTTTACATTTAAAATTTTGTTCTATCCTTAACGGTTTACAAGATGGGTCCTACGGACCCAAGACCCAATTGACCTATATTGCTCATTTACGAACTCGACCTCACTTTTTACATTCTGAGTACGCTATAAAAATTTCAACTTGATATCTCTTTTCGTTTTTGAGTTATCGCGTTGACAGACAGACGGACCGACTTACAGACAACCCGAAATGGTATAATTAGGTGATTCTATGAACACCTATATCAAAATTTTTTTCGTAACATCAATATTTTAGGCGTTACAAACTTGGAACTAAACTTAATATACTATGTATATTTCTTATATACATGGTATAAAAATATTTTTTATAATTTCTATATATCAAAAACAACAACAATCATAAAAAATTTTAATTCTTTATTTTTGAGACGATACGATATCCACGTTGCGAATATCAATATCTTAAACTTTTTTTTCAAAATCCAAATTGTCTTATTTTATTTTTACGAATATCAGAGTGCCAGATTCTTATTACTTGAGGGTCTCTAATATTAGTTGAACTAAAGATCATCGATAACACGATATCTGTTATCGGAGACAGCTTTTTTTTTTTGCTTAAACAATATGATGGCTTACCTGTAAATTAACTTTTTGTGTCGTCGCTTTTCCAATGTTACGGGGTACTTGTACTTTAAAAAGTATTTTTATACCATGCATATATGAAATATACATAGTATATTAAGTTTAGTCCCAAGTTTGTAACGCTTAAAAATAATGATGCTAGGAAAAAAATTTTGTCATAGGTGTTCATAAAATCACCTAATTAGTCCATTTCCGGTTGTCCGTCCGTCCGTCCGTCCGTCTGTGGACACGAAAAAAACGAAAAAAGATATCGAGCTGAAATTTTTACAGCGTACTCAGGACGTAAAAACTTAGGTTAAGTTCGTAAATGAGCATCATAGGTCAATTGGGTCCTGGGTCCGTAGGACCCATCTTGTAAACCGTTACAGATAGAACAAAAGTTTAAATGTAAAAAATGTTCCTTATCAAAAATTAAACAACTTTTGTTTGAAACATTTTTTCGTAAACATCACTGTTTACCCGTGAGGGCGCCAATTAGGCGGAAATTTTATAATATGTACTATACTTGATTATCAGTTATGTATGTGCCACATGTTTGTATGTGTTATGTGATAAAGAAATCAACACTGACTATGCATGGTATTTCAACAATTAACTCAGTCAATTGTTTGTTTTCACTTGTTTCTTATGGTTTTCTTGATACAAATTTTGTAAAGAAAGATCCAAAAAAATTTGTGTATGTTCAATTTTTGAAGGGAAGCGAGTTGAAGGGCGTCATTTTAATTAGTTTTTGCACTCTCATGTTTCTTGTACTCTCACCACGCATTTAGCGACACTTTTCCTTCAATTTTCGAAGTTGTAACTGTATTCAATATGGCGTGAAAGTGAATACAGCTATATTATTAGCGTATTTATGGGGGGCTTAATTTGAAAAACTTGCGATCACATTTAATTGCAAATAAATATAAATCTTCTATATATTATAAGAAAATTTTTTCACCATTATAATATATAGTCCATTATAATAATATATAGTATGTGTTATTCGGATGTATTAGTTGTATTATTGTAAAGTTTCATTAAAATCCATTCAGTATTTATCGAAATCGTCCAGCGAAGCGCCAGGTAACAGCTAGTAATTAATAAATATTTTATAATATTGTGATTTAAAAAAAATATATCTTAGGCCCCGGCGAGATTCGAACTCACGATCTCCTGTTTACTAGACAGGCGCTTTAACCAACTAAGCCACGGCGCCGTTGAATTTTCAATACTTAAAACGCATCATATACTGCTATATAAAAGCTCTAATAACTTATCATTTATCGTTAATATACTTATTTAACAAAAGCTCTAAATATTCGACCATGAACTTGATATTATAATGTACCCAAAAAGGTCATAGCATAATTTAAATTCATTACTTTGCATGAAAATTTTGTATATGTAATAATTAAAATCTAAATAACAACAATGGCAATTAAATGTAGGTATATATTACAACAAAATTTTATTTATTTGTCTTTAGAGAATAACATTTAGCTTTATTTGTATAATGTATAAACAAGCACGAATTACCTAAATTGTTAATTATACTGTTTTATTTAGATTCTTCATTCCATAATGAAAATATGACCTTTTTATTTTAACAATTAAGTTGTTGTGGCAGAGCTGGATTTATAAACTCGACTCTCGATGTTAAGTCTCTCTATATTTTTACACTTCATCATGCGAAAATACTAAGTTCAATTTTTTTGTTAGAATATCATGGCATTGTCAGGAGAGAGAAAATAAATTTGATACCTACCGTTATCACTGCATATAGGATATTATGTAGGAAATTATACTGAGAAACCATATATTAAGTTATTGCAGGTTCAAGATTTATTTGTATGCGGAGAGATAAATAAATGGATACAGGAGGGAGATTAAAATTATAGCCATTGAATCATTGAATGCTCGAAAAGAGCAAGAGAAAAGAATGAAATCATACTTTATGATTTGTCATTATCCCGTAGTCATATTTTGTCCAAAATTCCAAAAGTAATTTGTGATTTTATTGTCCCTTGATATCAGTCAGTATCTTCAAATGCTGAACATTTTCGAAACGAAGTGATTTTCTCGAGTTAATTGTTCATTTCCGGGCATTTTATGAATACTGAATACGCAAACATACTGAATATACATACTAAACATAATAGGGCGAATATTCGATTCTCGCTAATTTCGTCAAATCAGATAACAATAATAACAGGAATATTTGGTACAGTTTAAACAATTTGTAAAGATTCCCATATCATACTTCCTATATTTCAAAATTTGATAAGATCAACTAAAATAGCATTATTTACACTAGTACATCTATACATAAATATTGTTCTATTTGTGGATAATTTATTTGGCTAATTTGAATATCTATCATTCAATAAATTGCAAAATAATTTCAAATTAATAAATATTTACAATAATAATTGAAGTATGTAGGATTCAACCCTTATATTATTCAAAAGTACTGCACCATTTACCAAGAAATTAACATGTTATTGTCGGTATCCTATGGCAACCATTGTGTTTGTATATTTGAAAATACCGCAGCCCCTTCATGTGCTGGTATGTTGATTAAAAAATCCATTAATATGTTCTATTGGTCAAAAGCACGAAGAAACCATCGTCCATCGACATTCGATACTATACGATAGACCAATATTGTTTACCGATAACAAATATTACCAGAATAATTGTTGTTTTTTTTGTGCATTAAAAATTGGGAATCATAAATCTCATCGGTTTACAAAAATGGATACAGATGATAGTTCATGGATATTTGATTCGTTAGTTTGTTTTTTAAATGGTCCTGTATGGACAGCACCGTTAAAATCATTTATTGAAGAAAAATCATTAAGTAAATATCGAAAATGAGTCGGCATATAGTTTTCGACATTTTTAATTGACCGACATTTTTTTTTCTAGTATTTGAATTAAGTAATGATCAGAATAATCTGGAATATAAAATTGTTTTTGAAGAGTTTCAAAACTTAGTTGATTTAATGTTAGGCACATATATGGAAGATATTGGTATTACCCCAGAACAATTTGAAACCGCTTGTAGTAAACAGTATACAAGTGAATTACCGGTACAGTTTCATAAGGTAAGTCTTTTACTTAAAATGTACAGAACAGCTTCAGTAAAGTATTGGAAAAAATGTGCTGATTTCATTGCTGTATTAGTTTTATTACGATTACCGTCGCTCCCTAAAATTTTTTCTTTTTAAATCAAGTTAGTCTAACTGATGAGTTATCGGAATCCTGTTTTTTTTTTAAATACTTAATTTTTTATTCAACGCGAGCTTAATTGGATTTTGCAGTTTGATTTTTTAAACAGCTATTTAATTAATATTTTTTTTTTTATATTTAATGGCGTTTTAAAAATTTTTTTTGTCTGTTTTTGAATCTTTTTGTTTAGCATAGTATTGACAAATAATTAAAATGTTCTTTATATATAATTATAATAGTCTTTTGATGATTTCGTCGCTGTTTAAATTTATTGCTTTTATTGCAATTTCCGTCGCGTCGCAGGTTAATCGGGTTTTTAATCTTAAAACCTTGCATTTTGTATTTCTTTGACTTGTGGCTTTGGGGATTTTTTTTCATGCGAATTTACGTCGTTGAGAATTTTATAGGATATATATATATATATATATATATATATATATATATATATATATATATATATACAGTAGAACTCCAATTATCCGAATTAATGGGGACCGGGACCCATTCGGATAATCAAATATTCGAATAATCGGATTTTTTTTAAAACAATTGCCATTGGAGAGAAAAAAAGCTACGTTTTGATATTGCACTATTTTTTTATTGAATTAAATGAAAGAAACATGATATTTTCACATGTTTTAAATATGTAATTCATACCACGTGTTGTGCCTACACTGACTTCGCGGAGGGAAGGACAATAGTGAGCGAACGCGCAAACACTGGCTTCGCGGGGGGAAGAATAATAGCGCACTTAGACTTTTTTTGGACAAATTTTTTTCTGAAAGTGATTCGGATAATCGGCGATTCGGATAGTCGGAGTTCGGATAATTGGAGTTCTACTGTATATATATATATATATATATATATATATATATATATATATATAAAAGGAGAGTTGATTTTACACGTAATTTATACAATCTTTGCACGGTGTTTGCACGCTTACATATAGTATAATTTTTTATAGCATAAACTAAATTTATAGTGTGTATCTAGATATGCACTCACTACCGCATAGGTAATTAGGAATTTACTGCACTTTAATCTTAATTCCACAATCATTGCACGCTGTAAATATCGAGACCACAATGATTTTTTTAATGTTTGGACATTTCACACAGTGATTATCTTATGTTTGGATTTTCTTTTCATAATTTAAAAACACTATTCATCAGACCAATCAAACGTTATAATGCCGGTTGAGTATTCTGGAAATAAACAGGATATTTACAAGGGATAAATATTTCATTCAAATTAGGTACATTGTATTATCCGAGTATCATTAATTCCTTGTATACGATTGGAGCATATGCGCCAAGCGTCTTTCAGACATAGAAAAGTCGAAATAAAGAAACCAAACCTAATATAATAGTTATTTCGGAAATTTTGAATAGATCTTAATAATTTTTTTTTAATATTTCAGAATTTATTCGAACAAATATGGGCAGCAAATGATTACAATGTGTTTGTACGAATGATGTGTCAGAAAAATATTGAATTACAATTACAGGCTTTAGAATTGATAAAAACAAAACATGGGCTAACATTTGATAATTTATTTAAATCAGAAGCATTAATTAATACAACAACAGCTGACACAAATGAAATCGATGATGCCGAAAACACATTCATCTTAAACGAAATTAAAAAGTACGTTGTTTTATGTTACTATGGACCCCCTCCCCCCAATCCTCCGGTTTGAGGTGATCGCAATAGGACTTAGCATTTACAAAATGATTCTTTTTTGTTTCGGACAGATTTCAATCAAGTAAAGATATATCACATATTTTCTATCCTAGTCAAAAAGCGCTGTTTGATAAAGATAAAATAAATTAGATTTTCTTAGATTGAATAGTTTTTTGACAAACAACTGTCCGAAACAAAAGCAAATCGATGAAAAGGCCTATTAGAATTTTCTTGTCAAAACTTTACATCATCTACAAGAATATATTATTTGTGGATTTTTTAGATTTTTAACAAAAGGAAGGTTAAATTAAAAAATGTGTTTTTCGACTTTTGATTGTAAAATATTTATTAGCTCTTAGCCCATGCATCAGCAGAAATCGGGATTTATTTTAGAAAAACCATCTTCTACTACGGCCACTCTGCTACGATTGTTGATTGATTATCCCTAAAATTAAAGAATGATTTTTCTAAAGCAATTCTGAAATGCCGAAACTAATTTCTGGCTGCAGGACTAGCCAGAAATTAGTTTCGGCATTTCAGAAATGAAGCTAGCTGAAACTAGCGTCTAGGACTCAAACCCTCCATTTGTCTAGCACATTGTAAGCGTAAATATACTCATTGCAATGCGTATATTTATTAATATTAAAAGGGCGCTAAATCGGAATCTCGTCTTGTGCGCCAATGATCCTAGTTCCAACGCAGCGTTTCTGTTACTGAACTATTATGTTTTTTATCTAGACAAGTAGCTGCAGAACAACGAGAATCACAACCAAATATTAACGATGAAGAATTGAATCAAATATCTACAGATTTTGAAAAGAATTTACAAATTGAATTAAATATTAAGAAACAGGAGCTTGATAGTGCATTAGAGTCAGCTATTGCAGGTATTTTATAATACAAGTTAACTTTTTATAAGGTTCGAATTGTTTGTTTTGATTACTGCGAAAAAATTGTTTTAATTTTTTCAGTGTAAAATCCCAGTTTAACTGGATATTAAACTGATCTAGAGTCAGTTGGTTTGCAAAAAGCTAACATGTTACAAAATGAGTGTTTTAACTATACTTATCAATATGTACAAATTGCTTATAATTTTTGATAAAGTTTATTTTAAAACAGTCCTTAAATATCAACTTGTTTAAAAGGTTACCTTAAGGTATTACTTTCTTCTGCCACCGGACGAACCATGCCTATGTATAGATACTTGAATACTTTCATTTGCCTTGAATATTAAATTTTTCCTCAGAATCAGCCTCAAATTATACAACAGAAAAACCTCCATCGCCAATTGAATCTGAAGAAGCAAATAATGAGCCAACAACTCCACCACAAACAACTACAGCAGTACCACTTCCTGACAACACAATTAAGTTTAAAAAAGTAAGAAAAAACAAAATTTTGTCCGTTTGTTGTGTATTCACGGCGCTTTAAAAATAGTGCATGAATTAAAAATCTATCAACGAATATTGGTTATTCTTCAAATTTAGATGAGCATTTCTGTGAGCTGTATTATGAATATTGTTAAAATATATTCTCTTCAGGACCCACAAAAAAATTTTAAAATTTGTCCACCTTAAAATGTATTAATACTTTGCTGAATAATTTCAAACCTATAGATCTTTATACACATTATTTTCCACTGCCAATGCAAGTTGCAAAGGACTCGTGGTCTGTATACTTTATGCCATTAAATACAACTTAAAATCAAATTCATGTAAATGATTAATAATGGAAATAAATGTAAAGAATGTTATTAATAATTGAAATAAATGTAAAGAATAAATTAGTAGATAATATGTGTATAATATTATATTCACTTCTAAATAGAATAGTAAATGTAAGCAACGCTATTGATGCTTCTTAATCACTGACCTCCACTACCCCCCCCCCTCTTATCAATAGATAGGTAGTAGTAGTTATTTTGTAATCAATCTTCTTTAACAATGGTTCTGCAAGGTTATATTTTTCTATGACAATTTTCAAGAGATAGGTATACTTACCTGTTAAGATAATGCATAAACTAATCTCTTCTGGTGCATGCGGAACCGTTATAAATACTACTTCTGGTGAGATCAATGGTAGTACTAGCTTTTTTTTTTTTAAAGATTTTTAAGTTTTCGTTGTATGGCCTAGGACCAATAAGTTTCGGTATACCTAAGTTTCTTCAATAGATTTCAAATGTAAAGTAGTTTTGTTGTTTTAATTTGACAGATCGACGAGTTGGAATTAAAAAAACGACAGGAATATTTAAAAGCACAACGTGATAAATTGGTAGCACTAAAAAAACAAGCACGTGAAAAACAATTAAAAACAAGTTTAGATGGCGAGACCAGTAAAGAGAAACGTCCAAAATCAGCTAAAGTTGCTGAAGCAGTTTTGGCTACAAGTGTTGGTAGTAAAATTGATACACAATCATTACAAATACGACGAGCATTAGCTGAACGACTTCGTACTGAAGTTGTCAGTCATAAAGATTAATTTATAATACAGTTCTTTAAGTTTTTTGGTAATAGATTTTAGTTTTTTTGGATATCACTAATTTTATAATTCATTTTCAGTTGATTAAATATGAAATATTATTTAATATATAATTAACAATGTTAATACGGGCGTTTGTTCAAGTAAAGCTCGTATTATACGGATATAAATTCACAATACAATCAGAAACAAATTCCATATAATGCGGGTTAAACTTACCGCTGATACCCACGTGTTATCGGTCCAGCACACCTAATGTTTAATTAATAAAGAAAATATTTTTTGTGCAATTTCAAAAATGTTTTAATTATTTTTAAAACCACAAAGACCATTAAAGTTTTCAGCGCAAACTTGATACTTGTGTAAATATTTGATATTTCAACAAATTGTTCAAAAAATTCATTAAATAGACATGGGGAGAAGAGTACATTGGAATACTCCATCTTCTCGATACTTTGGATGCCTTCTAGACTGAGGGTCTTTAATTCCATGAAGAAAATGTCATCGTTTCAAATGTTTTCTTGAAAATTTCCTCTAAAAACAATCCTAAGATTGCACAGGTAATTCTTATAATTTAAAAAAAAATTGAAATTTGTTTTTAATCATAAATACATTTTATTGTATTTTTATTTAATTATTTTTAATAGCTTATACAATTTCATCCATTTTTTCACAATCATTCAATTTCACTGTAATCTCACATCATTAATTTTTATTTTATTTTCTTTAAACGTAACTACAAAACAATTTTATAATATATAACGTAAACCATAGACTTATATTTTACAATTATTTGCATTATCCGTTTTAATCAAAAGGTAAATCGAACAATGATTATTTTGTTAATCTATGATTACAGTCATATATTTTATATATATTATGTATAATATAACATACAGGCGGCCACCAAAAATGTTCCTCTTTTCCAAAATAAAATCACGACATTTTTCTATGTTGTTATAAATCTTTTATAACCTTCCCAACAATATAACTAATATGTGTTGTTAACCGTTATAACTAAAATTCGACTCAAAATTTTGCGAAATTTAATGCGCATAAAATGTGAAATTTTATGCGGCCAGGTTATATAAAAGCCCTTTTTCGAACTGGTAAAAATGAAGGAAAATTTATATTACGTTATTCTTTATAAAATAAAAAACGACTGTTCTTTGAAACATTTTCCGCCGAATTTATCATGTTTACGGGAAAATGTTTCGAACAAGTAGTTTGTTCTTTTATAAACTATAACGTCCTAATAGTTAAATTTTAACTCAGTTTCGAGCATGAGGTTTTTTTAGGACCCCTGGATTATCGAACACCTAGAATCGCAAAAAATTTCGCATTAAAAACTGTCTCTATTTTGAGTATTCGAAAGCGCAATCTTTAAATTATTTAGATATTGATTAATTTATAAAAGTCTAATCAATTTCATCGACAATGCTTTTTTCGTTCTCAATTTAAGAGAAAATTAAAAATTGATATTAAATTTTAATTATTTTAAACATTATTGTATTTTAAAGGTTAATAAAAATAATTTTTAAATAATATATTTGGCATTTGTTTAATTTAGAAGAAAAAGTCAAATTTAGATTAAAACAAATTTCATACCTCTACGTGTATGCATGTCGTAGTTCAAATGTAATACGATTACACACGAAGTACCAATCCCAACCTTTATTAACTAAATCCATCTAACTATATTGGGTTGAGTTAGTACGGGTTGGAGTAGTTTTTGGAATTTTTTTAGAAGAAAAGTTACAATTTTACAACGACACATATACAATCTAATTTTAGCATAAATTTCAAGCGTAACATTTTTGTTGAGCACTCTGTAGATACAATTGAAGGGGCTGATTGGTTGGTAATGGTAGTGGGGGAGATGGTTTTTCTTAAAGGTGTGTATTACATCATTATTATATAATTTATTCTCATTATACATACAAAATTTAGTGTTGTTCTTGTCTATAAATGGAAATGCACATTTTCATTAAAAAAATTCTAATTAGGAAAAGAAGATTTAATTAATTATACAATTATATAAAAAAAATTTACAGGAAATTAAAAAAAAATTTACATAGACATATTTAGTATATAGAATATATGCTTACGAAGATAGCGCAAAGTTATTATCAGCGCCGAATTTATACCTTGGCAAACTAAGTAGCTGCCTAGGGTTCCAACTGCTTAAAGGCAAGTCTAATTTCCCTTTTTATGAGTTACAAAGATGTTTTAAAATGTATGCTGTATTTGCACCTATGAAAACAAAGGTAGCTGCCTAGGAACCGAGCAGAAATGGAATAAATTAAGGATATAGGACACGAGGGCCTAAAAAAGCATAATTACTATTTCTCTATGATTGGCTATTTTCTAAGATCGAAGATATTAAAGTTTTTAATGATAAATCTGATAGCCTAAGAATTTTGACGTTTGCAACTAATTCTAGCAGGTTAAGTTGACAAATACTTTATTTTCGGCATTAATAATCAATAAGAATATTGTCATTTACAAATAACACAAAGTAAGGAAAAAAATGGCAGCTACTTCCATGAAAGAATCTTTCATAAATGAAAAATTTTCACAAACATGAATTGTTAAATAAAAATTAATAGGTATATAGTTTATCAGTAGATGGATAAAATATATTCTGAATTATAAATTATTCAAGATGTTTCGTTTTTTCTAAAAATTTTGAGAACATTTAAGACATAGAAAGCCTGCATTTGGCAAACTTAAACCAGGTGTTTTAAGCAGGCAAAAAGTTGTGATAGACAGATCGCATTATTTGTTATCGAGAATCCACTAGATGGATCTCTTATTCTAAATAAAAAAAACAGCAAAGGGATCTATTTCCGTCTTTGTTATTGATTGGCCGTTGTTATGAATACCCTCTTAACAATGGGGATGATAGATAAATTATTTATTTTTATTATCAGCCCAAGTGAAGAATTTTACTTCATGTACAGGAGAATGAAGATGGTTTATGAAAATCTCAGAAAAATACATAAAATATAAAAATTAAAATATTATTTAAACAAAGAGAGCGATACTTAGAAATGACGTCACTTCTATGTATTGCCATACATTTCATATAAAACGACGTTTCGCAAGAAGATCGACAATGGAATTCAGTATCAGTCATACCCAATTATAAATTGAGATAATATGACTGAATTTAAAAAATTTGTATTGTGTCTTAAATGTTTTCAAAATAAAAATACATACATTAAACAAATATATAAGTAATTCAAAGGATTTACCTTTCATTTGCTAAAATTAACTTTAGGAATTTAAATCTTAACAACTACAGAGTATTTTTTTTTCATAAGTTCCGAATTCCATCTATAATCCCAAAATGATTATACGTTAATATTTTGAAGTGATGTGTTTTGAAAACATTCTAAAATCATGAAATATCAATAAATTGGGATTTGAGATAGAAAATGTTCTAATAAATCAATTATAGCATCGATTGAGATACAAATACGATACAATAATTTTATATATCACATGTATTTAGGTTTCCTAAAGTTACTTTTGAAGTTACAGGCTTTAATTTACTTACATCTTTGTTTAATTAATTAAAAATAAAATTTAAATATCCCATAAATGTTTATGGTACCATGAATATCCGACGATAATATTTCAAGAGCCAACGTCCATTTCGTGGCATGGTTTAAATAGCCAGAAAATATGATCAGTCATGATCGTTGTGTCATACGAAATGAGCGAGAAGATCGTTTAGGAAGCTTTAAATTGTTTCATTTTGGCAGCAGAGCCTTTTACTGCCTAGTGTGCGATATTCAAAGAATTTTCATGATAGATTGAATTTGGCAGCCTAATGAGTTGGATTTATCATATTGTTCAAAGTACGCATTCAGTGAAAAATCATAATACAAGGTTTCCAAAATTTCAAATTTCATTGAGCAGAAATAAATATAATAAAAGAGTTACTGCCATCATTGAAAATAGTGACTAAATACACACAGGTGTTCATCGACTCGTGTGATAATGATGAACACTTTATCTCCCGCTTGTAACCAAACAAGCAACAATGCCGTCATGTCAAGCAACTAGCAAAAAATACAAATATGAAACAAAGAATTTGAAGTATTTCAACATAAATCTGTAGAAAATTTTCTAAGCTGTACAAGGTACTATAGTTCTTCGAATAAGTTCGGATATTCATAGTAGCATAGTTAATATAAATTTATCTTTTCCTGTTCTATTTAAAATACTAAAAATTACAAATATTTATATTTTTTGTATCAGTTCAAAATTTAGATACGTAGAATAATTATTCTATGTAAAATTACGTAACCATTTTCAAATATTTTACACACACATTTTTTTTTAATAAAAAGATGTTCTTTATATTCATATAATATATAATTTTTGTTGTTGATAAAAGCACTAACTAAAAACACAAATTATTATTAGTATTATTTTTTTTTTAATAAACAGTTTTTTTTTTTTGTTCAAAATAAATTATTTTAAAACATATAAATGATTATTTTTCGTCCATGTGTGTAGAACGTTGATTCACCAACATGTATATTTTATTTTATTGGATGGATCCACAGAAATTACATACGACGTCACCATAATTCAATGTTGTGTTTCTTGCATTCATACGATTTTGATTTCTAAAACAAGGGCACTAAACTTGAAAAAATGTTTATTTTTTCGCTTTTATTTAGTTTGTTAGTAAAATAATTAAGACAGTATCAAAATAATAAAAACATACGACTTTTACGTCAATATTTTATGCATTAGAAAGTAAATCCCTAATTCTCGCCTGCTATTTACTGTTTACCAAAACATGATATTCTCTTGTAATTTCAAAGTTTCCCGAGGAAAATTATTTATTCTTATATTTTGAGATTTATAAATAAATTTGTCAAGCCTTTTTTAAACTTTAATAAAGAAATCCGTTTCAGCAAAAAATAAGCGTTTTATAAACCGCTGAAACGGCTATTAAGTACAAAATGAGAGCTAAAATCAATAATTTGAGGGCTTTGAAACTTAATAAAGTTCGACGTAATTTTAATGATAAGTAAGGGGCCTTTATGTAAAATTCTCTACCTGTACCAACTCGCTATTACCGTCCTAATTAAACAAGTTTCCCTTTTTGTTCCACAAACGATGTCTCCCATCTTGATTTTAGAAATCTCTCTAAATAGTCGGATAAAGGAATGCATAAAATAGCCTTTCTTAGGCAGTCCTCAATAACAGCTCTGATTTTGATGAATTTTTTTTCAAAATGAATCTTTTTGTATATTATTTAAAATCAGAAACATTTCAGAGGGGGGAAAGTAATCTGGAGGTGAAATGGGCAATGTCGCGACTGATATATCGACGCCTGATGAAAAAAAAATCATCCAAATCGGAGCTGTTATTGAGGACTCTTGAGTAAAAACATTCATTGATGCGACTAAAATGTTGAGAACAGTTTTTCCAAAAAATTGACACTTGTTTTCAAAATTATAATTTTATAAATTATGGTTTTAAGAAATTATCTTTTACAGTATAGAACGACTTTATACGCTGCCTACCTGAGGTTGTACCAAAAATACCACAAAAGTGATTTACGTTACAGGGTACAGTTCTGTTTTTTTCGCCTCGGATTGATAGTTTCGAAATAAAACTAAAAAAAAGACTGCTAATCCAAAAACATAAGTCAGTAATTGACGAAATCAACTTTATGTTTACATTTTCAAACAAAAGTTGTTAAGAATGTTATTCTTAACGATTTTTTCCACCATCATTTTTAACGTAAAACTAATATTTAGCGAGATTATTAACTTCACGCCTTAAATTCAGGTTGGTGCACTTTCTGGATTTTAAAGATACAAACTTAGACGAAGTGATGCATTAAAATTTCAGAGGACTTTTTTTAGGCAAAACTTGTACTACTACATTTCTGGTTTATACTTAGTTTAAAATTGAAAATAATGTTTCTAAGTGAACGAGCGAACAAAGTTTTCGGTACTAGTAGCGCCGATTCTTGATAACATTTATAGATTACCTTAATATCTTAACAAATCTTAATGAATCTTAACAAATTCACCAAATATTCCTTTATCCTAAATTTCTTTCCCAAAATCAAACCATAAAAGTCGTGTATATGAATCAAATAAACTTTTAATGAGTGTAAAATTCTCGATGCACTATTTTACATTTATTTTTCTCTTCAAAAATATAAAATTGTTGTCTAACTTTTGTGAAAATGTATTTTGTTTTAGTTGAATGAAATATTTGTTCGTCTTGAAGAACTGGAAGTCTCAGCAGACAAACATTCAAACTACTTTATTAGCTATGAATAAATCTATGTAAAAAAATTTGTTATAAAAATGATTTTATAAAATATTTCAGTTTTGTACTAATTTATATAGTTTATTTTTTATAGGTTTAATTACAGTTTTATTAATTATATTATAATCTATTTTATATTATTATGTAGTTGGTAAAAATTATACAACAATTTTATATTAATTAATCGTAATTAAAAGTGATTTATCAAAATTTAAAAAAAATTAAATTAATTCATTACTTTCATAAAATTGATAAGTAAAAAGTTGTTTAACAGAATGTCCAGCGTTTCTAGATAATCGACGGGTTAATCACTAATCCTAATTATTCAAGTATCTTAATATATTTATAAGCAATAAATTTACGCTTTAGAATGAAAAAAAAAAGAATGGCCAACATTATTTGGATGTTTTGTTTTTTTTAATGTATTTTGATTCGATTTTTACAAGTTTTATTTCTTAATTTCATAGAAATTCGTACAGGTTAGACCTACATTGACGCTTAACGTCATTAGAAGGTAGAAAAATAATATGGACACATGGGCGAATTATGAATTTTCAGAGTAATAACCCAACAATATTTGACAAACAAATTCTTTACATTTAATTTTTAAACAATACGAAATTGTCTGAAATATATTCGAAAAATCACTCTTCGTATGTCAATTTGCACAATATCTCGGACACTATACATCCAATAATCAAATGAACTCAATTTGTGGGTCAAAATTACTATGTGTACTTTTTATCGAAATCAGAGTAAAACAATTTTTATATATTTTCTTAAGCAACATCCGTTTAAAAATTTTGTTTACTAATATGATAAACTTCGATAAATATCGTATTTTGATCCAAAAAAATATAAAAATGAAGTTGGTTTGCCGATTGGTTGAGTATTTTGAACATTATCGAAATATTTTATGAAGTTCTATATTTTATACAGACTTTTCGGCGATAAATAATTACTCATCTCATCGTAAACTGAACTGAATTTTTGTGTCATTTTTTATCTACTTTTCCAAAAATATAGACAACAAAATATTTAAATTTCTTGATACTTTTTTAAGCGCCAAAGTTCAAAAATATAGACAACAAAATATTTAAATTTCTTGGTACTTTTTTAAGCGAAAAAGTCCAAAAACAAAATCTGTAAAATCGATTTGTTCGTGATTTGAATAAAAATTATTTGCTAACGTAATTATAACAGAAAAAAAACAAAGATACATTTTATTGTTGGATTATTTTCAGGATTTTTTTATACTTCTTAGATTTCCAAAACCCTTCCGAGTTTTTATAGTTTCTGGTTTGTGGTCTGCGACCTGGTGTATTAATACAAATAAATGGTTCCTCTTGTAAACATTTAAACTTTAAGAAGAAAAACAAAAAGAAAATTACTATTATATTCGTCACTACAAAAATAGGTAATCGCTAGACATACTATTAAAACAAGACAATGCAATTAATTCAATAAATCACTGTTAACGTTAAAATAAAAATAAAAACACTGAAGAAAAATGTGCATTTCCACCTAAATGATTAAAACACACGCTGCCTTATACTAATTAATAGTTTTTTGTTTAAATTATTATTTAATATTTACATTAAGTTATTTGAATAAAATTTTACTACTCATCTCAACATTTCGTCAATCTTATTGTTTAAAAATATGTGCGCAGAATGTATACAAAATATATATACGGAACGCTCAATTCAATGCACATGCATGCGCACAATTCAATCCACACACATAAAATTTTATTGAAACTTTATTTTATCAAAAAAAAAAGAACTAGGTATTCCCATACCACGAGTTTAGAATAGTTCGTTTTGGACGGGTCTAACTCATGATTTAAACCCATGAATGTGAATTTTTTTGATTATATTTTTTTTGATAAAATAATTTTTTTTGGACAAATATTTAAAAATGGCAACTTGTTTAAATGCCTCTCCTTCAATAATACAATCAGTTCAACTACATCTGTCGATTAATTTAAAATATCACAACCATTATAAAAAGAAACACGATTTTATATTTAAGAATTGAGAACATGGTATGATAATTTAATGATATTTTTTCTAACCAGGTGCATTTTGGACGCATGAAGTTTTCATTTTCCCAATCTGTCTGGACAAACGTAAAAACCCCCGTTTTTTAAATTTCTAGATTTAATAAATAAACTCAATAAAACTCATTTGTGAGTTTTTTGTATTTAACAGATTGATAGACATTGATCTTAACAACGGTCATCAGTTTTGACGTTTTTAACGTTCTCGTCCTAATAATCTTCTCAGCGTGTGATAATCGAGTTATTAAATGGTTTGTCACAGAATTAAATTTTCAATAACTTGAATAAGATAAAATTGGCTAAAAAACTGGTTAGGCGCAAGACTTAGAGGAAAATAGTTCGTGATTGAACTTCGCTTACTTTATTGTAACATTTTGAAACTAAATAGGAACACTGTCAACATTAGCAATCTAATTACCTCAAATCGAATTATGAAAAATAAAAATTGATTTTTGCAAAATTATGTGTGAGTCTGTATTAATAAAATGGCGATACGGTTACGTGTGTGAATTATGATAAAAAGTATTTTATCGAGCGTACACGTGTAAGAAACTGAAGGTAAGAAAAATATTGAAAATCTTAGATCAAACTAAATTGATTAACGTGTAATTTAAAACAATTACACGAGTTGTTATTTTTACATAATATATAATTTTTTAATACACCTTTTATTTTGAATATTACAGAGTGGTGCAAAAATTTCGACAAGATTGTAAAAAATAACTAATTTGGCATTTTGTTACTCGATTTTTCAAAACGAACAAAAGTGAGAATCTACAAAATCCATTTCATGTAATTTCAGAGCCAAATGACATTTTTACAAGAATGTACTGAAGTAAAGAATAGCTGGAAGTTCGTACTCATAATGCCCGTCGTAATATTTGCACCACCGGTACTTATGGCGTGATTTAATATTGGTAGTAAAATAATGATTGTTTCTTAATTTTTAAACAAAGTTAATCGCACAAAACAACAGAATATCCATTATCCTGTCGAATAGGAATTATGGATTTAATAAATAAACAATTAACATCCATTCTATCACGGAAATATTGGAAAAATATATGATCGTTGCAAATTTTTGCTCCGAAAAAATGTATTTTCGGGAGAGATTATGCATTCGACAAACATGATTCAATTGTTGTTATTAAATTTGAAATAGTTTTTATAACCACATTCATCGGATCCACAGTCGTTATTTTTTTTTGGTTAACTTTCTATTATAACGGAGAAAAAGTTTAAATTTTATGAATCTTGATATCAATTTCGACATTTTAAATCTCCTGTGTAACATCACAGTAAGTACGGGATGTACCAATTATTTTTTCATTAAAGTTATTACTTACGCTGGTATATGCATATTTTATATTAGTTATTTTAAATATATATAAATAAAATATATTTGACCCAACAAAATAGAAAATTTGTATGTTTAAAAGTGTATATTTTTGTATATTTAATATTCATTAATTATAATTAATTAATAAATAACCTGATTTTATTATTATTATGCGTATTATATTAAATATATTAAGCAGTTTCAAAAAAAAAAAAAATATTTCACCCATTTATTTAAAAATTATTATCCCCCAAACTCTGTTGACATTTTACATCAAACTAGATTAAAACATAATTTATTGCATATAGAGTGTTTCAAAAATATTGAGCGATTTCACATCAAAATAAAGTAAAAATGAGAACAGAATCGTCTAATTGGCAATTTCAATTTTCACATGGCAGTATTGAATTAGATCTTAGCAAACGTACACTAACTATTGACTATTTGATCATTTTGTGTAAGAATTGAAGAATCTTAAGAAAAAAAATCAGAAAACCCTCAACAAAGATTCAAGAATATAACTGTGTATTTAAATGTTGTTTTTAAGAAAAAGGGATTCAAGGTAAAAAGAATCGAGATAATGGAAGGGATCTCGTTGAAATTTTCTGCATGTAATGAAAATATGTTAAAAGCATTAGCGAACCGTTTACCAACTAAATTAATTATGAATTTTACAAGATATGTTCCTTTTTATGAATAATAATAGGCTACAACGAATAGTTTTTGAAGTAGATAGATCCACAGTAAAAAAGCAAATGTTATAGCTAAAAAATTTCGAAAACACTCGTTAAAAAAATTATTGTACATGTCTTCATACAATTTCCTTATTGATAGTGAATTTATTTTGAAATGAAAAAAAAAACCACCGCATTCCTCCCAAGCACATCTATTTTTAAATGCAAAGTAGTGGAAAATGTTCTCATTTTCAAAATAAATTCAAGCTAGTAAGGTTTCAGGGTTCAACCGTTTACGGCTCATGGAAATGTTAAAATTTATGAAATAAACTAATAAATTCAAGTGATTCTACTACTATAAACTTGTGTTATAGATAGATCAAATACTGAACCAAATTCTGAATTTAAAAAATTTCTAATAACAAATTTGTATCGGTTATTGTATATGTCTTTTGAAAATCATGTCTCAACTGGAAACCAACTCAAATTCATTTTATTTTTGTAAATTCGTTTGAATAATCAAAAATACTGTTTTCGAGATTAACATTTGAAATATTTCCAAATCAAGGGTTAGAAAAGTGGCAGCTCCATAAAAAAGCTTATGGTTAGAAATGAAAGAAGATATATTGAAAACTTCTGGGTATTAAAAATAAACTAAAAGTCAAAGTAATTTTTTCCTCATTTTGATGTAAAAATATTGACCCTCACATCTGTTTAAATATTTTTGGTACACGCTGTTGTTAAAAGTTTGAGATAATAAAAAATATTATTGGGTTAAATACTTCTTAAATATCATATAATTTGCATATTGAAACTTCTTAATAAATTTGAAAGGGTTTTTTTTCTTTACAAATAATGTACGACTCGTGGGTATTATGAATTAAAGAAAAATTCTACCATTTTGCCTGTCTCATTCTTGCTCTCGCTCTATTATAAATCTATCTACCTCATTTAATTCATTAGCATAGAAATGAACGAAATGTTTTCTCGTCTATGATTCTAAAATATGAAAGAGAATTCTATCTAGTATATATTTTATAAGTCTATATATATATATATATATATTTTAAGAAATGAGATTAGAATATTACTATTTATATATATAATTATATAAAGTTAATAAATCACTCGGTATTGACTTGAATGAATCATTAATATATGCAAAAAAAAAAAATGAATAACGAGAAAACGACGCGTATTGTAGTTATTCAATTGTTTTTCCTATTTAAAAACACTTTGAGATCACACTTGTTGCGTATTTGTTTTAAAAAATTCGTTTACGGATTTCTTTTTACGTGAGGGACTTTTTTTTTGTTTTACGTTACGTAATTATTTTGGACTTACCATCATTATTATTCTTTTAAAAGAAATAAATCAAAACAGCAGAAGGACAACGAACAATATTATAAAGTTTTGTTTTTCATATTCAAGAGTCTTTCGGTTAGTGTTCAAAAAGAAAATGTTTCATTTTGTGAACACTATGTAAAAATCACACAACATTAACACTAGAAAAAGTAGTGAACCTGATGATGTTGATGACGATGATTATTATAATAATAATGAACTTGGTGATGATGTGAACACTATGAAAGTCGTTGGCGTTTTGGTGACTGTGATACAACTTCACCGTCTTCTTCTTCTTCATCGGAATCACCCTCGTAATCGACAAGACCCTGTAGAATATATTTTTATTACTGAAAAAATTATCTATAAGAACAATATTGGGTCAATTATATTCTCTAATAATTCCCGATGACAGCGGTTTGTGGGTACAACTTTAAATTTAGAACTTATTTGTTAAAAACTAATATTTTTAATATTATAGAAAGATATAGAATTTGCTGCGTGTGATGCTGAATTTGATTCGGAAACAATGAATAATCTCTGTAAGAACCATGTTTCTTTACATAGAAAAAAAGTCAACCTTAGTGAATCAGTTGGTTAAGGCATAACCAAGTCCTTACGCCGCATGCTTGCGATAGCGTTTTCGGTTACCGATTATAAATAGTTGTGATGGATTGGCGTATTGCTTAATATATGCAAAAAAGTGTAAAAAGCTAAATAATAATAATAAGGAGCTAAAATTATCAGCGGTGTCCCTCGTGAACAACTACTATAAACTAACCTAACCTAGAAAAAAAATTTAGCCAATGTTTCCATATTTTCTTGGAATACTAAACATTAAATGTTTACCTAAATATATGCAAGCGAAAACGAAATATTCGAGGACATAGAAAACAATTAAAATCATACCTTCTTAAATAATGATGAAGTTTTACCAATGGCAGCCGCCGTAGACGTATTTATAGCATTCACAGAAGTTGTTGATGAAACGGTTACAGCTGCAGTACCTACATCTCCGCTACCAACAACCGATGAAGATGACGAGGATGTTGTGATTGACAGACTAGTTGGTGGACTTAATGGAGGACATTCACCCGCACCCGGAGTTGATGCTATTGTTGACGATGGTGTTACTTGCACTGAACTAGTTACGGTGGTTGTTGCAACATCATCTACACTTTGAGCATCAATTTCTTTTTCTGAACCCGTAGTATTAATTCCCGATAATAACAGACTTGGAGCACCTTGACCGCCATTGTTATTGTTATTATTGTTGTTACCTGTTGAGATATTTTTGGGTCCATTTGTTGATTCAGTCTTCACTTTATTTGTATCTATTATTTTACCAATAGCTGTATCGAATTCTGCATCTAGTTTAGTTGATTTTGTTGGTGATGATGTTAAATGGTTATGCCCACCTGGTGGTGTATTTGTGTTGATGTTATCTGTAGTGGCACCACCCGTATTTGCAGCTGGTACAACAGCTTCACCATCTTCAAAATCTTCGTCTTCATTAAACCACATCTCTTCTTCTTCTTCAAGTTGTCGTTGGTCACGTCTATAACGGCCACTACGTAATATTGATGGTACACTAAAATAGAGAAACAAAAGAAAAGTTATTCCTTCGTGTAATTCTTGACGCATCCATTATTTATGACATTCGTACTTGTAAAAATTTTAACAAATCAGGTACAAAAATTATCATAATTTACATCAAACTGTGAGTTTTAGTATAACTGATCCTTTTCTAACAACGTTTTATTATTCGGTTAAACGAGATTGAATCTTTCGTAAGATGGGAGAGAGGAGGGCTACTTCAAAAATCGTCAAAATTATTCTTACGTAACTAATGAATGGCCTCTTATTACGCTAAGCAATACTTTCTTCCTTTCATATGTATTTTGTGGACTATCATATAACTGAATTTCTAAAAGTTATTAATCGACCGTCTTGCAAAACGTCTATTGGATTATCCCAAGTCAACAAAATAATCATAAACATACATACCTTTCTAAAGATGTAGTACGTTCACGATCCTTAAACTTATCTTGATGCTGTTCGTATCGTGTTTTTAATGCTTTAAATGTTTGTACATATTCAATATCATTTAAAAATCGTCCAAAATTCTCCACAACATGTGTGCACAATGTTTTAATATCCTCCAATTTAATAAATTCAAACATTTCTAATATAGCTGAATCTAATAAATTATATCGTCCATTATTTCGTACAAATGTATCAATAACAGGTGCAAATAAATTGCCTTTTATTATATAACGATTATAGAATTCATCTTTTAATGCAATCAATTTACGCATAAAACGTAATGCACATAATACTAAAAATTTATGTGTTGATTTCATTAATACAAGTATACGACGTAACAGATCTTTATTTAAAATGCAATTCTTTATATGATATGTATGATGTTCAACACAAAATGATAATAATTCTAAGATCAATCCTAATAGTTGTACTGTTTGATAATCTTCTTTTTCTGGTTCTCCATGTGCTGTATTTGCTAACAATGGTGCTATAAATAAAAAAAAAAATAAATCAAATATATTGAATATCAAAATTTTGCAAATAGCCTAAAAAGATTTCTTTTAAATTAAGCTTGAATATTCTCCTTATACTGTAAAATTTGTAACAAATTTCGGTGAATATTTTGACGCTTTTGTCTGACAGGAGGTTGAAAACTATTTCAGCGGTAAAATAAGGTCAAAAGTTGTATAAACAGACATACATAAAATAAAATTATAACATTGTAAAATTTTGAACATTTTCTGAAAAATATACTTGATTTGTAGCCCGAGGAGGAAAATAGCAGTTAATGAGACATATTGTTGCTTATACAAATTCCACTAAACTTATTTTTCGCTTAATTGTTTTAAAGGGATAAGTGAAAAACTTTTTTAAAACTTACCGATCATTATTTGAAAGCTGTGTTTATAGAAAAAATTTAAAAAATCTGTTTTTTCAGATTTATTTATTGCAGATAACATATTTTCTGGGTCTAACAATATACGCAATACACCCATTAATTGCATTGCACCACCTAATTCTGGATCGGTGTCACATATCATCTGTTCCATTATTACATTTAATAACATTTGATCCTAAAGAAAAAGAAATTATATAATCAATTGACTTTCGCATATTAAATGTAAATTTTGATTTAGTGTTTACAGGTTCGTGCAACCGTTAACGCAGTTATTAATAGTATCTGGATGATCGAGCTTTGCTCGTTATTTATTCTGAATAAACCTAGCTAGATTGAATTTTCGACCCCGAAATCTAATGCATACTAAATGTCATGAAAATCGTTAGAGCCGTTTCCGTAAGAAAACAACGTATTCTTAAAATGAAACCTAGCTAGATCTCTTTTATATATAGATATATAAACAAGAATTGCTCGTTTAAATATATAAGATTATCACCAAAGTGAATTACATTTAATTAAATGAGAGTATACTTAAGTATCGTTTTAAAAAATAAATCTATACGAATATAATACTCAGCATCGGATTTAAATGTTCAACTTATAACCAAAAAAAAAATCAGATCATTGGTCTAATTGTCTCTTCAATTAATATTAATATTTATAGACCGGTATTTATCCTGAAAAATGGGTCGGTGCTTTGATCTTTATTTTTCGAAGTAAACATTATCAGTGCAAACAGATTTCAGATCCATTTTCCGGGCCAAATACTGGACTATCATTAAAAGACCACAAGCCCATGATGAAGTTTTTCGGTTGAAATGATCCACCAGGAATCATGTTGAAAAAGATGCTCCTATATTTAAAAATAAGTTTAAATTTTAGTTTAGTATCCAGCAACGCCGTACATATTTAGTAGTGCAGCTGAGAGACAGCAAGGGGTGTGACATTCCTATTCTTACTTGTACCGCGTAAAAATAACGCCGTTGTGCTTAAACTTTACATATAGTAGCCTCTTTTTCAACATGATTCCTGGTGGGTCATTTCACCCGAAAAACTTCAGCATGGGCTTGTGGTCTATAAAACAGGGCATGTTTAGTAACAATTTAGCGCGCCAAAGTGCGCAGAATTATTCCATGAAAAACGAAGCTGCAAACATGTGACAATCAATGGTTTTTCGTACATTAATTAATGATTGATAGTTAAGGGCTTCCACGCTGCATTTATTTAAGGTAAAATGTCACTAATAATTTGTAATTTGTAAAGAATATATAGATATCAAGATTCTTAATGATTTTTTGATTCAGGTAGCTTTGTACCATATTTGTAGCTTGCTGACATTATAATTCCTTCTAATATGCCGAGTACTCGGCACCATTATTAAATTTTAACGATTATCCACAAATCATTCAAAGGAAATCGGCAGTCGGTAGGACATATGTATTTTCATATACCTAACAATGGTTGTCACTTCCTTCTAATAATATCAGTTTGAACTACCATACCATTCGATCGAACAAACACTCAGTCCTTTTCTTGATTCCTAGTACATATTTTTATTCAAAACTTATTCCCAAAGTTGGTAGAGAGAACAAAATATATTCTATGTCATCAAAATCACATCAGTTAAAGCATTCTATACTTAATTTAAAAAATAATATAGGTTAAATGGCTATTTTCAATAAAAAAAAGGGGCAGTAATAGCCCATTTAAATGTTAAGAACTATTAAATTTTTTTTATTACAACCATTTTGTATTTACAGTTAAAGAATGTATTTAAAAAAAAAAAAAGATACATTTCTTAACACACAATTTTGACCTATATTCTTTTCTAAATTAAAACAAGGTATATGGGAACCCATCACATAAAGTAAAGTTACAGTAATAACACTTACAATGTTACAACTGATACGACTTCAATGACATAAGAGTATACGTGGTCAATAGAACTCAGTAGATAGTGTGCAATTATGGAAGGCTTGAGGATGATTACACGATTCAATCCAAGATAAAATTTCCCCTCGCAGAAGTTAAAGAGGCAGTTCAGTTCTATTGATTTAAAAGACTGGATGTGGCTCAAAGTGTGCGTGGACAAGAAACACTTAATTTGACATTTAGTTCGTACTCGGTACTCGGAAAGGTGTGTTTCACTAATCTATCTTGGATAGAACAACGATCATAGGTTGTGAAATTTAGCATGTTATCTCACACCTATGGATTATTTTCTTTGAGGATATAAATGATAGAAGATGGATCATTTTGAAGTTAACATTCGGGGTGTTAAATTACTGATAGACAATATAAAATTGTAATTTCAGATTACACTTCGTTCGAACTATCCGCGATACGTATTAGATAACAAAACACTCTAAAGAGAGAAAATTGTTTTTAAAGCCAATTAACAATTTTTATGTGTTTTATTTCAAAGTCAATACTTCAGAAAAAAAAACTTTATTTTAAAAATTATAAAGTTTTAGAAAAATATCTTACCTCATCCGTAGTATTAGCTTGCTGTAACGTGTACTCTCGTACAACAGACGGTGAATACTCTACAATATATGTTAATATATCAATAGAGGCAGCTTTAGTTCGAGGGTCATCAATACCCAATGTAATCTCCAATGCTGATAAAATTCCTAGACTGGTTAACGTTTTATAAAATTGTTCTTTCGCTTGTGGTTGTAAATTTTGTGAATAATTACAAAATTCTTTTAAAAATAATACCAAATCACGACGTTTTGTATCTGGTGTTGTCTCATCGGTTAATAAACTAAATAATTCTGTTAAAAATTTTTCATCGTCTTGTAGAAGTGTTACAATCTCTACTTTATTAAAAAATATAAAACTTGACAGAGTTGATAACATGTTATCTTCAAATACTGAAGGGGTTGGTAAAACAACATCTTGTATATATTGTACACGAAATGTTTGATGGATTTTTGATAATAACTCCTTGTTGCGAATTGGTATTGCTTCTTTAAAACGTGCTTGTTGTTTTAAATATTGTCGATGTCGTTTTGGAGTACTTTGAGAGGGATCATACTCTAAACATCCCACCACATCAAAAATGATATCCTCGCTAAACATCACCTCAAACAATGCATTTTTATTTAACAGAAATATATTTTTAAAAATCTCGTATAGATGATGTAAGCCATCATGATTTTCGAGATCTTCGCACATATGGAATAAATTTAATAATTTTCGTATATAACCTTCATTTTCGATAGCTGTTGCGAGTTTTTCCTTACGCATCGGTGAAGTTAGGCTACTACTAAATAATTCATTGATATCCTCTAAACGACTTAGTTCACAACTTGGTAATTCAATTGGTGGGGCACTATCTGACATATCATCGAATCGCTCATCTTCAGATTCTTCCACAATATCCTGGGTGATCTCCACAGACGGATCTTTACCTTGCACTTGACAAATTTTCTCCCAGATTTCATCACAACCGGCTTTTTCTTGAAAACTTAACGCTAAATCAAAATTATCACCTTCGGACCATACAATTAATGTATCTTGCTGCTTTTGATATGCTGTATCTAATTGAATTTTGGATTCTAGTAATAATGTTCCATCGGACTCTGCTCGAACTAATAGTGAGATACCCTTCAGACGGTCTACAAACGACGATGATACATGTCCTGTACCTCTATCGTCCCATTGTCGATCTGCATTTAACGCGTATAATTTTACGCGTCGTCGCGTGTCAGTCATTCTTTATGTTTTAACACACTTTTTCTCGTTCTTAAACAAAATTGATGATGGTTATATGGTCCCTAAAATCAGACCATTTTCAAAATGTTAACCTAAAACACTAATACTCAATTTTATTATTTCAGTTTCCATTAAAATATTGAGCATTTATTCTCTTCGAAAGCAGATTCATGTCAAAATAAGGTTATAAAAAAAACAAAAATTATTGTTTAAAAAAATTAGAAATAAAGTTAATTTTGAAATATAGCGGCTGAAAAATCTTAGTAAATAATTTGATAATAAACCTTGGAAAATATACAATAATTACGTTTTGCGATAGTCACCAAGATTCAATTTCAATTATCTTACAAAAGGTTGTAATTAAAAATACTTTAGGCTATTTACTTGGAGAGTATTATCGATTTTTGAATTTAGCCGTTGTCATTTGAGGGGTATTATTTAAGGTTATAGATAAGTTTGTAAGTTATTTGCCAATATTCAATTTCATTGAAAATCTTTTATCAACAAATAAAGGTTATTTCAAAATCAATGTGAAAACGTCAGTATATTCGATTTCAAAGCGATGAACACGACTTAAATAAAGTTCTTAGGCTGTTTTGCAAATGTCTAACTGGAAAAATCCAATATTTGTCCGATAGAGTACATTTTTTCTACAGAGAGAGTTTGTTTTCACTATTCCTTATTATACAAAATATTAATTCTTCTTAAAATGTTACTTTCCAAATATTCTTCACGATATAGATATTTTAAAGGTTCGTCCCCCTTTTTCGAGACTCTACTTTCAGTGAATAAATCTGCTCTGTAAATCCATAACTGGAAACGTTTATATTAAAAATTAAGTGCAAAAAGAAATACTTACATTTGAAATTTACGATGGTTTTCAATTTTGAAAACCGGTACTAAATAAAAACAATTTTTTCTGATTATTCACTTTTACTTTTCCTGACCTTTCTAAAATATTTATTTGTATGTCAAATAACATAAATATCCAAGAAAAAAATAAAAAATAAATAAATAAAAATGAAAATCTCAGGAGATAAAAATAATGAATATGATAAAAAAAATGTTCAATAAAGTAAATCGCGATAGTCACACAAATATGAGTTCACAAATATTCACACACAACAAATCAAATCAAAGAGTTGTTCTGTTAATTCCTTCTCGTAAATGCACACATTATGCACATAAATATATGATATATTTGATACTATTGATTATAAATATTTGATCAAACATTTTTAATTCACTTTCAACAGTTTAATGGTGTAGTTATCTATTTATTTTCAATATTAGATATTGACGTACATTACATTTTTGCTTATTCAATTGAACAAAACATTCATTATCGCCATATTGGATTCATAACAACGCTCTGTGCGAGGTCGACACTGTCCACATTAAAAGCATATCATATACGAAAATAGCTTCTTTCTTCTACTAATACTATGAAAATAATATAGTCGACTTTGAATATTTTAATGGATTTGGAATTCAATATTTTTCATTCGAAATATTCTTTGAATTGTGTATAATAATTTGAGTATATTGATTGTGTTAAAATATTGACTAAATTATTTTAAAATTATTACATAAAAAATTTTCAATTTATTTTAAATTTTCATAGTTTTTAAATTGCGCAATCTGATGATTTTATCATTTCAAAAAAAAACATGGTTACAAGACTAAATTCAGAACTTCTAAACGTTCTTTTAAGCTACACGCACACTTTGACGAGCGATAATGTGTTAATAACTATTTACGAGTGGGATAACAGCATTATTAACGTACGCCAGCGAAATTTGCACAACGTATATTGTACAAAACTTTATCTATGCCTCCAAAATGTAAAAATTAACGATAATTATTATTTCAAATTTGTTATGATTTCTTTGAGAAAAAGAGGAAATTAAGAGTTACTATAGTAACTGAATAAGTAATTACGTTCACGTTGAATTTATTTAGTTAAACTTTACTCAATAGTAGGTAATATAAGTAGTGGCTCCAATGTTTAAAGTTCAAACTAAATAAACTTAGACAGTAATAAATATGTGTTATTTTGCTTGTTTAACTCATTGATTTTCAATTACTTATCTCTATTTATCAAATGGTTAAGAAGATGTAGATGCCATAATTATCGATAAACGACGCATTGCAAACATTGATTGTAATTAAGCGAAATTTTTGAAATAAAAATTATCCACTATTTATTTTTTAAATTAATATTTTAATTCTTACAATAACTATTTTGAAATTACAAAAATTAATTCTATCTCGAATCATTAAAATTTTTAGAAGAATTTAAAATTATAGGAAAAATATAGCAAAAATATTCGAATAAAAATTTAATTTTTTTCTTTTGAATTTTATGTTTAAATGTTTTAAGAATAATTTTAATAATGATTCATTAAAATTACTAAGCTTAAAATTTGTTTATTAATTTTAATAATTTTGTTATGTTGGACATTTTGTATGACTATGACACATGATTAGGGAAATGTCAAAAATGGTCAAAAACCTAGGCTCTAGATTGTAAAATTGTCAAAATGTATCCATATATAATCCAATTAATGTAAGTGACGCCCGAAATCAAAGCGTCCTTAAAATTAACCAATTTTAAGGTCTTTTGAGTTTTTTTGTTAATATTTAGCAATAGGTAGGCACCTGCGACTCATACCTTGCTTACATCGCAAATTATCAGGCGAACACTAACTCGAGTTGTTCGGTTTGATACTCCGTTGGACAAAATTTTGGACCATTGAGTGTTTACACGTAAATAGACTTTCCAGACTTCAGCGAGTAAGGCCAATTTTTTAAATTTTAAATCTCGAGAATGAAACACGGTTAAATGAAATAATTTAAGTTAAGATGGATGCCCGAAGTTGATAGAATTGTTAGATGAGATGAATAGAGACAAAACGAAGCCGATTTGGACCAGAAAATAGATAATAACGAAGCACTGATGTGGAAAACCTCTAAATGCCAGGGAAATTTCATTATGGATTATAAAAGAATTCATTTTGTCTCGGCCAGGGAAAATGATAAAAATACATATTCTGAGGGTCTCTGAGTGAGAATTATATAAAGCCATTCTTTACCAATATCTCAAATATTAATAGTAAATTTTTTTGAATTCGATTACTGAATTTTTTTATCAGAGTATGAAGAAAATAGATTATTTCTGTATTTTTCGTATAATTATGAGACTTAAAAACAATTAGGGAATTTTTGATAAAATTATGATTAGACCGATTCAATCACCATCTCGGGAAAATGCGATTTGATACAAACCTTTTTTTCGGATTAATACCTGATTATTAAAACGTTTATTTTAATAATCTCTGTACCATAATATATTTGATAGTATTTTTAGATATTGAAGAAATCCTCAAAAATATCAGACCTGATAGCATAATCAGAGCTTTGATAATCCAAATATCGATGGACTAATCGTTGAACTTCAGTTTGCTCTAAGTGCAAAGAAGTAGTAAAATCTCAGGCGACCGCGAAATATTCAAGAATCCTTCAGTCTTCTCCCCCAAAGTACTCATCGACATATCGTCTTTTTTGCCGAATGTTAAAAATAGACTGTTATCTTTTGTAACACCGTTTTTTAAATTTTAAAACCAATTGTCAATCTAAACCATCCAGGAACCCAATCTGCAAATACACTCAGACAAAACTTTATCAACTCTATTCATAAACTTACTACTAACCCATTTTTGTACTATTTTTATACCATGTATATATGAAAAATATCAAGGTATAGTAAGTTTAGTCCTAAGTTTGTAAAGAATAAAATTTTGGTATAGGTGTTCATAAAATTTTTACAGCGTGCTCAGGACATTTAAAGTGACGAGTTCGTAAATGAGCAACATAGGTCAATTGGGTCTAAGGTTCGTAGGACCCATCTTATGTATACCTTTAGAGATATATAACAAAGTTTAAATGTCAAAAATGTCCCTTAAAAAAAATAAACAACTTTTGTTTGAAACATTTTTTCGTAAACATCACTATTTACACGTGTGGGTGCAAATTTTATAGTATGTATTATATGGGAATATCAGTCATGTGTGTGCGACATATGTATGTATGCCATTAATTACATGACGTCAAGAAACAAACGAGTGCGTAATCAACACTGTCTATACATGGTATTTCAACAATTATCTCAGCCAGTTATTTGTTTTCACTTGTTATCCAACATTTTGGCTATTTTACATAATAATACTTATTTTACTTTATTAAAATAATAATATTGTAGAAGTTTGAAACATATCATTTCAATAATTATATAGCGACATTTTTAAAACATAAAATGAATAAAATAATATTAAAAATAGTATAATAATAATGAGAATGTAACATTCTGCCACGATTATGTGTATCATTTTGAAGATTTAACATTGCAAATCTTGGTGAAATTTGTTTGTAAGAGGGCACAGTTAAACATTTACCCTCGGCAGAGCATTCCCCTAAATTACCTTTATACACACAAAAATCATCAATTGGCCAAAAGTGATTTTCAAAGTGATAACAATCTTTTTTATCAATATCGACACAATACTGTCTTTCTTGTATTAGTGATTGATCGTGTAATAAATTTTCTGATGTATTATACCATTCGCGACTTTGTAAAATTTGTAAAAGTGTTAAATTTTTGTAAATATAATATGTAGCTTCATTAGCTGGAACACATTTATGGGTATGGTTTAAGTAACAGCAAACTCGACATGATGTTTCTGGTTCCAAACAAGCACATTCAGTTAAACCAATCCGTGTACATTCAATACTATGGCATTCATCGCCCAAACATTGTCCAAAGTATCCACAAGCACAACGTTTGGTATTCGTATGATTGCAAGGACATCGTTTTGGCGATGTCGATATTCCACAGTCTATTCCCATATATTTCAAGTCGCGATAAATGCAAGTTGGTAAACAACATAAGCCTTGTGATGGATGACATTGTTTATCAATTTTGACGTGACATTGATACACTGAACCACGTGGATAACAGCAAGGATCTTTTTCTACACAGTTAGTATAAAGCCCACAATCGCAATCTTCATTTATATCAATAATTTCTACAACAACAAAAATTAAATGTTCACGAATTATGACAAATTTTCAAAAGTTAAAAAATTCTAATAAAATCTAAAAAAAATAATATCTATGATAGTTTTCCTCGCTTTTGATTTAAAGAGAATATAAAAAAACATTCCCTTTAATTCGAGTATGCTTGAAAAGCTTGACTTACTGTACTACAAGAATTTTGGTGTTTAAGTTTCGGAAAAAAAAAATTATATTAATATTCCAAAATCATAATTACTATAAAAATTTGACATTTACCATTTCCACAATACGGTTCATCATCGGGCTCCAAACAACCATAGGATTTCTTAGATATGATTGGTGCAATATTTCTGCGACTGCATGATGAAAATTTGAAATTTGATGGGTTATATCCCGGTTTACTGCTTGCTGACATTAAAAAATTTGCACATTCTGATGTGTCTGGATCATGAAAACTTCCAAAACTATGACCAATTTCATGGGCAAGTGCTATTTGTATTAGTCTCTAAATAAAATTATCTTATTGAAAATTAATTACGGATTCTGGCTTTCTCAAATTTTTTTATTTATTTTAATGAGATAATAGTGAAAAATGTATAATACCATTATTTATTTAATTGCCCCTGCCTGGTAGTGGAAGTGGTGTGAAAGAGTGGAGACATAAGCCTGATAATTAATCTATCTAAAGTCTCCAGAAATATATAGGTTAGGTTACACGTCGTTGGGCTGTCCACGAAGGACACACTTAGGCTATAGAGCCCATTGTGATACCATATATGTGTTTTACCACCTTTCCGCTGATAATTTCATTCATCAGCTCCTCAATTTCAGAGGCTGAGTGCACCTCTTTCATTCATATACCATGCACTACACCAGTCCATCAAAACTATTAATTAAATTAATTTTGTTTCGACGGCGGGAATCGAACCCGCTACCCTAAACATACCGCGGACGGAATTGGTTACGCCTTAACCAACTGAGTTAATAGGGTGACAGAAATATATAACTGTTAAAAAATTATGCAACTGTTAAAATACAAGACCTCTAACATATTAGTGTAATCACAGGACGGCGTGCGACAGAACGTTGATAATGTTTTGGTAACTTCTAAATGTTGGTTTTTCATGGTAAACCGACCAAATAAGTTTATTGAAGAAGTACAGGGGTTGATTTTTAAATAGGCACAATAATATAATAATGTTTTGTGTCAAGTTGGTAGACTTTTTGTAATGTTTTTAACTTACTTGTGTTAATCTAGTTTCAGAATCCAAAACAGTTGAAATGGCCAATAAATTCAAGTGACTGCCTTCAATTGTAGGCCGTTCACAAATACCACCAGCATGAAGTTGTTCACTTTGAGATACACGATCCGCAGCTGTAAAGCTGACTCCAATTACATGATTCATAAATGATCTAGCTGTGAATGTAATCCCTAAACAAACATCTTCTAATATTGTTAAGTGAGTTAAAGATAACAAATAATTATTTGGATGTAATAGTGCTTTTGTTTTTAAGTTTGGGTCATTTGGACCCACATTGTTTAAAACATTGATATACTTTATTTTAAAACCAATGTTATCACTAATACCATCCCCATTGAAATCAGTACATCGAAATATTGTTTCAGCCTCTTGTAAATATGATATCATTTCAAGTGTTGCCAAACTTATATCTCCTTGTGCAATTCTGTATAAAAATGTATTGTCGCCCATTAATAAAACACTACAAACTTTCCTAAAATTAAAATTAATTTATATTGATAAATCTGGATCGAGATGAAAAACAATTATTCTAGGATATGGCGTGGCGTGTCAAATCCATGAACCCAAACTTTCTGCCCCGTGATAAATAAGTCCCTGAGTCGATGTGGAACATTTAATCTCATAGAACATATATATGGCGGAACGGCCATATTTCGGCCATATAGAGGAGGATGTAGAAATCTGGGAAAAAAGTGGATCCTAACCGTCTGGAAGCAACGGTAGGTCAAAGCATTCATTTTTCATAAACAGGGAAAAATAGCGGCAGACAAAACTTTATAGCTGTTTCGGGGGGGGGGGGGGCGGTTGAATTAAATCGGAAAAAAGTAAATCCTAACCGGATAAACTCAAGTGCGATTTTTGAAATCAAACGCGGGATAGTTCCTGAAAATTGCTGTAAAACGAAGTGAGTAAAAACTGAAAAGAATTTCTGCCGCTTGCCAAATAATTTCAATAACGACTGCACAAACGTTAAATAATACTGACAGACATTTAAAGACAAGCTTACTTATAAGGATCTCTTGAAGATTAATGTTATATATACGTTTACGGATAGTTACTAGCTGCAAGGCGATTATAGTTATAAAGGTTTAGGGTAAAAAGCAGTTTCACTTATATATAGATTCTCGAATAGACTTCGTATGATTTCTATATTATATGAATATTTTAGGATTATAATCACGGAACATTTTCTCTATGAGTTTTATCGCTCATCCCATGAGACTATCTATAAATGATTTATATTAAGAATGCTGGTTGTGTAGATTGGTTGAACTTATAAATATTGGCAATAATGTTGTTATAGTAGCAATGAATTTAAATTAAAGAAATAAAAATTTTACTTCACCCGACAGGCGCTTGATTTAATTTTCTGGTAACACGACGTCTTTGATACAGTTCAGTTGAAATTGAATCATTAACTAATTCAAATTGATCTACTTCTATTAACGTTTTCAGCGGTATATTTCCTTCATAATATTGTCCTCTAGGACCAATATAATCCTGTTCATCATATATAATACTTAAAGAACAATTACACCTAAAATAGGAAATATTAAAGAAAGATCAATAATATACCGAGCTATATATACCTTTCTAACTTGAGAGAGTGTATGGGGAATCATCGGCTACCGTTAGACTTATGAATCTTTATTATTTTTATGGACAGCTATTACAGCTAGGGCTGCTCTAATAACATTTAAAAGATACGTTTACATGTTATCTGTTAATAAATTAGTTGAATAATAGCAAATTCGACTTACGAAGGAAGCCACCGTCGGTCATCGGGGCGGGTAGAGCGTGTAAACGAAATTATAATGAATATGTATGTACCTTAAAAGAGTAAATAACGAAAATATAACTTAATCTGTTCTAAAATCCAATCCAGCACGCCGATCAAATTTTTTCTTCAGTCAATCGCATGATAGTATTTCAATTTAATCCACTATCTGATTTATGACGATTTGAATTTCAGAACACACAAATGGTTCGTTAACCCTGCGTGCGTACACTGGATCTTTTGAGGAAACAGTCGAAATTTGAAACTCAAATTTCTCCCTGACTGAGGGTGGCTTAGAAATAACTTTTTCATTAGAAACTCTGGATTGTAGTGTGAAAAGAAGGCCCAAGGAACACATGAGTGTAGTAAAAGAGACTCAAAATAAGAAGTCAGTGTATATACACACGGCATCAGTATTTTCGAAGATAAGTACACTTCATACCTTCCATCTTCTATGTATTCTATCTTTTAAATTTCATATGGCACTCCCTACCTTGCAAAACCTCATTTCAAAGGTCATAAAATTCTCTCTTTCTACCATGCTAAAAAAAGTAAATCGATATTGGTTCTTAAAATGGACTAACTTAAGAACCAATCGATCTATTTCTTTTTCTTATCATGGTTGAATGGGTAACTATATGCCCTTTAAAATGAAGTGTAACAAGGTAGGGAGTGCCATTTGAAATTTCAAAGTTGGGGTGACTAGTGGTGAAGGGATGAAACCTAAAATTCGATATCTAAATCGACGTGTTTTCACTCAAAAAAATAATCACATCAGATCAAAAGTTATTAAGAATGGATATTTTATATTTGATTAATGCAGAGTTATGCAATTTTAATAAAATCATCTTTTTCCACTTTATATGCATTTTAACAAAATCCAATTTTAATCCATTCATGTGCGTCACTAATTAGATGACGAGGCATTTTGCTATTTGTCCGAACTAAAAGTTCTGATACCCCCAAACAACTATATAAAATTATATAAAAATTAAAGCATGTGTAATTTCAAATGTAAACTTTAAGAGTCAATAACTCGAAAACTAAGCCGAAACTTAAAAATTTTTACTCATTTTCGATTTGTTTTACTATGGTTTTGCTAACAATATTTCATCGTCAAATCGTGGCGCCGCGGATATCGTAATTTCTCCCCCAAACTAAATAAATATTCTGTGCTGTACCTCGAATTTTTCCTTAAATTTGTATCTGAAATTTTACTGTGTTTCATAATAGAAGGAAACTTATGTAAACGTTCCACATAATAATTATGAAGCTCAAGTTGAATTCGACCATAAAAACAGTTACAATATATATAACCGTTTACAAAACTTGTAAATGGATTTCTCATATCAAAACCTTCGACAAATGTTCCACCATGTTTTAACATTGTTTCGTTAACATTTTTATTGTCCATAACAACTGATATTTTAATATTACTCATTTTTTGATTCGGTATCAAACAAAATAAATGCCGTTTTCTAAATAATGTAAATGTTAAATATATACATTGATCATATTTATTTATTGGTTCTAATTTTTTGTATTCTTCTATTAATTTTTTATAATGTTTAATGTTTTTGTTATCGATGATTTCTGTTGAAGCTATATCATATTTACGAAATAATTTTGGATATTCAAAGCTATTTTTGATTTCCAATAATATTAATAATATTAACATAACTTTATTAATTTTTGTATAGATCATTATTTTATTATAGTATTTATTATAAAATTTAATTAAATTGGCACAATAGTACCTAATTTTGAAATATTTGCAACTATATGCATAATGATGTGTTGGAAATACTACTTTCTATGGTTACCAAACTATATCTCAATGCACTTTTAGCAGGGAAAATGCCTTTCTGGATACAGGCTGTTGAAATATGAGAAAAAAGATATTCTTAAGTATGAGACATTGCAAAAGGTTATTGTATTTGTAATAAAGCCAGTGATGCTTTTCAAAACGGGGTTGTGGCACACCCATATTTTCTTATAATTTTCTCGTTTTTGAGTGTTTCATTCAAAGAGTCCTGATATATTATATTAAAGTTGTATGTGCCGCCACATGCATCCCCTTATATTAATGCGACCTATAGTTCTCGGGACAGCACCATTTTTGCTTTAAATGATCAATAAATACTATAGAAACTTAGCAAGTGGCTTCCTTTTGGCGAGAACTAAACTACTACTAAACTTTCTCTCTGTCTACGATTTTTTCGAAAATGGTGCATTTTCAATTTAGCATGATAACGTCATATTTAAGCTATCGGTCTGAAAACGCAGCAGAGAATTTTCTGGGCACTAGGACCACTTGCTATACATTTTGAAAAGAGAATTAACTACTTATATTGAAATGAGAATAAAATATTGCTTGGTAAACGGAGAAAAATGCTTAATTCCAAAATGATTTTGTGTCCATTGAGACATTTATTCAGAATGCTTAGAACAGCATATCAAAACTTAGAAAATTTATCTGGGAACCAATTTCCATAAGGTTTGTGCGCCATCCTTTGCCATTAATCAAAAATGGCGAAAATTTTCCCAGATCCATTTGTACGAGATATTGGATAATTTTTGACTGTTTAAATTGTTTAAAAGTATAATGTTTTTAATAATCTTTTGTCAGACTTCTTGAATAAGTATTTAAAAATAAAAGTCGTTTAAAGTATTTCCTGCGATAGAAAATTTTGCGATATACAAGAATAAACATTCAAAACTGGACCAGATATTTGTTAAGTATACTCGAAATTTTAATTATCAACCCCGCAAATCAAAAATATGCTGATCAAGTTTCCCAGCTCATCTCAAACTATTTACTCAACTGCCGAAACATTTATAAAAAGTGTTCTTCAAAAATTAACAAATATGGTAAAATTAAATGTTTTATTTATTAAATTATTTATTTTACAGTTCTTCTTCTTCTGTTTCAAGAATTCGAGTATTTTGAAACATTCGTTCACTTGCAATACGCTCAATACGTTCTACTATTTCTGGATATGGTAGAATGGCACGCATAAAATCTTTGCGTCGTAATTTGTATAATTCACAGTTTTCAACTGCTAAAACAGATGCACTACGCTTACCGTCATCCATTATTAATGCAATCTCACCAAAATGGTCACCATCACTCAAATGACAAATCTCTTTGCCTAAAGTTTAACGAAAAAATTCAAATAAGAAATAATATTAATAATAATAAACAATTCAATAAGGACTCCCATTAAAATTTGACAGAGCCGAACTTCTGAATTGATTGAGCATATATAATAGAGGGTGGTAGTTATTGTAAGTTGAGTTAGTAGCGGGATCGTTGCGGACAAAAAACGCGACCAATATTACAAATGTGCGAACATAAAGTCGCGTTCTCTCTATAGTCTCCAGGCTGAAAATATCCTGAGGTCTAGGGGTTTGCGCAATTTAATGTAGCGCTTTTGAAAATTCAAATAAAAATTATCAATCCCAATTTCCAAAAGCTCTTTGCTGAATTACGCATTAATATAACTTGTACTCAGGCTGAGGATATCTTTTCAATGTATAAAATGAAATTCCTTGCCTACGAGGCTCTAAAAGTAGAAAATGTAGTAATATAAAAGAAATGTTGCATGTAATTCGTTTACAGATAATGTCAAATTGTTATTGAATTCTAACACGAAATTGGCTCCGAAAAAATTGGACAATTGGATGTAGCAAAAATGCATTTGTAGCAAATATTCAGGCTATTTTTTTTACTTTTTCAGATAACTCGAGAATCATTATAAAATCTTAAAATCCTATTAAAGTACTCGATAGAACGATTCAAACAATTTATTTAAAAAATCAGGGGAGTATAATCTACGAACTCCAATCTTGACACTATCAGATTAAATTATATAAAATACATACCATTTGCGGCAAATATTGCCACGGTACCATGTGCAATAAAATACATGATATCACCTGGAGTGTTTACGAGCATTATAATATCATTTGCTAAAAATATTTCAGATTTCAAACATGAAATAATTCGAATTAATATTGGAAGCGATAAATCTCTAAATATCTCCACGCCTTCAACCAAATGCCGACAAGTATGAAATATTATTTCCTATAAAATTTCTAATAAATCATTTAGTACAAAAATATTCGTTTATTTAAATCTGCGAATAAATAATTCGAATCGGTTAGGTTTGATTATATCTGAAAATTAGTGCAATATTTGATATCGCAAAACAATATAAACGAAGAATGATCGGGCAGAAAATCTGTGATATTTGGTCAATTTTCTACTGTAGCGAAAAGCATGCTTCATAGCTAAAGCTAAGAATCATAAATTTTTTTCGGTCTTCAATAGATTTTTTATTCGCTCCGAAATCTCAATAATTGATGTAACTACAGTCGTTTGAATTTTTGGGGTAAATAACATTGTTTAAAAAAAAATAGTTTTTCAGTATCTCGCTGATGATATACAGCTTTATATTGGTGAATGAATTTTTAATATCGATCCAGTAGTTTTATTGGAATTTATCCCTTACAAACAAAAAACAAACAATCAAAAGTCTTCTCTTTATCTAATTAGTGTAGATATTAAAATATATATGTTTGTTATACAAAAAGAAGCTTTTTATTTGCTAACCTGCTTCAATTGCCCTGAAATTAAACGTATTATCTCATCTTCACGAAAATAACGTCTCTGAAATTTATAATCATAATATTCTGATATGCGATCATCGAGTCCTTTTGGATATTGTTCATGGCATATATATTGATGTACTTGATGAATCATACGATTGTATTTGGATTGTGATGATGTTAATCCTCGAAAATATTTGATCAGTGACACTTTAAAAAAAATTGATTTTTTATATCGAAAGTTCATCAATAAACGTCGATTACAAACCGCCCGAAGAACGAATATGCAGGGTGTCTCGTGGTTTAAGAGTGCATTCTTTTGATAAATTTAAGTCGAAAGTGCCTTGTATACTTTTTTTTTAAGCCTTATAGTTAAAAAATTGTGTGTATTATAAAATTTAACCAATAACACAAATGATTACACATATATAGTTAAAGAATTATTTTTGAAGTTATACAACGTTCAATCCCTTTATGTCGAAAAATTTTAAAAAGAAGGCTAAATTATTAAATTATAATTACAAATGTGTAACTTACCAATATAAATTATATTCATAATTTCAGAAAATACCCACACAATAGATGAAAAGAAAGAAAATGTAGAATACTCATAATACTCATTTAAGTCGCCTCTTTTTGTAATCAGTACCAGCGCTACGTACAAAAAATATACATATTGCATTCCAATGTTTGCATCTGGCGTTTGCCTTAATTCCCAGGATCTATATTGTTAAAAAAATTATCAACAAAAATTGTTGATTATTATCAGGTTGAAAAATTTTAGAATATCTAAGAAGTTGTTTAAGAAACACTATTCACCAGGTGCAGTGATCTAATGTGAGAGCTCTCAAAAACAAATCTGGTGGAGAGAAATTATCTCCAAATAATTAAAGTATATTAACGATCAATTTTTGAATAATTTAACATCACGTTGAATCTAACAGCTATTTCGTAGAACATAAAATTAGCTTGTTTTCATGTTAAATTAACTGTATTTAGTTCAACTTATATTATGAACCCCCTCATCCCTTTTATCTCCCAGAGTAGTAACAAATGCTCTCATAAAATACCTAAAATAATTTTAGTTCAATTACATGCAGTTTTATCTTTTTCATCTTTAGATGTTTTATGACGTAATGTGTTACAGATGTGAGAACTATATTATTAATTTCCGAGATAATTCAATTTTGAGTAAACAAAATAAATTCTTACGCTTCTTACTTAGTAAATGAATTATAAGCTGGCATTCTTAGACCATAATATGTTTCATAATGCTTATGGAGAATGTAACATACACATATCACTGAATGAATAAAAATGAGATATGCATATACCATAAAAAATACATTCGCAGCTGAACCTTCATAAAATTTCTATTAAATTAATAGAACACATTAGTTTTCAAAATATGTTGGATACAATAAAGAAAATTTTCTTAAAAAACTCCCTAAATAGATTATTAGAATAAATCATTACAGACAAGAGCTATTGCAAAAAATGGCAGTCGAAAATTAGAAAGCACGGATCAGCAAAAAAGTTTTTTTATTATGTTTTTCTCCCTCTTCCAGTCATCTGAGAGAACCGTTGAATAACACTTTCAGTAGTAAATTTTCCTACACGAATGTACTATTTGCGGCCTTTCTGATGAGGAGAATAAATTACATTTCATAAAAAACGATATATCCACAACCATAAAACATACCTTAAAAAACTCTTCAAAATATCGCCAATCATAATCATCGCAGGTTTGGCTAGAATGCGGCCTTTCTAATTTTTTACTATCAATTTTTGTGACTAGCTTTTGGCTCCTTTATTTGAATGCTTTTTTAAAGTTTTAGTTTCGATTGGTGATGTGTCGGATATCTGTACCCGTATCCTCGGATATTCGCCATAAATAAAAGATCTATATCCGTTTCTTTTTTAGCGAATCTCATATGAATATTTTGTATAATTTTTTGGGATTTTATATCATGTGCGAGTGTATAAATCAATAACACTCGACATATAACAACATGCAAAAAGAAAACAAAATTTTTAGCTCTTAAGGTAGATCCGTATCCATGGATCTTCACACTGATTATCAGTATCCTATTCATATATGTAGATGGAATTTTATCCATATCCGCGGATCTTTATTTTTGCTAATCCAGCACATTACTATTTTGGATATCTATCAACAAACCCTTCATAACTGTAGACTTACCTTAAAAATAGCATTACTTTTATAATCATTATTTAATGTAACACACAAGTATTTGGATACAAATATCATTCTTGTTACACGAAATACTAAATCTGAATACTCCAAATGAAATCTTGGATATATTTCGGGAAAAGTAAGTGCTAGATATAAGATTACATCAAAAACAAAAAAAGTTTTTAAGTAATGCCTGCAAAAATTTAAATAAATTTTACAGTTAAATGACTACATTAACCTTCAATATTTTCTAATTTATTGTTCAAGTAGTGTGAGCAAAATCTGTCTTGGCTTTGACCTTCTGGTTGCCTTGCAAGAACTGCAAGATCGATACTACTACTACGGAAATGACAAAATTCAAAAGAAAGTTTTTTCTGAGAGAGAAGATTTGGCATCGATCTATATCTGTTTCCTGTACTTGCATCTATGGAGTATAGTATGTATATTACTAATGCAAGGCTTGTTTGTACGCGTTTTTCAACTCCTAACTGTAAATTTCCACGATATACTCAACAATAATTACTAGTCTCTATTATGTGAAGTATTACGCTCAGGTGACCTCGCACCAAAACAGTATAAAAAATATAAGGAGGTTGTCAGTCTTGAGATGTGTTCGTTTATCGCGAGTGTTGCTAATCCTTCTATAATGATAATAAATTTTTGAATAGTTTTAATCGGTAATATCTTGTTTTTCTGAACTATACGAAACGATCAAAAATTATTTCTTTTAAAAACATTTCGAAAATCGACAAACGATTTCAAACCGTTTAATATTAATAAAATTTTAATGATTTTGAATTGTTTTAAATCGTTGTTCTTAAAACGAGTGTGTTTTCTGCATGTTATTTATTGGAATCGAAATATCTATGAGATAACAGGTCTTACTTTGATTGTCTACGCAGATAATATAAGGTCGGATATTAGGTACTTACTTAGCAATTTTACAACGATTTAATATTATTTGTTGGGTTGATGTTATAAAACCAGAATTAAAAGTGACTATTACATCCATCCAAGAAAATATTAAAAATATATAAATATAATATTTTTCAAAAATGTACGTGTTATCTTTTAATACAAAAATTTGATAAGGTAATGTCCAAAAGTATATATTATACACAATGATCATAATTATCATCCATAATTGACTGTAAATAAAAACAAGTAAAAACAAACAATTGACTGAGTTAATTGTTGAAATACCATGTATAGACAGTGTTGATGAGGCAATCGTTTGTTTTTTGACGTCACGTAAATAAAGAAAGATATCCACTCTTAAATAGCCACACACACAAAACTCATATTCTCATATTAATACATACTATAAAATTTGCACCTAATTAGCGCCCTCGTGTGTAAACAGTGATGTTTACAAAAAAAAGTTTTTTATTTTTTATGAGGAACAATTTTTACATTTAAACTTTTGTTCTATCTCTAACGGTTTACAAGACCTAATTAACCTATGTTGCTCATTTACGAACTCGACCTCACTATTTACGTCCTAAGCACGCTATAAAAATTTCAACTTGATATGTCTTTTCGTTTTTGAGTTATCGTGCTTACGGACACACAGACTGACAGACAACCGGAAATGTACTAATTAAGTGATTCTATGAACACCTATACCAAATTTTTTTTCGTAGCATCAATGTTATTAAGCGTTACAAACTTGGGACTAAACTTAATATAGTATGTATATTTCATATATACATGGTATAACAAGTGAAAATAAACAATTGGCTGAATTAATAGTTGAAATACCCTATATAGACAATGTTGGATATCAGTGCTTGCATTATTTTAAATAAATTAGTTCAGCTTTTAAAATAAACACATTTATGGTGGCCTGCCTGTCGCCATTTTTCCTAACGTATAAATTTAAAATACATACAATACATGTAATGTTCTAATCTAATAGACCTTTTCATCGATTTGCTTTTGTTTCGGACAGTTGTCAAAAAACTATTCAACCTAAGAAAGTTAAATATATTATATATTTTTCAATCAGCGCTTATTGACAAGGATAGAAGATATAAGATATGTCTTTACTTGATTGAAAACAGTCCGAAACAAAAAAGAATCATTTTGTAAATGAAAAGCCCTATTTACGACCTTACAGTGATGTTGACGAAAAAATGTTTCAAACAAAAGTTGTTTATTTTTTAAATTTAAACTTTTGTTCTATCTATAACGGTTTACAAGATGTGTCCAATAGACCCATAACGCTATTGACCTATGTTGCTCATTTACGAACTCAAACTCACTTTTTATGTCCTGAGTACGCTATAAAAGCTTCAGCTTGATATCTCTTTTCTTTTTTTTAGTTATTGTCTCGACAGACGGGCGGACAAACGGGAATGGACTATAATTAGGTTAATTTATGTTAATTTTCAAACTTGGGAAAATTAGCTTTCCATTACGCTTAAACTTGAGAGAGACCAGAAAATCGCAAATTAAAAATTATAAAATCAACGAAAGTTTTACTCTACCTTGCGATACTGTAAGGGTGTATTATGGTTTTATATTCATTTAAATGACGTTTCTTCTCATTTTGAACAGCTGCATGACTTCGTAATAGAGATGTTTTTATTTCATATACAATTGAATCCGACACCGATATTAAGCGAAATAAAGCCCGTAAAAATTTCGAGTAAAAATTATTCTTTGGGTATTTTTTCCAAATAACATCTTTTTTACCATCCATAAAACATTGATGGCCATATTTGGCAAACTATTAACAATTTTTGTAACAAATTCTAAATGTAAGAAAAAAGAGAAGATTAATGGTAGATTACCTTACGATAAATATCAACCATTATTGAGTACCTATAAAAAAAATTAAATGTTGTACGAAAGACAAGCAACTGCTCAAAAAATTATCTTAATGATATTAAATCTAAGAATGCTTGGAAAAATAATTAACAAATTAATTTAAAAAAATTTGAGTTCAAAATGAGTGCTGTATTAAACGTGAAATACTGTTTTTATTAGGCTGTAGATGTTCCATTTTGAAAAATTCATGTAAGAACTTTTTTACATAGTATAAAGTGTTATCTAATCTTTAATTAAGAAATTTGGCTTTCGTACTACCATGCTGTCAGATTGTAGAGATATAAGTTTAAATCCGAAAAACTCAATTAGTCTTTGAAATTTTCCTCATTTTTATTGTAAGATTATCGGGGCCTGCCATCTTTGACCGTATTGTGTTGCCATTTTGTCAATACGTACTGACTTTTTTTCAAAATAATTGTCGAGGAACTGGATTTTTACAAATTCTAATTTTTACCTCATAAAGGGTTCACGGACTTTTCAGCAGTTTGTTTGTATGTTTAAATATACGGAGTATGCTAAAAGTTTGGATACACCTAAATAACTTTTGAAAAAACAAAAAAATCAAAAAACGAAAAAACATGTATTTTGATTTTCAATAAATTACACTTCTTTTTGTTTTATTTGATGTCCCTCTCATATCAGCGTACGAAGAATTGAAACGGTGGATTTATTAGGTAAAGATGGGGCTCAATGGAGAAAACAGCGTGTATTCACCATCATACAGCGTATACAGAGTGTCGAGCTCAGATTATAGAGAAGTGGAAAAGAGAATGGGATTATAACAGCAAAATAAAAGGCGCTGCAATAGCCGCATTACGATCTGCACCCATTCTTAAACCTTGGTTCAACGGCCTCCAGTACAACCGCCACACAATCGTGAATTTTGGTAGACTACGTACTGGACAGTGGACACAACGGTTTACTAACGCATTTACATAAAATAAAAATAAAAAATAATGATAATTGTACATGCGGTCACGATTGTTGTGTTGAAAATTGCGAACTCCTTGAGTGTCCCCTACTTTCCCAGCAAATAGCTATGCTTTAATACATATTCCTTAAATCTTCGAACATCGCTGTCTAAATCCCCCTCTAAAATACACTGTGCTGTCTGTATTAAATGTCACACTAATTTTTTTCTATTGTTTAACAATCCATGACCAATATGTATTTTTGTGAACTTTTCCTAGCTTAGATGGGTCTCAGTAGTGGCTTCCTCAATTCCGTGTATTACATCCTAGTGTCAATGTATCCTCATTTCTATTTTCAATTTTCTATTATTTTTAACAAGTTTGTTATTTTTTTTTTAAAGTTTGTTATTTAAAAAATAATTTTTTTCATTTTTTATGATTATATCGAATATTTTATATAATTTTTATTTAATTTAATATATTTTTTATGTATGTTAATGTATGAAAATTTGATTAATGAAAAATCGTGTTTTGCCACTTTGACTAAAGTGCCGTATGAAAACTATTTTTAGTTTCCTTATTCTGATTCACTCAATGAAATTCTGTATTAACAATATCCGATCGATTTTCTTTTAATTAAGAGAAAAATTTCAACAGTCACCCAAAAATAAGAATAACATCAATGAATAAATAAATATATTTAAACATTTACATATTACAGATAACAACTGCAGTATATCGCATACATATCTAAAATCAAATTATTAGGAAAATTTTAAATATTGAAAATGGAACGACACACCCCTCATCATCCACCAGCTAAAACGAATTGGTTTGAATGCATGTATAATAACAATTATCAATGGACGACTGTAAAGAGTGTTGTATTTTTTTTAATTGGTTTAAAACTTGCTAGAGAATTCATTGGCTATGAATTTATATGTAATAAACCATGTTAATGGAGTTCTATTTATCACATCTTTTGTTAACAAAATTTTTAATAACCGTCAATGTATTCTTTTTATAAAATATTCTTTTCAATGAGTAAATAATTAAATTAATAACTAAATTATTTAATTAAATATATGTAATTAGAAACAAGAACAAAGAGAGTATCATAAAACCGACAATCTGCGCGAGATTAATAGCCTTTTTTTGTTCGAATAATTATTAGTTGTCTTTACTTTCTAATGCATGTAAATTTGCTGCAGCGATAATGAGTAAAAGAATATGACAACTATTGTAAGCCACGTCGCCGTACGTAAGTATCAAATGTGCCATTCTAAATACGTTAGCCTCGAAGGAACATTGGATTGAACAGAAACAGTAAAATACAAAGCAATACAACTTATAAATAAATTATTTCAGTGAATAAACTACCCATTTGTTATTACCTTGATAGAACTAGACAAGGTATGATCTTTTGTAGGTAGGAGTAGGATGGGGACATTCACTCTTTTGCACGAAACCCAGTCAGCGCCATATTGCTTATTTATTTATAGTGCATGTTCTCAAGCAATTGAAAAAATCTGAGGCGGAAAAAGTTCATTAATCATTAATTATTCATTGTCAGGAACTATTTTTCACACAAACGTATTCATGTTTTTTACAATATTTGAATCAGGAAGCGGGTAAAAGCTAAAATGGCTTCGACTGGGTACATACCTACTGAACCAAAACTCGTCCTACATCGAGCATACCTTGTCTAGTTCTACCAAGGTTATTACTAATTTTTCATTGAACATTTTTTGGAAGCTATTTATTTGGATTTTGATCCCGTCGCATTTCAGAGTTAAATGTCAAGAAAGTAGTCACAAGTTTTTCAGAGTTGAAGGTGTAATAAAAATTTTTTAGAAATTTTCTACAGCAAGCTCTCTTATATTTTTATGTGATTTTGACTTTATTGTAGAACAATTAAGTTTTCACGTAATTACTATTTTCTTCTTTAATTTTTTTATGTTTAGTTGTTTTAGTAAGTTACTAATTGTACTCTTTCAATTAATTTAACGCGTTCGTTTAAAAGAATTCGAACAGCTTTGTAAGCCACGCTTCAATATTAAATTTAATATCCTCTTATAATAAAAAATAATATTTTATTTAAATAACATAAATTACATGCATTTTATGTTAATTACCGAATAATACTTTTTAGCAAGTAGCTGATGTAACTGTTTCACATTTTTCTAATTTTTGAATAGGCTTCACTGTATTCTCATTTTTTGTTGCTTTTTCACAATCGTCATCAGAATCCAAATCAGAATCTTCCGAACAACTCAAATCTGCATCAACCCTGTAAATAACAGAAAATACATAAAAGATAAAATTTCTTGTTCTCTGAAGTTATTCAGATTTTTGAAAATAAAAAGCATACCATAATTTCTTTTTCTTATTTTTGGTGGTATTTGTTTTATTATTATCAGCTTTACGTTTTAATACAACATTAGTATTACTAACAGTTGAAGCAGCTGCTTTGAATCCTTCTTCGACGGCATCGGATACTTTTTCTGGCAGTTGTGAACGTAATTTATCATATTCAGCATCCTCAAATTTATGTTTTGGTTGATAGCATAAACGTTCCAATTTTTTTTGTTTACGATCTAAAGCCTCTTGTTCTCGTTCGGCTTGTGATGCAATCCAATTTTTTAATCTAGAATGTAAATACAAAAATGTAAATAAAAGACTTACAATTGCTTTGCGATTGAACTTACCGTTTTTCTTCGTTTATATCACGTAAACGGCGTCCACTTAAATCACGACATGCCTCACGATTTGTAGTCTTTTCAATTTGAGCCCCAATCGCACGTAACATAGAACCAAACCCACCTTTGCCACCAATTAATCGTAATATTACATGAATGTTGCATTCTGGTCTTACCAATGTGTCACTTTTTACTATTTTACCATTTTGCAAAAGATAAAAATCATTTTCTGATATATTCTAAAAAATAACCACTTCATGTAAAACTTTGAAATTGTAATAAGGTTAGTTTTACTTACGAATTTTTCGCTAAATGAATTTTTTAATTCGTAGCCAGTAAGGCTATCATTTATTATCAACACTTGAGGAAAATTCATATTTGAATAAATTAATCGAATGTTTTTACTTGATTTTTACTTAAAAATTAGAACCAATTTTTTGACATATATAATAATATTTTTGTATTTGTTTTGTACGCCACCTACTAACAGAATACTTTTATACCATGCATATATGAAATATATCAGGGTATACTAAGTTTAGTCACAAGTTTGTAACGCTTAAAAAAAATTGATCCTACAAACAAAAATTTGCTACAGGTGTTCATAAAATCACTTAATTATTCCATTTCCGGTTGTCAGTCTGTTGTTCCGTCTGTAAACACGATAACGTCAATAACTCAAAACCGAAAAAGAGATATCAAGCTGAAATTTTTATAACGTGCTTAGGACGTAAAAGTGAGGTCGAGTTCGCAAATGAGCAACATAGGCCAATGGCGTCTTTGATCCTTATAGGCCCCATCTTGTAAATCGTTAGAGACAAAACAAAAGTTAAAACGTAAAAGATGTCCTCCTTTTAAAATAATAAACAACTTTTTTTGAAATTTTTCTTTGTAAACATAACTATGTACCCATGAGAGGGTGCAAATTATATACTGTGTGTGTTTGAAGCATCTAGGGATAGAATTATGTCTGTAGTATGACTGAATACAGAATACATTCGTTTAGTAATGCATCTAAAAGAGTAAGGACTACAGATACGATAAACAGATACGATAGGACAAGTCAGTAGCACTGATGATTGACAAACTTACTAGTTATCTGTAACTAAATAACTCCCACCTCCAAGTGTCTTCCAAGTAATCCAATGCATGCATATAATACCTCTCTTTTAGATGCATTACTTAATGAATGTATTCTGTATTCAGTCATACTACAGACATAGTTCTATCCCTAGATGCTTCAAAAACACACGGTATATAGTACGTGCTATATGCATAGAATATATTATAAATAGAGAATGCGAGGGATCTGCTAGCCTGAAAATGGATGCGATATGTTGAATGAAAGAAAAGACTATCAGAGAGTTCCCCTGTGTCCTTGTCATAATCATATGTGATATGTATTAGACAAGGACATATCTCTATGGTTATATGGGAATATCAATTATGTTTGTGTGCCTTGTATGTATGTGTGACTATCTAAGAATGGCTATCTTTTTTTTACTTACATGACATAAAAAACAAACGATTACGTAATCAACACTGTCTATACATGGTGTTTCAACAGTTAATTCAGTCAATTGTTTGTTTTCACTTGTTATAACATGAATTATATATTATACATGGAGATGATGTATATGGAGGTAGATACCTCCATGATTATGTATAAGTCTAAATGTCTGTTTTGTATTAAAATATATGATCTCAAGTTTTGTATACAACACGAGAAACAAAAGTAACATAAACTTAACCTAATTTATTCAAAATTTAACTAAATATTCATTTCAATTGTTACTAATTTATATCTATATCTTTTCTAAAAAGTTATGGATAGTACAAAAAATGAAAGTAACACGGAAAAGGTAGTTAAATCTAGAGTATTAAGTATACCTGGAACTAAACCCAATGTACAAAATGCACAACTTTTAATATCGACAGGAATTCCTTCGTTGGATCTTTTAATAGGTATATATTAAGAAACCAGTCTTCATTTTCTAAAATTTTAAACATACTCTTCATTACTTTCAGGTGGAGGACTTGCAGTAGGAACAGTAATGCTTATTGGTATGTTTAGAATACCTTAAAGTTAACATGTATTTTTAAAAGAATTATTAATTTTTTTAGAGGATGACGCTTATGGTTGTTATGGCGATGTTTTTCTTAAATATTTCTTGGCTGAAGGTGTTGCTTCTAAACAAACATTATATGTTGCAAGTAAAGATATCAGAACAACAAAATTGGTACATATTTCGCTAATTTACAATGTATAAGTTCTACAAAACTTAATAAATTATAGGTATCAGAACTACCAGCTTTGATTAATGATGAGGATATTGAAAATGAAACGAAGGATAAAAACAAAGATATAAAAATGTCGATAGCATGGAGATACCAACATTTGTCGACAACAGAGCAAAAGAAATTAACTTTTAGTCATTATTATGATTTATCAAAAACAATGGATCAAAGCTTCCTTAAAGATACTGTTATTCATCATTGGGATAATGAAAAATTAATAAACAATACGCGTAAGAAAATAACTTTTAACTTAGAGCATTTTTTTTTCCAAATTCTAATTTTACCTTGTATCCAAAAATTTAAGAAATTAGACGCTAATATTGAAAAAATAGATACAGGATAGAAATTTAGTTTACGCTTAACATTACTGTTGAAGGGTTATGTCAAAAATCTACATCCACAGATTATAATTTATTACAAAAATAGATAGGCAACTCTACTATACATGAAATGTTGTCCAAAAAGCCCCTGGAAAAAGACACTTACAGTAAACTATTTTAAAAAAATGGCGGGAATTAGGTACCATTTGTAATATTTCTATTCAGTTTATCATTTTTTATTAAATTTTTTTGTATTTATTTGTCTTCTAACTAAATAAAGTGAAGTTTTTTAAATAAAAAAACAAATATTAATAAAATAATAATTTATTGCAATAATTGAAATAATATTTTAAAATTAACATTATTAATAACAATTAATTATTAGTATGATGTAAGTTAAATGCAATGTAAAACCACTATATTTCGTTAATAGTTAATTATAATCACAATTAAACACTACCTAAATGTAATCAACACGATTAACAAGACTTAAGCGCTAAAATAAACTCAGTAGATACCATAAAAAAATCGAAAAATAAAATAAACACACCTAAAACGACTAAATTACACTATTCAAATTAAGATGAGCATTTCTGTGGGCTGTGATGAACAGGGGCATAATGAAAACGGCCAAAATACTTAAATAATGTCACTATTCAAATAATCCACAAAATGTTAATAAATCCACAAAATGTTAATAAAGACAATCAATTGAGAATACACACAAAGAAATTTAACGAATTTCAATGACAAGCAAACAAATTTTGAAAGACGTATTGTTTATTTAAAAATATATAAAATATTGTTTCCCCAACAACTATTGAATTGGATAAATTATAAACAAAACTAATAGATGCCCCTATACGAATATAACGTGTACAGCCACCTAGAGAAAGGAACCTTCAGAGAACGAAAATACTAAACATTTTACAGGGAGTTGCAGATCTGTTTTAAATTTAAAACTGTAATCTGTGTCTACATCCATCCAAATCCAAGTGGCGCGAGATTAATTGTAAAGCAAATGAAATTCGATTTTTCTGAAGTATCTTGAAAATGGTGTTTGTAATCAATTGTTAGGAATACTTTTATCGGAAAGTTATAATTTGTGAGAAGGTTCTTTGCGTTGCGTTACTCACTATTTGCACGTATTTTTAGTGGATTAAAATAAATAAAGGTTTAAAATGAACTTTCCGTTGTTCTTTTGCCTTCTATTCAATTTTTACAATTTTTTTTAGTGTAATGTTTTGATTAAGAAAAAGTTATAAAGACAGGAGATATTTTTCTATATTGAAAAAAGGCCATTTTTAAGGGTAAAATAAAAAAAATCAAATTTGAATTTATTATCCATTTAGAAAAAAATAAATGGCGATATATTACCATTCCTATTCGTTTTCGAAAAACTTCAGGTTCAAAAATTTGCAGAACATCTTTGAATTATTCATTTTTAGTCTTTAGTAGACGAAAAAAGGCAAAAGCTTATTTTCAAAATGTTCAATATTTTGTTACATAGCCTTAGTTTTATAGAAAAAAATTTTAAAATAAAAATTGACCGTAAGCCGACAAAAATGATGGAGAATTTTCGTCGGCAGTGAACCACCGATTATCATGTCGAGAAATTCGTATTTTATTTTTCGAGTTCATAATATTACTGGATCATTCGCTGACTATCCCAAATTTTGTGTGCCTCACAGTATATACTAAGCAAGAAGTAAAGAAGTTGGCAAAAAATTCTTTTCATTGACAGAAACTTCTATTTTCTCCGATCTCTATTTCAATTATTTTTGTCAATCATTTTCCGATTCTAGGTTTAATCATAGAATTAATTCAATCAGTAAAACAAGGCAGGTCTGACTATTGTAGCGGTTTCGAAAAATTAAAGATGTATTTATCAATATTTTAGCACGTGGAAATCAAGAAAATTTTCTCGTTTATCTAATTAAAAGTGATAAATTATCGGCGAGAAAACTGATTATCATGATATGTCATCATTTTACATATGAATGATGTAGCTCTTGCGCTCTTTTATTAATATAGATTTAAAACATAATCTTTTACAATGTTAAATACAATGCTAAATATAAAATACTAGCTGTGAACTACCCGCTTTGCTGGGCAACATCCCCACTTGCACCCCTCCCTCCACATTTCCTTGCGTGGGATAACAGTTTTGTAATGTACACGTCATGCTCTTTTATTTGATACCCCACTTAGGTATATTTGTAAATATTCGATAATTCCTTCCCACTTTCTCGCTACACCTTTCTACCCTCCGAAGGTTAAAAGTAGATAAAAACAATAGATCTTTGAAGCTGGTTGTATATCGTGTCAATATTTCAGCTTAATCGATGCACAACTTTTTTAGTTTTTGAAGCATATCCCTTTCAACCCCTATTTCAACCCCTTACTCTACTATAATATGGATGTATTATACATAAAACCTTCCTCTTGAATCACTCTATCTATTAAAAAAAACCGCATCAAAATCCGTTGCGTAGTTTCAAAGATTTAAGCATACAAAGAAACATAGGGACATAGGGGCAGAGAAAGCGACTTTGTTTTATACTATGTATTGAAATAAAAAACTCATGCATAATATTTCTACAACTTTTATTCTATAAAATTATTTTAAAAAGAGGTCCAGGATGGTAATATAACGCCATTTAAATTTTCGTAGATAGTCAGCAGGCAGGTACACATCCAACTTTTTACTTTTATAATCGACCCATATTTCTATTTCAGTTTACAAAAAACTTTTCTGTCTCAATTTTTTCAAAAACACTATTTTGCTTCTAATATTTTCTTAATTTATATTGTATTTTTCAGCTCCAAATACGTTTTCAAATCCTATTTACCACGAACTATTGCAAGATATAAAAAATGTGCTGAAAAAATTTGAATTTGAAACAAATGCAAAACCTGAAAAACGTACAATTTTACGTGTTGCTTTACATAGTTTGGGTTCACCGTTTTGGATTCCAATTCCACCGCCTAATGAAACTATACGACCAATAAGTCGCAATCGTGATTTGGATATGTTTATGTTTTGTTTGAAAGCTTTAATGAGATCCGCTTATGCTGTTGCTGTTATTACTGTACCCACGGGTATGATAACAGAAGTAAGTAGAAATAAAATAGTTAGCAGAGAGTCAAGGGTTGTGTTAAAAATTTATTATTTAATAATTTCAACGTTCAATTAACAAAATTTAACTGTACAAAAAATGTATGCTGATTATATATTTTGTTGCGTTTTGAAATGAAAATTAATCAAAAAATTTTTGAAAAAATAATAGCGCGTCTGTCGGTTATTTTATTAAAATAGTGGAATTAAATCCTGTCTACGTTAAAGAATTTGTAATTTTTCCTTAATAATGGATCTTTTTCGCTCGGATAATTAAGAACTAGATGACACCATCTTCGCTGGAGTTCAAGTAGAATCCATGTACATTCATTACTCAACTTCAAGTGATTACTTACTGTGTCTTAACTAGGTGTTATTCCTTTGAATAAATGTATGAGTGTAATTTAATTTTTAACACAAACTATTGAAAAAACAGTGAAATCAAACAATTGACTGAGTTAACTGTTGAAATACCATGTTATATGTATAGACAATGTTGATGAAATTCCAGCTTAAATATTTTGTTGTTTTGGGCATTAAATGCTGGTTGCATCTATCTGTACCACTAGCGCTTTTCTAATGAACAATATAGATAGACTTTAATATTGAATATATTTGAACTTGCATTATATTTTTTAGGATTGTATGGCACGATGCGTTCATAATGTTGACACAGCTATTCGATTAGAAACATTTATGGGAACGCCAAATGAAAAAAACCCAGCACTATCGGATTACAATGGCTTTTTAAATTTAACAAAATTACCCTCAATTAATACTGTTGAACAAATACAGCCAGCTAGTTTGGATTTGGCATTTAAGTTACGTAGAAAAAAGTTTGTAATTGAAAAGTTACATTTACCTCCAGGTAAATAAATTTTTTAATACTTAAGGTTATAGAGGCATTGCCGTCGTAGATTATTGAACAATTATAAACAAAATATTTTCAAAGGTAAACTTTTAAAAATATTCTGAAAATATATTTCTAAATTCTTTTTCTAGGAAAAAATATACCTTATTTCAATATTAAAAAATTTGTAATTCAAATTCCTTTTTTAGAAAAAGAAACTATACCTTATTTCGATATACAAAGAACTGTCCGTCCGCATAACTTACTTTCCTATAAAGGAAATATTCAGACTTGTTCTTATGGTGAATTCACACTGATCACGATGGAAGACGGGCGATAAGCGAATATTGACAGATTGTCCACTAAACTCGCTAAAATTATGATTAATGATTGAGCAAATCTATAGCTCAATCATAATTTCATAGAGTTCAATAGATAATCTTTCAATATTCGCTCGTCGCTAATCGTGTGCAATGTGCATTTATCATTACTTCTTATCAAGGCATAACAAATGTACACACTTCATTATTATCAGTAATCATATTAAAAGGGGGCCAAGTAAAAAGACAACAATTTGATAGCACCTACGGGTTCGATATGTGTTCCCGTAAGTTGAAGAAGTTACGTGGTTGTACTGTAGTAATTATTATCTGTAAGTGTCAAAACATCATTTTGACACAACAAAATATCATTTTTCATAAATCAAATATAGCATAAGAAATGTTTGCTCACATTTTGGCTGCACCGTTTTAGATTTATATTCTTTTCCAATGTCTTCTAAAAGTTCTTAACACTATTTTAAAAACTTTATTTCCTACGGAAAGTAAGAGTTACTCATTCAAAAGTACAAAAAAGTGGAATCCTAAACGCTAGTATTCTTATTATAGTTTTTTGGAATCTACATATATTGTAAAAATATGTCCGACTTTTTTCGAAATTCTATATTATCTAAATTAAAAGAAATTTTGTTATGTCTCTGCTTTATAATTGTTAGATAGAAAGTTAGATTAAAGGTACGTTTCATCTCTTAATTTAGCTCGTTCTTTTACGTAATATTTAAAAAATTACGTAATATTTTAGTAAATTCATTGGACCAGGCTGTCGACATAGACTATGCTAGGATTTTAGACGTTAACATTTTTAAAATAATGGGGCTTTTCGATAAAAAAGCTTCGCTAGGCCGACATAATATTGCGTTTTTAAATTTTTATAAAGTCAGCATATTAAAATATGCTGACTATTTTAATATGCTATTTTGATTTCATTTTTAATAGAATATGCTCAAATATTTGCACCTTGTTAAAAGGAGTAATTGTAACTACTTCAGTACTTCAGGGCAAAAAAATTATTTTTCAGAGGTTTTAGAAACTATTTTAAATTAAAAACATTGTGGTCAAAATGCAGCAAAAACATATTTTAATATTTGGTTTATCAAAAAATTGACATTTTAGCACTTGCTAGCAATAATCAACATCAGTATTTTAGTTTGTACATTTTAAATAAATGTGATGGTAATGCTCGTACAACCTTAAAAAGTTTTACTTATTTCGATTTAATAATTTGGTTTTTATCAATATTAACAATTATAGAATTAGCAGAATCAAGACAGCGTGAACAAGATGACAGCACACCAAGTTTTGGTTGTGGAAGTTTCTCAAAACAATCGAAGTTAGATTTCTAACTGTGATCGATGAAGATATGAAATTTACAAAAAAGGAAATTAAATTTGTTTTGTTTTGTGTATATTTTTGTATTGTTTCTTTTTATGTACAAAAATAAATTTTTTTTATAACGTTATGTTTTTTTTTTTTTTTTTTTAATTTTTTAAGTGTTTATTTATGGTACCCAAACTACTGAGACTCCTACTTGATACTTACAGGGAATATTCATAGAGATATGCAAGTTTTACAATATTGCTTATTCACCCAGAGTTGGCAGCAATCTGAAAAATCGTGGAAAACGATTCTACGACTCTGGAAAGATTAGGGTAAATAATCACACAAATCAATTTCTAAAAGTTTTTTTGCGTCATAGTTTTAAGAAATTAGTTTCGAAATTTTGATGATATATTTATCCGTATGTGTGAATCACCATTAATTTCAACCATAAAATCGTGTATAAATATTTAATTACATTATAAATACAATGTTTATTCATAAAAATCCAAAGTTCGTAGGGCTTGTTCTCCCGATCATTCTAGCTATTTTAAAAAGTAAAGTTTGATAGAGCCTACCGAAACTAGTATTTTTGGATGAGTAATTGGCAAACTACTAAAAATAATTACAAACTTTGTATTCCTTGTCAATATTGCTATCGAATGGTTTAAAAAAAATTGGTACTTAGTTCTAGATGTTTTTTGGTACTTATAAAAGTGCTTGAAAAAAAACGATTTTTAAAGTGTTTTTTCTATCTCTTACCTTTTAAGATCTAATTTGACTATTAAAACATCCCAGAGAACTAGGACCAATCTGATGTCAGAACATGATGTTCTACATCAACTTTTTTTAAAGTTATTTTTTGATTGGTTAACTACGAAACGAGCTATTAGCCATAATATATTCAAATGGTATATCCTGTAGATTCTAAAAATCGTAAGCACATAATACACGCATATAAGTTACGGATAAATTCTGATAGATTCAACCTTTTCGGAGGAAAATTCAGGGCGTTCAAATAAGGAATAAGTATTATGGGCGTTAAATAAATGGTTCATTTGTTTGATTCTGATAGAATTGATACCGATATCTTTATCGTTTCGTTATTTTTATATCGATATCGTTGTCGGATTTGCTTTTAAAAGTGATATATTAGGATTTTACGTGCTCATCAAACAAAAGACGATCATTAGGTGGCATATAATATTGCAATACGAGTAATTAATTTTATTATGCATAAATTGGTGGTCAAATTTCAGTGGCCCATTAGCTCAGTTGGTTAGAGCGTCGTGCTAATAACGCGAAGGTCGTGAGTTCGATCCTCCCATGGGCCAATATTTTTATACAACTAATATTTATATTAATTTTGGCCCTTTCAAAAATTTTATTTATATTAATTGTCTTAAATGCGTTAATTATTAGTTTAAATATCAAAAACAAAATTGAGTTATGAAATTAATATCAGGTTCCTTCTAGTGGGATAAAATTAAGAAAAAAAGGTTGTTATATGGATAAAAAGTTCGGGTAGCGAAACTTTAACCAACAAAATGGCGTCAAAAATGGCACTTTTCTGAAAGTTTCTGAAAAAGACCATTTTTTTTGCAAATTCAGACTTTTAATGACGTATAAGGGGATTTTTGGGGTTACAAACTTGGAACTAAATTAGTATACCTTGATATATTTCATATATACATGGTATAAAAAAAACAAATATATTCTTCAAAATGACCATCTATGCCTAAAACAAGTAACTACTACCCAAACAACAATGTTTTGGTTTGACACGTGGTTATCAAAAGTATACGCAAAGAATATTTATAGCTTTATTATACTGATAACAGATGTCTACGCACAGTCTAAAATGCCGGTCAAATTTCAATACATGCAAGTTAGATGATTGTACTTCCTCCATATAAATTAAAATTGAAAATTTCCATTAATCATTTTACAATTAATTAAAGTTTTTTATTATACGGTAAACGTAAAAACGTTGAAATTTCTCGACTATAATTGAAAAGAATAAATTTTCTGTAAATTTTGTCATATAAATAACAATATTAACAATATATTCCGTTGATTTGTCCTCTTATGAGAAATTTATTATTCCCCCAGACAAATTATTCTAAAACAATTAAATTAAACAATGAATTTAAAAAAGCAATGTTGAATCCATTGTTTTGTAATAAAATTCAAATAATAGAATGTGAACTAACAAGCCAAACACTCCCACTGAACATTTTATAGTTGAATGCATACTATTTCCTTCCTGTTTCCAATTTTAATTTTTTATTTACGCACGGTAATATTAGAATATAATTTACGAAAAAATATAACTGGTTAAGCGACAACACTTTTGTCAACATCCATGACCAATAACTTGTTTACTAAATTTTACTCCTGAAAACATATGAGTTAATAATTTGATTTTATTCGTGGATTTTTTATTTTCATATTGTTGAGTGCTTTTGTGTTTTGGAAAAGTGTATTTCAAAAATGAAGCTGTCTTTTTTTATAAGTACGAGAGTACTTCTGTTAACATGTAATTTTATGCTCATGGTGAGTGTTGTTAAGTAATTGTTAATACTTAATTATTTAAACAGGCGATTATTGTTTCTTATAAACTATGGAATTTAATATTTTGGCATATCTATTGGGTTTTTGGATCTTGAATTGGTTTCCTATTAAAATGAATTGATCGCAAAATTTCAACTCTTTTTGAATTCTATTTAAAATTGAAACTTTGAAATGAGTCTCAATCGGAAAAACCAATAAGATTTTCCGACTCCTTCCTGTTGAAATCGAATTCAAATTTCAATTGTTCAACAACAAAGTGCGAATGTGAATTCAGCATAATATTATACCGAATAAAATCATAACATACTTAACTGAAGAGTATTTTTGTTGTTTTCGTGATGTTGTTCTAGTTCATAGAAATGTTTCCATGGTCGTCAGAGGGTTTCTTGAATTTCGAAAATTGATTCTTGAAAACCATTCAAAAATTTCTTTCCAAATTTTTCGGGAAAAATTCAATTTTATGGATTTTTTAACAGAAAAATGTTTAGATTCTTTGACTTAGGTATATTTAATTATGTATAACAAAATAAAGTAGACATTTTATCTGTTATTATTCAGTGGCTACTCAACTGTTTTGATTTGGATGCTTACAAAAGGTTTAAATTTTTCGAAAAATATTACTTACTTCTTATAATATGTTAATAAAAATATACAAAATCAAACCAAAAATTGATCTTTGCGAATTTTCTTTCGGTGAAAATAATGGTTTTAGAACAATTTTACAAACAATATTTTTGTTTAAAATATGTTAAGAAAATGTTTTCAAATTCAAAAATCCAATTTCTTTGAAAAATTCTTACACCACGATCATTTATAGCATAAATCGTACCGTTAGGTACCATATGTCTTTTGCTAATTTTACCATTACAGCATTCATCTGTTAGTTTTAATATTTCAAGAAAACAAATAATCATTAGATAAAAAAATTTGAAAGTAATAGATAACAACAAAATTGAAGAATACCGAGCTTTTCATCTAAAAAGTTCCTTTGCAATTTTTGATATCGAAATGGCATTAATGAGATATGATTTCGTTACTAATCCCTTGATTGGAATTTGAAAAAAACTGGACTAATACTTTAACCATATCCAAATTTTTTAATAAGTAAAGTTGTAGGAAATTAAATTTAGTGCAATTTATCCTCTAAGCATTTTTGTCTCTAATTTTAAATGTTTCCATTCAAAGCTTTAAATTTTTAACTACGATTCAATTGTGCATCAAATTTCCAACCAAAAAGTCTCTCTAAATGAATGACCTACATCTTCCTTTTTAAATGTGCTTTTTATATAAAGTAATTATATATCTTTTGCAGCTGTGTGGAATTTCATTAATAATATCTGGATTTTTGATATTATGCGATTGGCCAAAAGTATTATTATCACGATTAATTTTACCGATTGTGGGTTCACAAAATTTACCGCAACCACCATTATATTATGCAGCCTTAGTGCTGCTTGGTACTGGATTGATAATATGTTCAGCAGCCGTATTGGGATGTTGGTCTGCTTGTATTTTTAATTATTTTATTTTAACGATTGTAAGTTACAATTAAGTTTGGATGTATACATTAATCGCACTGAATAAATCATAAATGGGTCTAAATCTCTATCGAATTAAAAAAGAAAGTTAAAATTTAAAAATCATCTATTTTTCCATTAACAAATTCCAAAAACCATAAAAAGTACAGTAAACAGTAAATCTAAGCAAATTTAGGTATATGCTTACTTAGCTATATGTATCAATTAAATTTGAAATCTCCCACTTCAAGCTTAAAAAAAATTCAAATAACTAATTAATCCTCTTTTACAAAGGAATTACAAAAACATGGGATAGGAAAGAAAAAGGAAAAATGGTGCAAGATGTATGGCAAGTTGGGATTATGGAGGGTAGAGATAAGGAGTACAATCTCTGTGTAACAAAAAGTGGCACCAAAATAGTCTTAAATTAAAATGATGATGCTGTACCAGAAGACCATGCATACAATTACATACAGTTCATACTCTCAGCTAAACGAGCGCCATTCCAAACCCTTTATTTAATGCTATTTTGTGGACACCTTTTGAGTCAAACAGCCATATGAGAATGTGATCCTTATAACTTTACAATCTATTGTTGCGATGCGAGGTTGGTAAGCACAATTGATTTGAAGCTAGCGTCAACCTCCTATTATCTTATCTTATCGATTATCTTACAATGGTCGTAAAATTCGCAATTTTTTTTGTATTTGTTGGTGATTAGCTTGTTATACCAGTAGAAGCCAAAAGCTTAGCAGCTTAGTGACAGCAAAGAGCAAAAAAAAAAAAAAAAACTCAAGGCGAAGAAAGCTTAATGGATGATACTGAGACAGAAAACGGAAAATTAAGAAGCGTAATAATGAAACTAATTCTGTGTTCTTGTGTCCGAAACCAGCTGTACATTGCCTTAACTATTCACATTTTAAAACGATAATGGGATAAAATTGAAAATTTGATACCTATTTTTGTTTTTTATTTTTATTTGTTGTAGTATAATACGTAGAAACAAAGGGCAGGATATTTGAAACTGTCGAAGGAGTTGAAAAATAGAATGTAATTTTTCGAGTTTTTTCGAAATGGGTTTTCAACCCTTTTATTATGTTTTCAATAACTTTCTTTAGCATGAATTTTTTTTTTTTTAAATTTGATACTAAGAGATGACAATAATACTCATAGAAAAAGATTCTCACAAATGGCTGACAATACTCATAGAAGTTTTGCTTAATATGAGCTTACGGCACATATATGACTTACTTTTCTACCTAATAGTTTTTGCAATAGGTTTGAGTTAGGAGTAAGTCTTAGAAGATTTTTTGTACGGCGATCAGTTGGATCTATTCATGAATCTCAAAATTTGTAGAGATCGTTTCCTGTTAGATTGATTTTGTGCATATGCTTATTGTGTTGAGTGCGGTTCATGTATAACACCAAAACTAATACTATTTTGGTTCATGTATTAATTTTTGGATATTTTTAGGCGTTTTTATTAGTTTTAATATTATTACTAAGCGAATGTATAATTTATGGAATGTTGTGGCTATGGCCTGGATGTATTGGGTTAACTGTATCTCCAACGTATTTAGCAAGAACATTACAAAGAAATTATGGCAAAACGGGGTTTGAACAATATACAGCCGCTGTGGATTATGCTCAAACTAACGTAAGTATTAAAATTGGGGGAAATCTACTTCTCTCTTATTAAAACATATACATTTGTACTTGTAGCTAAATTGTTGTGGTATCACATCGAGTTTGGATTATGATGCATCCATATGGAAATTACATGGTGTAGCAAAAATGGAAAATGGTGTTCCTATGACTTGTTGCATTATAACAAATATTCATGATCCAATGGCTTATATGAGACCATTACCATTGAATCAAACTAAATGTCAGATTTCTGAAGCGCAGAAAAATGTTGGGTTTAGACATCAAGAAGTAGGTTTTGTAACATTTTTATTCACTGTTATGTTATTTGCGTGTTTACCTATTATCAATGTATTGGAGCTTTTGTTCGCCCTTCATTGGTTTCGGTGTACCCAAAGTAAAACGCAAACATATTGAAATTTTTGATTGATGTTAATATAGACATAATTAATGAATGATCGCACTGAGCAAAATATTAATCCTCGCCTTTGCAAGTGTAGTTTGATGATATAAAACAATTTTTAATAGTTATTCAGAAGTATATACAGGGTGAGTCGTGAAGAATGCACCGAACTCCAGAAGTGTTATTATCCGATTTTAATTTGTTTTCAAGTTATAGAGTAATTTTAAAAAAGAAATTTTTTTTTGTATTTTTTGATCAGTTTTAAGCAAAAAAATACTCTTGTGATTTTTTCTCTAGATGCTTAGTTTTGAAATAAAAATTCTTGAAAAATTAAAAATGCAATATTCGATTTTAAGAACAATTTTTTTGATTCTATCTGGGGATTCGCCCAGCTAACGCAGCTCCTGTGCTACGATTTTTTTATTACACATGTTACTGCATTTTCCTCGTTTGATTTTCAATACCCAATACCCAATATTACAAATTATTTTTTAGTAAAATATTTTGATTATTGGATAAAATTTTTGAATGGCATTTAATCAATTAGTACTAGCTCCATAGCAAGTTTAGACTTGTGGTTGAAATTTTTGTACCTTATTTTCAACTTTGATGATGGATTTTGATATAACTTAATGCCTATCTGCCTTGGTTTTCGAAATATTGAAAGCTAAATAATTATCTAATAATTTCAATTTTTGATTTTTTGAAAATTATTCCAGATATCGAAAAAATTTATCCTTAATTTTCGTCTCATATTGTCAAGTTATACTATAATTCACCATCAAAATTTAAAAATATTTAAATTATTTATTAAGGTTTTAACTTAAATAAATTAATTTAAATATTTTATTTTTTTAATTCCCACCGACTCGTTTTGTAGAAATCTATCAAAATATATCATCCATCTAAACCGTTTTCCCATAAGATCAATGTTAATATGTCTACTTTTGAAGTCATTTATTTATTTGAATAATCGGGCAACTCCCCTAAAATTTTCAGAATTAAATTAGACTTAGTCTAACTCAAAGAGTATAGGGTAGAGAAGAAGCAGGAATATAATTTTAAGTGACATCTGGAGTCTGTGGCGATCAACTATTAAGTTTGTAGGCCTTTGCGGGTATGACTTTTAGTTTGACTACTTTGCGGGGGCGACTACTATCTATTAAGTTTAAAAGCCTTACTCGGTAGAGGCGCTGAAACTCGTATACTACGATTTTATATTAGCTCATATGGGCTGCTTCTCCTCTACCCTATACTCTTTGGTCTAACTATATATAAAAAAAATCAAGCCTTTTATCCAACATTGCCCTGGCGCTCGTGCATCCTTAAGAGTGTCTTAATTGATATTATTTTTTTATTTTTCTAATAAAATTCTCGTTTATGTGTAGGGATGTTCGAATAAATTAAAAAAATGGTATGAAAAACAATATGGATCATTTTTTATCGCCGGAATATTTGTTATATTGATAGAATTTTTTGTGCTATTAATAATTTTATTAGCTTGTACACGAGTAAATCGTTCACGATTAAATGATCATAATTCAAATTCAAATGATTCACGATCAACGCATAACATTGCTGAAAATATTTATGAAAATGAAAAACCTGGAAATCGATTTAATTTACCACGCAGTAATAATAATAATGGTTTGGATGCGTACACATTAAGTAAAAGTTTTCGTCAGAATTACCATATGAAAAGTAATTCGTCGGTGGATAAACAATGACATTTAAAAATTGGTGGATTCGGTCGATCAAGGCGCGGTGTTTATAATTTATCAGATTTACAAGCACAATCAATGATGTGGTAAAATATTTTAACTAAGGATCTATTAAAAAAAAAATTAAAACTTCATTTAATTTTTAATTATAATTAAGGAAAAATGTAATAATAAACACAAAAATTAGTACGATTACGAAGTTTTCATTATAACGACTTATTAATAATGCAGTTTAAGAATCTGGTGTATAACGATTGTGTCTTGGGTTTGAAAAAAGTTTATCTATTTGAAAATTTTTATAGCGTGCTCAGGACGTAAAAATTGAGGTCGAGTTCGTAAATAAACAACATAGGTCAACTTTAAACTATTAGAGATAGAACAAAAGTTTAAATGTACAAATTGTTCTTTATAAAATCTATCAGTTCTCTGTCGTTATCTACGTTCGGCTATCTTTCTTTACTTACATGACGTAAAAAACCTACGATTCCGTAATCAACACTGACTATACTTGGTATTTAAACAATTAACTCAGTCAATTGTTTTTTTTTTTAAATTTTCTAGTGTATCGATAGTATCGATCTCCATTCATGTTCTATTATAATCAATACTAGATAAATAAAGTTATAAGTATATATAGTTAAAATCAAAACTTTCTCTATTTCCAAACTTACCTCCGTTTATTAGTCCTCGAAAAGACAAGTAAAGAGCATCATACAATAGAGAATATTCATGAAATTTAAATTTGGTTCAAATATTTTTCTCCCGTAACTTTAATGACTGGACATTTTAACTAAACCATTATTTTAGATCTTTTTAATTACTTAAAATTAATTAACAAAAGTACAAATTCAGTGAGGGCATTTAAAAATTTCTCAAACGGAAATTCAAATTTTTATACGGACGTGACATCAAAGTACGGGCTTGTCAAATTTGTTGACATACTGTATGATATTAATTACTTACATGATATTTCATTAAATTATACTATTCTACGACTTTTTATTAGAAAACTTAATAATAACGAGTATAAATTATGTGTTGTAAATTCATTTTCTTAAAGTGTAAATTATACATTGAACTGTCACCAATTGACAGATCACGTACTTATACATCATCAACAAAGAGCGCCAAAAAACTGCGTTTAAATATCTCAAAATTATAATGTATTTTAAATATTTTTTACACTTAAATACAGCATTTTTCAGCAGTATTTATATTTTTTACTTTGTTATAACGGTGTAAACAATGAATTAAAAATATAAAAAAAATACATTAATATTTCCTATTTTCATTTTATATTTACTCGATCTATTTTATATTTTTCAATACATTTAAAAAAAATGATTTTCATCATCGACCGAATCCATCAAAGAATAAAGTTTTGAGAAAAAATATGACGGATGAAGAGTGAGGATTTGGTTTAATGTTATATTTTAAGAATAGTCATTAATGTTATCAATAAAATAAAATTAATTTTTTTATATTTTGTTAAGAGATTTTGGTATTTTTTTCACAAATATTCCTAAAAACAAATTAATTTCCCGTTTTTATGTCTCGCCTTTGCTGTGAAATTAATTAAGCGTCTAAAATTAATTAATTAAAAAAATTTTCTGATTCTACATAAGATATGTTACAAATTTAACCTGTTTTTATATAAATATTGCTTTTTGAAATGAAAAATTTTCTAATTTAAAGTACCTACTTCTCTATCTCTTTAATTAATTTTTGTTTTCAACTTCATATTTTTGGTAGATTATATGTTTATAAGGGAGCTAAATCAGCATTTAAGGCTGATACCAGCTCCTGAAATAAAATTGGATGTTACTAGGGATGATTAACAACACAATTATGGTTTGAATATTAACTGAAACTACTTGCAAATTTTCAACTCCCTATCTTTTATAGTTTTGAAGAAAGGGTCATCAAAGTTTTGTCCTAAGTTTTATCCTCTCGTTTTTCTCGAAGTTTTAATTTTGATTCTCTAACGAACAGAGAATAAATTCTTTAATAATATTTTTGTTAAAGTTTCAATTCATTACAAAACGACGGTCATGAGAACGAATTTTGTTCGTGAACCGTTAAAATCGATACCGTATTAAAATTAAGATCTTTTTCGTATCAGCTTAATCTTAAAAATTTGGGACATAGATACACTGATAACATCTGATTAATATTGGTCAGTTTTGATATCATTTGGATTTTTATTGAAAATTAAATTATGGTTAAATGAATTTCAATTGATTTTTAAGTATCAGTTATAAAATATATTTACAAACTTTTTGTTCTGTAGGGTGAGATATAGTATCTAGAATACGATGTGCCTTGAATCATTCTGTAGTATTTTGGCAGATATTTAAATCTACTGCGCATAATTTATATTGGAATGGGATATTTTATTAAAATGTAGGTAGGCTGAAAACTGGTTGTCAGCGCGGCTTTGTTTGCAAATAAACTAAAAATAATTTTGCTGACAGCATCAATATTTTTAAGCGTAACAAACTTCGGACTAAACTTAGTATACCTTGATACATTTCATATATACATGGTATAATAATAAATTGATTTAAAGGACGCAAACTATGAAAAAATATGAATAAAATATGTAAGATACAAAAAGTAACATTTCAAATCTTTTGTTGTATTCAACAAAATTCTCGAAAACAGGAGAAAAGTATAAGTAAATATTTGGTAAAGATTGAAACAAAGCCTAAAGAATCTTTTGTACTTTATCCAAACTAAAATTTTTAAATTGTGACTTTGGAAATGTATAAACGGTATACTGAGTTTAGTAAAAATATTGATGTTACGAACTAAATTTTGGTACAGGTTTTCATATAATCACCTCATTGGACCTTTTTCGGCTGTCCTTCTGTCCGTCATCTGTCGACACGATGACTCAAAAATTAAAAGAGATATCAAGCTAGCGTGCTTAGGACGTCGAGCTCTCAAGTGAGCAATATAGGTCAATTGGGTCTTTGGTCTGTAGGACCCATCTTGTATCGTTAGGGAATAAATCGTTAGATATAGAACAAAAATTTAAATGTAAAAAAATTTTATTAATAAAAAATACACAACTTTTTTAAGTGCAAATTTTACTGTATGTATTATATGGGAATATCAGCTATGTGTGTGTGGCTATCTAAGAGTGGATGTCTATCTTTACTTACGTCACGTAAAAAACAAACGATTGTGTCATCATGTCTGTACATGGTATTTCAACAATTAACTCAGTCAATTGTTTGTTTTCTTTTGTTTAATTGCGACTTTGGAAATATATTAACGGTAAGGCTGATATGTTTGTATAGAAATAGTTGAAGAATGACTATATTAATAAAGTTCACTTTGACCGTTTTTAATAACAAAGTTAAAAAAAAGTTAAAATCCGATTCATAAGGGAAAAATTTATTTACCGAAATTACCGTTTACAAAGACGAACAGTTACTTGATACTAAATTAAATTGTTATATTTGTTATAAAAAATATAATTACTACAGTCGTTAAAAATTTAAACCAAAAAAATAGTGACCCTTACAATTATATGCAATCAAAAATCAAAATCAAATATAACAAAAGAAATGCAGATTTTGAGGTTCCACACCACGCTATGCTCATAGTGATTAGATTCTAAACCTAAACTTTTATTTAAAAATGTTTTTTTGTGGATAAGTATTCTAAAAAAAATCTATATACTTGAAAATAATAATTGTAACTAAATATATCTATTCATTTGGAAACAAAAAAAAAAGTTTGACATGTTCCTGTATTGTGACATTAATTGTCAAAATTTAAAAATATAGTTTTTTGAAGTCATTATTTATTCAAGTATATTAAAAATCTATTTATTAGTGCATATATAAGGTACCTACAATATGTGTGTGATTATGATTTTATACCACTGTGTATGAGGTGTCGTAGGTTCGAGACAAAATCTGTTAAATTGATTTCAATCAAATTTACGTATTCGAGCTACGGCCGATCAAAGCTACACATATATTTATAATACCTATGTATGACTAGGAAAATGAAGTTCTGAGAAACTTTTTCAAATCGCCCCTAAAATGTTCTTCGGATTGTTCTGGTCAAAAGCTCTCACAGTCAGAAAATTTTTAACGAGTAGTTTTCGAGCACGGGTTATATAACTATAATGTATTTGTAGCTTTGATCGCCCGTAGCTCGAAAACTACCCGTTAAAAAATTTTGTGGTTGTGATAGATTTGATCAAAACGACCCGAAGAACATTTTGGGGTTGATTTGTAAAAGTTTCACAGAAAGCCATTTGCCTAGTGATATAGGTACCATAAATATAATATATTTGTAGCTTTAATCGCCCGTAGCTCGAAAACTACTTGTAAAAAAGTTTTGTGGCCGTAAGAGTTTTTGATCACAACGATCTGAAGAACATTTTGGGGGTGGTTTAAAAAAGTTTCATAATAAACCATTTTCCAATCTGATATAGCGGGTACTTTTCCTGCAAGTACTTTTTTTCAATTTATTATTTATTTCTCAATAAATATCACGGCAACATATATATTTTAGAGCAAAAACAGAAACCTGAATATATCGAAAAACTAATATTCAGTTTTTCTTTCACTCCATCTAATCGATAACTAGTAGTAGAATTTCAAGAAAAGTTGGTAGGGCCTTACTTTCTCCTAAGACTGTCAACAAATGTTAACATTTTTGAACAATTTTTTCACAAAAATTTACACGGTAAGGTATGATTGAAAGTTTACTATATGATAGATAAAGACTTAAACTATAATAAAAAAATTATTTTCCTTCTAATCTAATATTTTTTAATTAAGATGGAAAGTGAAAAGACCTTCTTAATTCTCATTAACAAATATAATAATTGTCTTTAAAAATTTTGCTATTGTTTTTAGAAAACAAGCATATGGACAAACAATAGATGCAAATTTTTTTTGGAAGGAAAGAACACAGAGAAATAGATTGTAGTGGTCCTCGATTTTAATCTAGAAAAAAATTTCTTCAAAAATATATGCAAAATTATTCTTTAAAATAATTTCTGTAACGGTATTTAAAGAAATCTAATTATTTCAAATAAAAAAAAATTTAGAAAAACCCACTTTTTTGCAAAAATATAATATTTGTGCATATAATTATAAAAAGAAATGTTGCAATTTACACTAAAATGAATACTGGCTAAACACAATACTGATTTCCGGTAAGTATTCTTTGTCGTCAATGTTTGATTGACATTTGCCACCTTTTGATATACTTTAAATACAAAATTGATTGACTTTGTTACATAAAGATTACAAAAAAATGTCCTTATATTCTTGTTAATTATTTTTTCTAATACTTACCTTTTAAATTTTTTGCGATTCTGATTTTGAATTTACACAAAATTTAACGGCACTCAATTAAAAACATACACAAAATACAGTATTGTATATATATGAAATAACTGAAGATTTGTTATTTGAAATGATCGTTAAAAAAATATCATTTTCTTTACTCGTGTAAGAGGCCATCCATAAATTACTTCACAGTTATGGGCTAGTTTTTTTTGCTTTTACATTTAAATTTTGCAATTATATTTTAAATTTTAACGTGTGACAGGACGTCACAAAGCTTTTGATCCCCTATCTCTTATCACACAATGTCACATTTTGTTGACCCCCCTCCCTCCTTTAACTTGTAACGTAATTAATGGATGATTCCTAATATTTTTTTCCGCCTGACAAATAGCTGATTGACGGCATCGAATCCATAAAGGAAAATATGTTCAAGCACAGAAGCGTCTTTAAAAAGTGTTTCGATGCCACGACGAAAGTTGTATGTTTTCTTCAATTTTCCAGTAAACTTTTTTGACGGCACAATAAATCAAAGTTAAACTCTGGAAAAAGAAGTTATGCAAAACTTTCGTGAAGGAAAAGGAAATCAATATCACTGTACAGGAATACTTTATTTAATTAAATATTTCAAATAATAAGTTCGTTTAACATAGTTCAGGTGCAGAAATAATAGTATTTTCGTAAAAAATTTGACAATTTAAATTGATTTTGCTTGACAAACCAATTAAAATACTTAGTGTAATGATACACCATCAGAGACAACTTGAGCACCTTTAAGACTATTTTACATTCCATAACACACTAGTTATAAAATTAAAAAATAAACTTTTATAATTAGAGTGCTATGGAATGTAAAAACTGGACATTGATAATTTAATAGTGTTATGTATTCAAATATTTCAATAAACTTGTAATAATTAGAGTTAAGACCAAAATAATGAAAAAATTTAAAATGCGAATTTTGTCATGAAAATCGGTATATGGGTATAAAAAAAATGTTCCAAGCAACTTTTTCTGATAGTTTTTTTTTTCGATTGTCTCTGACGCTAGGAAAAATATTAAAAATCGGACATATTTGTCAATTTGTAGTAAGCTGAGTTTAAAGTTCTGATTTCGTTTAAGTATCTTAAAAAAAGTGATTCATCCCCGTGTATGATTGTGCAAAATTTCAAATTAATATTAACATAAATAACGAAAATATGAAGGTGTCTTCATCTGAAATGCGACACATTGTATAAAGAAAACATCAATTTTTCGTATTACTGGGGTGGAAATGAGTATTCAACGATACCCCTCCTTTCTTGTCTTGCTATCAACTTACTCCATACTCTTGCTCAACTTGCTCTAATAGTAGGGTAAATTGATCAATCAACTCAGATCTTTGTCACTTGCAGAATGTCAAAACTAGATCTGAAAAAAATTTGTCAGCCGACGTTTTTACAGGATAAGTTTGAGCGAATAAAACGTACTACAAGTTTGGCTTTGTATCTCGGGAACATCCTGTACATAGTTTTTCATACACTAATGTCTTAACAAATAAATTTCAAAACGTCAAATATATGTCAATTTATCTACTTATTTCAATTAAAATTAAAAAAATTGTTATTCAATACTATCAATTAATATTTTTCGAATTTTAGTTACAATAAAAAGGCAATTTCACGTATAACAATAATTAACATATTTTATTGTTAGGGTCGGTATCTTACCCTGAAATTAATAATTTAAATTAGTTAACCGACTAAAAAAAGAGGATTATTTGCAAGTATTGTATTTATGGGAAGATTTTGTTACAAAATTAACCGATATAAAAACGAGGTTTTGCTTTTCACGATCATTTTCCCTACATGTTTGTATGCACGATTAGATTTAGAAAATACTGACAGATTTTTACGGTTCTTTCATTAAAATAATCTTACCAGAAGATTCAGAAAACAAAGGTTCTGTGCTTTCTCTATATGTACCTCATTGAAGTCATATTGTATATTAATAAATAAAAAAATTAATAAAATCCCCGAAAAATAGAAAGAAAACAGAGAAAAATTCACAAACACGTAAAAATATAATAATTCTTCATCGCAAGCCATTAATTTCATTGTGAGCGTACTAATCGATCGACACTTATAAATCGATCGGAAAATTGTTTATGGGCGTATCGACGAAAAATTGTATATGGGCGTATGAATTTTAAAAAAAAATTAATTTTTCTTTGTTGTGCACTTTTATGAAGTTGGGTCTATTTATAGGAAAAAATTTTACATTAATTTTTTTAAAAAAAAAGTCTTAAAAAAAGAATTTCAATATTTTTTTCATGTCAAATTTTTTTAAGAAATTTCTGTATTTCATTTAAAATTTATACGATTAAAAGAATTTTTAATTGTGTTATTCAATACCATCAATTAATAATGTCGTTACTCATACCCCAAATTGGGTATAAGCTTAATTAACATATTTTATTGTTAAAATAGAAATTTTACCCTGAAATTAATAATTTTTATCATACAATATGATTTTTAATTAAAAAAAAAGGTGTATAGTTCAAAATGCTTTTTGTTGCAATGTCTAAATAAAAATTACTTTATGTTATTTATTAATTACAAATTTTATTTGATTGTGTGAAAAAACTGTAGATTTGGGGATTTATTTGCAGAATAGTTCAAAGGACGGTATAAGGTCGAACAATTCACTCATCTACAGTGCCGGATCAAGCTACCGCGGGGCCTGTAACAAAATCTGTCAAGGGGCCCTTGGTTTGCTTTAGGTTCTCAAGTTTAGGGTATTAAATAAAACAAAACTGTTACAAATAAACTTTTCTGGAATTAATATGGGAAAATTTAGGAATAACACTTTCAATATCGACTTCTTTAAGTAAATCATGCTCTATATTCTTAAGATTAAGTTGTGCTTTGCCCATCGTGTTCCTTAATTCATTTTAATGTTGAAAAAGGACGTTAGCCAGATCATGAGAGACAAGTATATGCGCAAGGCAATTTCTAAGTTTGGAAATCTCTTCTGTTGAAAGAGATTTTAGCTGTCGAAATACCTCAAAAACACTAGTAATCTATATATATTATGCATTTATACGTTTAGTTAAAGCAGACATTACGTTATCAATAATGAGAACACCTGAACTTCGAAACGCTGTCCAGGTGTTTGATATTTTACGCTAAGATCTTAATTACTATTAAGATCTTTGCCCGTAGCATTTGCTACTCTTGCTACGTGGCTAATTCGGAACTGAGACGTATTTTTTATGAACTTTTATTGATTTTTAAATTTCACAGTTTTTCTACCAAAAATAGAAAAACTGTTATAGTGTTTATCACGGTTATTTTCATGGCTATTTTTAATTAAATTAATTTTAATCAATTTTTTTCCATGAGTGGTTTCTTTAGGCAAGCCTATAACGTTATTTTCGTAATTAAATTATCCTTCTTTTGATATCAATTTCGATTGGTTAACAGATCGATGTAAATCTTTTCATGTCATATTAACAGGTAAGTCAAAATAGGTAACTACACCTTTACAGATGAAAGATAATAATTATAAGAAGATGTCAGACAGAATTTAGCTTCGTATAAAATTATTAATTATTAAAACAATTTTGCTCATAAAAAATGAACCCAATATTTTTTGTTTTCATTCATATTTAATGCTGTCCCAGTTTCTTTGATGCAGTCAATGTTTGTAATAGTTCAAAACATTTCACTTATAAATATCAAATTCTACAACAACAAAAAAAACCTTTATAAAAATAACTGTTCACCAAAACCAAACAATACACTCATCATAATAAAAGGCCTATTTTTTTTATATAAAAAAAAACTTACATTGATTCCATCTCATAAACACACTCCAAATTTGACAACACGGGTGTGTACACGTTATTTTTTCCAGTTTTAAGTAAAAAAAAAGAACCTACCCTTAAAAAACTAAGCCCCGCTATTTACACATATATACAGTTATACTCACTCACATATAGCGGGATAGGTTATTTATTTGAAAGGCATTAGGCGCGTGTTACTCTAGTTTTTTTTTTTGTAAAAAAATTGAATTTAACAAAAAAAAAATCCTTTTATTATTTAATCATTTGAATGAACAACAATTTGTGCTCAATTTTATACCCTCTGATTTATAAATATTAAATTGTAATATACAGTGCAGCATAGCTTATAACCTTGAATTTTACATTCGTCTAAATTTGTTAAATTTTATTTTAAATGATGATTTTAATTCAATTTTTTTGATTTATGATTTTCTTTTCGTTTTTAGTAATCCATTTCCACGAAAATATAGACTTATAGGAGCGGTGGTTGGACTCTTGACAGGGCACTGCCGATTGAACTATCACCTTCACAATATGGGGCTCTCTAATGATCCCACTTGGAGAGCCTGTATGGAGGATAACGAAACCTCCATACATGATATTTGCACCTGCAGAAATCTGAAGGACGTTAGATTCAGAATGTTTGGGTCCGAAACCTTGGCTTCATCTATCGTGAGAGAGATCCCGATGGAAAAGCTGTGGACCTTCTGTGTGGCGTCTGGCTTCGACAGAATTCATTAGCTTCATCTGATTTTAAGAGCGCATCCAACCCGAAGACGCCTCGTCTTCGTTCTCATGAAGTAAGATTTTGTTTATTTATTTAAACTGTTTCTGGCCTAAAAAATTTTACGTTGAGTAAAATAATGTTTGGCTAAGCATAATAAAGTCACACACAAATTTTTAGACGTGCATTTTTATGAAATATGATTTTGTTTATATGAAATAAAAGGCTTCTGAAAGAAAAGATCTCGATTTGCCCTGGAAGAAAGGATGCAAAGGATGCCTCTTGTACGAAAAGTATAGCAAATTAAAATTTCAAAAATTGCTCTACACAAATTTGTTTGCAATTGTAATTAAATATTTTTCTATTAGCAAATTAGCAAAACCGACATACATACATTTTTAAAATTTCCGAAAATTTAAAATTCTCGGAAGAGAACGTCCAACTTGGAAAAGCGTCCTCCACCAAAGCAAAAGTGTATTTATCAATAGCACAATGTAGCTGTCATTATGATCCCTATATATTATAAATTTGAAAGTAAGGATGTTTGATTGTTTGTTTGTTTGTTACGCTTTCACGCAAAAACTAACGAATGGATTTGAATGAAACTGTACAACAATATAGCTCATACATCAGAATAACACATGAGCTATGATTTATAAAAATATATTTAAAAATAAAAATTAGAAAAATTAAATTTATTCTGACATTTGACTGCTTCATCTGTGATAATCAATTAAAAATTTATGATAGTAAATGTCAAAGAATTCATGACCTGTTTTTCAAATATACTGAATGAATTATGACTATTTTACACTTAAAAAATTGAAAATTGCCCAAATATTTTAGCTGTGTAAAGCAATTCCTTCGAGTGTTATGGAAGGGGAATAAGTGAGATCAAGAGAAGTGGAGGCTATAACGCGGTGATTTTTTCTTTTAAACCCAGTGAAGCGGGCGGGTATCAAGCTAGTTTTTGTATAAAGGCAATATATATTTTGTTTGTTATTAATATGCCCGAACGGACGGATATCCTTTTTATCCTATAGAAAGATATCTTGCCAAAAGGTTTGGGAAATATTTCCCTAATGCGTAAAAAAGTTATATGTATGTAAAAATAAAGTTTTTTATTTTAAATCGAAGAATATTTATCTCGAAATATAATGACCAATTAAAGTAAAAACGTTCTAATAAAACCACTAAACATTACCCAAATAAATTTTCTATATGTGTTCGTAAACCATTAAAATATACTTTATATATACTTTTACGTGAATTTTGTGCGTTAATACAATATGTTTTTAGATACCTAATATAACACTCACTTAATTTTACGGGTATATGGGTTCTGTTGCGAAAAAAAAAAAAAAAAAAAAAAACAGAAGACTTTCGAATGATTTTATTTTTTCTCGGGAAATATTTTCACACATGATTTTCGTAATTTGAAATAGGTCTAGGAACCATAAATTCATAAAATTCAAATTATAAATTATAAAGTGTGTCTCAAAACAAATCAGTGACATGGACTAATTTTTATCATAGTTTATAATAGTTAATAGTTTCGGGAAACATTTTGTCGTAATTTAACTAACTCAGCTACAAAAAAGTTCGTAGCACAAGAGCTGCGTTAGCATTTTTCTTCAAGTCGTATATTGCTTTTTTATCTTTTCAAAAAATTTTATTTTGAGTACTAAGCGTCTAGAAAAAAAATTCCAATAGTACTTTTTTGCTTAAAAATGATCAAAAAATACAAAAATATTTTTGTTGTTGAAAAAATTCAAAAATTTGTACTTTGCGTAGCCCTCTACCACTTGTTTATCTGTTACCTTGATCTTTTACATTCCAAAACGTTTCTTGATATCAAATTTCATTCAAATCGGGCTTAAATTGCAACCGCTATAGAGTTTACATTCACATAAACGTTCAGAGTGCCATGTCACAGGAAATCAAATTGGCTAGGTAACACGAAATCCTACCACTGACATAGCACGAATGACCAAGGAATGAAACCGGGGCTACCAGACAGAAGGGAAGATTCGCATGGCCGGATTTTGACGTAGGTATGATTAATTTGCTTCTCCCCCTCTCTTTGGAGCGGCATCCAGAAAATGCTACTGAATTAACGATTATTAATAAATGAATTTTCCACCAAAAAATCTTTTTCGATTTTCATGTTTATAATCTTTGATGTAGATCCAGTGACGTTAAGAACTTCTTTAAGATCGCTAAGCCATATCAAATTGTCGATTTCAATCAATATTTTAACATAAAGGGACCACAGAATATATGAGAAAATTAGATTTTTTATTTCTCTTATTCACTATTTTAATGAGTTTACATTTTTTAAGAGCTTAAGGAATCAGAACCATTTAAGGGATAATATTACTACAATGCTTAACGACAAATTTTCTTTTTGTTTTCACTTGTGAAGAAGAGTGTTGAGTGGTGATGTTTTTAATACAACCAACATACATACACACATCCATATCATACACAAAGGAAGGCATCATGTATTAAACTAATTTTATGTGGCCATAACCGAAAATGTCCTTTTTTTATACTCTGAACGAAAAAAAGAACAGAGAATATTATTACATTGTAAAATATATCGATGACTATATAGTACTATAGTACTGTTAGATGATGGGTATACCTCATATTACTACCCATTTGCTAACCATCAACCGCACAGTTTACGAGGCAATGAATTTCCTATATATAATAATAATATAATAGCAGCAAAAACACATGGAGTTTGGAAAATGTTGAATGTGTATTATTGTGCAACTCTCCCCATAGCAACAGCCCATCCGATAAGACTAAATTATTTCTTGTGATTTTTCCCTTTTTTCTATTTTCGATGAACCTGTTGTCAGTTTTTAACAATAATTTACAATTTAGAAAATACTTCGCTTCTTTTATACCATGTATATATGAAATATATCATAGTATATTAAGTTTAGTCCCAAGTTTGTAACGCTTAAAAATATTGATGCTACGAAAAAAATTTTGGCTAAGCTGTTCATAGATTCACCTAATTAGTCCATTTCGGACCTCACTTTTTACACACGAGTGCGCAAATTAGGTGCAAATTTTATAGAATGTTTTACTATCTAAGTGTGGATATCTTTCTTTACTTACGTGACGTCAAAAAGCAAACGATTGTTTCATCAACACTGTCTATACATGGTATTTCAATAATTAACTCAGTCAATTGTTTGTTTTCACTTGTTTTCTTTGATATCAACCAGTTAAAGTGCCACAGCCCGAAAGTATGCATTTTCCACATATTTGCGTAGCGTAGTATTACCTAAGTTTGACCACCATTTAAATGAGATTTCATTGCTATACCAGATTCAACAGTCGTAATCTTTGCTGTAACACATCGAATAAATATTGCGTGATGTGCATCTAGAAATGTTAAAAGTGATAGCATCCCGAACAGTTCAGTAACTTTATACATCAGAGATTGCATCAAATCCAATAGTTTCAGGGTTTAAAAAAAAGTTGCGAAGTCGATTTTTGGCAAAGTTGCGTTCGGCGCTCGAGGTCACAAACATGGGCTATTCATTGAACCAAGATTATATACAAGTCTACAAAAAAATCAGAAATACCAAATTTGACGCATACTACCCTAATTTTTTTTATATATTTTTTTTAAATTATTGTATCGTATGTAGGTATATCATATTGGTGTATTGTCGATGTTAATAGTCTAAAGTAACCGAAGTGAAAAGTTAGCTGCTCCATTATTGAAAATATAAAAATTGCCACTGTTGAAGTTTGAGCTCGTAGCTCTCCAGTTTCCAGTAGACGAGTATAGTTTAATGTGGAATGGTATTCAATGCAATGTGTCATCGTTATAATTCCAATAATTTTTTAGAATTGTCAAACCTTATAATAATTACAAGTGAAAACAAACAATTGACTGAGTCAATTGCTGAAATACCATGCATAGTCAGTGTTGATTTCTTTATCACATTACACATACAAACATGTGACACATACATAACTGATAATCAAGTATAGTACATATTATAAAATTTCCGCCTAATTGGCACCCTCGCGGGTAAACAGTGATGTTTACGAAAAAATGTTTCAAACAAAAGTTGTTTAATTTTTGATAAGGAACATTTTTTACATTTAAACTTTTGTTCTATCTCTAACGGTTTACAAAATGGATGATACGGACCCAAGACCCAATTGACCTATGATGCTCATTTACGAACTTGACCTCACTTTTTACGTCCTGAGTACGCTGTAAAAATTTCAGCTCGATATCCTTTTTCGTTTTTGAGTTATCGTGTCCACAGGCGGACGGACGGACGGACAACCGGAAATGGACTAATTAGGTGATTTTATGAACACCTATGACAAAATTTGTTTCCTAGCATCATTATTTTTAAGCGTTACAAACTTGGGACTAAACTTAATATACTATGTATATTCCATATATACATGGTATAATAAGTAGCTTCAATATTTTACGAACTCTTGGAATTTTTCACATTGAAATATTGTATGTAAACATATATATCCAATCACTTTTGATTTTAAGTATATATACTATATATAGCTATCTTTATTTCATTTAGTAGTATGGTTTATATTTGTTATTTTATGACATGATCATGCCGATCGTGTTTTGTTTTTTTTTTGGTGGTATGTGTCGTATCTACTTTACTTCCATAACCGTTCCCTTTTTTGGAGTCGATAGAATATGGCGTGACGAAAATGCAAGAATTTCCTAAGTCTCTAGATTTTAATATTTTAAGTTTGTTTTGTGACTGAATTACGAACGTTGACTTTACACGGTTCCTATTCAAATTAATTTGTATTTTATTAATCTACGATAAGTAAATTAAAAGCATCTACAGACCCCTGTGGAAATAGTACCCCCAAATGGGAATATTCATAAAATGTTGGTTGGATTGGTTTGTCCATCATTTGTCTACATTTGTCATGAAGAAAAATTAAAATTTGTGAATGCTGGAGTAAAAGTTTATTTTTGTCATACATTTGCCATTTTAACGGGTTGGTAAACAAAAATTTTGGATGGAAAAATGTGAACAAACCATTGCCAAACGAATGGCATCTGCAAATTTGTGAAAATTCGAATTTGGAGGTGTTGAAGTAAATTTTAATTTCCTCATAACTTAAAATTGGAAGATGCACAAACAAAAATTTAAACGTCGAAAAAATATTTTCAAACGAAAAGACATCTGGACTTTGCATGGAAATTTGCATCTAGGGGTGCTGATGTGAAAATTTTTAACTGTACCATAACTTTCAATCAGAACTTTATGAAAATTCGTATTTGGGAGTGATATTTTCATATAGAAACAAGTTTTAAAAACTTGAACCTTTGAGACATAGGGAGGAAGACTGAGTGAAGAGAGTAATAGAGCGGGCTAAGAATATTTTGGGTGTTATGTATTTATTGGAGTTATTTGGACGAATTGTAATCGTCAACTGGTTGTAACTTTTTTAGCACCGAAAAACACTCAGTTTTACCACACATCACACAAATATACAAAAAGCCTATGTGATAAACGTACCTATACCTAGCTATATTATTGAGTGCTTATAGACCGTTATATTATTGCCCGTCATCAAATGATGCTTTTTACTGTTAAAAACATCATCTTGATGACGATTATTTAAAATGGTCCATTCATTCACCTTCTGGATTTATTATCCGTACTACAAAGTTTGGTTACATCAAATAAGGGTATCTACTTTACACTTTGTGATTTTGGGAAAATAGTTAATCATTATTTTTCGAAAATATTTCAATTTCAATATCATTGTCGGAAATAAAGCAATTAACAAGAACCTTATTATGCAAAATAAGCAAAATATAAAAACATTTCGTAGCAATACTGTACTTAGGCTTATATTCTTAGTTTTTGAGAAGCATCTCGATTGAAAATTGATTCAATTTTAAATACCTAAAGGGAAATAATACACATATATCAGGAATCGAACCCGTGTCTCTTGGATTCATGCAAAGTGTCTTTACCAACTGAGTCGTGTATATTTTACGTATACTGTGCAGTTTTTCCAATTCAACGATTTTGTTTTTTTTTATTTGCCAGCATTAACTTAGTTATCAAATCAAAAGCATTAATTTATTTATCGATTTTTGATTATTATTAATGTTTATGATAAAATGGGAACTTATGAAGACAAATAGCTTTTCCAGTTATTTTTAAGCAAAGAGAATTAAAAACAAGTGAAAAAATAATTGACTGAGTTAATTGTTGAAATAACCTGTGTAGAAAGTGCGGGATGTCAGTGCATTATTTTTAATTAATTAGAAATGTTTAAAAATCCAAAGCATTTATTTGTATGGATTTTGGAAAAAATTTTCTTCAATTTCTTTTCTTTTTTCGAGAATCCTTTTTTGAACACTAATTGAAGCTACCTGCAAATTTTCGACTAACAATTTTTTATAGTTTTGGAACTCACCTTTTGTCTGAGCACCCCACAAAAAGTCTGTTGCTTTTGACATCGTTTAAAAATAATATAAATTAATAATATTTATAAAGTAAAAACTTGAAAAATGCATAGAAATAAAATAAAACTTTCAAGTGAATTTTTATATCGTGTATATATATTAAATATATTAGGTATACTAAGTTTAGTCCCAAGTTTGTAACGCTTAAAAATATTGATACTACCAACAAAATTTTGGAATAGGCGTTCATAAAATCACCTAATTAATCCATTTCCGGTTGTCCGTCCGTCCATTACCACGATAACTCAAAAACGAAAAGAGATATTGAGCTGAAATTTTTAAAGCGTGCTCAGGACATAAAAGTGAGGTCGAGCTTGTAAATGAGCAAAATAGGCCAATCTTGTAAATCTTTAGAGACAGAATAAAAGTTTAAACATAAAAAATGTTCTTTGTAAAAAAATTAACAACTTTTGTTTGAAACAGTTTTTCTTAAACATCACTGTTTACCCGTGATAGCGTAAAATTAGGCGCTAATAAATATTTGTGTGACTTGTATGTATGTGTGGCTATCTATCTTTACTTGTATGACGGAAAAAAACAAACGATTGAGTAATCAACACTGTCTATACATGGTATTTCAACAACTAACTCAGTCAATTATTGTTTTCATTTGTTTTAAAGTAGTTTTGTTCTAAAAATATTAAACATGTTAGCAAGCGATGCAATTTTTTAAAGCATAATATTTTTATTTTAAGCACATATATTCTATGAACCAATTTTCTAAAGTGAACTGTAATGGTTATTTGAAGTAGAGAGTGCCTTCAGATCCAATGATTTAGTGATAATAATCCTAGGTATTCTCAGTGTCACCAAAAATGAACGGATTTCATGTAATACTATACGTAATCCGTACATTTTTTGTAACATTGAGTATATATTCGAGTGTGAACCATGGTACATTATGACATTGTGCCATGGGTCACACTTCACGTACTATGGTTCACCTATTTTTATCGATAGTTTTTTAATGTTTAAATTATTGAAAAAAATACATATTAGTTGAGGAATGACAGTACTATAAACGGAGACAAGTTACATTATGATAATTCCAAAAAAGGACTTTATAAAACTATTCTAGGTGAGTACCTACAATTTCACAACTTAGAAATCGAAAGTTAAGATTCAACTAGCTATATACAGGACATTTAAGACGGTTCTTTACACATTTTTCAACGGCGTGAAATCATTATTTGATAGGCGTAAAACTTTATAATTTTTTTAAGACTCCTTTTAAACATTCGTTTTTGGAAAAAAATATTTATAAATAAAAGCGGCTTTCTAGATAAGAATGGTTAAAGTTTCAATTGAATTTCAAGCACTGCGATTATACCTTTTACTCCATCGATTTGAAATTTGGATATGTTATATAGGTACTCATATTCTATCTGCCCTTTTAATTTTCGAAAATCCTGGTAAGTTTCACAATTTTTTTGTTCACATCTATATATAGTGAAATACGAAAAAGTACTTAAGTACAAACAATGAAAATTGTGAAAATTAACAGGATTTTTGAAAAATAAAAGTAACCAGGGCAGATAGAATATGAGTATCTCTAAAATAACCAAATTTCAAATCAATAGAGTAAAGGATATAATTGTAGTGCTTGAAATTCAATTGAAACTTTAACCATTCTTATCTGGAAAACCGCTTTTCTTTATAAATATTATTTTCCACCTACGAATGTTTAAGAGGAGTCTTAAAAAAATTATAATGTTTCACGCCAATAAAAATAAAGATTACACGCCATTGAAAAATGTGTGAAGAACCGTCTTAAACTATATTAACTTCTGAAACCGTTGTGTGTATGGTCCGTTTAGAAAAATACAAGAGAAAACCTCACATACATAGGTGACCTATCTGAATGTAGCTACAAACATATATAATGTCTATATAATAATAATTTTTATTTTTATAGATTTTGATTTATGACGTTTGACTTTTATTTACAGAAAAAAAGAAAGTAGCAAACAGCCACCACCATCCTCAGAGCTCTTCTTTTCTCCTTGGTGAGTACATCACTCCAAGTACTCTGTCAACGGTATCGCTATCGGTTTTTGGTAGGTATATTATGTTGTGTTTTTTTGACCAAATACCTCATATACGTATATATAATAATAAATTATTGTTATTATTTTAAAGGTATCTAACTATAAATATAAAATACACTTATTTTATATGATCTAAACGTGCTTTTATTTTTATATTTAATAATAATAATAATGTGTGTAAATATATTATATATGAAATTATATTATTATAATATAAAAATATGATCGATGTAGAATTTTAGGCAGCGATGGATGAGGTGTAGAACGCAGAATGGTTTATACTCTAATAAACGAGGAGAAAACAAATGAAAACAAACAATTAACTGAGTTAATTGTTGAAATACCATGTATAGACAGTGTTGAAGACGCAATCGTTTGTTTTTTGACGTCACGTAAATAAAAAAGGTATCCACTTTTAAATAGCCACACACACATAACTGATAATCCCATATTAATACATACTATAAAATTTGCACCTAATTAGCGTTATTGTGGGTAAACAGTGATGTTTACAAAAAAATGTTTTAAACAAAAGTTTTTTTTTTTTTTTTTATAAGAAACATTTCTTACATTTAAACTTTTGTTCTATCTCTAACGGTTTACAAGATGGGTCCTACGGACCCAAGACCAAATTGACCTATATTGCTCATTTACGACCCCGACCTCACTTTTTACGTCCTGTATGCTATAAAAAGTTTGAAATCTGTTTTCGTGTTGACGGGCAGACGGACAGACGGACAGACAACCGGAAATGGTCTAATTAGGTGATTTTATGAAAAACTATACGAAAATTTTTTTCGTAGCATCAATATTTTTAAGCGTTACAAACTTGGGTCTAAACTTAATATACTATGTATATTTCATATAAACATGGTATAAAAGACGAAATCTCTAAACTTTAACCAATAGCACCGATTTCGATGAAAATTTGGGATTAACCATTTTTCACCCTTTAGATCAAAAGTAATATGGTGCCTAGTGATGCTTTTGCCCAGGAGGTGATAACCACCCCTTCTAAAGAGTCGAAAAATATATGTTGAAAAAAGAAATAAAACGATGAAATTCAAACAAATAAATAATTTAATATATTTCGAAAAGTCAATACTTTCGAAAAGTCAATATTTACGAGTTATTGGCGATTGCAATCCGTATTTAACGTTAAATAACTGAAAAATGAGACGATATTTGAAAGTTTCAAGTCATTTGTATGAAAATTAAGGGAGCTATAATATAAAGAAAGTTTCAAAGTTTTTAAGGTGGAAACGCATATAAATCAAATATAACATTACATCTTACTATTCAAATGTATTTATTTGCGCTTCCACCATATTTGTCTAGAATTGTAAACTATTTGAATAGTATTGATGTACTATTTATTATTATTCAGGTGTTGTGAATAGGTAATTATTAGAGCCATATGCGAGTGTAGCGACCGCCTCTGCCGAAGGCTCCATCCAGGCCGAAGACAAGAGAAAAAGTCTGTTATTCCAAATTTTTAAGTTTTCACTTTCGTCAGCAGTCCTTATGACTGACTACTTTTTTTTAAGAGATTCACATCTTACAATTCTTTAATCGTTAATATTAATCAAGGAGCCATAGTATAAAGGAATTTGGTTCACATTGAATCAACTGCATCTTAAATCCGTTAATTTTGTCATTTAAGTTTTTTATTTTACATATAGTTTTTTTGTAATTTATGCTTCCAGTTCTTAGTCAATGTATTGTGCTTGTCATAATTAAAAAGCCACGTTCAAAAACTTGGAAAATCATTACGGATGGAAAAGCTTAGAAAGCCTGTAGAATGAAAATATTTCCAAGATCGTTGATATAACAAACTGCCTACCAGACCTGTTTTTATTATTGCCATTCTGTAACAAAAAGTAAAAAAATAGAATAAAAACCAAATATAATAATTTAATAGGTTTGTATCAATATTAATAGTTTAACGTTGCCAATATTAACATGGAAAATAAATTTTAATGTTCTTTTTTAACATGGCAATATAATGTATACTGTGTCAAATATTCCTTTTTTATTTAAGAATTTTCATTCATAGTATATAAAGTGTATACTTATATTGAATATGCAAACCCTAAATGATGCTAAGTATGGGGGAAAATTGTGTACCTTTGGATGATTATACCTTTGAACAGTATTCAAAACTTTAAATCGATTACTTTCTCTGGCATTTGGAAAGTATTAACAGGAATATTATTTCCTAATTTCAACACGATTACTACTATTAACATTTCATAATTACTTTACTACCACGATTAAATATAATTTGGGTTACAGAACTACAGTGGAGAATGTTACCAACTCTCCGCCAAGTAAACTTTTTCTGGTCTAGAGACTAAGTACGCTACCTCGATTCAAAATATCAGAGAAGTCCTCCTTACTGCAGAGTCATTTTAACAAGATGAAACATGGTTTTTTTTTTTTTTTAAGTAAGCATATCTTGAAATCGATTACTGTCTCTGACATTTGGAAAGCAATAACGGCAGTATTATTTCCAAATTTCAACACAATTACTTCTGTTCAAGTTAATACCATAATACAATTTAAGTTGTACTTTAATTAGCGTTCATTCTTTATTAATTTTTTTTCCACCATTGACTATTTAAGAGGATTCTTAAAAAAAATATAAAGTTTCACGCTAATCGAAGAATGATTTTTCTCCAATCAAAAATGTATATAGAATAGTTCTTACAAAAAAGTTTATACACTATTTGCCTTGTTGTCTTATTAGATACAATTACGCATGCCTAAACCAAAGGTACATACTGCATATATGCATTGTAACTTTGAACAAAAACACTGGGATATAAAAAATCTTGTTTAAAAAAAAAAAGGTAAAATTCTAGAAAATAGAAACAACCCGACTGTGTTAAATAAAAACTGAAAAGAAAAAACAAATATGGTAGTTTACATAGCGACTTAACAGTTACCCAATATTCAGAAAATTTTAGCCCGTCAATATTTTAATGGACCCGGACTATTATATCACTAAATAAACTTCAGGACTTGTTTTATTCTTTTCAGTTTATATTAAACTGAATCGGATTTTTGCTTTTTTTCTTTTAAACTTTTTAGTTAGGATTTTCAAATACTTCTTCAATGATACCTCACTTACCATAGTTCGTCGACTTTCATTTTCAGTTTCATATTTGTATATTCGGTCCTTTGTGGCGCTCTAGAGACCAAACTTGCTTGCCAATTTTAATGATTCTTATCTATTCAAACGATTTGTCTTATTTATTAAAACGATCGATTTGTCTATTTAAACTATTCAATGATACCCCGCTAAACATGGCTCGTCGAATTTCATTTATTTCTTTTTCACAATATGACGTCAGGTTATTGCCATATTGAATTTTCATTAGTGCCATATTTTCAAGAAAACTCGCAATATTAATAAAAATCGATTGACGTTAAAATCATCAAGATCGGCCCACGTCCTTTGATCTCTAGGGTGCCTGAAAGGGGCACACATACATACATATATATAGATTGATAAACATTATTACCACTCCTTTTCGCCGCGCAGTCGGGTAAAAAGACTCTCAAAGTAAAATATTTGTTAAATGTTGAAAGGTACACAACTTGTCCCTATCCAATATAATATTCGATATCATTTTCTTGTACTAATTATATATTTAAAGAGGGGGTGAAATAAAAATGCTTACGATACACCTATTAAATGGGAAATACATTTCTTACTCGCTCGCATATTGGCAATCATTTTAATGTTTTTTTCGTTCTTAAAAATATAATGATTAACGTAAAACAATCTGCAATCCCTTTTAACCAACCAGCAATGAGCCTATAACTAATGCATTCAATGAATCCTTAATAAAATATATTTAAGGTGGAAAATTTATCCCTTTTTGTAAGATGTGTCTGATATTCCAGCTGAACCATTTTCGTGCCATGTTTTTCAAACCTTTGTATATATAACAGCGAAGGGATAACTATGTTACATATTTGTTTATAATTAAGGTTAAAAATGGAAATAAAGAAAATTGAAGATTTTTAGAAATATATACCTAATTATGCGTTCGGCGGATGGAGGCCAGACGAAAACACACTTTTCGACTCGTTTTTATAGTTTAATACTACTTTGAAATATGAATATTATTCTCAATGAGGCCATAGTCTTGTGAATACGGTGCTCGCTACTCTTGCATCCATGTCCATAGATTTGTTTTAAAGCTTAATTTGTTTTATAGATTCGTTAAATAACTTCTGATTACTGTGTATACAACGTGTTCTGTTATTAACTGCAGAAACCTAACTCCTCAAAATAAGCTCATCAAGAGCAACAAAAAAACTCTTTTCCAAATTTCGATCTGAGCCTTAATTAGGGAGCTACAGGTATGACAAAAATTGATAAATTTGATTATTCACTGACTGTCATTGGATAACCAGTAGCCAATGATAATCAAAAGATATTAGTAAATTTTTTGTAAATAATATTCAATTGAGGTAGGGATTTTTAGAAATTATAACATGATTTGATTCGATTATATTATTTTGCAAAAACATTAAATTATTGTACTTAAACAAATAAACTATGTGTCAATGGGTGTGGTTTGCTTGCTTAGGTCCAATGATAAGTTGTTTACTTATAATTATTATTATTTTCTCAGAATAATAGAATAAAAATATTTAAATTATAAAAAGTGGGACAATTTAATAATTTTATACATTTTTTGTTTTTTATTATTCTGAGAAAATAATAATACTTATAAGTAAACAATTTATCATTGGACGTAAACAAGCAAACCACACCCATTGTCACATAGTTTGTTTGTTTAAGTACAATAATTTAATGTTTTTGCAAAATAATATAATCGAATCAAATCATGTTATAATTTCTAAAAATCCCTTCCTCAGTTGAATATTATTTAAAAAAAATTTACTAATATCTTTTGATTATCATTGGCTACTGGTTATCCAATGACAGTCAGTGAATAATCAAATTTATCAATTTTTGTCATACCTGTAGCTCCCAAATTAAGGCTCAGATCGAAATTTGGAAAAGAGTTTTTTTGTTGCTCTTGATGAGCTTATTTTGAGAAGTTAGGTTTCTGCAGTTAATAACAGAACACGTTGTATATGGCTTTTGACATAAAATCTCTTAATTTATAACGAAAGGAATATAGTTCTTACCGGGTGTTTCACGACACTTCTCGTTCCTCTTTTGGTGATTTTGTCATAAATTTTTACAATCGTACCCAGAAGCTTCATAAGTTTTTTCAAATTTTATTTTCACTTATAAATTCTCGTTTAGTTTTAGTATTTTTCAGTACTTTTTAGGACGGGTTTAGCTATGAGAGATAGGGCTTAGTAAGCGTTTTGCAAGTTGCATATTTATAGAAAGAAATTTTAGAGAGTTAAAAATTTATTTGAAGAAGAATATTAAAAAAGTTGCCAATCCTTAACATTGTAGTACCAAGGTTTGAACAGATTTGTTTGTAGTTCATAAGTCATCAAAAGTTTGGCTAGCAGCATCTCATCTTTGCCATATATTTCACATTACTTTTAAGATAATGTATAAAGCATTATAGTTATACCCATATACATGTTACGGTAGGTACTTTTAGTGCAGAATTACATGGCGCAGCAGTTTCAAAAACTGATAAAATTCAATTTTTGTGTAAGGTTCCTATTACGCTCGAAATTTTTTACTAAACACGAAAACATCTTTTGCTCCAAAAAGAAGTTACAAATATGTGAATATAAAGACTTCTGTCAGCGGGAAAATTTTACTATTTTGCCTTTGTAGAAAGTGTCATAGACTATCTTAATGAGATTACCGTTTAAAAATTTTTATTAGAGTGAACAGAGAAATGCAGATACAATATAAAAGATATATTTCATGTATATACCTAAGTATACTCCTTTTTCTGAATGCCTAGAATCTTTCAATAAAATACATATCTCTGATTCAAAACTTGTTTCAGTTTCGTTAAGTTTTAACGTTCTGTTAATAGAAAATATTAAGTCCCCGATGATAGCGAGGGCTATGTGTTTGATCGGTATGTATGTGTTGTTCATCAGTTCCCTCATAGCTTCTAAACCAGTTATCATAGTTTGATAAATGGGGTATCGTTGAAAGCGTCTTGATCTTCTGCTAGTTATAGGATATATGACGTCACATTAAATTGAAAAGGCGGAATTAACACTTTTCTAATATATATAATTTCTTATACTTTATCACGAAATTATAATCTCAAAATAATTTAAAACCCCCACGAAAACCAAATCAGGCTCTAAAAAGTATGAAAACAATAATAAATTTTCATCTGAAATTGTTATGGTAAGTTAAAATGCAAAAATATTCTTTGTTCAAGAAAACATTTCTTAAATTAAGTTTACAAAAAAAGTTTTTAAACATTTCTTGAAATATGTCTCAGCTTAGGATCTCTATTATGTATCATGCAACTATAGCTAAGGATGCTAAATTCCACATTTGAAGAAGAATATAATTTTTTTCAATAAGTAAAAATAATATAATCTTGGAACAATTTCTAAGCCCGGAGGACCGTTTTATAATGGACTCGAAGAAAATGCATATTATATATACGCGGAGTACCGGGGTAAGGCCAGTACACAGCGAAGGAAGGTTTGATTATTATTAGGGGAAAAATATAAGAACTAAGAAAAAGTTTTTACGTACAATATATAAATAAATAATGACATTATGTAACAGTGCTTTTTATTGATATGACTGACGGTAGAACGTATGGATGGATGTATAGGAGGGTTGCATAACATATTATGGGCATATAGAGCACTTTTTTTTTCTTCTAAAAGATATATTTTCATCTTTTAATGCCTTAAAAGTGTAACATTTTTTTTTCTCTTTTATATTTTTAAATTTCATAAATAGAAAGAAATTTTTATATATGAATATATTAATGAGTATCATGTGATTGAGTTGGTTTGATTTTTAATTTTAGATTACTCTTTTTGAAAAGAATCTATTAATGAGGGTACTGTTGTGCCCTTAAAATGTTAGGCCATCACCCATAACCCCAAAATTATCCCTAAAATTTACAATATAAATTGTCCAACAATTATAATTTAGAATGCAATGACCCGATCGAATATTGCTTTATAATTTCAATAAAATATTTCACAATATCCTATTATTAAAGTGTATTTAATATTTAAAAAATGCTTATTTTCAAGAAAGCATTTTTAATTTAATTTATCAAAATAATACTCCATTTTTTGTGTGTGGACACACAAAATTTTTGTATAAATACCTTGTTAATTATTTTGGAAAATTAGAATTTTGTATCGTAAAGTCATGTTCAATAATATTGTAATCTTTCGTCGAATAAAATAATATTATTTATTTTAAATATATCTATATATTAAAAACAAGTCTAATTAATATTTGTGTGTACTTTCACAAAAGAAATAATTAAAGTACTGTTGTCTGTTTCCTGATTTTCGAATGGCAAAAGATTGAAAAGTACAATTTATCGATCATACAAACCATCCGCAACACAGTACCAGAAATGAACTTCTTATTATGTTTTTCGGTTAGCATTTGATAATATTTAACGGTTTTCAATTTTGGTGAAGAAATCTCTTAGAATTTGGTAAAAATTAAGAGTAAATTTAAAAAAAAAACCTATTTTAGTTTCCTGTGTATTGAATTCTGAAGATTTAGAAGAAATTATTGTTTAGAAAAAAAAACTAGATATTTCAATGGAACAAATTATAATCAATTCATCATAAATCAATATTTATAACGAAGATATCAAAAAATCCAAATACATTAACAATTTTGACAAAAAAGATAAGACAAATTTCTATATGGAAAATATTCTATATCAATTCTTTAGACGATGAATATTAGTTTTTCAAATTAATCCTAGGAATCTTTGTCATTGTGGGAAAAAGACGTAAAGAAGTCGATATGACAGTTATAGGAACCCCTTAATCTTAAAAAAAAGCAATGGTCTATAGAATGACTTTACCTTTGAAATAAAAAGAAAGGACTACCCTTTATTAAACATTTCATTCGTATAATTGCATATTATTATTGTAAATTACTATGGTTTCTTAATATCTATTTATTTATTCAATGTCTGATGAAATTCAGTTTTAAGCCAGTTATTGTTGTTTAATTTTTAATGGTTGTCGCAAGATAAAATGTTTTACTCTATAAGTAATAAATAATATTAACTTTTTCTTGGCGTTGTTGCTTTTAATAATAACTTTAATGATTCAAATACTTTCCGAAAATAATATGAAACTAGCAAGAAATCCTTATTTAGTTAAAAAAATAATAATAAACCTTTGTGAAATCTTTTATAAGTTTTTTAATGACAATATCGGTTTAATTGCTGAGTCACTTGTTGTCGTATTTGCAAAATATAAATTTAATTTTGCAAGGGTCAAATTTATGTCATTTCCACAATTTATTTGTCAAAGACACTCTATCAATTCTTTGGATTATAAAACATTTGGTATAAAAAAAACTCTTTCACCGCAGTAAATAAACCCTAAAATTATTTAGTCCTTTGCTCGTTTGCTATATTATTAAACATGAAAAAAAAAATACTGAATAACAAAACTATTTGTGTCGTCATCTGTAAAAATCAATAAACAAAAAAACGTATCCCGAAAGGGTTGTATAGGGTTAAAATGTGACATACACGAAAAAAAAAAGAATATATTTTTTATATGAATTCATTATTATATACAGGATGTGACAGTTTGATTTTATTTTACACAATTTGATTATAATGACTAAACTTAAAATGACTAAATTTGAGCATGAGTCTAAGTTGGTTTGGCTGGGTTTTGTTGAAGGACCTACGATACACTATTATTCTTTGAAATTTATCCTGTCAGCATAAATTCCTATAGTTTCACATGTATTATTGCAAGTTGCGTTCTCTTTATTATTCACTATGAACTTGATTTTAATGTTAGCTACAAAATCATCCATGGTATCTGTTCGGGCTTTTTTTATAATTTTTATAGTGATTTAATCGGTGCTATACGCTGTTTTCCCATTGCTAACATTATTAGTATTACTACTTCCATGTTTCCCTTCAAATTGCTTTGGTTGAAAACTGAACCAAGACAATTTATCACCGCCCATGATCTTGTTATTTTTTAAGCTTTGATTCGTGCGTGAGTGTTTCAGTATATTAGTCCCGGTAACAAAACACTAAAAACAGTTATAGTTCGAAAAGTTTGAACAGTAAGATGAATTTGGATGCAGTTTTCTGAATTCGATTCCATATAGAGCGTCTGGAAATTTTGTGACCTAAATTGATTTATAAGAAATTAAAAATATGCATCGTGAATTTAGTATATTTACGGAAGAACGCTTTAACGAATCGAATGCAGAAAAGCGCATTCAAATCCGTCTTACTTTTCAAATTTTCCAACTTCAGTGCTTTGTTTCTGCGACTATATTACAACATTCCTCTTCTAGTTAAGAGCAACCTTAAGTCGTTTTAAAAAGTCAAGAATCACTATTTCTTTTCTTGCGTAAGGTTTTACCTCTACTGTACATAATTCTTTCCCCATTTTTAAAAGTCGATATCCTCTATGTAGACATTGACAGACCTCACTCTTGATTTGTCTTAAATAAAAATCACACTGGGCTACGCTGAAATCTTGTTCAAGCTAATTAGTTTAGAATAAGATAAATTCAGATGCAATATTTACTCTTGTTAGAACAAAATCAGTGCATATTTATTTAGGAAACTCGACCAAAATTACAGTTGCTACAATGAGAAGTTTAGATCATAAATAACCTCGCTTAACACTAGATCGAATATATTTAAGTAGAAATTTAAGTAACAAGATTGTAAATTAAAAAAAAGTAAAAATAATTTACTGAAAGCTGTCGAAAATGGATTACATACACATCCAAATATCTGTTTACAGTTAGAAATACAACCAGATCAACAAAGAAAAGTACTATTTTCAAAGTAAACCGAATCATAGTAGCTCCTAGTTTTATTTAAGAAACACAGAAAGTGGAGTAATTGCTATATATTTTTTTATTACAAAAAAAGAGTTCGCCCAAAATCCTTTACTAACTAAAAGGATTAAAAAAACCCAACACTCAAACCATCCTGTATAATAAATATCTCATCAGAAAAAAAACTTACGCATGTAGAAAAAAAAACTAAGGGAGTCACGTGCCCGTCTCTCGCTAGCTCTCACTAACCAGTTTTTTTTTTAAGTTAGTGACATTCTGCTATATGATGTGAGGGGTTAAAAAAGAGACAGCGATTGTAGTTATGATAATCATACATACATACTACCGCTATATGTAACCCATACCTTACTAAATATTTTATATCAAATGTGTTATTAGTATTAGACAGAGAAGTTATCTGTTGTGGGGTGAATGTTTTTTAAAAAGTGTATACGCTGATGGTATTATTAAAGCCTTATAAAAAAAAAAAAGAATTAAAAAACTCACTCTCCGTTAAACGATGAATGAATGTGTGTGTGATATCGTTAAAAATCTATTCGATATTTCTTGTACAATTTTATTACTTTCACTCTTATCTTGTCGATCGATCAATTAATAAAGGATTGTATTCTTTACTAATAGTATTTTAAGATATGATATAGTTCACTTGTCGTTTCAAATTTGAGTGGATAGAATTGTTTACTTGAACGCGATTGGGATTTAACAGCTGTCAAGTACACAAAATTTTGGACTAATGAGTATAGTGATACAATGGGGTTTACTCGAATCCGTTGTATTAGATGCATCTGAATTTATGCAATTTTATCCAATATTAGCTGACCCGCGCAACTTTATCTGCGTCCAACGAAGCGGGCTGGCAACTTCTATCGCTATAAATAAGGGCTTTGGAATGGAGTAATCTGGCACATTCAAAAATTTCATTTTTAAAACTAAAATAGAGCAGTTCAAAAATGACAAGCTCAGGACGAAAAAAAAGAATGTATTTAGATTTTAGATTGTAAACAAGTATAAATCCTAGTTAATTTCGTTTAAATCATGTAAGGTAAGTTGATATTGTAATTTGTCAAAACATTCCACCTTAATCACTACTCATTGGTACTATATTTCTGTTTTAAACATAAAATAAAATGTTGAGAAGGCAAACTTTGAAAACAGTCATCATCTTGTACCTTAGATCAACCAACGCGTTGTACCACAGATTGATGCTAACAGATACACACTAAATTTTAAAATTATTGTCTCCTTTGCCATGCTTTCACAGTGCAAGTAGTAAAAAAGAAGTCTCATTCATTCCAAATTAATAAAATTATCATTTAATCTCTTACTAAGCAGAGAAGATAATGCCTGTAGTGTAAGAGATTACATTTGGAAGGACGTTCATCAGGTAAAATCAGTTTGGATAATTCTTGGTATATAGGGGTGTAATACATTACGATCTCATACCATGGAACAATCATCTTGTACCATGGGTCACACGTTTTATCGATAGATGTTTGAGGTGATTGTAAACCTACAGTATTGTAAAAAAGTTGTGGTTTATTGAACGGTACATATATTAACCAAATACATGCTTTTAAGTCAAGTAATGAGTTATTTTTTGCTATAAAAATAGATAATATATTGTGTGCAAGTGATGCTTATAAATTTGATATTATAAATATCGCTCTTTAATCATCAATACTCTAACTATAATCGTCTCTGTTCATCAAATGGACCTTCGATGAACTCATAATTAAATAAAAAAATTTTTTTTATATCATCGACAACCTTATATTTTTATCGTATTATTATAAGCTACAATATTGTCTAAATATTTTAGATTTAATAATTAAATAATTTATCGATTAAAATCAAAGTTAGCCACTGACTTACGGATGGCAGGTGTAGGTCAACAAATAGCAAAAAATTACCTTTTCTTCAAATACTAGAATTTGATAGTAAATTTTTGATGCTTTAATAAATATTTAAAGAAATTATTAAAAAGTTTTATGAAAATACAATGATAAACTTTCCATTTCATTGTAATTCTATAAACAAATATTAGATTACATTATATCATACCTAATGTTGTTCCAAGTTCCAACCATAAACTTTTTAATGTTATATATATAGGCAGCAAAAACAATTAGTAAAATAATATACCTTCCTCAAAAACTTTACTCATTACAAGTGATCAATCATTAGGGCGGCGGCAGTCGGTTTAGGATAAGAAAAGAATTCATTCGTTCACCAATGTAATGAAGAAACTTTTTTTTATGTATTAAACTCCATATATTTTTTTGGTAATTTGATATTAATGTACCTATATTATATATTTTCATCATATTAAAGATATTTAAAGCATCGTCATTATTAATATGAATTTTTTAAAGGAATATTCAAATTTTCTTATTAAATTTTCTAGAAATATCTTTATAAAAAATGTTTCACCATTTAAAATAGAAAAATTTTACAACATTTTCACTGAAAATAATCCTTTAAGAGCCAAGACTACTAAATTTTGATCGTGAACTTGATTTCTTGCATTAGCACATTCAAGAGCAGGCAATAAAAACTTTATTGAATGTCCACACATAATAGCTTTGAAAGTTATGCCATCTTTGATATAAGCGAAATTCGAAGAAATTTGTCAGCCTTCAAGTTTGTTTTTTATAAGAAACAACTTTTTGTTTTGATGGTGATTTTAGAGATTCTAAAATCAATGTTCAAGGTGTATACTTCTTTGAACCCAAAAGATTTCCGATCCAGAGATCGATATTAGTTGAATATAATTTTAAACCATCAGCCTACGAATACCTTATTTTTATCCTTTTTAATCTTGACAAAAAAAAAAAAACTTAATGTACCCGAAGTGCTATCAATTTTGTAAGTATTTTCATTTAGTATTCTCTGCCTATCGTATTTTCAAGCAAACAGTCCTGGTTTTTCTATCCTTTGGAAGTGGAAATTTCTACAAATTGAAATTCTGTCTTGGTGGAGTTATATGACGAACTAATTAGCAAAATTTGTATTTTCGAATCATCACTAAAGAAAGCATTGAAAATACCAATTGATTAGAGGTTCAAAATTTAAAATGTTGTTGTTTACCATTATGCTTGCCCATTCTTTTTTATTGCAAAAACGGTCATGTGACTCTATATTCAAACAAACCGTGAGGTTGGTCTGATGGCCCACACGAACAACTTCCCAGTATAATAAAGAGTTTAAAAAAAAAGATTGCGGTCGTGTGACCTCCCTTAGGAACGAAGTTCCTTTACATTCAAAACTAGTTATGCATATTCATAATATTCATTACTAGTTTTGGACGCAAATAGTATAAAAATGCAAAATTCATGTACTACACACAAACACACACACAAAGCATATCACACACTGTTACGTGATGAATTCTGCCAGTTTGGTTACCATGGGAAGCCGCGTTAATTTCATAACATTCCAAAAATGTCATGAAATTCTTTTCGGATCATTTTACCGTTAATACGCTTTAATCGACACCTCAAGGAAGTCGATAGCATTTTTTGTTCGCGCGATATCGCTCAGGAAAAAAATGACTACAAACATACGTACGTTTGTATATACGTCTTCTCTAAATTGGTGTCAATGCCTTGTCTTGACCATGAAACGTAAAGATTTGTAGAAAATTTCGATTTTGAAAATCGGATTCATCACAATAATTTTCTCTACTGGGAAGTTAAAATTCGAGTACAAAAAAAAATTTATATGTATGTTGGATATGAATAACAGATTCAATACATTTAGAATGGAGATTTACATAAATGACTAAGGAAGAAGATTTGTATATGAATGAATTAAAAAAAAAACTTGAGTTAAGTCACAAATTACAATATAAATTAAATGTATTTGTATAAACAATTACTGGTGTAAATATTAATGAAGTAATTAATATGAATAGAGAAAACACAAGTTCATTTAAAATGTAAAATATATGCATAAATACGTTCTTGATCCATTTTACGATAAATACGAGTCTTTATTCATAAACAGAAATACTCATATTATACTTTCATATGTCTACCGTTAAGGATGATTTCATATGGAATGCTTACCTGTAGTATCCTCGCACTAAGTCTTTGAGGTGCTAGTGATTTATATTTGGTGGGGAAATTCTTTTTTTTTGGTAAAGAACGATTGGCCAGTACTTTGTCAGGCAATGCCTTTGTTTGGAGCCTTTTTAACTTTTTGAAGCTTTTTTGAGCCTTTAGCCGAATTTAAAAAATATGATTAGCTGATCATATGATACGGAGTTAAAATAGTTAAACGGCATGTCCTTAAAATTTTCCACCTAAGTAATTAAAGGGGGGGGGGGTGAATGTCCTTAGGCTTTCTAGTATTAAATGTTGGGAGTTTTCATTGGTAATATATAGTTTTTATACCATGTATAATATGAAATATATATCAAGATATTCTAAGTTTACTCACAAGTTTGTAACGCATACAAATATTGATGCTAAGATCAAAATTTGGGTATAGGTATTAATAAAATCACCTTATTAACCCATTTCCGGCTATCCGTTCGTCTTTCGACACGATAACTATAAAACGAAAAGAGACATCAAGTTGAATTTTTTTATAGCGTGTTCAGGACGCAACATAGATCAGTTGGGTCTAGTAAACCGCTAGAGATAACAACCCTATTTTACGTATCGTGAGCAGCAAAATAAGTGTAACTTGTGTGACTTACACGGTGCTACACGGTGAGAATATTTCCCATATTAAAAAGGTTTTTTATTACCTTCGAACAATTCTGATGATTAGGTCGTTCCTTCTAAATGAATAAACAGGTTAATGCTGTAAGTGTACTTTAATTTTTAAAGTCTTATGATTTGTTTATGTGCAATTAGAAAGTTATGACTGAGTTATTATTATTTTCTTACTATATCGAATAATTTTTGTTTTCGTTAATTAATGTAGGAACTCTTTGTAAAAAGATTGTAAAGTCTTGAATCAAATAAAATTTATTATTTATATAAATTTATTATTATTAACACATTGTTACTAAATAAATTGTACGCATACGATGGTATAAAGAAGATATTGATAAATTCTATTTCGTGTTTCGGAGATTTACTTATGTAAGAAAGAAGGGGTCGTAGAATAAATTTTAAATAAATAGGGTTTTTCTCTCTATATACATAAAGATCATCATTTAAATTCTTATTTGCAAATATTATGAACGGTAATAACATATAATAGAATCTATACATTTTATTTAGTTAGTTAGCACTGTGGCAATCAACTCTAATCAATGAAAAATGTTTTCTCATTTTAAAATTCTAAAATGTTTTATCCTTTTTTATTCATATTTATTTTCGAAATCATACTGAACAAAATTGAACTAATCTGAAATGAACTGTTGTTGAAAGCTGTAGTTTTTGTTTGCATAGTATACTTTAATTGTCTTGAAACTACCACCGTTAAAAGTTTCAAGACAATTTCAATTTAAAGGTTCATTTAAAAACTATGAATAATATGATACATATTTTTGCGTTTTTAAATTTTCTATTTCGTTTTCGAAATATAAGCCTGTAAATTAAAAAAAAAAAATACTCTGTATCATCTATGTGGATTATATTGCAAACTTATCGTGGATTTAAACATTTTTGGATTTAATTTTTATACCATGTATATGAAATATATCAAGGTATACTAAGTTTAGTCCCAAGTTTGTAACTCTTTAAAATATACATGCTATGAACAAAATTTTTATATAGGTGCACATAAAATCAACTTAATATTCCTTTTCCGGTTGTCTATCTGTCCGCCTGGCAACTCAAAACCGAAAAAATATATCAAGTTGAAATTTTCTCAACGTGTTCAGGACGTAAAAAATGAGGTCGAGTTCGCAAATGAGCAACATAGGTCATCTTGTAAACCGTTAGGGATAGAACAAAAGTATAATGTAAGAAATGTTTCTTATAAAAAAATAAACAACTTTTGTTCGAAAACATCACTATTAACCCGTGAGGCTGCAAATTATGTTCGAACTTTGTATACTATATTATACATAATACATACCAGCCATGTGTGTGTGCCATGTATGTGTGACTGGCTATCTATCTTTACTTACATGATTGAAAAAAACAAACGATTCCGTAATCAACACTGTCTATACATGGTATTTCAACAATTAACTTAGTCAATTATTAGTTTTCACTGAATTTTAAATAATATTATCTAAACATATTTAATATTGTTTACATGTCTTTATTAATTCGTTACTGATAGACGAGGAGATTTTACGTCTAAAATTTCCAAAGCAAGATGGGTTGCAGTTTTTTGCATTAGCTTCTAGATAATTTCCCTCGTTATGTGCATTAACACAAGCATAAGTATAAGTCCTACTTTTATAAAATGTATATAAAACATAGTAAAAAATGATAACAGAATGAATTTTTTAAAAAGTTTTAATACCTTACATTTTATGAGTATTTTACAAGCTTTTTATGGAATAAAAAAAATTTTGAATTTTTTCAAAATTTTTGTCTAAGTTCTGTTTTTGATATCAGTGACCTGGGCACACCAGGTACCATTGCAGTTAATTTGCAGCACAAAAAATGCATTTTTTAATGCACAAACGAAGGAAATTATCTCCCAATAATCTGCAATCACATAAAGTTTATAAACACCTTCTAGAACTTAATACAAAAAACCACATTTCGATCCATCTTACTTTAAAGATGAAAAAGATTTTTGTGTTAAATTTCCTCATCTACTGATTTCTTTTACTGCAACTTGTTTCTCTGATTTGTTCAATTTTTTTGATCGTATTTCTTGGGTTTATATTTGAATTCTCCCCTTCGTCAATTAATATCATGTTTTTCGCTATGTAGTATCTATCTGTATATTTTATATTATTTTATTTTATTTATTCATGTTATTGCAATCAAAAATGTTCACAAGCACTTATTAACGTAAATAATTATCTTTGTTTTGTATTAAATATCTTATACCAAATTATTATATTTTATCAATTACATGTTTACATTAATTTTCGAATATATTTTTAAAATGTGTAAAAGGGGTTGTACTTGTGTAAAATGAAAAGAAAATTGTTCATAAAAATTATTTATTTTCTTGAATTTTAATGAGAAAATTTTGATAATAGTCCCTATGCCTGTAAGCATTCAATAATATCGAAAACTACACCTCTAGAAATTCTTAATTGTGTTTAGCACAACAGCTTTTCCCCAACGAAAATTTTTGTGTGTGGGATATAACAAATTTCAATTCATATAATAATACATTTCAAATATATTACCTTTTTTGGTCAAAATGCTTTTAATTAAAAAGTTAAAAAACTTATTAGGAATATAATAATACATTAACCAAAAAAATTTGTAGTCGATTAACCGTCTCTAACTCGAGTTAAATACAATAAAAGTTCGGATCATTAACATGGAGAGCATAGGATAGGTTGCGTCTTGTTGTGTTTTTAACAAGTTTTTTAATTCTAGAAAAAAACTAGATTTAAAATATTTTCAAAAAACTAACTGAACATTCATGAATTTGTGCATATGAGTGAAAAAAACCAAAACTAGTGACCGCTTCATTCTTGAGATATAGTCACTCAAAGTTATTTAAATTTTTTGTATAACAGAAACAAATATATTCAGAGTATAAGTAGTGTAAGAGAGATGTCTATTATATACAGAATTATAGATGTTTATTATCATGCTATTATCATACAGAATACGTGATAAATGGACAGTCGAGTTATAAGCATGATAAAATTAATACTTATTTGAGTGTGCTAAGCATATCTATACGTACATACCACTGCTGTATGATATATAGTGCAATATTTTTACAATATTGTACAAAGACAAATACCTTAAGAACTTTCTAAGTGTCGTAGGTACATAGTTGAGGAAATGACAAAGCTATTGTTTCCTCTAAACTTGACTACGAAATTCAGGTGTTTTGAGATATTTAGTTTTGGGCTACTGGAACCACTCTTCGACAGAACAAAATGTTTACTTGGTTAAAGAAAATTTTGAAATGTAGACCGAGAATTTTAAAAAATTGCACATCTTAGAAAACTAATTTTTAATAAATGCTTTATTAACAAACGTTACTAAATAAATTAAAATTAGTAATCCTGTTACACATTTTGCTGAAGAAAATTTGCCAGGGTTAAACAGCTCTAGCTTTGAAAAATTTATGTGCTTAAACAATTTAAAAAAAAATTAAAAATTTCATATTTTATGCTGTTAAATTCGAGAGAAATACAGAAAACTCGTACAGCTTGATAATATTGAGGAGTTATTTTTATTAGTCGTTCAACAGTTAGTTTTGTAACCACTGTCTAATTAATTAAAAATATGTAATTAATTTCTTAGTAAATTAATTTTTAATGATACTTAATTAAAAAGATGTAGGTAAGAATATCACTTTCAAAACTTGATGTTTATTGATATATTTATTAATTAGTTGTTAATGATACTTAAAAGTGAAGAAGTAACCATATTTATTTACATTACATAGTCAATATATTATACTGCGTGTTCCAGACTTTAAAATAACTGCAGGTAGAACAAGATGGTCTACATCGAATTTACACATCAAAATTCCTTTACAGCTTGTATCCGATTAACCATTTCCTATCGAGATATGACTTATATGAAAATATATTCGAGATAGTTTCGATTTTAAATACATTTATGTTCGATCTTAAAACTAAAATTCGATTTTTTGTCGAAAAATTTGAAATATTGTATTTTAGAACTTTAAACGTTAATATCATCTCCGAAAAAATGAAAGAAAAAATGTTTTTGGGAAATAAATTGTACTAAATTTTATTTTCTGCAACTTTATTTTATTAAAAAAATAACTATTATAATATAACTAATATTAACCGAGTCGACCCCAGTAGGTCGCCCTAGTGAATGGTATATGCATGAAGTAGGTGCTCTCAATCTCTCAAAATAATTGAGGAGCTGTTAAATGAAGTTATCAGCGGAAAAGGTGATAAAACATAAATACTTGTGTGTGTACTTCGTGTGCAACTAATATAACCTAGCCAAACCTAATGATAATCGAGAAAATTTTTAGATTAAAATGAACATTAACGGAGCCATATCTCGTTAATGGTACATTGGATCCAAAATCTGTAAAGGAGCTATTTGGTTGAAATTTAATTTGGAATTGTTGGTCTTTTACTGTCTGTAGTTATTTGGGACATCCTATATAAGACTTAATGTAATATGTCTATATTTATATTATTAATGTAATAAATTTACTTTCATGATATAAAAGATTTTCCAAAAAATTAAATTTAATTGAAATCATTATTTTTTTATAAATTTAGTTATCTTGCTATTTTTTATATACTTAATATATAAAATAATATGATGCAGTAATTATACAGTCACATGCAAAAGTTTAAAGTTACCAACTATTTTAAAATATTCCATAATTATTCAAACCTTACCAAGGTGTAACCGTGTTCAACTCTCCTTGATAGCACTCAAGTTTAGTGTTTTTAAAATCCAAATATAGTTATTGTCTTAATAAGGCACAATGTTCCACTTCGAACCTGAATGTGAGAAACTGTGGAAATAATTTTTTATGTAAGATTGCAAATTGCTTCTAAACCATGCAACGAATTTTGAAACGCTTTTTACAATCGTGTGGATAATTTTTTCCGAAATGGTTTTTATGTATAGTAGGTACATATTAATTAAATTTTCATTAATTGTGTAAATAATAAATTCTAAAGCTCTATACATACATACAGTGTGATCATTTCAAAAGTATCCACCCTTAATACCTCTTGACCTGATGAGAATATTGTTTTGAGTGAAAACATGTTGATTTAGGTATCGACGAGGAAGTTCAAAAATGGTACCTAGAAAATTGTAGGTTTCATTTCTCCACTCCAACCAACCCCAACTTTGAAATTTAAAATGGCCCTTCCTACTTTGTGATACCTTATTCAAAGGGCTTAAAATTGTCTCTTTAACTGTGATAAAAAAATCTAATCGATATGTTGGTTTTGAAGATAGACTGCACAGAAGATGAAGGGTATGAATTCAACCTTCTGGGTAATCTATTCTAAGAACCAATAGATCAAATTCATTGCAATGATCACACTGTATACACACAAACGTCATCCGAGCATCCATACATCTAGACCGGACCGTGTCGCTAAATTATAATACAGCAAATTAATACCATAAGTAAAGGCGAACTTATTGCAAAAATTAATTTTAACACTGTGAATTTATACACAACAAAAGTTTATATTCAACTTTTTCGTAGTTTTCTGCATATTGATTTTTATTCAACTTTGCGATCCTTCAGGATCCAGTTCAAAGGTATTTTTCTAATGTCATCCATTTTTTGAAAGTTAAAACCTCTTTTTGCTATCTTATTCTTTGAGATTTTTGACAACAAAAGTTTATATCTAACTCTAGACTTTAAAATTCGTCAACTTTCCCTCATGAAAAATTTAAAGCCATATTCAAGGTAAAAGTTATTGGTAGCGTTTATTTGTTTTTTACAAGGCCACCAAAACTTTAATTACAAGTACGTAATAAATAACCTTTTCAATTGAGAACAAAACTGTATAAATTATTGTAATAAAAGATTCCGGAAATACATTCTTAGGTCATAGAATTTTCTCTCAGTGGTGTAATTTCTTTGTGTATCATGCAGCACCAGCACAAGGAAGAGCTAGAGGTACAACATAACATAAATACTAAAATTCTGTATAATAATATACTTAAATAAAATTATATACATATTAAAGGTAAGAAAAAAAATAACCGGAGAAAAGTCGTAGTGTTCATCATTCTCATCATCGGGATCGGATCCAGAAAAGATGCAGAATAAACGAAGGAAGAAGACAGTAAATAGTTGAACATCCCCTTCTCTCCTCGTTAAGCAAAAACAAGCCGTCGTGAATATGACCTAATATTTAAGTACAATAACCTGCAATACATTCTGAAATAATTGCAAAATGATCAAAGAATTTCTCCTTTTTATAATTATGGTTTCTAATTTGCACCTCAACACTGTCCACAAAGGTTTTAAAATTTGACGTTTTAATATTCAGGAGGAAAAAATTCAAACAAAGGTACAATATTTCAATACTTCACGATTCCAGGAGAAATTATCCTTAGAATATCTCAAAAAAAATCTCACGAAAATGAGAGATTTGTTGTCCAACTAAGACAATCATTTTGCTCGAAACTTCAAATAACAGAGTTACTGTAATCCGACTTTTTAAACATTGTAACTTGATAATCAATTATACTTCCATTTGAATTAACAATGGAAAATGGAAAATTTTCCAGTATCCCTGAAAGAGGTTAGCAATGAATCTCTCATGTTTATTGTCATGAGATCTAAGACATTATTTTCTTGCTCCCGTGGTATGTATACTATTTTTCTGCTAGGTGGAGGTGGAAATCGGCAACTTCGTTTTACACAGCGACAGGAAACTTGACACTTTTCGCTCGGAGTGGAGAAAAATAAATTTAAGACTTGCAGGAAAATGAACACTTCACTAGTATTAACCGATATTCCAAATTTTTCGTTTCTTACTTTTATATTTTGATATGAAATCTAATATGAACGGAATTTGATACAATGCCATCCATAAGTCAAAATCATGAGCACTTCTATCTATACATAATTGCTTGTGATTTTATAATTGCTTGAAACGTCTTAAATATATAGATAACAAACAATTTTGATTTTCAGTGTCCAAACAATAACTTTCTATTAGAAAATTAAAAACAAGTAAGCGATGTGACGACTAATATGGTGTATAAGGAAACTGAACGTTCTCGTTGTTCGTTGAATTCGTTTATTTTTATCCACCACCTTGGAGATGATGTTCACTGAAAACATTACTATTAGTAATACTACTCTTTTACACAACACCCCCTTTGGTAGGTACACATTCATTCATTCAGCAACCATCCATCTATCTATCTAGTATCTAATACCCTCTCAACAAGCAAGAATAGAATGGGGGTGTAGGAGTTAGTAGAAGAAAAAAAAACGAAGAGATGTCCTTCGTTTTGTACGAACATTGTCTTCTTCTGCTTCATCATATTCTTGTGTTGTTGCTTGCTTGCTACTGCTACGTTTCTTATACACAACACACCCCCTCGGGTTAAATTAATTTGGCGCGCTAAACAATGGCCACGTCCCGCTAATGGAAGCCGTTTTCAGAAATTGCCTACGCTTTTTTATGTAGATTTTTTTTCCGCATTAACCGTGTGGCTGGGTTGTGTGTGGTTGGATTATTTACATTTTTTTTTTGTATATAGTACAGAATAATTTTCTATTCACATTTGATTTCTTGCCTGTATATTTGTTTGTTAGGATCAAATTAATTATTTGAAAATCAATTTATATTTCGACGTAATAGCAGAGAACTGACAATCTGAGAACATATAAATTAGACGACAAATATTATGACAGTCATGGTGGAAGTATTGTAAAACTAAATTGATTTGACAAATTTTTTAATATTAAGTTAAAAGTTTAAGTATAGAATAGTCTTTAAAGTTAAGCTTTTATTGTACGAAAATATATTTCATTATGTTTGCTGTTTTCACTTGGTCAGCTACCGATGCATAAAGTGCGAACATTTATCATAATTTATTATTTAAGCAACAAGCCATCATAAGTATTTTAATAAAGTTATTTTGGTGTCATACTTATAGTCTGCAATACTCACAAACAATGATACCAGTTAATTTATTTCAAGAAGCTAAGGTGTATGCTATTTTGACAAATTAATTAAAGCCGCCTGAAGCATATTTTTAAATCCTAGCTCTCAAACAAAATATGATGAATTCTTGTATAATGCTAATTCTTGTATATATGAATTACTAAAATGAATTATGAATTATATGAATTATGTCGTTATTTATTTAAATGATTTTAACTCAAAGGCATTTAAACAAGTTTTATAAGTAAATCACAATCGTAACCCGTACAATAATTAAAAAATAATTTTTAATTCACACCCTAAAATGGATGCTCGTCTTAGGATCTATCGTTGACCAATATAGCCAAGATGACATACCGTTCAGAATATTAGTTTCACTTAGAACAATTGCTCTAACGTTGGTCTTATTTTCATTGCTATTATTATTATTATTTCAAGACAGAATATGTATTATTATTTCAAGGCAGAATAAGGTTGTTATGAAAGTGGAATGGCTTATTATCACTCTCATTTTGACCCACTCCTAACTTTCCACCAAATTTCTCCTAAAGGGATGTACTGATTTTGATGAAATTTTGTGTGTGTGTTCAAGTGGATGCAATTATGGTTTAGATTTACAATTCGGTCCACTACAAAATGTTTTTCAGAGTTCCGCACAAAAATATTCAAGCCCATGAAGCAAATGGTGGAAACGCATATCAATAAAATATTTCATTGTATCATACTATTTATATATATTTATTTGCGCTTCCACCATATTTATCTAGAATTACGAGCAGCTATTTGAATAGTATTCAGGTATTATTGATTATTATTCAGGTATTGTGAATAGGTATTTATTAGAGCTATATACGAGCGCAGTGAGCTCCACTGCCGAAGGCTCCAGTTATTACAAAGTTTTAAGTTTTCATTCGTCGACAGTTCTCATGAATGACTATCTTTTTTCTAAATTAATAGTATAACGAGCACAGTTATTTATAAAACTTAAAGACTATTAGTTTTTGGTTATACTGTCGTTTCCGAGTTATATTTGACTTAAATTAGTGTGTTTTTTGCCGTTTCCCTATAATACAATACGTAATATCGCGTCTTAAACTAGTTGCGTCTTAAACTTACTTGAACATCTTTTTTCTGGAAATCGAAGAACAGAAATCTCTTCCAATTTGAACAACCTAAAAATAAATTATTGTCATATATAGGCTTAAATGCTACTTCTATGCACCGCCCTCTTTGTTTAAATAGCAGTCTTACACGTTCAAAAATTTCGTATTTTAAAGGATTTTTCCATAACCAACTTCACTTACTTGTAAGTAAAGTAAAAATTCTGCTCTTGTAATGGATTTGGAGGAGTGAAAATTTAGTCCTTATTTTATTATTTAGTCCCTTTTTATCTTGTTCGAAAATTTTTAGGTAGGTAAAAATTCCGTTCGCGATTTATCTCCAAAAATAATACGATATCTAGAAACTCACTGTAAAAATCGTCAAAAATAATAGCTATTATCGAAAAATATTCTACTATTATATATTCAATTAAAAATGAAATGACTTTTTTTAACATAATAAAAATTAAGAATCCTTACAATTCACAGTCCAGATATTAGGGGTAAGAGTTTTTTTATTTTAACATCCCTGGGGTGCCGATTCGCCTACTACCGGTCTTGTGTACCATTACTACACTGTGTGCTATATGCTTTGGCTGCTGCTACCCCTTCTATTTAATATTATACTTGCTTTTTTTTTATACAGTGGTATGTATGTATAGTAGTCGCGCGCGTTCCTTGTACAATGATGCTATGCTGAGGCAGGCAGCTTTTGCATTTTTATGTGAACATTTTTTTTCTTATACTTTACCTATTAAAAAAAACTTGTAAATGCTTAAACAAAAGTTTATTATTATGTTTTTATATTTTTTATTACGACTGTAGACATTATTGACTCGAAACTAGTGACCAAAAAGCTTCGAAGGATTAATGTCTACCGATATGAAAAAGTGTTAAAGAAGATTTGAAAGAAGATGATACATTCCAATCTTCGCTGAGTCTTCTAAAAGAGAACTTTTTCTGTCATGACTATTTACGATCCGAAAATAACATTTAGAAATTCCGTCATTAATTGATACTTTGGGAGATTTCACTTAACGATTACTTTGTTTATGCCACCGGGAATGTCAATAGATTTGTCAAAATTGGTATTATAATTGGCGAACAATGTATAAATACTTAATTTGCGTAAGTGCCGCATAAAAGGGTAACTAAACGATTTTTCTGCTACGTTTATTGATTTCAAAAATAGAAAGGAATAATTAAAATTAACAACACAATACTCTGCTTATTTATTCCACTGATTTCACAAGATAAATATATATAAAATCAGTGGAATAAATAAGCAAAGTATTGCGTTTTTTGATTTAATTAAAACATGTTCCACAAAGTAGAACTCCAAACCATAAGAAAAAAGCAATAAATTTTGGGAACAAAACAGTTTACTTTAAATATATGCTTATTGAATTTGATTTTACTGCCGTTGAAATGTACAATTCCAAATTTTGAAGGAGGCTAAAATATTTTTTTTTTACTCAACTACCATAGTTTATTTATAATTTTTTTTTGTAAAAAAAAAGTAATAAACAAAAAAAACAGAGTTTTAATAACGGTTAGATTTTTTTTTTTAAATATTATAATTATATTCAATTAATTGTTATGTAAAAATTTTTAATTTGTAAATTTAAATGAATATATAAAGCATTAATTATTATATTTAGAAAAAAATAAATGTATTTTTATACACATAATTATTGTTTAATTAGTTTAAATTTTTTCGCATATTTTTAAGAATGTTATTTTCTTCATTTTTTTTTCGTTAGTAATTAATTATAAAAAATATTTTTATAATAATTGTAGAAATTTTTGTTTCATCTAATTGTCGTCTAATTAAAATATTAATTTGTTTCTATTTTTTTTGTTAAGTACTTGGTTTAAATTGAATCAATATAGGTAGAGTGTAGAAAAATAATTTATAATTTTAAAATTTTGTACGAAGCTTTTAAAATCGTTTTAATTTTTATAAATTATGTTGTATGTATGGTGGTTATATCTCACGAAAATTGTATTTCTTAAAATAGGCTTTTGTCCTAATTTTGAAGAAATTGGTTTATACGTTACATTAGATTTACACCAAGAAAGTATTATTTAAAAAAAATACTATTTGCCATATTAACCCCCGAACTAAAAATAGGGGTGTTATAAGTTTAACCGCTATGTGCGTGTCTGTCTGTCTGTCTGTGACATCGTATGGTCTAAACGGATGAACCGATTTTAATTTTTTTTGTTTCGTTGGAAAAGTAATTTAATGGAGAGTGTTCTTAGCTATATTTCAAGTTCGAGCTTAGGGTTCTGTACCCGAACAAAACTGGCGATGATCTTCAAAATCGGCTCAGTTTGGAAAAGGCTTTAAGGAAAAGGTAATTTAATGAAGAGTGTTTTTAGATAGGTTTCAAGTCGAGTTTAGGGTTCCGTACTCCAAAATTTTTCGAGGTTTTTTAAATTTTGTAAATTTTACTGGTGTATTTTTCATTATAAAAACCAATTCAAATTTACTTCTTAAACAGTGTAGAGTGTCATGGCGTCTTGAATGATATCAAATCGTGACGACCAATCATTTTTGCATATGGAAGTTTACAAATATAGGCAAGTTTACATGTTTTTTCATTTGTAAGCTTACATCGAGAGCAAATTTCCAACTTTTATGGAGAACATGTACATTACGTACTATGAAATTATCGATTTCATAAAAACCAAAATTCTTGATCCTCCTTAAAGGGAAAAGCGAGTTAAAAATTTGAGTTAAAAAAATTCAGTTAGAGCATTGAAATCTTATATACAGTTTTGGTTCATATAATTGACTACACTGCAAAATATGTAGGAATAATCTTTAACATGCTAGGTTATGGTTGTTGAATTTGTAGTTTTTCGCCTAAACGCCTAATTAACGCGCTTCTTATAGCGCAAAGTACAAAATTTTGAATTTTTCAAAATAACGAATATTTTTGAATTTTTCATCAGTTTTAAGCAAAAAAGTACTCTTGTAATTCCAGACTGTTAGTTTTCGAAATACAAATTTTAAAAAGATTAAAAGTGCAATATTCGATTTTAAGAGAAATGAGTTATTTTTTCAATATTTGAGGGAATTCAATTAGTTAACGCAGCTCCTGCGCAAAAAATTTTTTTAGTTGTAGAATTAAAAATTATGTAAAATTTAAGAAAGTAAAATTGTAAAATGTTTTTTGTCTCTTTTGTCATTGTTTACGGGGATGAACAAAAACTTGAAGCAGATACTATTTATGGCTTCCTTGCTTCAAAAAACGCAAAAAAGTTCATGAACATGATGTTAAAATTTTCATTTTCAAGATGTAAGCTTCAAAACAATAATGCGATAACCACAAAAACTAGTTTCTAGGATATTCTTTATAAAAAAAATAAGAAAAAATTTATATAAACATATGGTCAAAGATCATTTTTGAAGTATTATTATGATAGAATGTTTTTCTATCATGTTTATTCTAAACATTAACTGTCGCTAAGCGAAAATTATATTAGTAATGCACATGACCACCAACATTCTCAACTATTTGAAATGAAACAAAAGCATAATAGAATCATAAAATAAAAGTTCAGGACCACTGATTCTATATTATAAAAAATAAAAAAGAATTGGGTGGCAGGTTAACATTTTAAAGTACCACGCCGAGTCGAGACATATACACATTGTTGTTTTGGATATATACAGGAGGTTTGGGGCTATGGGAGATAGGTGGCAGGCATCTTAGAATGTACTGGAATGAGTTGGCGAAATGAGTTAACAGTGTAGAGCAGGGTAATGTATTTTAAAAGGGAGGCGCTGGCGTAATTATATTTTTTAATTTATCTTCCTTATACAAAAAAATAAAATAAAATAAAAAAATAAAGAGAATGAAAAAATACTATGGGCATTTAAAAAGGATGAAATTCGTGATCTTAGCACAGAAAAGAAATGTCGACTGTGCTTTAGGTATGTTTTTTATAGCTTTATAGCTACCGGCAACTATTTTTTTTTTTGTTATAAAGGTAGACGAAATTTTGTGTATTTTTAGTTAGTAATGTTTAATCTCGCGATGTATATATATGTAAAGTTTTTGATGATATTTACAAAGAGAAAAAATAGTATATTTTATTGTTTGAATTTTTAATATAGCCAAGAAAAATTATGTTAGTTTATGAATTCATTGAGACATTACATCTGTAGTCAAGAAATATAACAATTAACAGAGTTATTTGTTAAATACCGTGTAGACAAGTTTAAATACACGAACGAGATTAATATTACTTCAATTACAATTTTAATGAAGGATTTATAATGAAACAGTATAATTTTTGCTTACTTATTTGTTAAGACATAATTAAATAAGAAAAAATAGACCAAAATTTCATTTAATTTGGTGCAATAACTAGGTCCTCGAACTTAATTTAAATTGATACTTTGAGCCTTAATCTGTGGTAATCTATTTCTCAAGTTAATTAATTAAATTCGTCTTTCTTATTCTGGTTAAGATTGTTAAAATATAGAAAATACGCGAATATTGATATAGAAAATAGTACATAATCAGTGAAAAACAACAATTGAGCTAATTGTTGAAATACGTATGTCTGTGCTTGCATTATTAATAAATAAGAACCAACACAATTATTTGTTTTGGCTTTCGAAAATTCCGATAGTTTTTGAAAGAATTTTCTAGAAACCTTCTTCGTTTTTCGCGAACCTTTCACAATACCACTAGTTGAAGCTACCAGCAAATTTTCAAATTCCTGTATTTTTTATAGTTTTGGAGAAAATGGACACAAAAATTTTGTTTTAATTTGCGCCTAGGTGAACAATCATGTTTACGAAAGAATATTTCTAAGAAAGTTTTTACTTTTTTATAAGGAACATTTTTAACATTTAAATTGTTGTTGTATCTCTATCGGTGTACAAGATGGGTTCCACGGACCCAAGATCTAATTGACCTATAGTGTTCATTTACGAACTGAAACTCACTTTTCACGTCCTAGGCTCGGTATAAATTTTAGCTTCATATGTCTTTTCGTTTTTGAGTTATCATGATAACGGACGGACAAACGGAAATGAACAAATTAATAGATGATTTTATGAAAAACTATACCAAAATTTTGTAAATTGGTCTTCTGGGAAAATGATAAGTGGATGATATATTTTCACAAATTTCTCCAAAACTAGTCGGTGGAAATTAAAATAAAAAACTATTAAAATTAATGCTAAAGCCTTAATAAATTATTGAAAACAAAAAAAACCCGTAGTGCACGATTAATTAAGGATGTAAGACCACGGTTGTGGGGACATAAATTAAAAAACAAGATGTATTTTTACTTTTGAAGGTGAATTATGTTATTACTTAACAATTTAAGACGAAAAGTAAGAATAAAATCTGTCGATTTCTGGAGTAATTTTCAAAATATCGAAAATTGAAAATTTTGTTTAATTATTTGACTTTCAATATTTCGAAAACCAAGGCAGATATTAAAAAATTGAATTCTTAATTTTCGTCTACATTCATGAAATCATAACAAAATTCATCGTCAAAGTTGAAAATAAGGTACAAATACTTTCAACCACAAGTCTAAACTTGCCATGACGCTCGTACTACTTTAAAGCAAGAAAGTAAATTAAGACTTTTGGGAAAAAGGCCTCCTGTACAATAATTTCTGAGAAGTAGGTATTTATAAATGGAAACATTATAATGTTATTATGTTGATAGGTATCTAAATAGACGATCATATTTTCAATATTTACAAAACTTCCTGTACAATTCTTTCACAAATAATAAGATGAAGCACCAAAATCATATTTTCAATAATATGTAAATGATCATTTCATTTCTTATCAAAATTTATTGAATCGTATATTTATTTATTATCATTCACTAAAATGGCTTTAAATTTATAACATAGTTTTGATGAACAAACAATAAAATATATGTAATATACACAACAAAGTCAGACCGATCCGATCCCATATCAAATATATACCTATATAGGTATTACTTACGTTCAAGTGATGGGTACTTCTTCCTTCCTTACCCAAACAACTTTCTACGTATATACTTTCACTCTGAATGTACGGTACGTTCACAAATAAAGAATCACCTAGTCACTATAGTGAAAGTGATATGTTATTGTTATGATGATTATTATAAATAATATTAATTCAGATGAAAATGGACTTACAAAAAGCATCCATCTCTTTACCTCGTCGCTGTTACATTGGTTGGTGGTGCCCTTTTGTTCGTTATTATTATCATTTGTTACAACTGACATTTTAACTTTTCATAATAATATAAAATCATGATGATGATGCGTCTTGGAAAAGTTGTGACAACCGGAAGTCTGTGTGTATCTACACAGTTTAGTTGTACCTTCAATTCGTTGTATTCAAGTGTATGTAAATGGTCTATATGTAAGGTGTAGGGTATGTATTGTACCTTTTCGCTTCTTGTATTTATACGTTTGCATGGTTTGATAATACTAAGAGGTTTGTTTTTCTCATTCATTTCTATAAATTTTTACAGGGTGTGTCAAAAAAAAAAAAATCTTAGGTTTATCCTTATTCATTTTTTTAACTTTAAGTAGAAGTCATAGAAAAAAACGATAAAAAAATTCTAATCAAATCAGTTTATCGATTTTCTTGACTCCTCACTCCTCAATTATTTCGAGCGACGGAAAGTTTGAGATGCTGCACTTTAAAAATATGAGCCATTCGGTTTGGCGTAGAAATTATAACACTACGCCATATATATTCTATGTATTCTAGACACCGAAGACCGTGGGATGCTAACACTGAATCCTCTCTCCGATGTGAAGCTTTGTGACTCAGCTGCTGTTAAAAGTAAATTAAATTTTGAATAAAAATTGTTTTTTTTTTTATCATTCAAATGACAGTACCTTAACATATTAACTCAATTCTCAAATAAATTTGCAACCTATTTGTGAATTTGCGTGAGCTTAGTAGGTGAGCAAAGCATTAAAAACCAGGAAAATCATGATTTTGTAACACATAAAAGGGAGAAGAGGCTAAGATGACACACCCAAAAGGCACATCCTTGACATTAAAACACTGCATATCGATTTTCAATCCTCTTGCTCATTTTGGAAAGGCTGTGGGTTAAACATAATTTTGAAAATATTGAAAAAGCGCTTTCTCTTCGAGAAATCCTCTTCATACTGCTGAAGTATAACTGAAACGTTTAAAAAGTGACTAAACATTTAAACATTTTAGTGATTTGAATTCAATTTATTTATATTTATCAAGTAAGTAATTTGGTATTATATCACATTTATTAACTCTTACTTCATGTTGGCAACTCTCAATCTGATTACAATAGCGTTCTTAAAGTATAAACTCTCTAGCTCTTTTGAAATTGTCAAACAATAAAAAATATTTAACTAGCTGCCCAGTATCTTAATATTCAATTTTAGATTAAGGTTTTTGCGACTGTATTCGGTACAATAAAAAATATGAAACCACGAAAGTGAACTATTTAAAACAGAAAATTAAACAATAAATTTGAATCAAATAATTTAAAATTAGTATAAACAATTGAAAACAAACAGTTGAATGAGTTAATTGTTGAAATATCATGTATAGACAGTGTTGAAGACGCAATCGTTTGTTTTTTGACGTCACGTAAATAAAAAAAGATATCCACTTTTAAATAGCCACACACACACATGACTGATATTCCCATACTAATACATTCTATAAAATTTGCACCTAATTAGCGCCCTCGTGGGTAAACAGGTCTATATTTTCTTATAAGGAACATTTTTTACATTTAAATTTTTGTTCTATCTCTAACGGTTTACAAGATGGGTCCTACGGACCCAAGACCCAATTGACCTATATTGCTCATTTACGAACTCGACCTCACTTTTTACGTCCTGAGTACGCTATAAAAACTTCTTGATATCTCTTTTCGTTTTTGAGTTATCGTGTTGATAGAGAGACGAACAGACGGACAGACGGGCAGAGGGACAAACAAACGGAAATGGACTAATAAGGTGATTCTATGAACACCTATAACAAAATTTTGTTCGGACAATCAATATTTTTAAGCGTTACAAACTTGGGACTAAACTTAATATACTTTGTATACTTCATATATACATGGTATAAAAATAGTAGATAAAACTTTGATGCACGCAGTAAATGTTGAACTATATATGTATATGGATGAATACTTTAGTTCCATCATGGGTATCTAATTTATTAAAAGGCAAACATTAAAAGAAAATCTGTGAAAAGTGAAATGAAAGAAAATCATGGACTTTTCTCAACAAAATGAATGCTATATAATAATATGTAGCATTAAAAAATGAGAATCACATTTTATGTATTTTTTGAAATGGAGAGGTGAAGATGTTTCAATGTTTGTTGCTGCTGACAGCAAAACGGCCCTGTTTTTCTTTTGCTTATTTTATATATTTTTTATAAGAAAATCGTCATCTCCTTTTCATTTTATGCCTCCACCTTCAATCACTCACTTTCATTTTGTGCGTTTTTTTTTTTTGTTATTGTAATCATTTGGATGGACAGGTGAAGTTTTATTTTTACTGTATACACGATTGCTAATTCAAAACATTTCGTATGGAAAATATAAGAATTTAGAACTTCGTTGTCCTTTAAAGCAGAAGTCAAAAACACATTTTTTTGTTTTTATACCATGTTTATGAAATATATTAATGTATACTAAGGTTAGTCCCAAGTTTATAACGCTTAAAAATAATGATGCCACGAACAATATTTTCAATTTTCAATAGTGTTCATAAAATCACCTAATTAGTCCATTTCCGGTTGTCTGTCTGTCTACTTGTCTGTCGTTTGTCGGTCTGTCATCGCGATAACTCAAAAACGAAAAACATATCAAGTTGAAAACTTAACAGCGTACTCAGGAAGTAAAAATTGAGGTCGAGTTCGTAAATGAGCAACATAGGTCAATTGGGTCTTGGGTCTGTAGGACCCATCTTGTAAACCATTAAAAGAGATAGAACAAAAGTTTAGATAAAAAATATACCTTATAAAAAAAATCAAACAACTTTTGTTTAAAACATTTTTTTGTAAACATCACGGTTTATCCACGAGAGCACAAATTATATTCAAATTTTATAGTATGTATTATATGGGAAAATCAGTTATGAATGTGTGGCTATCTAAAAGTGGATATCTTTCTTTACTTACGTGTCGTCAAAAAAGAAACGATTGCGTCATCAACACTGTCTATATTTGGTATTTCAATCATGAACTCAGTCAATTGGTTGTTTTCACTTGTTTTTTTTTTTTTGCTGATTTTATAAGAAATTCATAACAAAGTCTTACTCTCCTCCCTTTGAAGTTAGAGCTCTCGCAAAACTTCCACAAAATGTAAAAATGTTCAGAAATTGAAAATTAAATAGCTGCAATTTTTTAATATTAACTTACAAAAGTTAAAGTAAGGTAGGAGATAGATAAAATAATTTGGTACAAAAGTGGACAATAAAGGTGACTGACAAACCGATTAAGACTTATCAGGGTATATAAGGTTTTGCCTATTTTCTCATCTGCTCTCTTTATATATTATCAATGATTTACATCATTAAACAAAATTCGAGTCCTACTTGTGTCAAACAGTTAACACAAATAAAATTTAATCTTTTCGCAACAAAATCGACCATAAATAGATTTATTTCGAAAAGTCCAACTTACCTATATTTAGTTTAATTTGAAAACTCGAATTTTCTGTAAGCTGCATAAAGGTATCAAAATTAATTGGAATTTGGTACAAGGTTCGATAAACAATATGTTATCATTAATTTTAATCTTAATTTCACAACGGTCACTTTAAAATTTTCATCCTGTAATATTATATTTTTTATATAAATAAAAATATATATTTTTATGTAAATAAAATTAATTGTATTTAAAATATTTTTATCTGATCAGCACAATTAATGAAGCGACAATATATTCACTTTTTTTTTTTTGATACTTGGGTGACAATCAATATCGTTTTTTTTTTTCTAAGCATATTCTTTTGAGATTTGACAAGTTCACTGTGCCAATCATCTGAAAAAAAATAATTTTTTTAATAATGTAAATTACTTAAATTAAATTAAAATCATACTATAAGTTTTGCATAAATAAGTAGCTTTAAATATTAAACAGTAGGGTACTTCATTTTGAGATGTTATCTTCATATAGATGTGGTCCGTTAATACTTACTAACGGGGATGAAATTTTTAAATGTGAATAAAAGTCGAATATATCTTTTGTGTGTATAATATGTTATAAAAAATAACTTGACCAGGATAATTTTTTTAAATTTAAAAAATCGAATATGTAAAAAGATTTTGTGACAGTTGAAGAATCTATTTAGCATCTACTTATTTTATAAAATTTATTCGACCGTGAAAGTTTTTAAAGATTTTCTCAACGGTTTTAGTTGATACTAGACTTGGCTACCTTATGAAACTACTCATTCGTAACTCAGAACATTGACAGTTAATTGACATAACGAATCTCTTAAAACTGATTTGAATTTAAGAAGTCTAAAAAAATTATCAAATTCATAAACGTAGCCAAACAAATTCTCTCAACAGTGATTTTGAATAACTAAATCTTAAAAAGAGTATTGGAAAATTGATTTTTATTACACATGATTTTAAGGATGTACGAGCGCCAGGGCAATTTTGGATAAAAGACTTGATTCTTTTTATATGAAGTTGGACTAAGTCTAAGCCAATTCTGAAAATTTTAGGGGAGTTTCCCGATTATTTATAAAAATAAATGACTTCAAAAGTAGGCATATTTATCATTGGTCTTATGGCAAAACGGTAGGTGGATGATATGATTTCATCATTAGTCGGTGGAAATTTATTATTTTCTAATCTACGTTACAATTTTTTCATTGGAGTTATAATTGGTTTATGGCATTTTTTTCTGGTCCTAAAGGTCCCACAAAAACATTCCAGAAACTGTTTAAGCTATGTATTAAAAGAAAATAATTGGGAGAGTATTTTTCTAGAGAGATAATACGCTATTAGTGACAAATTTTTAACCCCCGAAACAAAAGAAAGGGGTGTAACAAATTTTTAACCCCCGAAATAACTAAACAATATGCGATGATCCTGAAATCGGTTCTGTTTGGAGAAGGCTCTAAGAAAAAAGGTAATTTAATGGAAAGTGTTTTTAATTTTTTGTGGGTTTTTTTAATTTTGTAAAAATTGTAGAAATTGAACGAACGATTAGATAGTATGCACAGAATTTCTTTGTCGGCACTCATCCCAAGAAACATCCTTGGAAATTTTATTTTTAGAATTAACAAGGTATTATTTAACTAAACATCAATTTGTGAGTACAATATGCGTGATTTCTTTTATTATAAGTAATACCTATATTTAAATGACCATACTGGATACAAGTACCAAAATTTTCTACCCATTGCTGGTCATATAGTAGTTCCACCTCATCCATGACATTTAAGGATGATAAAGTGGCTTTTTTTTTAGATTTTGTGTTGAAATTTTGGGGAAAAGAGGATGTTATTGTAAATATTTCATAAACATCTACTTAGAAAAATTGAAAATTTGTCAGTTTAAGCTAAGCATCCTTTACTTTTAATATTCACAACAAAGTCCTTATTTTGCCACTCGGACATACCTTTTGTTATTAATGATTTTCTAATGAAAATGAACTTCACAACACCCTCTTGGATTTTTAAAGAAACTAAAGTAACTTGTCTGGTTGATAATTTTCAAACAACATTCAAACATTGCAAGTTAAATAAAAACATGTACAAAATGTTTTATTGCAAAAACAGTCAACTAAAAACTAAGAAGAATTAGATTGATATGAACTCGTCCATTTCATATGAAAATTACCATTTACTTTTGTTTTGAACTAAAGAATTGATAATCAATGTGATAAAATGGATAACAAGTATCCTCTTTCTTAATCGAACTTATTATTGGTAGTCCGATAATACAAGAACTCTGAATTGGAATGAAAAAGACCTATGTATTGTACTATTAGATTGATAATACCTTGATAAGTCGAATTTGAGCTCCTTGCCAAGCTGAGCTTTTATTTCTTTGAAAGCAAGTTCAGATAATATAATGGCATTATATATAATGGCATAAATGTTCCTTCTCATCAGAAACTATGTATTCACCTTTCTAAAGCTTGATGAAATTGAATTTTCTACTGATAAGAAAAAACATTTTAAAAACAAATTAAACAACTAATTTCCATTTTAAAAAAGATGAAAAAGAAAACATAATTAAAACATCATATCAAAAAATGTATTCATACAAAGAAAAATTAATTGTTCAAAAATATGTATGACGAAACACAATTTTTAATTTAAGAAAATAAAAATTTAATTTCTATTAAAACAAAATGAAATTTACGTGAATTAACACAGAAAACGGTGACTTTTCTTTGATGAGAGAGGTACGTTCCTACCAGCTAGCTACATAACATATAAAACATAAGTTATTTAGCAGCTTTCAAGTAAAATGTTCAAGTAAAGTAAGGTAAGATGGTTGATGAACTTGTTTAAGAAAATGTATATTTCTTTCACACAAAACTGATGATCATGTTGTTGATGAGAATTTTCAAAACAACTGTTTAAAAAAATGTTTAATTAAATATAAAGAAAAACAGAATAAATTAACAAAAAAAAAAAAAAAAACATTATTAATTCATAAGTAAAATGAGTTTGCAAGAACTAAGCGAAAAGCTGTATGGTTGGGTTCATTAAATTTGAACTGAAACAAAAAAAAAATTCTTTTTAAAAGTTTTTATTTCAATTTCTTTCATGTCCGCCTGTCTTTCCTGTTCTAATTCCGAAATTTGGATGACAATTCAAAATTCCGAATGAAATAATAACATATTTCTTATAATGGACGCGTTCTAAAAAATAATTGGTTCTATTTGGTGTATTTGTAAAATAAAGGTTTTTTTTTTCCATATTTTCACAAGAAATAGCATAAAAACTAAATTGATTTTACTACAAATTTTACTCTTTAAAGAATAAAAATTGAAAAATATTCTTTAAAGAATAAGAATTTATTTTACTACAAATTTTACTCTTTAAATAATTCCTTGAATATGAGCTTGTATTAAGAAGAAAAAATAATTTCTCATATATATTAAATAGCTTCACTAACAATCCATGATAATACATTTTGTTTTTAACTTTTTCAAAATGAGTGCAACAGGATTTTAAACGGTGTCGTCTGTAGGTTATTTTAGGTTTTGTTTTTTTTTGCGAGTCATGAAAAATTTGATTTTTAGACGACTAGATTTTGGATACTTCTTTTTGATTGAAATTGAGAGGACAAGAAGAATACCAGGCATTTGAGGACGATAAAATTCAGCTGTCTTAAAATTAACTGTCCTAAACGTTACCAGCTTTACTAAAAAATCCAATATTAATTATAATTAAGCCTAGTAATATTCCAAGGGTTGGAAGCAGTCTTTCTCTATTTGACAATCGTTCAAAGCTTAGTCTCTAAAAGTTTATCAAAAATAAATTAATAAGAAGTTTTGAATAAAATTGTTTGGAATTTAGTTATTATTCCAGCTGATCAAAAGTACTGTGTAAGTTTAATCTATGGTCCAGTGCACTTACGGACTGAACCAAAAGTTTTGACACTAGGTTTTTTTATTCATTCATTCAATAGGGAGTTGTTTGGAGACATTAAATCTTATTTTGCGGGTTTTGACCCATATCTTGCGTTTTATTCATTCAATTTTGATGATTTTGATGTTGTTGGACTTGCCTGCTTTTTATCTTCAAACCCATGTTAATGTATACGGTACGATTGATAAAAAAGTTGTTCGTGTTCAATATCACAAATTTTTTCGTGAGTTTTTCACTACCCCTCTACGATTTACGCTAGTGTACTGGACCATTATACTATGTCCGAGAGGTAAAAGAGATAAAGATAGTATTTTGGGTACCGAAGAAGGGATACCAAATCGTGTTGATTTACTAAACAGTCCCTAGAAGAAAATTACTATTATATTGAAGTAAAAGCTCTATTAACTCTTTTGAAAAAGCGGTACCAATTTTTTAGAATACAACTGTATTTACGTCACACATACAACCATTTTCAAAACAGAAGAACATCACCACACATTTTTTCGCCTTCCATCATATTCGCTCTTTCTTTTTCTTGTTGATAATGGCCAAGAATAGAATGAGAGATTTAGATGGAAGTATGATCAACATAATAATATTACCAACACACAAACTGTTAAAAACATATACATGTATATACTTATATAGTAGAAAATACAAGTGAAGTTGTTTTTAATTTATATTTTATACAAGATATAATATATATTTTGTTTTACCTTTCATGTTAACAAAGTGGAAAGGAGGAAATTAAAATTAAAAAGCTTTTTTGTAGTTCACTATATACAATATACATATATCTGTATATAGTGTCGGTCAAGTCTTTACTGGATACTTAACTCTGTTGCAATTAATCGAAGATGTTGTAGATGTTTAATTCGGAAAACTTTTACCATATTGATGATTTGAAGTTAGCGGCAATAATTTACATTGAATCATTTTGAATTTCGCAGAATAGAAAGTAATTGTACTAGATGCGATTTTCGAAATCGAAATTTTCAACATATCTTTGCGTTTCATAGTTAGGACAAAGTATTCACATCAATTTGGAGAAGATATATGTTTGTGTGTGTGTGTTTGTATATGAACGTACGTACTTACGCTCGTAGACATTTTTTTCGTTTTTATTTTTGTATAATTTTTAATTTAAATACCTATGCATTGTTTTTTCCCGTCAAAAAATGTAAATCAATATATAGACTCTCAATATTGCAAAACATAATTTCGAAATTTACCATGTTCATAGCTACATCGATTAGTTAATATCCAATTCCAAAATCTGCTTAAAAGTATTGTAAAGTATATCATCGGTTTGTTGTAGTATGGGCATTAATTTGTCTTGATTTTTGGTGCATTCAAACTGTTCAATTCGATTCAAAAAATTTTAATTTATACCGAATATATAAGATCTTCCAAAATAAACATCCAAATAAATAATAAAAAAGATAGCCAGACATGGGGACTGTCGACGGAAGTGGAAACTTAAAACTTTGAAATAACTTTTTTTTAAATAATTTTAGTATAAATAATTAAAGTTTCATAATTTGTAAATAGAAATTATTAGTATACAAAACTATTATAAATATTAAAAAAAAGCAACCATACAGTATTTTCAAGCGGTCACCCAATCCTTGAACTAAGTGTGGTCAATGTAGTTACTTCAGTGATCGAGTGATAGGCGTTGCTTTTAATGTGGTGGAGTGCAACGTGTGACGCGTGAAGATGACGCGAGTTCTATGATTTTTGTTCACCCAAAAAAGTGCTCAACGCGCCTAAAGAAGTTTTCACTTCAAAAATAAAGCCTCCAAATTAGCCAAAATCCAATAAAATAAAGTTCGAAAACTAAAACCCCAACAGTTACAGAATCGCGCTTTTAAAAGTATGAAAACAATAAAAGCTGTTCATCTGAAATTGTTATGATAAGTAAAATCGTCATTACAGTCGGGGTACCTCTTTTCGCTCGTGTGGAAAACTGTCTAATATTAGAGGTCCAGCGACTGTAATGACTTTAATAACTAGCCTATAATCAGCGGGCGATCAACACGCTTCTAACGATACCTCATTTGTCAAATTATGATAATTAGTTTAGAAGCTAGGTGAGAACAGATGAACATACATACATATGGGTCAAACATAGCCCTCGCCATTATATAGTCGGGGTAAAAATAGATAATAACTTTTACCATTTTCAAACCTACATATCAAACAATGTAATTGTGTGATTACTGAGCAGAAAGTTGTTTCAAATATATTGGTCAATTCTTGGAATTAATTATGCATAATTTGGATACGGTATGCTAAGAAAAACGAAGAACATTTAAGTTTTTTTTTTTTTATTGAAGAAACATGAGAGATATTTTAAAGTAAATGTCAAAGACATTCAAGAAGTGTGCTGCTGAGTTCTTCTTCTTCTTCATGTTCATGTAAGATGGAAAACAAATTAAAAAATATATCATTAACTCTTTGTAGTGAAAACATTTTTCTTGTATTTTTATATTTTTCTTGTATTTTAATTTTAATAATAATAATAACAAGTGAAAGATAAACGCTGTAAATGAGAATTTTTACGTTGTGTGTATGTATGTATGTATGTTTCCTTCTTCAGTTTTTTTTTTTAATTTTCCTTTTTTTTGTTCCTCATTTTCATTTTAAAAAGATAAGACGAAATTGAAAAATATCAAAAACAACAAGGACTGATGACTGGTATGTAGATTTATAAATAATTAAATCGTTTTATACAAATACAAATTATATTTTTTTTTTAAATGTTTAATGATAGAACTGATTTTAATGGATCTAGAATAGATAAGGTGAGATATTAAATTGATATGCATCTTTATATTATTTTTATGCCAGCCATGGGTTTAACTTATTCGGGCAACTGATTTTCCATATATTCTTTTGCATGTTTAATTTCATTGTAATAGTTGTCCATGGTTTTATTTTTAACGGAAATTTTAATATCAGTAGGTATACTTGTGTAGTACAAAAAAAAGTTCTCTTTGTAAGAATGGTATATATATCTCTATGGTTGACTCGAAAGCATTAAAATCATCGTAAAAAAACAGTTCAATTATTTCGAATGTATTCTGTATTTTTGTGTCAAAAAATATGCACGACTTTACATAAAGTATATATATTATAAAGTGCGTTTCTTGTGACACAGAGATGGATACATTTAAAAACATCTTTTAAAGAGTACTTAAAAAACCACATAATACACAGAGGTGAAATCATTGCGTTTTCAATTCTTAACAATTCTCTTAACTAAAATCTGAATCCATTACAGGTCTATTTGCATATTTACATGTGCAAACATAATTTTTAGGTTTAAACTAGTGAAAATAATGTAATTGACTGAGTTAATTGTTTAAAAACCTTTTATAAACAGTGCTGAATGTTTATCGAAAATTTAACTCTATGATTCCCTTAATACAGTAGAACTTCGATAAGTTAAAGTCCAAGGGAAACACAAAATATTTTAAGTTATAGAGGTTTTAAGTTATCAAGGGTCTATGTTAGGTAAAGGTTAATATAGAGGTATGTACATGTTTCTATGTACCCTAGTTAATATAGAGGTATGTACATGTTTCTATGTAGTTACTGAGGGCCTATACAGAGATTATTTATTTAAGTTATAGAGGTTGCGTATTTTAAGTTATATAGGTTTTGGGCTCTGATGGGAAGGGAACATAGTATTTTTTGAAGTAACAGAGGTTTTTATGTTACCGAGGTTTAAGTTATCGAGGTTCTACTGTATATTCAAATATAATCAGAATCAACAGATTTACTATTTGATTCTTTACTTATTACATACTTATTTTATGACTTACTTTTGTTCTATCTTTTACGATTTATAATATGTATAAGATGAATCCAACGGAACCAAAACCCAATTGACATGTATTGCTCATTTACGAGCTCAAGGGCTGATATTGCTGATTTCGAGTAAACCAAAAGTATATACGATTATTAATAAGAGTGCCCTTCTTGTAGTGCCACAACTGATTGAATTTAAATTTAACACTTCCAATCTGTTATCTCCGTGGACGTAGAAACAGAGGAGTTTAAAATCTAAAAACCCCCCGTTCTACTTCAATGCATTGATAATAGGTTAAATATCCAATTTTAACAAATATAATTGAACTATAGGACTGCTTTACTTCCAAAAGTTTTTCGCGTTGTACAGATCTTTAAGAGAGACCCGGTATAATGAAAGATGTTTTCTTTTTCTAGAGTAATATTCGGTGGAGTAATATTCGCTTCATTTAGCAAACGAGTTAGCGCTTGTCGATAAATTTTTGTAAAAGAAAAGAAAACGGTTCAATGCTTCGAAAAACTTCGTTCAAAGAATATGGACAAATATTTAATAAATGTTTTTTTACTGTAATCACAAAACTAGGTCAATGGTTTGGCTATTACTTAAAATTGCTTTTCCCCAAAAACAAATCAAATGTTGTTTATACAAAAGTGGATTCCTCTGATCTTTTTTTTGTGCTGTAAAATCAATTTTTTTTGCATTAGTTTTCGTTCACTTATACCATCAGTTATTTAAATAAAATATTTATAATAAATTTTTTTGTTAATTATCTAATTAGTATTTGAATGCCTAACCCTTAATTTGTTTGTTAAATTCATGATGAACAAACTGGGTAAGTAAAAATCACAGGAGATTGTCATGCAATGTGAATGTCATCAAACAATCCATGAAGTGTTTATTTTAATATTTTAAAATTAATTAAAGGATTTATATTTTTGGTGTTATATACACATCACATCATCATTTTAATTATTTTAGTCAGTTGGGGGAAGAAGGTGAATAAACGTTAATTACATTTTAAAAATTTGGGTAAATGATGTTAAAGCATGAACAAATATATTTACTCTAGTTTTATTAAATTGTTTGAGATTTTTGTCAATTTGCTGTTTTGTTTTCTTTAGTCAACGTTGGGCAAAAAAAATCGAACACTCTCTAAATAATTTCAATTTTGTCTTCTATATAAAGTCTAATCTATCGAGTATTATTCTTTACAAATTGTTTTCAAGCAATTAAATAAGTATATATTTTACAGGAGAAGTCGATTGTTAGTAAGAATGGACTCTTTACCTAGGCAGAGTAAATTCTCATTAAAAACATCAGTTGATTAATAATGAATAAACACACTTTTCCTACAAAGAGTTAACTGTGACTGCAGTGGGTTAGTAAAAGTTGATGAAAGTAAAATTTAGTGTAAGTGTGATAATTATGACAGATTCCTTGTTATATCAAATAAGTTTACACTTCTATTGGTTTATTTATTTTTTTACGGTAAGAATGTACGGACACTATCACGTTATTCTTTTGTTAAGGTAATTTGGAGTAGATAATTAGCCTAAACAGAATATTATCTAAGTTTTTTGAAGAAAAACTAATACCTTTTTTGTGTAATTGCGTTAATTCCCTGATTCACGGGTTGGCCATGCCTTTAATGGGGTCGAGTTAGCACGGAACTGCGGATTTTTTAAGTTATTGGTAAATCCCTTGTTTATTCTCTGATTCTCGAAAAATCTGAAAAAAGATCAAAAAATATTCTCTTAACATTAATAATCTACTCCAAATTATATTAACGTGATCCTGGAGTTAAACACATGATAGTGTTCGTAAAGCCTCACCCTTTTTTTTTTTTTCATACATATACTAATTTTTATTAGTTATTTTTTAAACTATTCCATGTACACTTATTAATAAAGGGTATTTTGGCTATATTATTTGTTTTTTATTAACTGGTAGACCGTTTCCTTGTAAAAAGTTATCTTTTGCTATCTCAAGACAGACCAGTCTACCTAGCTATACATGTGTCAATCCTAATATCTTGCCAACTTTTACTAGAAAGACCAGTAACAGTCGACCTAGGAGTCAACTCTCACTGGAAAATCAACTCTTACTGTAACTTATACAAGAACTAGAAGTATGACAGCGATAGTAAGATCATTTTTTCTGAATTTCGAGCTATATTTCCGAAATGAGTTTAGCAAAAAGGAGATCATTTTTATTCAAGCTTGGGCTCATTTGCTGCAGGAGGTGATTACAGTAAAATGATTATCTGGCCACTTTTGGCATTCTATTCTTAGTTATATGGGATGAAAGAAAGTGCCCGTACTAAAATTAAATAAAAAAAGAAGCTCTGATTCCTATGGATGATGAAAAGAAAAAAGAAAAAAACATGTGAAAAATTCAAAAAGATTGTGACTTGAAGGATGCTCTCTTGATCACGGTTCTCGATAGTTTACGCAGCCTTTGAAATCTTATTTAATGATTGTTGCAATTTTCATTTTCTTTGAATTATCAGAAAAGCCAACATAGTTATTCTATAAGTTACAAAATGTAAATGTGTTTTATTTGGCATAATTTTTTCTGATCAATTATTATTATTATAAATGAAAGGTTCGTTTTAACAGCGATATTACTCAAGCTACGCAAAACAATTATTTTAAGTATCGGAAGAATAATACCTCTGATATGTTATAAACGAATAGCATAATAACTTTTTAAACATAAAAAACATCCCTTTAATACTCATAAGGGTAGTAAATATACATCTATACAATCATTATTCATAGTATAATTTTAGTATATTTTTGATAAATCATTTTCAATTGCATTTTATATGATATTTATTAGAAAAATTTTATAATTGTATTCCTCCTCTATTATTTGGATTTATTTCGCAAATATGGTTGAATTTTAATATAAATTCAGAAGTTTGTTAATTAGTTTATAAAATTCTAGTCATTAATTGTCAGTAAGTAAATAGTTCCTGCAAGGTTAACTTTTAAGCGATGGGAGTGATGTGTGTCTATCAATAGATGTGTGTTTATTTAAAGTCGCTCTTACAACCCAGGTCCATTTTAATATTATTTGGCTGAATATTATTTGGATGAATATTTGGCTGCATTTTCCTGTAATTTCCATTCTTGTCATTTTTAAAATAAATTTGTGCGGGGATATTTTAAAAAGTTTCTACCCTCATATTTCGTAAACGGAACGGAAAAAGAAAGAACAAAGACATATATCGGCCCATTTTTAGTGGAAATAAAGACATACTATTTAATTTATTTTGTGTGGAGACGACTTCATGGTTAAACGGAGATCAACTTTGTTTTGTTAAATAAAAGTCACATTTTTTGTAGCAGTTTCTTATTTTTTGGCGAAAAAAGAAAATTTAACTTTCCCTTTTCAGATTCTTATCATAACAAGTTACAATTGTTTACAAAAATTTTTTCCTTTGCTATTTATACAGTTTGTAGCTTTAAATAACCGTAAATCAACTATCGCATTTTTTCCCGCGGCAAACACAAATAATCCGCTACAAAAAATATGACCCTGTTTGACCATTCATTCCTGTTGAAAATGAGTCCATACATGTTTTTGCGGTTTAGGATTTTTCCGTCTGTTTTGGAAATATAAGGAAAGAGTTTTAATCGGTATATAATCTACATATTAATATGTTATGTTCAAAAAAGGTCGTATTTATTCAATTATTTTTTGTATAGATTTTTGCATCTATTTGTTCATTTTTTACTTTTTATCGCGGAAAACAGAAAGTAAAGTTTATTGCTTGGTGTAACAACAACAGTGATTAATAGAGAGGGCTAACAGGGATGATACCAATCCCTGAAATTGCATTTTCAGCTTGTCTTTTTTGTCTTTGAAACAAGTTTACCAATTTTTATCTTTGAAATTTTGTTTTCTTGATGCATATTCTTTTTTCATTTGGGCTATCTATAACTAATCAGGTATGGTTAATTTGATGGAATATGATGGGCAGATAATTCCTCAGACTGCGTGATTCCCTCCTTAGTCATCACCTCTATATTAAACCCCTGACTTCCCCGAATTTTCTATTTTTCAAATAAGCTTTACAAAGTAACTTATACCTATTACTTTTTTAATATGTAAACCAGTTTCAGTGGCTAAAAATGATTTAAGCAGCAGTTAAAGATTTCTTTGCAGTTTTTTAGTTACAGGACTGTGTAATAATTTTTAGAAATTGCCGCGAAACATTTTCAAAAATCAAATTCATTCTAAAAGAATAAAACAAAAAAATTGGTTCATTATTATGATCCTTGTAAATAAATAAAATATAAATAAATATTTAATAAATAATACATTATTTTAAAAAAAAGGATACGCGAATAACAGTACGAAACAACCAAAATAATATACTACATTCACATGCACACACAGACAGACAGACAAACAGACACATATACATACAGACGCACATATACAACGAACCAGACAACAAACGAACAGACTCATAATAATATAAAAAGAATAATATTCGTATATTATAGTGTTGCGTGTTCCCTGGCACCTGCTGTACTCTCTATACACAGTGTTGCTATAGAAACATTCATCCGGGGATGAAAAAAAAACGCGAGGGTAAAAAAAAAATCGTGGGGGTGACTCAAATAAAAAAAAAAACGGATCAATATTAACTCTTTTTCACAACCCTCACATCACACAACAGTAGTGTCTTCTCATACTCCACGATTTTACCCATCATCATCATGGGCCAGTGTATATGTAACCTACTATATGTGTACACTGATGACAAATGTATATATACGTACACTAACCGGTAATGGAAGTGAGTCAACATTGACAAAAAATTAGCGTGGCTATTGCAGTAAAGTGTCCTTACACAAAAAAGTTGATAGTTCAAATCTCACAGGGAAATAGTAAAATTTCAAGTTATTCGATTCATTAGGCTCAGATTATCAGGTTCATGTCAAATTCATAAATCTTGCTGGCATTTACCAAAATTTTACATCCGTTAAAATAAGTCTATCCATTTTACCTAAATCTAATTTCAGTAAAGATTTCTTATGATCTCAAAATGGGTAAGCATTAGTACTCTTTTTCGTCTTTGAGTCCTCATAATCACTTATACTCTAACAGATTTTAACCAAAATTCAAATCGAAGAAAAATTATTGTAAAGATTATCGACCACGCCATGCTTTTTATATTAAACAAAACTATAACATTAAAAAAAAGAACCAGAGGTGTCGTGGGACACCCGATAGGAACTATAATCCTTTCGTACCAGGATGTTTATTATGACATTACATAATAATTTCATTGTACTTACTTTAAATTATTTCTGTTATCTTTAACTTCTGATAACTATCACAACTCCATTTTATTAAATAAAAAAAATTTGGCAAAAAATACAAATTATAATAATATTTTTGCATTTGCTCAAAAATCGTGGCAAGTTGAATCGATTGGAAAAGTTTTATTTTCCTAGATAACCTAGATGAAAATAGTCGGTTTTTGGTTTCGTTTTTTTTTTGCACTTTTTTGGTTTTATTTCCCAACCAGCAAACAAATCAGAACGATAAAGAGTGATAAGGCACATGGTTCCAACAATTTTATTTTATTTATTTTCAGTATTAAATTTTTTTTATGGTTTTTTAATAAAAAGCTTTTATTGCATATATTTATTTACCTATCAGTGTATATTCAATGCATAAAAAACCACTCCCGTGTACCCCGTTCCCTCTTTATAGACGACTATACTTTTTTTTTATTCTTAACTTAATGGAAATGTATTTAATCCTTATTCTTGGCATGCTTTCAGTTTTTATTTGATATTACAATTTTTTTTTAAACTAAATTACGTTATGAAAAATTATTGTATGCATATTTTATCAAAACTCTTATTATATGATGAATTCGAGCATGGGGGTATTTTTATGAAGCAGATATATCATCAACTTTTATGCAGTATAATTATGATTTTTTTTTTTACAAAAGATGCAAAAAAAAGTTAGGTTTTAATAAAAAACACTTATCAAAATTTATGCATCAAAATTATTAGACATGAATTTAGTTTCCACATTTAACGCCTACATTTGTTCGCTAAAAAAAGTCATAAGTCATCATCATAGTGCTATTATGTCTGTGGCAACAAGTAACAAGGTTCGGGTCATTTATGCTTAGTAATTAAATGTAAGTTTGATAATGTAGATATAATAAGGCAACTAGACGGGCTGAGTTTTGAAATTGTTTATTTTAATAATTTATATAACTGAGCTTAGAGCTTGGTTACCTGATTCTCCTTGCGGATACTCCCTAGAAAATGTAGCACCCTTTATGTACTTTTTCTGTAGGAAAAGACTAGTTGTAAATGTATCGGAGTCATAAATTTACTGAGAGTTATATCGTACAGGAATTACTTTTAAAAAAGTAGGATTTTAATTTTTTCTGGCAAAAGATCATAATGTACTTACTAAATTGTTTTAAAATATTATACCAACTTATTTATATTTTTCTAACCCACCCTGAAATATTTAATTATTGTAATCACCTTTTAATTTTCAGTTTTAGAAGTTTGGTCTTGGAATCCAAGGACACTTGAGTTTTTTAGACTAATATAACGATACCCTAACTGTCGAAACCTATCGCGACGTTTGAAAGATTCAAGATAATAAAGAAATTTACAAAAAATGTACATATATACAAAATACGCGTGAAAAACATAATCACTTCTTACAGTCAAGAGCAAGCGTGCTATAGAAAAAGCAGAACTTCTAATGTGAGACAAATTTTTAATTGCACCACGAGCTTAAAATTGATTAATATCCTTTTTTTTTGTTATTGTAAAACGAAGTATAGAATAAATAAATCTCTTAACCACAAGACAGAATGTCTGTTATCTGACACCCAATTTTCGCTGCCTTGGACGTCAGAAACGCCCGCGCCGTATTGTCTAGTATCCAGAAAAGAATTTTTGCATCCATTATTCAAAATAAGAATTAAAAAATGGATATACATCATTTTTATGAAAATCTATTAAGTTAATATGGCAATTTCTTATCAACTGTGGAAGATATACTTAGAATATGTTATATATTGTTTATTCTTAAAATCACCAAAAAATAAGAAAAATTTTGTAAGTATGATATGTTGTAGCCACTAGTCACAAAATCGGGATCAATCATCCCATAATTTTGCAGTGATTATACTCAGTTTATTTTAATTCTTTGACTTGTATTTTAAGCACGTGCAAATCAAACAAATTTGAGATTAATATATCTAAATGTTTTCAGATTAACAAGACACGCTGAATTTTTTGTTTCTATTAATGATCGTTCATTTTTATAAAGAATGAACATAATCATCTGTGAGTGTAGCTCTATATTCTAGATTTGTTTGATAGCTGCCTCTATTTTTCTGGGACATCACGGGAATCATTTTTTTTTGTATCAATAAGCGTTTATGACTTGTGCGACTATGACGATTTACTTATTAACACTATTTGGCCGATATCTCTTCTAATACTTGTTTAAAGAATAAAATGAAATTTCTTACAATTTTTCCTTCGTACTTTTTTTCTAAAATTAATGTTTTTGAGGTTTTTCTTAAAATGGAAGCTCTTTTGCCCTCTTTTTTGTAAGGATTTTAAGGATTTACATTATTTACTTGATACTGAACCTATTTAAACAAAAAATTACTCCTATAATTTAGTGCATTATGGACAAGAGTAACGAGCTTCTATATTACCAGTATTAATTTCTCTGGAAGAGAAGAATAGTTTTTTTAGTAACGATCATTCATAATGGAAGGTGATGGGAACGAAAAATGGGTTGTTTTCATTATTAAAGTAAAAATTCACGAGAAGATAAAATTTATAAGAAATGTTGCTTCAAAATCTATAAGAAATGAATGCACGAATGAAATTTAAATTAAAAGAGCAAAATGAAAAAACATGGGGTAGATATTAACTTTGTCTCAAAATTTTTTCGAGACTGATTGCGGTTGATTTATATTAAACTATACAAAGTATAGCCTACTAAATGTAAAAGCTTGCGATCGAAATGGCCTGCCTGTGTGTGGTTACAATTAAACCCAATAGCAAATGATTTATCATTAAAGAATATAATTTCAATAAATTTGAAATTTGACTACTTTACTATCATCAACAAATAAAAGAAATTGAAAACTATAAAATAATCAAATCTGCAAAGCTGAAAGTTCGGAATCAGATATACATACTGTGTCCAAAAAAATAAGGTGACATTTGAATTTAAACTGTGCGCGTTTGTTGTGCATTATGAATTCCTTCCGCCCGGCCAAACAGTCAACAAGGAATAGTATTTGAATGTTATGCGTCATTTGTGTAACGCTATCCGCCTAAAAAGGCCGGAATGTGGAAAAACAATTCATGCTTTTTACACCACGATAATGCACCATCCCATACTGCAATCATAATTCGTGATCATTTTGTCAAAAACTCAACCCATATCGTTCCGCAACCACCGTGTTCACCTGATGTGGCACCGTGCAACTTCTGGCTGTTCAGCAAGCTTAAAAGAACGTTCCGGGGACACTGTTTTAATACGATAGACGAGATTCAAGCCGCAGCGAAGACGGAACTGAAGGCAATCCCGGAAAGTGACTACAACTAGTGTTTCGAAGATTGGAAAATCCGTTGGCATAAGTGCATTGCATCGGGAGGAGATTACTTTGAAGGGGATGAAATTGATTTGGAAGAATAAATAAAGAATTTTCAAAATAAATACATAGTCACCTTATTTTTTGGGCACAGTATACATGTATAACTTAAAGAAATTAATTTGTTTTTTATTTTAATTTTTTGATAATTTATTTGGAATTCACATTTTTTTTTGTTAACATTAATAATACATTATAAAAACTACTCTTAAATAGAAAAGGAAAGATAAAAACTTATAAATAAAGGATAAGTCCTTGAAATACTAAAAGTCTATACCTATACATGTATACTTTTTGTAAATATAATGATGCACATATGTTGCGCGGCGGTATTCAGGAAACTGCAAACTTGGCCTATATATTTTGAACAAAAAAAACAACCACCGTATGTTATATGTCGTTCGCATATTAATGCAGCACATACTAACAGTAACAGCAGCGGGGGTGAAATATCATCTCCAAACAACCATATGAAATATTCAATTTATAATATATTTAAAAATTATATACAATATTTATTTGGTTTAACTTGAAGTGTGCAGGCAATTTTTTATTTAACAAAAAAAAAATGCAGTGAGATAACGAAAAGATCCTTTTTTTTATTTTATTATTGTTGGAGTGTTGTTGCTCGTGTGTGAATAATTTCGATTTTTTTTTACAAATTTATTATAAAGAACCCGTTGTGCATTTTTGTTGTTGTTGGGTACCTTGATATCAAGGTGCATGTTGTACGGTGCATGTTTCTTTACATTTTTGATTCATCACTTTGTGTCAATACTTATTAAATTTGACCTAAAAATTCATTTTTTGGATTTAATATTTTCTGACATAAGGATTATATGATCGATAATCAATGAGAGTTCTTGATTTATAAAATATAATTTCAATTTCCCCCAATTGTTTGTGTTCTCTTTTGACTAAAAAGTGGCTATTAACTCTAAGAATCAATTGGCAATATCATTATAGATATTATCAAAGATAATAAATGAGAACTCTAGGATCATCATCAGTAATGATGACTACTTCGTTGTCGAAATACGAATTTATATCATACAAAAAATTGATATAGGAAATTGTGGCATAAATCGAAATTTATTTCGCAATAACATTGTTGGGATTCTCTGCGATAAACATTGATACATTTAACGAAGTGCAGCCACAAACTTAATGATTGGGGTATATTAAGTCATACTGTTGAAACACATAACGTAAAATCTAATTTATCAATTTTCGTCTTTCAAATTCAATCTCTCAATTTATTATTATCATTATTTTGTTGTTAAAAGAAAATGAAAGAAATGGTAGACGATATGGGAAGGCTTATGTTTGAGTATCTTTTGCCTTGGTTTTAAAAGGTACCTTCTATTGGGGCCACGAAATAGGATAATATTTTTATTTGGTTTCTAAATTTTTCACTCAAGCATCTCAGAAAGATTTTTTCCCATTAAACCCCCGAGCCATAATAAGAAATACAATTTAAACAAATTTCATTATTTTGAAGCATTTTTCTTACTTGTCATATAAAAAAGTTAAATCAATTTTCAAATTTCGAACGGTAGATCTTTAAAATGGTATATGACATAGATCGAAAAAGAGAAATTACTTGAAATTTACTACACGACTTCTTCTCATCTATTTACTTCATTTCTATTGCGATTCGATTTATACCCTAAACTTCTTTGTCTCAAAAATCAGAATATCAAAATTTTAAAGTAAGAATTGGCAATACTTAGTAAGAAGTCTGTTTTATTTCTTTTACGTAAAAGTTTATGTTAAATAAATGCATGCTTTACTTTTTATTTGAATCTATAGACATTTTGATATTATGTAAAGTATTTTTCAGATACAATGAACATTGTGATCAAACAGGTGGAAATTTTATTTGACATCATCTACTGAAGTTACGAGAAACTAATTATTTGTGTTAATAAACTTTGATACCAAGAATATAAAAGCTAAAAAAAATTACTGCCTTAAAAATTCCAGATAAAATTCAGTTAGTTTAGTGCAATTGGTCCTGTGAATTATTCAAAAAATTTATCAAATAAAACATTGAGCGCGTCTATAACTTTAGAGATTTGTTTTTATTGTATTTGCAAAAACTTTTATTGAAGTACTTTATTTTTAACCCCCGAAAAATGATAGCTCTCTAAGTATCCTTTCATTTCATCTGATGTCCTTGACCATCACTTTGATATTGATTGAAGAAGGAGTGTTATAAGTTTAAAGTGTTAATCTCTGCGTCTGTGTGTTTCTCAGAGGTATCGTAGTCCCTAAACGGTCGAACCGAACTTGATTGAGAACATTTTAAGCCCCCCAACTAAAAAAAAAGGAGTGTTATAAGTTTAACCGTTATGTGTGTGTGTCTGTCTGTGGCATCATAGCGCCTAAAAAGATGAACCGATTTTAATTTTTTTTGGTTTCATTTGGAAGGTAATTTAACGAAGAGTGTTCTTAGCCAGGTGCGGGTTAGAGTTCCGTACCTGAAAAAAACAAAAAAATTGGCGACGATCTTCAAAATGCTTAAGGAAAATTTTAATTTAATGGAGAGTGTTCTTATATATGTTTCATGTGCAAGTTTAGAATTTCGTACCCGAGAAATTTGTCGGGGGTTTTTTAAATTTTGCAAATTTCACTTGTATTCCGATACGAACAAAATTATCTATGATCAATTTATATGAAAAAAACAATAAATAAATTCATGTGTATAACATATATATTTATATATACATAATAGGTTGAAAGAACATATATGGTATTTATATAACAAAACCATTTATATTTATACTATTACATAACTCTTAAAAAAAGACTCTGTCTGCTCTTTATCGAGTGTTACGTTTTGTGAGAAGGTAACAAAACACTACACGCATATGTTCCGTTAGTACATACAGCGCGGTTATATTATAAGGCAATTTTTTTGTCAAATTGTTGATGATATCGTTGCCATTTTTTGATTAATATAGATCAAATTTTGATCAATGATTAAGTTTTAAAAGTATAATGTGATGTAGCAAAGACATTAATCTTGCGAACGATTTTGATAATTTAAATGGTGGAAAGTTGTATAATAAAATGAAAATGTAACAAATTTTGCCACCTACTACTTTTATTTGATTATTTTTTCAGTTACCTAATAAAAGACAAACCATTACTTGAAAATATTCAAAGAATGTACACGTATTCAGTGTTTGCAAATTTTACTTCAGCAAAATAAATCACAAGATTAGAATAATTAAATAAATTCTCAGAAGAATAGATATATTAAGTCTCAAAAAAAAGTCATTAGGTCAAACTAATCGGTACAGAAACGGGGATTGAATTTTTTTCCCTTATTGGCATTCTATAGACATAAGAAAATCCGTGTGACAAAGTTTTTTGGTCACTATCTTAAATTTTTTTTTTTAGTTTATCAAATTACAAAAATTTCACGTTTGATAAGACTAGGATATTCGTATCAAATGATATAACAGGGGCTAGAAAAGTGTGACACGTTTTTGGGTTGACATTTTAGAAAATTATGACATTGTTTGAAAACTGTGGTAGAAAATGTAAAGAAATGAATGTTACAAACGCTCAGTGACTTCTGGAATGTCAAAAAGATATCAATAAGGAACAACAAATTTAACTCCGTCTCTGCGCCAGTTTGTTTCACTCAAAAATCTACATCGTCCATACTATCTTGAAATTTTTCGCGTATAATATTTGTAATAATTTTCGTTGAAAATTGATCACTAATATCTACTCATTTTTAGATTTCTAAATCTTTGTCTCTGGTGTTTTGTTAATTTGAAAAAAAAAGTATTTGAATCTTTCTATTCTTCTCTGAAAGAGCAAGCAATCCAACGGCGTGCTATTTATAAAATTGAAGAAGAAATAGAAGTTATAAAGGTCCGTCGCAGACCATCATTACGAAATTATAAGTGTTTCTTTTTTCATCTTCGAATTGTTGACGGAACCCTAAAATATTCTAGCCAAATTTTTTGTTTATAGGAATTTTTTTTAGTTTCGGCTACAAAAAGAGATTTGGCAATTTGAGTATACAATTTTTATTAATTTTTCAAATTTTAGAACGGACAAGTAGTCAAAAACAAAAACTTCCTAGATTCGAATGACTCCGGCGAAAAATTTAAAACCATTTTTTACAATATAGCTTTTGAAAGGACGAACTACGAAATTTTTGAAAGGAAAATGTTGCCCCTTCGTCTGAGCTCCGACAACCAGCGCTGCAATCGTTTGTTTATTTTCTTTCCGGTATTATCTACTTTGCGGATCACCACATATTTGTTGCACAATGTAACAAATGGTTTGAAATCTTTTGTCAATATCTCCAAGTCTGAATCACGCTGTACAGAACTGTTTGACTAAACATGAAACACGCATCAAAATAGATAATATTAATAAATAGAATGAATGATATTCACAACCTTTTTTATGTATGTATGTATGCTAAAGAACACAATTTATTGGCATGTATAGTTAGTTCACTCAGTCAGTCATGGAGAAGAGACTTGACATCACATATACGTAAAAAAACTCTTCTATGTGAGTTAGAAAACATTCTTCCATTCAATTTTTATTATATGTATCATTACAACAATCCTATATCTATCTACACTGTATAGGTTGTGTATTTGAAATATCTAAGTGTAAATGAGAAGTTGTTTTTGCGGATAAGATAGTTATGGTTCACGGATTCAACTTTCTAATTAAGACACTTCAAACATTAAAGTAGTAAAACTCGACGATTTTGCGCCTCTTCTCACTATTAAACCTACCATTTCACCAGTTCATTATCTATATGTATATCTATACCGCAGTGATAAAGATTTACTAATGGTCGCCCCGAGTGGAGATAGGTGATATGCCAGGATTGATCCCTTTCTCTTAGATGTGAACTTACTATAGATTTTGTTGCTTGCGCTTTTTATGCCAAAATAATATTGAATTAATGAAATATTCATTTATTATTTACCTCTTTTTACGCTAAAAATTCCTGTTTGGTATACCTTTAGCCCAAAACTCAATACGCCCATGAACGTACTGAAGATATTTTCACGCACTCTACTCTTGCACAAACTACAAAAAAACTTGGTCCATTTAAGGTACAATAGCGTCACTTTCTCCAAATATGTTTCATAATTATGGGGCCTTTTTAGTTTTTTGGTTTTTTTTTTTTTTGGAGAAACACTATTAATAAATGGCAAAAAAATTATTACATAATATCATGTAAGTATTAAAGAGTATAACATAAAAACACATGTTTACCACACTTTGATAGTTCTAAAAAGGAGACGCAAATCGGGTCCCTAGCATCACTTTTAGTAGTCGGAAACTAAAAAACCAAAAAACATTTTCTTATTTAATATCATCTTCTAGACCTTAAATTTCACAAATTAGTCATAATAAAAAAATGGAAATGTTTTTGTGGTAAAAATTAAAAAAACGGGTTTTTTGGTAAAAAAATTGATATAAAAATAGCAATAAACAAATTTTTTTTTCAGATTGATTTTTAACATTTGGAGACTGGTTTTAGCTATTTTCGACAAGTTCCACAAATCAAATAGTTGTTTTTTTATAGCCGTGAGAACCGTTTTGTAATATCACGTTTAAATATTTTTTTAATGTATATTATTAATATGCTTACCATTAGTCAGCCATACCTGGACCATATAATAAGCCATATATTTCCTCATGTTTTAGCTGTTAACTTTTTAGAAGTGATTGTAATTACGAGCTTTAAACACATGAAATAATACAAAAATTCAAGATTAAACAAACTGAAAACCTATTAAGAAACCGATTCATCGAAAGTCGAAATCGATTAATCGGCTTGGGAGCTATTTGGCCACTGGAATGGTAGCAAATATACACTTTTAATAAATTTAAATGAATAAAGAGACCCAAGAAGATATTGATGATCGGTTTTTAAACTTGAAGTCTTCATACAATAATGCCTAAGTATCTAATACACAGTTTGTACTAACACTGGCTTAAAAAACACATATAGAATCACTGAATATATGAATGAATGAAAAATATCGGTCGTTGAATCATCGTCCTTCATTTACAAATAATATTGATATGATTTTTTCTGCATAACAATAACGTATGTTTTTCATTTTTATATACAACCACTCAGTTTAGCTAAGATTGTTTCATTTTACATTTCGAAAGTTTTTTGAATCTTTAAATTCTAAAATCATAAGGGTTCTATTTTCTTCTCCATCGAAACTGGAAATATAATCGACGGTCAGAGTATTTATACTAGATTCAAAAATGATAGAAACAAAGGATATTATTGTGAATTTATATTCTTAAACTGACTCCTTAGAAAGAGTTAGAAATTTGACACGTTGTTTCATTTTAGCTTTTCTCAAAACGGTATGATATGACAGCTGATTTTCGCAATTTATCATCATAATATTTTAATTATGAGGAATCTGTAGCTTATACAGTCCAATTTCGATTTTTCTAAGAAAATATTTTCGCAGTATTCATAAAAGAATATTTTTTACCCAAAATTTCTAAAAAAGGAAGCTTTCTCGGCTATAAGTGTAGGTATTGGGAAATTGTCATTATTTAAAAGTAATCTATCATTGATTGTAATTCTGCCGTTATATCTTTGGTAGCAAACCCTTTTAGTATGTTCGCTTATTTAATCTAAGCTATTAAACCAATTTAGACGTAATATTTAAATTGAAATACGTATTATGGGAAGGAGTATCTATTACACAGAATATAGCTAAAAATCGAATAGCTGAAACTTCTATTAAAAATAAAATATGTTGGAAGCGCAAGTAAATGTTTAGTATATATGGAGAATATATGTAACATATATTTTAACTGCGCTTTCACCATTTATTTACTGTATCTTCAAATACAAAAATATTTTGTTTTTTATGAAATATTAGGGAAGTTGTAGTATCTAGAATCAAAATTTACATTTATGTGTTTTTTATAGCCTTGCATTAAAATATCACAATGGAAATGGTCTCTATCTATAGCACTTTTATTCCTCAATACTATATATATTTTTTTGAGAATTTAATTACTTAACTATCGATAAACATCTGTCAATTATGGCACATGATGTGTGAACTATGTTACAATGTATCACACCAAGCGATTGTACCTGAAGACGCTCGTTTCAACATGTAATCGTTACAGTTCACTCTAGAGAATAGCATCATAAAATTTACGTGATTAAAAAATAGAAGAAATAGAAGCGTTCTAAGCGTTCAGTAATAGCTTTAACTGGTATTTTTTATGACTCATGGGGGATGAGACTTATTTGTCCCACTTATACTTCGTTTACTCATTATTTGAAAATGTATTAAACACAAGATAACAATTGTAATATACATATAGCGCAGGTATATTAGCATGTGCCCATGGTACATAATGTTGTAAAATTAAAACCAATATGTAATTCCCAGCTTGTAAATAGAAAATTCAAAGTATTTGATGAATTTTTCGCAAAAAATTTTATTTTCAATTTATTTGAAAACAAAACCACATGACAATCAGTCTTTAGTTTACCTGCATTCTTATAAAATTTCCTCATTTGAACTGTCTAGATTTTTTTGAATACATAATCTATTATTTTTGCCAGATTACGGCTAATACATTTTAAAATCATACATTATCCTGTTGGTTATGGAAAACGATTTTGGAATCTGTTTGGAAAGATTGTAAATCAAGTTAGTTCTTGAAGAGTAGAAGAAAAGTCGAAAAGGCCAAAAACTACAAAACTGTACAAATGGTGAAATGAGCGTTTTAGCATATATTTTGATATGCTATTTTGCCCATATATTTAAATTTTAGTGTTTCCATTTACTAAGGAGGTAGTGTATTAAATAGTCAGACTTCAGTTGTCCGTACAAGATATACAAGTACAGCTGAATAATGTCTTGGCATACTCCTTCACAAGAAAGAATCTATTCAAACGTATATTATGTTCCAACATAGATTGAATAGTTTAGTGTCTAAGTTGTACCTTCTTCAAGTCAATCGATACAATTCGTTTTTTATGAATGATTAAACAAATATAAAAATATAAATAAATACAAATTTTTCCATTAAACAACCACACTGTAAGTGGTTCACATGGACAAAAATACTCACATTCATTAATCATAAATAAAGTCTTGAGGAACATGTGTTACTACAAGACGCATATGGCCAGAATACTTTGGTAGGAGTTCCGAAGATAGGCAAAAACGTTGCGGTTATTACAGGAGACTGGCTAAGCGGAAAATTATCGAAAGTATTTTCTAGAATTTTTTTGGTTTTCAAGAATGTTTCACAAGACCACTAGTTGAAGCTGTCTGCAAATTTTCAACTCTCTGCCTTTTATAGTTTTAGAGAAAATGGACACTAAAGTTTTGTCCTAATTTGCGCCCCCGCGGATAAATAGTGAAGTTTACGACAAAATGTTTCAAATAAATGTTGTTTTTTTATAAGGAACATTTTTCACATTTAAACTTTTGTTCTATCTCTATCGGTTTACAAGATGGGTCCTACGGACCCAAGACCCAATTGACCTATGTTGCTGAGCACGCTATAAAATTTCAGCTTTATATCTCATTTCGTTTTTGAGTTATCGTGTCCATAAACAGGCGGACTAAACTTTATATACCTTGATATACATTACAAATATACAGGGCATAATTATTCATATGTACAAAACCACTATTATCAAAAGGCACTGAACGATGTTTGAGAAAAAATTTCTTTTTGGATACGGAACATTGAAAAAATTTAATGTAACATATAGCATCTTCGTTTTATCCTTTTGTTACATATTAAAAGGATAATATAATACAAAATACATACAAAAACTATAGACATGTAAACATAGGTTATTTTTTAGAGTATATAGATACGTACAGTATGCTTATCGAAAACTTAACTGACTTTATTCTACTTTGAAGGTACTGCGAAAAGCTAATTTTTGTTTAAATAAATAATAGGCCATGGTTTTCTTCCCACAAGAATATTAAAAGATAAGCAAATATTTCTTCAAGCAAGAAAAAACTTTCTTGTTGAAATTTTTCTTGTCACGGGTAAGTTTCATCTTACCTCAAGAATATTTTTTTTAGTTCGCTTAAATTTTTGGTTCAACAAAAATTTCTTGTGTAAAGGCCTTTTTAATATTTTAGAAGCCAATTTTAATCACGTAATGACTACAATAAGAAAATAATTTAATAATTTTATCCCAGTATCCTGACGAGGATCATCAGGGTAAACGATCGATAATAACTTATAATATTATTTGGAATATAAGATAGTAATTTCAACGATTGAATGGCACTGTGGCTATGGCGCAACAATTCGTTTTACTTAGAATTTAGTGCAATAAATCGTGTTTTATTTAACTATAATTTATTCTATGTGGTTATGCAATATCCCACTCCTTTTTTAAGCGTAAGCTGCTTCTTTAAATTCAACATTAATAAAATTAAAATAGATTAGCAATGTTCGAGGCACTTAACTTACAGAGAGAGAGTGTTCGCTTAAAGAAATTACGTACATGTATAAACGTAATAAAATAATATTTCGTGTACAGACATATTCTGCAATTTTCTACGTTCATTCTGTATAAAATTTATTTACTTATTTATTTATTTTACGTCTGTCAATTTTGAATCAAGAGTACACAATATTATTGAAAGTTCTATTGTTAACAAAAACATGTCTTTAAAGACATTTTTAAAGGAAAAAATTTTTAGGAGACATTGATTTTTTTTTTTTGGAATTTTAAATTCAATTATATTAATAATTTCTCTTTTGAATAGATAATTTTACGCTATTAATACGATTTAAAATTCGGATATCAAATATTTTACCTCCTACAAGAAAAAAGTAATACAAATGTTTGAACGGAAATTACAAAGATCCAAAAATTATTAGTTATGGATATCATGTTTAAATTAGCGAATAAAACAAACCCTTTTAATATATTTGGATTTTATGGGTTTTTGAATTATGTGTAAGAAATGAACAATCGTGTTAAATTGAAAAAGATGTTTTGATATTTTCACGAAAAAAATCAGCCAAAACTTCTTTTTAAAAAAGTATCTAAATATAACTTCAAAATTACAAAGAGTGATATAAATGGCCTAGGGCATATTTTCGAAGAGCGATCAGGAATTAAAAAATGACTTATACAATAGTCTCTTATATACTTAAAAGACTTATACAACTCTTTTCTTCGTATTTCGGATTCTTCGTATCTACAATAATATATTAGACGTTTTCAATTTAACATAGTTTCTATTTTTTCAGATAATGGAATCACGCGTGAACGGATGGAACAATTTCGCTAGTTCTTTTTTTGTTGTGTTAATTGTTGTCAGAGGAAGGCTTGCATGAAAGAAAAAATTAAGAAAGTTGAGCGGAACATTAGAAAATTTAAGATATAACATTAAATGCAATAAATGGTGGAAACGCATATAAATTATGCTTTACATCACATCTTAATATGTAATATGTATTTATTTGCGCTCCCACCATATTTATCTAGAATTGTGAACAGGTATTTGAATACTATTGATACATTTGCATACAATACTATGAGTTATATGCGAGAATAGTGAACGCCACTGTCGAAGACTTCAGCCAGGCCGAAGTCAGAAGGCCTGTCCAAGAGATAGTACTAAAGTTCTTGTTTAGCGGGCGGGCTTTTGGATGGTCTTAATGGACTTCGCGGGCTAATAAGGTTTATAATTTGTAATATACAGGATAATATTTATAATTGCTTAACAATAGTTACATCTTAATAAATTGTAGGCGAAACGAAGTTCTCTGGGTCATCCAGTTATTAATAAAATTACGAGTGAATATCCGTTGGTTATATAAATCTAGTTACATATTTTACCACAAAGGCAATGAAATGTACTACCAAATATATTCTTCAGATATTTAGATATGACTTTAATGATCCAAAACACAAAGTTTGGATTTCTCAAGTACCTACTCTGGATTTATTTATGTGGTGAAGATGCTAGTAAAATATGGGAAAGGTAGTGTATGCCGTTGAATCGTTATATAAACATTAATTAATAATCAAAATTTAATACACAAACCATAATAAATTAAAAATTTATCAATGTTGATAGTAAAATAAAGTCGGATTTTACTAAAAAATGTTGATTTGTATAACTAAACACATTTTATTAAAAATTATCTCCATATTCATGTGAAAATACGTAAAACTTATTTTTGCCGTATTTTTTGTAATAAACCCTTAAAAGAATGGTTTGAGAAAGTTTTTGTCCTTTCCTAAATCTACGTTATTACCTACTGAAAATTAAATGCCTAAGTTTGCATGCATTCAGCTACAATAATGCAATATTTAGTGATTCCGAAACGAATAGTTTTAGAGAACTCCACTCATTTGAACTTTTGATCAGGATAACAATGTTGTCTTGTATCTAGAGTTTCAAGAAACTTAACCAATCCAATGTTAAATATGCGAAATCATTTATAATTTCAATTAATTCAATTTCAATAGTTTATTTCTTAATCCACTGGATTTAATGCAAATCAATGTGAACACTTTCTTTTAAATGGTGGAACAGTACGTTAATAAAATATTTCCGAAGGCTGGGTGGAAGGTTTGTTGGTTGTACAGAGCTAGTTAGAAATTCGAATATTTCACATCACAAGAAAAAAATTACAATTTTTATCTTACACTCCTTTGAATGATAATAATCGTTTAAAATAAAGAAAACAGAAAGAGTAAGATACAACTAACTATATACAGATACACATTCTACAACAAATGATTTAAATATTTTTTCTCATAACCATCTCCTTCAGAGCATAGCTGGTGCCTTGCTACACGCATACACTCTCTCAATTCACTACATTTTGATTAAAATTCTTTTTAAAGAAAAAAAATATAAAAAAATATTTCTCATCCTTTTAACCCTAACGTAAAGAAAAAAAAACTTACGGCTACCCTGTTTAAAATCCTTCAACCACCCCCAATCACCCAACCCAACCACCCACTTTCACATAATCACCCACATTTTACCACCCCACACTCTTTACTACCGAACCGTAATAAGAAAGAAGAGTTGTGTTGGTGCTCGGGTGTATTATATCGATTCTAAAAAAAATGAGACAAAATTCTTCACTCTAATTACAAGCTCGAAAAAAAGTTAAATAATATCATTGAATCGTGAGTTAAAAAAAGATAAAAACATTATTTTTTTATTGTATTCTCTGAGAATGGTACTGTTACATCACCCCTCACAACTGTGATGTCTTACGGGGTGATAGGGTTACCCTCGCGTTTTTTTTTACCCTTATTTTTTTTTTTATATATTAACAAGATAGCAGACATACACGTACATACAAACACATATACACAGACTTATAAACAGAATGTCTCAAAAATACGTGTCACTATTTGAACTACTAAGAAAATAACTTATTCTACGATTTAGTACTTATTAATAAAGGTGATTTTTTTTCTCCCCCAATGAAAAATTTTTTCTTCTTGCTCTTTATATGAAGTACGTTAATATATATATATATATATATATATATATATATATATATATATATATATATATATATATATATATATATATATATATATATATATATATAAATTTCAAAAATATAAACAAATCATTATTTTAAATTTTGATTACCTATTACACAAGTCGATTAATCTAGAGACAATTATAAACAAGTGAAATTTACAAAATTGAAAGAAAAAACCGAGTAATTTTTCGGGGTGCATTATAGACAAGAGTAACAGGCTTCTCTATTTCCTTCAGTATAAGGAAATTTCATCATTAATATGGCAAATGTATACAGTTACAAAATGTTACAAAAAAGAAAAATTTTTTACATTCTACGCTAATGAATGAATACTATTAACTAGAATATCTGTTAAGATACCAAATTTTAACAAAATTGATATACGGTATCGTTTTCTCAATTTTTCAGAGACAGTATAGAATCAGAGTATACAAATTACGAATACAATCTATTTTTCGGTAAAAACTTCCGTACTTTATTATAGTGTACAAATATTATAGTGTTCAAATATGCAATTAAAATGCAATTTCCACGATAAATTTCTAAATTATCAAAAAATGGCTATTTTATGTAGGTATATTTTAAAAAAAAGTCTTTAATCTTTTGTTCAAAAATCCCAAATAAAGATTTTCACCAAAATATTAATAAAGTTTTTTTTCCTTTTTAAACAAACTTACTTCAAACAAAAAAACTTACGACTTCAAACAGAAAGGAGGTTATCAATTCGACTGTATTATTTTTATGTGTGTTACCTCAGAACTTTCGACTGGGTGAACCGATGATTTCTTTATTTATTTGAAAGCTGGTGCTTCCCGTGTGGTCCCATTTTGGTGCAGTTCTGACTACGGTATTCATGAGAAAACCATAAAAGTATTAAATTTGCATTAAGTACGCACGACTAGAGAACGATTAACACAATATAACGCCAACCGATTTCGATTATTGTTTTTTTAGTGATAAATTACTTAGTGTACTTCAGATTCACTAAAACCAAAAATAAACAAAAACTTTTAACAAAAAGAAAACCGACTTCAAAAGAAAAACTTTTCCAAAACAAATTAATATGCACTAAAAAGTAAAAAAATAACCATAATATAATATAGTTAAAAAAATAAAATTATTGTTATTTTAACTACATTATATTATCGTTATTTTTTTTACTTTTTAGTGCATATCAATTTGTTTTGGAAAAGTTTTTCTTTTGTAGTTGTTTTTCTTTTTGTTAAAAGTTTTTTTATGTTCAACAATCCCAAACAAAAATTTTCACTAAAATATTAATAAGGTTTTTTCCCTTTTATATTTTAAATATGACTTATTCACTTGTAACTAGCAAACAATGTATTAAAATCTTAGAAGTCAAATTTAACTAACTTCCTATTATGCGGTTAGCTTAATTTACACACATATCAAGATCCGACGTCAATACAATAGTATGCTAACCAAAATCACCAGAATAAACGATCTTATCTTTATTACGTGAATAATATTATTTTGAAGTATTAATAGATACCCGCTCAACATGCAGATGATCGTCAGGTCGAAACACAGACGTTAATAGATTTTTAAATTCTACTTTCTTTCTCAAAAAGTACATAATCTGTAACTTAGCGAGACGAAAAATTAAGAAAAGGGCAATAAAGCACGCTTTGTCTGTCACCGCCAGTTCGATAAATATATGATTGAATTTAATTTTACTTCTAGCTTTTTAACTATTCTTAGGTTTGTAATTTAGCGAGACAAAAAATTAAGAAAAGGGCAACTATTTTAACTATTGAACTTTAGACAAAGGTTTAAGCCGCATTTACTTTTACAGGTATTTACTTTTTTTTGCGCCATACTGTTGTAGAAGGTAGTAGCTGGCCTAGCTCTGTGCACAGTAAACGAACTACTCTCTAACTCATTCTGAATATCTTTGCATTTGATAAATGTTCATATTTAAATTTATTCGGTCTGAGTCATTGTTATTTTTAATTTATTTTTTTTATCTAAATTTACATATTAATGTCGTTGAAAAATAAATGTTACTTTATAATTTATTATATTATTTTTTTTATATTTTAAACTATGAATTATTGCATTAAGCGAGATGGTTCTGATATTAAATAAAAAATTAATATTATTAAATAATTAATGTTAGATGAATTTGGGAGCTTGTTTTGATTCGGATGAAAAATAGTGTGATTGAAGATGATACGGGTTTCAATATTTGTATTCTATAATAATATTATTCAGCGAATTCTATGTAAATGAACATTTTTATACCATATATGTATATGAAATATACCAAGGTATACAAAGTTTAGTCCCAAGTTTGTATCGCTTAAAAATATTGATACTGTGAACAAAATTTTGGTATAGGTGTGCATAAAATCACCTAATGAGTGCATTTCCGGTTGTCTGTCTGTCTGTCGTCTGTCTGTCACGATAACTCAAAAAAGAAAAGAGATATTAAGCTCCGTAGGACCCATATTTTAAACCGTTAGTTTAAATGTAAAAAAAGTTCCTTATAAAAAAATAAACAACTTTTGTACGAGACATTTTTTTTCGTAAACCTCACTGTTTACCCGTGAGAGCGCAAATTATACACAAATGGTATAGAATGTATTATATGGGAATATCAGTTATATATGTGTGAAATGTATGTATTCAACACTGTCTATATATGATATTTCAACAATTAACTCAGTCAATTGTTTGTTTTCACTTGTTTGAAAATAACTTTAACCAACTGGCACAGCAAATAATCGAATGCCCTCACAAAACAATGCCATCAAAGATTTCATTTAAAAATTTTTTTAAATCACTTATTTATATATTGTATTTATTAACTGTTTCATTAACAATGTATAATGTATATCGATATAGATTTTAATTACGGTTTAATAACATATTCGGTCACTAGATGTCAATCATTTTGCGTTTTGTTGGTGGTGGCTTTTATCATATCCTCAGATTATATCGTATAAACATCCTGGACTCTTTTCTTTAGGTTATTCACAATGACTGCCCGTTTATACTAAATGCAACTGATTCTTGAATAGCTGCATGGAAATTTCACGCAACATTATCGCAAAATTATCTAAATTTATACCTATCTTCTAGAGAATCGGTAAAGGTTTGTAATAAAGAATATTGAGTGTTTAGTTGACTTTAACTCGAGAGTTGTATTTATGAAAATCGTTTTTTTATTTTTTGGAGGATTGATGTACAAAAAAAATCACAAACAATACTAAAAAAAAAGTTTACAATTACTGAAAAAAGCTTGTAATTTTTTTTTTTTTACTATTTGATTTCATTTTTAATTCTTTCGACAATTTTGTTCGATATTTTTACGTATTTACGTAGAGTGAGAACGATTTTATAAATAGACAATGCATAAATAAATCAGAAATCCTCAATTTTGGTAGTTATTAAACTTATCTTTATCAAAACTCCAAAATTGGCTCACATAAAAATAAAATAGTGAAATATGTCACAAAAGTCTTTATTCCAGGCTAATTTTTAATTTTATCACATATCTCCAATCCATCTCCGTTCCAATTGTTAATATTATTCGATGTTTTTATTGATAACAAATAATAATAACACTACAATATATTATTCCTAAACAGTTGATTGAAATTTGAATATTTTAAAAGTATTTTAAAAAAGGGAGGAAAATATACATAAGTGAATAGTAATTTACGATACTAGTGGGATAAGTAGCATTATTAATAACCTGTACAAGACTCCTGTTATCCAAATATTGGCAAACGATGGTGATCTTGGCCAAATAGCGACTCTCGTTATCTACAGGCGTAACAATGTGCAAACTTACCTACACAAAATGTTTTTTAGTTTTGTTTTGCATGCAAATTATAACTAAAATCACTACTTACCTCTTTACACCAAACTGCAAATGATTCATCTTTGATGCCATTTTGACAAATTAATTGCAATTTTTAATTTAGGGGCAGGTATTAGCATAAATAAAAACAACTGTTAATTTATGGTTTTGTAAACGAACATTTTTAATAAGAAAAATAGCCATAGATTTCAAATATTGTGATACAATAATATAATTAATTATTCCTAAAAATTGGGTTACATTTAATTTTGTTATCTTTTTAAATTTTAAGACCATAATATTTTCAAAAGATTGGAGTGGGGGGTGTTTCATTGACATTTTTGTGTGAGGGCTTAGAAAAATCACATTGGAAATGTAAATATGTTCATATTTATATTATATATCATTATATACCTAAACATTATCATCAAAATTTTTTGGGGCTTTATAATTTTGTGTTTTTTTTTTTAACATGAAAAATTTTGTATTAACAATTTTACATTAAAAATTTTCGTCTTTAATATTTTATTAAATTATTTATAATAATTTAGATAGAGACAGAAAAGTACAATTCAAATTAAAAATTTTGAGAAATGTTGCCGCGTTTATGATTATGGTGTTCGGTATAAAACGGTATGAATTTTTATCAGACAAATATATAAAAAAAAACTTTTTCTATAGTAATTAAAAAATTTTACAAATAGTAATTTTATTTAATTCAGATTGATTAAAATTTTTGAAAAAATTCCTCAGAAAGCAATAATTTTGTACTTAATACAGGATAAAGAAAATTTTTTCATATTTATCTGGAACTCATACAACTTTAATGTAAAACTTTTAATTAGTTTTTCTGATAAAAATTCGCTACCTTTTATGGTAAATAAACACCCAATTTTTATATTTTTTTTTTTTAAGGAGTAGCGTCTTTTTCGAACCAAACAAAATCACATTAACAATTTTTTCAAATATAAAGTTATTTACAATTTTTTTTGTTTTTTTTCAATTTTGATATTTGTTGAGATTTTTATAAGTATTTATTTGAAAAAATTAAATAAATAATTATAAAACAGATGAGTAAACTTTATTGCATTAAAATAAATGATATTGTACAATGGTATCGTCCACAAACCGATATTTTTTAAAATAAGATTCAATAAAAGAAATTTTATTGATTCTAGATCGTTATTACGTGACGTTACTTGGATTTATATCAACAGTTTAGGAGGCTGGGGAGAGGGGGTTATAAAAATGAGACTAGGCTAGCATAACTCTTGAATCAGAATTTATTTTATTTAAGATTTAATTTTTATCATTTTTACATCTCATTTAAAGGATAAAAACATGAAAAGGCTGGTTACTTTTCAATGACAGTTAGACCTGTTAAGGGATAATGAGATCAGTATAGTTTATTAAAGATCGCATTTTCAAGATTAAAATTCTTAAGGTATACTATTCGATTTTAGGTTTTAAAAAAAAAGGGTTCTTTGAAGGAATGAGGACGATCCATTATTTTTTAATAAATATTGTTTTTTCTCAATTTATTGTATTTTTTATAAGTTACAATAAACATTGTAATAATGTTTATCAATTTTTTTTCTAATTGCGTAAAAATTACTATTTGAAAATCAGTCTTGTTACAAAAATTTCTTTTTTCTTTTTGGAAAATATTTTAAATATAATATATATAATTTATCTTTTAATATTTATTTTTTACATTTGATTAATTACATTAATTTTAATGTAATAATTAATTAATTGTTCATGTATTAATTGTTTTTCTTGATAAACTGCGTTGAGGTAGATTTGATTTGTATATAAATCTTTTATTTATGTTAGCATTTTGTACCATTGTTTGCGTCAGAAAATTATAAAGAAATTAGTTAATAAACAAACTATTCCAGCAAAAAATTAAGGAACTTTTTCTGAGATCATTTGATGTATTAATCATAATATTTACTTTTAGTTTAAAGTATTTTTAACGACACGCAACTATTAATATTTTCACAGGAAAAATTACAAAGATGTGGTTTTGTACGCCATCAAGATGTAAACATTATTTAGAGCCATACGTCTTTGTTAGGTGTTATAAATTTTCAAAGTTGTTGATATTTAACATGTACAGGATAGGAATTCATATACAGGAAACATTTTTGAACATTTTAAGTTCGCGTTTTGGCTACAGACAATTACTTTGTAAAAAAAACTAGATATATGTAAATTAACAAATTGGGGATTTATTTTATGAAAAAATAATAAGTAAAGATTACTTTGAGATGAATATTATTGTACAGATGGAAACGTATATTTAAACTGGTAGCATGGATTCATGAGACATGCATAGGGACGTAGTATAGAAAATATTAGAATTCCTCAAAATTTTGTTAAAATAGTTTATTTAAAAAAAAAAATCTATTAAAAGTTTCTGTTAAAAATATAAATTAAATTACAAAAGAAATATAAAATAAAACTATTTATTTGGATAACCCTGTTATGTTTTAATTAATTTAATATCAAATAAAAAATATATCATTAAATACATTTTTTTGTCGAAAAATTAAATAATAAAAATCAAAAAATTCTGAAAAGAATCATATTAATTCATAAAAAAAAATTCAACTTAAATAACTAATAGGAAACCATACCCGTATAAAAATTATTGTAACTAAATAACAACTTTGTTCTTAAACTATTTACAAAATGAATAATATTACTTTTAATAATAAAAAAAAATCTTTTCATTTCTAATCTAATTTATTTATTTTGATTCTTTGATAGTAGACAGTTAAGAGGTATTTTTATTTTATCTTTACGAGTTATTTTTGGATCACATTCAAGATCCAAACGCGGTTCGAGTCTTAAACAAACTCTTTAAAGAGGTAGATTTGTTGTAATAATTTTGAATTTTGTTTAAACTAATTTTGACAAATTTTGATTACAGATTTAAAAATCTGCAAATAATTGTTTTAGTTTGGTCATCACCTTCAAAAACTTTGTATTCGCAGTTAAAATGAACATTAAAACAGTTTTTAATATTGCAAAATTTAAGATGAATTTTTCACAAATAAGGAAAAAATTTTATAAAACCTACGCGGAAAAACTATTTTCTATCTTTTGATTTTCTTTTTTTATTCGAAATTTAATCTTCGTATAGGTAAACATCCGGTTTAGAATGAAATGCGTTTTACAAACACTTTTTTGAAGATGGAGACTAAACTATTTGGCACAGCTTAAAAATTAATCATCCAAACATTATGTTAATTTGTATCTACATGAAGAAAGCACCAGAAAAAAGTTATCCGAAATAAATATCCAGACAAAATTTTTTGATAACATATAATTATTTACAAAAGTTTATTTTTTCATTAATTCTAAGTTGGTAACAATAATTTTGGTATCGTTTTTTTTGGGATAAATTACATTGGCATAATTTATTTTCAAATATTTTTGGCACATTATACAAATTGGTATTTGCAAAAAAAAAAAAATTTGAATAAAACCATTTTTTATGATAACGGTAAAAAACAATTAGGATCGGTCATAAATAAACTGAAGTCAAAAAATCAATTTATGTGAAAGTACAAATTATTATTTAAATTTTTAAAGGTTTTTGTGAATAAAAAACAAGGTCGTCGAAGTGATTTAAACCGTAACAATTATAACCAAACTCATAAAAATTTGCATGTGTTTCTTTGTATTACAGGTATATGCAAATTTGTTAATTTTTGAGGTCGTTTCAAATAATAAATTTTTGCAAATAACAATACCGAATTCCATGAAACGTACAAGGAAGTTTTTAGACAGCAGTTTTACAAAACAAAAAAGTAGCCAGGAGGTCCAACATAAAATTTTATCTTTCCAATAAACTAAAAATCTGTTTTCATATCCAATAGCATACCTATCAAATATATACAAAGAGGCCGAAGAATTTTGAAGAAAAAAAAACATACAACAATAATAAAAATTTTTCACTCATTCATACCACAATCTCATTCGTCCTATGAAAACAGACTGATTTTTGGTTGATTGCAACTTAAAAATATTAAGCTAAAAATTTTTGGTGATTACTAATAGTTAGAGGAACTTGCATACCGGACTATACAAAAAAAAAAGAAATTACCAAAGAGTCTTAGAGCACAATTTTTTGAAGAACATAAATTAGTTTCAAACATTTATCTTAATTTTATAGAAATCGATTTTACCTTAATTTTATTTTTCCATGAAAATATTTTTTTTTTTTTGGTTATACTAAATATACAAATTTTTGTAAGCTCTTTTTTTGGAAAATTTTCCCGCAATACTGTCATCCAGTTACAGAGATTAAACTTTTCGCCAAAAAGACGTTTTATAATAATTTGGCACAATTATTTATTTACAGACCCGATAAAAAATATTCAGTTTTTTTCTGGTACTCACTGTAAAAGTTTGATATGTTTGAGGGAAATTTTTTTGATATTTGGTCTGTTTGTGTGTCTCCTTCTAAGGTTTTTCACTATAATAATTAATACAATATTAAATATAAATATACTTAAAAATTAATGACTATATGCCTTTTTCTGGCACATACCCGTAGCTTGTTGATATAAAAAATATTTCTTATGTTCAAAATAAAACAAGTACCATCTGAGATAATCATAAAAAAATCCAAAATAAGATTTTTTCGGTAACTAAAAATAATAAATATACCAGATATCTTTTAGACCAACCCCCAAATATCCTCAACCGATTTGGGTGTTCGTAAATAGCTCTACCACATTTAAATAAGAAACAAGGCTTCAATACCTCTATAAAAACATTTTGAGAAATTATAGCTTGATTTTCTTAAATAGTAAGAGTTAACAAATTACTGAAAGTAAACTTATTGTTAGCTCTAATCGACAATAATATAAGCCCTCAGAAAAGATGAAGAACAGATTCTCGAGATATTTTTAAAATATTTGAATTGAAACGCGCCGCTTCAGAAGTACATGAATTTTCTAATGTTAATGTGTAAAATAGGGCCTATTTAGAATAAATCTATAGTAAACTGAGAGCAAAAAACTGGCTGCAATATTCAATTTGAAAAATTTGTCTCTTATATCATACTTACACGATCTCTTGCCAATTAAATGAGAATACATTAATATTTACTTTAAGTAAAAAAATCCACCTTCAATAATTTTACAACTCTTTGTATTCTTCATCGTTACCAAGTTAATCGGGTAAAAAATTTATTATCTCGAAAAGACTTTCGATATGAAAAATTTCTTTTAATTTAATTTAAAAAAATCAAAATGAAATTTATGATATGAAAATATAAAAGAAAGAAAAACAGTTTATTGGGGGTGGTATTTATAGGGAATTGAGGGGGTTGGTTGCCGTACATCAAATCAATATTTAGATGCTGTTATTATTAATAATAAATAATAAAATAAATTCTATGTTTTTAAAAAATATGTCTTTATGACGTCATACGATGGTGTGAATTCTGTAAATTTTCCCTTCGTCTACTGTCAGTGGCATTTATCTGTTGTTGTCTTTTTAAAAATAAGGTTGCAGCTTCATCCAGTTCATCATCTAATTCATCCTCCATATCATCATCCTCATGATGGGTATCTGCTACCGAACATGGGGATGTACAAGCGGACGGGGAACTACTCGATGAATGGTTATGTCCAGTACTCATTGATAAATCTTCTGGTTCCGTTTGTTCCGGAAGTGTAACATGTAAGGGTAGTGTGATTATTGGTGGTACTATTGAAGAGGGTAACATACGCGATACAACTCGTCGCACATCACGTGACTTTCGTGATAAATCTTCAGGGCTTTCGTCATCTAAACTCATACGGCGTTCAATTTTAATATCATCTTGTTGTGGAGATGGCATCAATTCCGTTACATCGGATGTAGGACTTAAAATTGGATCTGTAGATCCACACTTATGATGCATCAAATGATGCCTTCGACGGAATCGTCCTTGGCATCGATCACAACGGAATGGTTTCTCACCTTTATGGATCAGTACATGTGCTTTCAATTGATTGGAATCGGAAAATCGTGCAGAACATTCTTTACAACTGTACGGTCTTTCCCCGGTATGTACACGTAAGTGCCTCCGTAAATTTGCCACTTGAACAAAATGTCGGTCACAATGGTCACAGTGATAAGGACGCTCCCCAGTATGTAACCGCATATGAGTTTTAAGATGGTGATCGCGTGTGAAACGTTTATGACATTCGGGACATTCGAATGGTTTCTCTCCGGTATGGGTACGTTCATGGTTCTGTAAGACATGTTTGTAGCCAAACGATCGATTACACACGCCACAGATAAATTGTTTATCGCCTCGATTAGCACCATTATCTTTGATTATACTAATCTCGCCAGTACTACTAGGAGGTGATGATCCACTAGTCGGTGGTGATAATTGCCCAGATGATGGTGTGATATCAGTCATAATTGGAGACCGATCAATAATATCTTGCAGTTTTCTGGCAGTTTTTCTTGACCTCTCAGCTTTGTGCCCAATTAAGTCACCACTACTGCTGCTTACGATGTTATTATTATTGTGCTTACGTGCTTTTGAGTTGGGTGATATTGGAGATACAAGACCACCTTCACGTCCACCCGTTGGTGTGGGTGGTGTTTGAATTGGTGGCATTACATTGTTACTAGCGTTTGTTGACCATACGTGGCCAAATAAACTTGGATGAAATAAACCTGGATTAGAAGATAAGGTAGCATGTAGACTTACTGGCAATCCTGATGCTGCCATTAAGGCAGCCGTTTGACTTGCTGCTAATAATTGACTAGGTGTTAGCAATGAACTCGCATGATGATGTAGTCCAGAGAATGGACTGTTTACTGGACTAGATGACATTGGCATTGAATCGTCAGGTTCTACTTTCATTTTGTTGAAACCTGTAACAAATACAACAACAAATTAATATTGATAAAAATATAATAACCATCATAGTTAATTGTTTAAATATCGTTTTTAGAATTATTTGCAACATGTTAAAATTGTCTTTTGTTCAACTCCACTGTGCTTTTAACGGGTACTGTACTAGCAAAAATTATAAAAATTTATTAACTCCATTTATTTTTAAAATTGATTGATAAATTATGGCATCAATTAGACATCAGAAATGATTTATCCTATATTTTATACCAAGTCTATCAAAAAGTAATTTAGAAATTATTTTAATAGGATCAAATTTATTTTAGAAAATGAGATTTATTTTATCATTAGATAGCATGCAGCATATTTTCTTTCATTATTACACTTTGTTTATTTACTGTTACAAAGAAATCAAAATTGAGTTTCTTAGAAGCCAGATTTACTAATTTTGATTGTCATGAAAATGCAAAATTATGAAATGTTACGATTTGTGTACTAAAAAAATTGAAAATTAATTTTCATTAATATTTTCGTCAATATTAAACTGTACAGTTATAAATGCAAGAAAGGAAGCGTAAACATTTAAAATGCTAAGGATTGAATTAGGAATTGCCGCTTAAAAAAACATTGAACGTTGAAACCTTAACTACATGGCACATTTAAAAGAAAAAGCTATGCCATTTGCTAAAATATATTCCCTTTGTTTATATATATTTCGTTTGGTAACCACCTTCATGTAGGAAGCCGGTATCGATCATAAGTTATAAAATTTAATTGTGGGTCCCGAAAGAGATATATTTTAGCAAAATAAATACAGACCATGGAAAAGCAAAATGAAAAAATTATACTCAAATTTGTAGTTCATTAATTAAAATTTTCGTCATTTAGTAAAAGCTTGGCATTTAAAAAGTAAGTTATTCAAGATTATTTGTTTGGATACCAAAGAATTTTCATTTCTCAAAGAAATATAGATTCGATTATCAAAACTCAAAAAATGGTTGTATAGATGTTGTAAAAATATATATATATATATAGGTTGTAAAAATATTTTGGCAAAAAAAAGAAAATTAACAGAAATTCTTAACATAAATTGAATAGATTATATCTTGAAATTTACTTAACTTTTCCACCCTATTTAATTTCCTTAAACAAATTAAATTAAAATCTCAGAAATTATGAAATAATTTAAATACAAAATTTTTCGAATAATTTTCCTATTCTAAAGAACAATATACGTAAATATTTATCTTAAGAATAAATTCCAAGGGATTGAAGGTGGCCAAATATTATTATCAACGAATAAAAAAAAATGGTAAGAGGTACAACTGTTAGCAGTTACCAGTTAGTAGTATCATCATGACAAAATCACTTGGGAAATTAGAATAAGCAAACTAATTATAAAATATATAATAATATATAATAAAAGCGCGCGCGAACTTACAAAAAAATAATCTTGACGCAATTCAAATAAGATACCGCCCCCTTCATTATTCTAATTAAACAAAGTACTTCTTCGTTTTTTTTATTTGTACCATCAATTAAAAATATATACACAAATATTATTCCTATCTTTGTCACGCGACGCCCGCCGCTTTTATTAAACAAGCATCGTCGTGGTGAAACATAAAGCTTTGCTTGTGCTCTCACACATTGAAAATATTTTCACTTTGAAGGTAAATTCTCGATAGTATAGTTTTAAAACGCATGCGTTTTTCGTAGCATTCATAAAATATAATTCTGTTGTAGTAGTCTTGATATAATGACGTAGTTTCTGGTAATAATTAGTGCTACGCAACTCTAAGGGTTGAAACATGAGTGGATACTGGATGATGATAATATTATAATTGTGAAAATTCTAAAAGCTATCTATCTTTGTTCCACTTTGTTAATGTTTATTTAATATATACAGAATGGTGTTTGTATCTTTCTTTAATATGGTCATTTGTTTCTCGCTCGCTTTTCTTTTTACAAGCACAAGGTATGTTGTTGTATGCTATGTAAATTTTTCACTTAAATTATTGAATAAATTTTGTAGATGTGTGTAGCCCTATCTTTGTTCAATTATGATATTATTTTTTAAAATCGTAATTGAAATGAAAAACAAGTAAAAAATATGTAAATTAAACCTATCATTAAATTTTTTCCAAGAAGATTAAGATATACTTTCTATGATATCTAGCTAAAGAAATTATCTTCAATGAAAAAAATTTAATGATTTTTTTTTACTCAAATGAAAATGATTCTATTTAAAAAGTGAAATGTCTCATAGTCAAAGAGCCAGTAGTCTACAAACTTCCACAGACTATTTTATACTTTGTATTAAAGAAATTAATTATACAAGAAAAAGAAACTTTGAGCGGCGAAAATGATGACAGTCAGTAGTCTTCCGGCTACTGACTTTTATATGATTATTTCCTTTCAAAATTTCGATTTCCGATTTTATTATGATATTTAAAAGTTCGTTAACGTGTAATATTGGCCAGCCCTTTCATTGAGAGCCCAAGAGAATAATCAAAAAATTGGTATTGATTGACTTACCTAACCCATAAGAGTTAACCTCTTAATAGAAAATAATTGATGATAACGATTGCAATTTTTGAGAACTTGCCAAAAAGATTTTAACAGACTACATGTTTGCTTGAAAAAAATGCTATGAGTATGCAACCCTTGCATACCGATTAAATTTGCAAAAATAAAAATACTGAGAGGAAAAAACAGCAAATCTTTCTGCTTAAGCCTTATAATTTTTTATATTTTTATTATGGAAGCGCCGGGAAGGAATAAAAAATAACCAGTTTATTTTTCCAAACGCTTTCATCTTTTTACCAGTCATTATATACCTACTAAATAAACTATAAAAAGAAATGCTGATTTTAAAACGACTAGTCTAATTTTCGCCAAAATAGATTCCAATCCAATTAAATCATTCTTATAATAAAAACAACTGCTTCAAGCTTCCAATCCCTTTGGAATAAGTGATTCACTCTTGGATTATTTTCATATAGGTATTTTATGCAAGTCTATAGTTTTAAAGAAAGGTACGATTTCAACAATTCCTGTATCTATATAATACAATATTGCTTTCACGGCTTGCCGCACATTTGCATCCAGTTGAAATTGTGTCTCAATCTTAATAAAGCTTAGATTATTTTTATGCCTAGGTCGAATTCAGAAATTATTAAAATTAACAAAAATTGTGGCTTTGTTTTTTTTTTTAAATCGGCATAAAACACAGCTTATTAAGAAAATGTTAGTAAGAATCAAATGTTTAATGAAATTTTATAAAAAATTTTACAGCATGTGATTAAGTGAAATATTTGGCGGTCTTTTGTTAATAAAAATCGAATTATGGTACGTTAATTTAAAAAAAATTAACGTCAAGCATATTTATAGGTTCTAAAATTCATATGGATATGGTGAAAATCTTTGGGATTAGTCGAAAAATTTTTTATTATATTATATATCTGTCTAATTAGTAAACAAAGTAGATAAATTGAAAAGAAACCATTAAAAAACATATATATCTTGCTTGCTTACCCGGCTTGTGATCCGCCGGGAAGAAGTAAAACAAACATATGCAAATGTGGACGAAAAAAATAATGTTTATGTACAAATATAAACATTCATAACAAGGAAGTAATTACCAATAATAATATTTCGACTAGTTTCTATCTAACATTTATAAGAAAACTCAAGGAAATGGCTTATTTAAATTGAATTATAAGCTTGAATTATGTAAATCCAATTAAAAAGAAGGAACATAGTTTTTCGTGAATAAGTTTTTCAAAACCAATTAAAATTATTGCTTTACTCGTATTCATAACATTGATTTCCTAACGGTTTTTATTGGAGAAATTATTCCAAATTTTAAAGCAAATTATACAACGATTTTTATAATTTACATCTTAAACATGACAACCCTTTGATTAAAAAGTCTTTAAAATACAATCAAAAAAGATATTAACATCGTTTATAAGTCTATTAGCTTTATGATTTTGGTATCTTTTAAAAAAATCAGGAAATTAACAAGAATATAATAATTTCTTTAATAAGGGTTCTTAACCACACAATAATAAGGGTTATAAAAAATTATCGACTTTACAATAACAAAAAATGACCTTTAAAAAATATAAAAAACATACTTATGGAGTCAATAAACCTATCGCTTCAAAAAGTGGTTAAATTAGACACATTTAAATTTTTCGTACGCAACAAGTTGAGATAAAAATAAGTAAACAAATACAAACCTCGTCCAGGTTGACTTTCTTGTAGTAACGGCATTGTTGTCATTTGAGAAGAAAATTAATAAATAAAATCACTTTTCAAAAAATAACAGTTCCAAAATAGAAAAACATAAAAACCGTGCACTCTTAAAATTTAAAAATAAATCACTTAAAAATCACTGCCCAAAAGAAAACGCCAAAACTCAAAGAAATGATAATGTCCGATAAATATATACTTTCAAAAACGTGTTTTGCAAAAAATTTGGAATTTTGATTTAAAATTTTGAACAATCAGAACATGCGATGTTATGTCATTGCGATCTGATTATCGAATACATTTGTTGTCACCATGTGGAAGATGATTTTCGAGATGTTTTATGGATAACATCCCATTTAATACTGTATGACCTAACCCAACGCTTCTATATTGTTTGTTAAAAATATTTTTTTTCATCCCCACTACATCATAAACTACCCTGTATGTAGTATAGTGTCCGACACTGACAATGTTTCACAAACCCCTACTTGTGTGTATTATAATATGTGTATATAACATATATTTTGTAGCGGGGAGAATTGGAGCATAATAATATATTTTATCTTACTCTATTATATAAAAAACTACCCCTAAATTGTATCTAACTATCTCTTTTTATTCTTTATATTTAAAACACTTTTACTTCCTTCTAGTTAACTAAATTTATCCTTAAAATTTAAATACTAAATATTTTATTTATTTTTGTTTTTTTTGTTTTTGTAAGTTATAATTTACATATTTTTGAAAAACATATGTGCTGGATACTTCATTAATAAATTAAAAAGGGGTGTTGTTAAGGGATAAGGGATTTCCTATATATTTTAGGGATGATATCTTGTAGACAAAATTTTACCGAAAAAAAAATTAATACATGTTGTTTAGTCAGTTAAATATTCAAAATTGACGGATATTAGAATATATATTCAGAATACAGGTTACTTCCCGAAATCTCTAAATAATTTTTACTACAACTAATAATAATCATGGTATTAAAAAATTACGTGTCTTAGTTTGATTATGGTAGGATTCATGAAATAATATCATAAACTTATAAACTTTTCCAAAGTAAGGCCTTCATTTCAAAAATATACCTGGAAATTCGATGGAGTTTTCAGCTTTGGCATAACAAAGATATGGATTTTAAGCAAGCATTTAAATAGGATTTTTTAAATGAATTTCACACTGACATCGTTTATTACAATGTAAGAAGTGTTAAAAGTATTTTATTTTCGGAGGTCAAGATTATTAAAAAACTAATACAAATTTTATCAAAATTTGATTGCCTAATTGATATCATTTTATCGAATTACAATGTGATTTATTTTTCAGTGAATGTGATCATTTTCAAGTATAAATTGTATCTCGACTTTACGTTTTGTAGTAATAAAATAAGTTTTTGTTTATAAATAGCCCAAAAACAAAATCATGAAAAATTTTCTTCAATTACCTCTTTCACAAAAAGAACTTTTGGTTAAGATAGGCAGACAGTTTAACCCACTAACAACAACTATCTCTTGCATTAAAATTTCTTTTACCCATTTTAATGAGTTCCTATCATCTCTATCACTTTATCAAAATCTTAAATAATTCAATATTTAAAAAAAATTCTGATAAAAAGCGGAAACTGTATTTTTTTTAAGGATAGGAAGTTGAAGTTTTGCACAGTTTATTCCCAATTTTAATTCAAACGATTAGATTTCAATTATGTCATTTCAATATGTATTCAATAGGAAATAATATTATAATTATAAACTTCTTTTTTAATTTATATAAAATTAAGTTAAGCAACTGTGAGCAAAGTTCTGGGAAATAGTTAAAAAAAATGACATTGGTTAAATTGACAATTTTTTTGAGAAAGAATTTTTAATACAACTTGATTAAAGTTGTATTTACGTCAGGTAATCATTATTTTCGTTACACCAATAAAAATTGCAGTATATTCAGGAAAACATTCAGTTTAAAATAAACTTATTTTATGTTTCGCTCAATAAAAAACAAAAGAAAAAAGCTGTTTTTTTTTTTAATATAATACAACAAATTTAAAAAAAGTCTGGTTACCATTTTTAATACTTATACGATTAATATATTGCATAAAATATAACTTCCGTAACAACTAGTTTGAATTTGTTAAAATTCTGACAAATTTCAAATTAAAAAGCATTTTCAACAATAGGTTAGGTTAAGTTATATTGGGTGTCCACTAAGGACACACTTAGGCTATATAGCCCATTGTGATATCATATATGTGTTTTACCACCTTTCCGCTGATAATTTCATTTATTAGCTCCTCAATTTCAGAGGCTGAGTGCACCTCCTCAAAGCATATACCATGCACTACACCAGCCCATCACAACTATTAATTAAATTAATTTTGTTGCGACGGCGGGAATCGAACCCGCTACCCTTTTTGATATATTGGTATATACTTATTTGTTGTGTGCGTAGTCATGGTAGGGACAATCAAATTGATGCCAGCGCTTCCAGTGAAAAAATTTTGACGTTAAAGGAGGCTGTTATGACTAATTGGCAATGCTTTACATGTTAATGTTATAGAAAATGTCAAATTAAAATTATTGAAAAATACTAATTAATTAAACTTAATGCATTAAAAATTGTGAAAAATCAGTGTAATCATGTATTGTTTGAATTCTGGCCAGCCATGGTGCGCTTTGGCCCAAAATCATGTTTAAAATGATATAAAATTAGTTTTTGGGTGAAACTAATCATTGACATTATTTTCATGTGTTTAATTTCGATATTAATATAGCTCAGTAGAGCCATAACCTCCAAGAATTCCCCGGATATTTGAGAAACTTATTAGACCAACTCGAATTTTGTAAAATTAATTATAATTATTTTTCTTTCAAGTTTTTGCATAATTTTATTATTAATAATCTTTCAGATTACTTTTCCAAAAATGTTGTTGAATCACTTTAGTCAGATACATACTATGCATTACTTAAATAACTAGAAAATCTGGTCAAAATTTCAGTCTAGCAAATCGTATGTAAAAATGTGGAAGATTTACGGAAGTGAGAACTTTTTTAACAATTATATTTATGCACAATTTAAAAAACAATATAAAACTCCCTAATTTTAACATAACTAAATAACTCTTAAATTTTTAACGAACAGACTCATTTGATATTTTAGTACAAAAAATTCTAAATCTATCCAATCAAAGCACCCTGCCTCCTATAACTCATTGAGTACATTTGAAATTCATTACAAAGCAAAAAAAAAGTTACAAAAACTCATGTTACTTTCATCTTTAACAGTATACTTATTAGAAATTGTATTTATAACTCATTAACTTATTCTTTCTATGAAATGCGTGCACTTAGAGTTAACTATTTAGAAGCGAAAGGCATATTTTTAAATAATAAAGGAAAGTGAAGTACCAGAGATCAACATTTACATATAATATGCTGTCTTAAGCCATTTTTTTTTATATATTTTATATTGCAATGGAAATCTCTCCTTCAATAACTTTTATTACTGTATAATACTGGACTAAATAATTTTTAAGAATTTAAATATTATTATATTATACCCGAATGTACCGTTGTTCACATTCCAATTTTCCTAAGATCACATGGCAGTTATTAAACCTGAAGATAACATGAAATTTTTACAGTTCACTCTTGGGAGCAACATCGTTTAACGTACGTGATTGATAATGCAAAACACTACATGTTTACCTGACAGGCATCATCTTTTTCGATCGCCCAGTATTAATGCATATTTGAAATTGGTCAAAACTAACAGTTACCCGTCATTATCCTTGCAAATTTCAACTTTACTAGCAATTTAGACAATGCCGACTTCGCAAATTCACCACATGCTATCTTGCAACCCACTTGTCTCCGCTTAGCCCGTTTTTTAATAATCTCTTCGATAATTAAACGCAATGTAGTATATGCATTAGTTTAGAATATATAAGTATAATATCTACGTAGGTATTGTGATAAATGTGGTTTTATCGTTACACCTCCGGTCACTGTTATCGTAGCAAGATTATAGCCTACGCTCTATTTTGATGTACAAGTTATAATATTGCGAAGTTTGAACAAAACCGTTAGTTTTTGCGTGAAAGCATAACAAATATCCACTTTTACATGCGAATTGTGATTAAGTAAATTTATCTGAAACTATTTATTTTGATGGCTCTTGATTAGATAGAAAATCTCCACTGACAGAGTGTATTTGGGGCAAGATTAGCTTGAGAAGACAAGTCACTGGAAGGCGATTGTGTATTTTTAAAGTCCTAATCGAAAATAGCCTAAACAATAAGGTGAGTAAAAAATGTTTTATACTTCAATTTTATTCGTACAAGAAAAGAAGATTCCAACATAAAATGGACGGATGAAAATTTCCGTCAATTTTCAGGAAGTTTTTTAATTCGCAAAGACGTTGGATGTCCTTACATTTTTGCTCAGACAGACACTTCCCAAGGCGGGTATTATTGCTATTGATTGAATCCCCTCCAATTTTTAAAGTTTTACGTATGTAGACACTTTTCATGCTCTACTTATAAAGGACTACCAGAATTCATTGTTTCAGGAAGTTTGACTGAAAGCCTTTTCCTGTCATAAGTGAAATGCAGGATCCTTTGTTTAAAAAAAATTCGAATTTGGCCCTGTTCTAAAATTTAGGAGTTATTTAACATTCTATATCAAAACATATACATGAAAGTTAAAAATTATCCACCCCTCAAATACGTCATCATTGTCATCATGATGACAACAGTAATAATTGTTTACTAAAAATAAAGAATATTAAAAAAAACCCGTGCAGTTTTTACTTAAAAAAAATCCAAAAATACGTAAAACATGAAAAAAAACACCCTCTCCAAAAATTACTGCTGTTATGTTATTCGAACTGTGTTCTACTCCGATGTCAATCGGGGTAGGTATTACCACATACTACCCTCTCTCAAAATCTATAAATTTTGCATTTTTTACTAAAAAAATAAACTATTATTTTTTGCGCCCCATAAAAAACACACAGTAAGTTTATATAAATGAGAGAATGGTTGCCACCTGCCTTTAATTTTTTAACGACGAATATATTCCACAAGACACAAGCCATAAGTGTGCCCAATTTACTATCATCTGTCTTTGTTTAGTTTGTGACAGTGTAGTTATATATGCGTGTGTATATGTTTTTTATAGTGAAGTGAATCTGTTTAGAGGTTTATAGTTTTTTATTTTATTAAGGTGGCATCTCTTAAGAGTATCTATATGGTCCTGTTTTACTATTTGTACGACATATAAATAATACATAAATGGGATAGTAAATATAAACATATTCTATTTTAAGTGTATGGTTGTTGTTTTTTTTTAAGATTAGAATAAGATGGAATCAATCTGTACCAATTTAAATGGGTTGTTGGGTTTTTTATGTATTATGTATAAATTTTGGTTAGTAGTGATTTTCACTGTCCCCGTGTGACTACGGTAATAATACTTAATATGTGTATATAAACAATTTTATTGTTCTATTGGGTGCAAATTTTAAAAATTTATTCAGCTCTCGTATTGAATAACAAAAGTTTATTCTTTTTATAACAATTTTTTGTCTTGGAAAGATTTAATCAATTTTATTTTCGCTTACATTGGCTGGATTAGAAGAACGGATATAAGACTAAAGCTGCATAGTCTTAGCACATTTCTTCGAAAATACTTATAAATTTTCTTAGATACATACACGTTATTACTTTATAGATCCGTGAACTCGTTTGAAATAAAAATTTATATTTATATTTTTATGATTCTTTTAGTATCTATTAGAATATTAATAAATGGTGAATTATAATTAGTTTGATTAGATTAGAAAATTCGTGTTGGTTACGAGTTACAACACGAAAATAATATTTTTACATGTTAGGTTAATCCACAATTCATTTAATTTCATTTAATATCAACGGCAGAGAAAAGAAAAAGATATAAAATTTCGCCTAAAAATATGACTGAATAAAACAACTGAAAGATAGCCTAAAGAAAATAAGAAAATTAAAACAAATACTGAGATTATTAACAATTTAATTTGATTATCGTGGTTAAATTCCATGTGGAAAAATGATGGAAAATTGACTTTCAAATTATATTAATCTATATATTGCCCTCCTCATTTTTCGTCGATATATCAAAATACTGGTCAAGGAAAATCGTCATCAATCTTCATACAAAAAGTTTTATTAAAGATATTTTGTCGACTAAAACATAATGCTACCTACGGTCGCAAATAAAAATAAACTTTACGGAAGTTATAAAAACAAAATATTTAATAAATCTATTTTCTTAGATCTCATCACACACTGAGAAAACATATCGTTTTTAAGCAAAATAATTTGTTCAAAAATTTTGCTTTTATTACCAATCTCTGATCTGATCAGTGTATAGCGGTTTTTTTAGTGTACAAGTTTGAAACATTTGAACTTATCTCATTTTTCTTACTTGCGCTTCCACCAAATTTGTTTGTATACTTGAGTTGTTTTATCTAGGCCAACTTTTTTAACTTTAAAGTGTGTTTTCGAGCCTAATAGTACAATTTAATTGACTCGAATTTATATTTTTGCTAAATATAAGTTATTTTAAATCAGAATTATAAGATGGAACTACTTAAATTAAACTATGTGCTTTATAAATGTACTTCGTTTTTTTAAATGTTGGCCTAGATAAAACAACTCAAGTATAGTACTATATATTCGGTCTATTTAATAGTAAAATTTTATTTTCAAGAACATCGTGTAAATGCATATCCAACGCAGAATTTTTTTTATACAGGTTTTAAATTCGATTATATTTTGATATTAACTTTATTAATTCCCCTACCATAAACTTGCCTACTTCGATGGACAATCTCACTTATTTTCTCATGCATAGTTCGTTTTTGGCTCCCCTCCAGTTAGCACAGGGTTCTCGTGGTCTAAAACTTTGAATAGACATCTTAGAGTACCCCAAATAGCCTGTAAAAATTGCATTAACTTCGGTAATTAAATATTTTCCAGGTAAAAAGTACGTTTCTACTAGATTAGAAGTAATTGTTCCGTTTCTTTGATATTTTAAAGACTGTAATCAGTAATTTAACATTAATCACGATTTATTAAAAAGTACGACTCGAACGTATATCAATAAATTTTCAAATTAATGATAAAATATTTAATTTAACTATCATCGCAATATTCGAACAAGAAGTTATGAATTTAGATTTGTAATTTGAGATAATAAATACAATCCGAAGTAAAAATAATAAAGCTTTTTATAAACTAAAAAAATCTACCGATTAGTAGAAATTCACAACAACAATAGTGAAATTTGTTACAAAATAATCTATCTAGTCTAGATATAATAAATTATATATATTTTTTCTATTATTTAGGTAAACTTGCCCACGAACTCTTTATTATTTTTTTATAATAACAAATGTTTATTTCATTCTAGATTTACGTATTTTTTACAAAAAAAAGGAAAGGGTGTACCAACCCTGATAATAATCATAGTTATGAATTAGGCAGAATTGATATATTTAGCAAGGGTTGAAACGTATTTTTTTTCTATAAAAAAGTGATATTTTATATCAATGGTTTTTTGAAGTAGTTTTTCTATTTTTGTGGTAAAATATTTGATAATAAATTTTTATTGTTGATTAGCAAATATTATTCTATTTGTCATCAATGTGATAAATCACTCGGAATTTCGATTTAAAAACATAAGAATTTTATTAACTAATGTTTAATACTTTTTGAAACTATGTTCCTTACAGCACGTTTCGTTTGATTTCTTTTTGGGTTGGGAGGCTAAAACAAAAATGCGTAGCAAAAAAGTTGTGTAACAGAAAAGCATAACATCGCAATCTAGGAAACAAAAACTTTTTTGAATCGATTTAGTTTGCTGCCAATATTGAAAATATGCAAAAATATTTTTAGCGAATTGCCAAAGGAAATGGATCTATTGCTTTTGTATTGATGGTGGAATTTTGGAAAAATTTCTTCAAATGCTCATCAATCCTACCTACTAGATGTCAAAAATGACCATCGTTAATTTTTTTTATATATAATCTATAAATATAAGGAGACTTTCTATAGATCTATATGGATAGTCACTCATCACGATATCTCTGGAACTATAAGACCTAGAGACTTGAAATTTGGGAGGAATATTCCTTTTGCCAAGTAGAGGTCAGCTAAGAACGGATTTTACGAAATTCCACCCACAAGGGGGGTTGCGGGGGTGTTCATGAATAAAAAATTCATATTTTTCAATTATGGCTTTTAATAGTTCAAAACTTGGTCAGAATGTTTTAAATTACATTTAGAAATTTTTTTAACCTTCGGAGGGTAGAAAGGTGTAGCGAGAAAGTGGGAAGGAAATATCGAATATTTACAAATATACCTAAGTGGGGTATCAAATAAAATAGCATGACGTGTACATTACAAAAATGTTATCCAACGCGAGGAAATGTGGAGGGAGGGGTGCAAGTGGGGATGTTGCCCAGCAAAGCGGGTATATTTTACGCCACGCAAAGCGGGCGGGTAACAGCTAGTAATCTATAAATATATAGGAGACTTTCTATAGATCTATATAGATAGATAGTCACTCATCACGATATCTCTGGAACTATAAGACCTAGAGACTTGAAATTTGGCAGGAATATTCCTTTTGCCAAGTAGAGGTCAGCTAAGAACGGATTTTACGAAATTCCACCCACAAGGGGGGTTGCGGGGGTGTTCATGAATAAAAAATTCATATTTTTAAATTATGACTTTTAATAGTTCAAAACTTGGTCAGAATGTTTTAAATTACATTTAGAAATTTTTTTAACCTTCGGAGGGTAGAAAGGTGTAGCGAGAAAGTGGGAAGGAAATATCGAATATTTACAAATATACCTAAGTGGGGTATCAAATAAAAGAGCATGACGTGTACATTACAAAAATGTTATCCAACGCGAGGAAATGTGGAGGGAGGGGTGCAAGTGGGGATGTTGCCCAGCAAAGCGGGTATATTTTACGCCACGCAAAGCGGGCGGGTAACAGCTAGTATGCATATATGTATATACATATGTATCTTTGTGTTTATGTGTCTGTAAAGTCTCCAGCGGTCGCAATTTAAGTCCGATTTGAATAAAATTTGGTTTTAAGAAGAGTTTTGGTATTTGAAAGGTAAATTTCGTTAATGAGAAAAATCGACCGTTAAACAAGGGGTGAGAGGAGTGATTCACAAATTACAAAATTTTGAATTTTTTCAAAATACAAAATATTTTTGTATTTTTTTATCAGGTTTAAACAAAAAAAGTACTCTTGTGAAAAGTACTTTTGATCAGGTTTAAGTAAAACTATTTTTATACGCTATGATTTTTTTTGTAATCATTTTTTATTAAATGCATAATGAACAATAAAAAAGAAAAGAAAATGAGTGGTGTAAGTGAGTTATCAGAAGTCATAATTTATAAAGAATTGAGCATTGTTTCCTACCGGGTGTCCAACGGAAACTCTCGTTCTTGTTTATTTAGGTTTTCATATTTCATATTAAAACGGATAAGGGTTCGCAAATGCCTAAATTAGAACGTGCCTTACATATCATAGAAATACATTTCTGTTTATCTTCTCATTAAACGTGTTTGCATAAATTTTCTAAGAAAAGGCCATCCATTTTTGTTGAAAATACTGAATTTAAACAAAATCAATGGTAAAATTATTGAATATTATAAAGTTAAAATATTATTGTCCATTAGTTTTTTTTTTAACTAAACCTTTAACAACTAATTATATAATACTTGAATAATTTTACTTTAAAATTAATAAATACTTATATATTTATTTAGTATTATTTGAACCTTTGTTCGAAATTATCAAATGTTATATTTATTTGTATTGTTGATAAAACTATTTTATTAAATAAGTTAACTTTTAATCATAATCAATCAATAGGTCAAGAATAAAGTAAATATATACTTCAATTTATAATTACTATTAAGAATTAATTGTCAATTAAATGAGAAATAAAGTATTACAAAGAAAAAAAAATCTAAAAGTCCCAAAAACTATCTATCGAACAAAAAGTGTAAATAGTGGCTCATAAAATATGTATCGAATAATTAGGGGACGTTTTTAGTAACTCTCAAGCTTCGTACATTGAACATTTTCTAATATGAATTATTAAACATACTTTTCGAGACTCATTATAATTATTGTATTAAAATTCATCTACATAAAAAGACAGAGTTGGATTTAAAAATATTTACTTTTTTTCAATGTTTATTTTGTAATTTTTGTTCGCGAGCTAGCCAGAAAAAGCCAGCATAAAGCATTTTACAATATTCGACTCTCAATGCATTGTGCTCAGTGCTTGCAATCAAATTGAAAACGGGCCAAAAAGATCTTGGTTATTTTTAATGCCAGAGGACTTAATTTATCGGTTAACTAGGTTGCTATACAGTTGACAATTCTATGTAAATAAAAGATGATTTCCTTTCTTAACATGCCATGCCATTATTGGCAAGCATGAGACCGTCATACGAAACAATCTAAGAGCAAAGTACTTGAATGGAGCGATTGAGGAAATCGCTCTAAATGTGCGAGTAAATGTAGTAATCGAAGAAGTGCAGGATTTAATACACGAATATTTCTGTATAATACCAATATAATGGGCAGAGAAAATACTATAATAGTATCCATTCAATAAAGACGTATTTATAAGCTGCTATAAAATCTCTAGGCTCGGTTTCTTTGTCTTCTAGGATAGCATAGGTCTCTAGATCGTTTCTAAATAAAATATTCCAATGAATTTAAAGCTGATGATTTTGTCAGAAAATGACACAAAATTTTCGATGAACTCTTCCCGAATAGCAAACTACTCTTGTTATGGTCAGAAATTTTACATAGTATTCTCTTCGAAGATTCGCCACAATGAAGGGGATGGGAATGCTGTAACAAATCTTCTTTCCTACGGTTCAACTATCAGAAAAGTTACAACTTATTTCCATTCCATGAACCAAACATTTCTTATCGAATCATGTCCTAAAATAAGTAGTATCCGAGATTTTTACATGATAAAAATATGTACTAGAAGTGACAAGACATTAGCTACTTTTCAATTTTCTTATTGTTATATCTCAAATATGTCGCAACTAACAACATTGATGTTTCGTCAAAAACTTTTTAACTTAGTTTTTGAACTAACAAATTTTCCAACAAATTTTTTCTTAGGCAATTGAAAAACTCAATTCTTGCCTGTGATTTTCAAATACTTTCCATAATTTTCTGTAGTAAAAAGATTTGATATGCATCTCTATTAAAAATGGAAATTGTTTTATGAAAATACTATAACTTTTAAAAGCACTTTATATTGATTTTAAGGGTATTATTATATTTTTGTAATTTATATTTGTTGTTGCACATAAAATTCACATTTTAATTTTAATGTATATTATAAAATCTATTTTGTACTTTTTATGCATAGCTTGATTTTTAATTCGTGTTTTAAAATATCATCTCTATTTTGTACTTTTCATTATGTAGGCAGTTATAGGAATTATATTTATCATCAGTATTGTACGGCTAACGACCTTGTAGGATTTCACCGTTCTTTATGGCTCAAATTTTATTCACTAAAATTAAGATAATCAAGTCGGTTTGGTTTATTTTTTGACAATTTTCGATTTTTTGCAAGATTTATCATTATTTCATTCTACTATTCTTACCAAATTGATCTACTTAGGATATTTACAAGCTACTATTTTCGTTATATTTTGTTATATACTATGTACACTAGTGAATAAATAAATACCAGAAGTGTATTGCCTTGATTTTCTTCTTATTATATAAGCATTCTAATTTTTCGATATAGCAAATAGAAAAGCTAGGAAATTAGTTAATTTGTAATCCTCTTTTTAAAGTTAGCTTTTTGTTGTTTGAAAATAACTAATTTCCAATCGATACAAAGCATTGAAAACCTTAATATTAATTATGTACTTAGTAGGGCTATATATGACATTTTCGAAATCATCTAGCAAACATTTCGCCATAAATAACGTTAATCGAGTTAGGTGACCTTGTTAACAAAATTTATTATGCTTACTATAGGTTGATATTTTTTCACTTTTAATCGTAAGTAGTATATTTGCTGGATATTTTAATAAAACAGAGTAGAATCATCGAATCTTAATTTTCAGAAATTGATTTTATAGAATTTATGTAAAGAATGTATTTTTCAAATAATTATGATTTTTACAAGCTTTTATTTAACTTGCAATGTAAGTATGTATGTTTGTTCTAGTAGAATCTTGCAACTCAATTTTGAAGTAGTTATCGTCAACCGATTGAGCTGAAATTTTACATGCACGGTTAATTTGGATGACAATGCGTGATAAGATAAGTGAAGTCCTGATTTCCCATCGCTTCCATCATATTTTATATACATATTGTTCTTTAAATTAAAAATTTAAATAAAAAATAGTTTTTTAAGCACAAGCTTTTATTGAATTAATAAGTAGAAAATACTTTTTTCTATCAGTTACTCATACATGACTATTCGTAAAAGCTTAGGACGCTTAATATAAAATTAAGTTGCAAGATTCCACCCGAACAAACATACATTGTGGTGCTCCGAATCATTGTTATTATTTTTATTGAGCGCCTCAAGCTTTTACGAATAGCGATGTATGAGGGACTCATAGGAAATATTATTTTCTGCTTCTTAGTACAATAAAAAGCTTGTGCTTTTAAAAGTATTTTGTTATTTAAATTTTTTTTTTACTCATTGGAAGCTTAACAATGTTTAATAAGTTATCATATATTACAAGTTCTTCTCTGTGCTACGATAATTCACTTAATTGCGTTCTAGAGTGCTACGACAATCACTTATATTTCCAACGTTTCTTTCCTTTAAACAAATAAATATTCTTGAATCGATGCGTCTCAAATTCTGTAGCTCAAGTTTAATTCGTTTTCCAGTGACCTAATTTTAAAAATCGCCTTTATAATATTATTTGAAAAATAGAATAATGATATTTAAAATTTAATATCGCATATAATTTAAATGTTTGGTTAACCAATAATAACAAAGTTTTGTGTTGTTGAAAACTTTTATCAGAAAAAACAAAAGTGAATGTTTTTAGTTTTAAATAATGAAAGGGACGAAAGGAAATACCAGACACGAGACATGGCTGTCACTATAAATATATATATAAAATGTATATAGTTGTTTTTATGTCTACTGATTTTAATCAATAAACTAAAAACTGATATTTATATTTATTAGAACTTGTTACTATATCATAAACTACAATATATTTTTAAAGTTGGCAATATCTACCTCTATTACCAATGTATATGGCTTCAGAAAAATCGAAAGTATTTTATTAGGTATGATAACATTAAGGTGTAAAATAAGGTGAACTTTTACTGTCCGTATTACGTCAATAATAGATGGCTCGTTCTTTTTTTTACAAATATTTATAAACAATATTAAAGAACTGTGAAACACATTTTTATTTAAATGTGAGCTAAGAATTATACTATGATTATAATTGTTATGAAAAATTTAATGCCAAAAAGGTAGACTAATTATGAGAATGTCGATAGAAACCACCCCAAATTATTTTACTCTTTCAATTAACATTATTTTGCATTTTTTGTGGACCAACTGACCGATACCAAAAATGGAATATTCATGCTAATTTTCCACAGTTTACTCGGATAAGATGGAAAATATAAATCGATATTTCTCAGAAATATTATCGATAACTATACTTAAAGCTTTTGGCAGTTAATAATTTTTTAAACTTTTATCAGTATTTAAAAAAATTTTTCTTGTTTTCCTATGAATGCACATAGCAAAACAGGTTGATAAATGAACGTCTTTTATTAATGGTCATGATAACTAGAAAGTTTGTAATGAATGAGTGATTTCTTTACAGGTACTTTTATCAAAACGAAAAAACAAAACAAGACAAATTTATCGAATTTTTTTTATTATAATATAAAAGAACCGTTTCTGACATTTATTTTTAAAAATTATTCCTTGAAAGCTTGACGAAAGCTGTTATTTTCGATAAAAATTTTGTTTAGTGATGAGGCTCATTCCTACTCTTACTAATTTCTGGATATACCAAAGAGCAGCCATTACACCCAGACAAAACAACGGTTTGGTATGCTTGCTGTTATCTCCATATTTCTTCAAAAAAGACATCCGGTAAAACCTAGCTGTCACTGGCGACCATTATCGTACCAATTTGATAACGGATTATTTGTTTCGTAAAATTTAAGCCCGTGATCTCCCAGACATATTTGGATTTTCTTGAACCATAGCTGGGAACACTGTTGATCAAATTACCTTTCAAATAAAACATATAATCAAATCGATTCACCCGTTTAGGAGCTACGAGGCCACAGACAAGCACATAGATACACCGATACAAATAGAGCGTTAAACTTATAAACCTCCTTTTTAGTCGGGGTTAGAAATAGGTATGTATATTAAATTTATGATAATTAAATAAACACAGGGTATATAAAATGTAAAAACCAGTCATTACATAATTTTTAAAAATACTACTATCCTACATTTTATTTGATTTTTTTAACCCTAAAAATTTACTAGGTTAAAAGATCAAAAGAAAGCCGAGTCGATACATTTATTGACAACTGGATCAATAATACCGCCGGAGGATTCAATCAATGCCTCTCTATATGCAAATAGGATAATAATAATTTTAATCCTTTGCCTACATACCTAAAAATGGGCGGTTTATTTTGCATTTTTATAATTATTTTATTATGGATTAAAAATGTAAACCTTTCACTTTTATCCTTTAAAAGTTTAAAAGTTTAAAATTAGATATAGAGAGTACTCCTAGGTATAGGCATATAATATACTATATATAGGCAGTTTTGATCTTTGTAGCTTTTACCGACTTTTGGTAATTTACAATATAAAGGTATTTATTGTAATATGACGGTCTAATTTTTCATAGGTAATTAAAACTCAACTTTTGCAATAGAAGTTGAACTCTTTTCTTCAATTTTTTGCAAAATTTAAATGTTTAACAATAATATAATTTTGGGTTGAAAAAATTTTAATAAAAAATATTTTATTGGAATAAAATGAAAAAACTAAATTTTTGTATGAGTCAATTACAGTTCAAGAAAGCTGTTATGTATATACATAATATATTGTCATTTACTGGTGATTGGGAAAATAAATTATTTTTTACTTTTAAAGATAGTAAAATCTTGTAAGCACAAATTAGTAAAACATCAAAAGCATTTCAACGCTTATAGTTCTTTTCAAAGTGAAAACTTCTTTCAAAGTTTTCAAAGTGAAACCTTCTTTAACCGCCTTGGGCGATTTTATTATAATGACATACATACTACGTCGAAAAGGTTGCGACCGCTTTAGAGCATTATGTGCTGTTGTCTTTTTATTATATATAACCGTTTTTTATAATCATAGTATATCTTATAAATAAAAATTTAGCTTCCGTATGTTTATGACCACAAAACTCGAAAATCTTTCGATAAATTGACTAGAAACTTTGACAAGCCGTTGCATTTATACCTAAAAGTTTTTATTCATACTAATTTACATCCCAAAGTACTCACGGGAACGAATATTAAAAAATACCTGAAAAAAGAGATGAAAGTGATGTAAATGTCAAATATATTTCTAGGCTATTTTTGTTTACTTCCTACTAATTAACATCAGGCAAAGCCAAAGCGAAAAATGACCAAGTTAAGCTTGTATGTTAATAATTTCGATTTTAAAATTTCAATTATTCATACCATATTTAATGGTGCAGGGTTGCTAGAAAAATATTCAGCTGCTCCAACTACGTTCAAAAGAGCCTAATGTGATACTTTTTTTTAGTGTTTGTATTTTTTATTTCAAATGCTCAAAAATAGCCTAAAAAACTAGTAAAATACAAAAAAAATTTCATAGCAATTGTATGTTTGTATGTCGAAAGTAGCCTAATTCTGCGATAAGTAGCACAACCTGGCAACCCTGAATGGTGAGTTATTTGTAAAATATTAGATGGCAGTAGAGGATTTTTAATCCATAATAAAATAATTACAAAAATTCAAAATAAACCGCCCATTTTTAGGTGTGTAAGCAAAGGATTAAAATTATTATTATCCTATTTGCATATAGAAAGCCATTGGTATAATACTCCGTCAGTAATATTAATCTAAATGCTAATAAATGTAAAGGTTCTTAAAGCTATCCGTAAATGGAAATTTAAGATTAATTACTATTCGTAAAATAATGCTCACAATTTGGGAAGGAAATACTTTTTTCGAATGGTACGTAAAAACTGCCTGTATTTGTTTTTCATTCATTTTGTTTGGCATACATTCAAAAAATTTTTTTAATAGATGTTTGGAAAAAACGTTTCGCTAAAGACATTATTTTTAGAAGGGTATTAACGACTAAATTTTCATCTAGTTTAAATTACCTTAGAGTCATTTGGTTTATTTTTACTTTAACTACCATTTGCTAAAACTTTTGCAAAGTAAAATTTGGTGGAGGAGTCGGGTAGTATGTGTCCTGAATTCAGTCTCTTTATTAATTTAATTTTTGCTGAACTTTTCTCTAATTATTACTGAACGTAATTGATTAAGAAAAAAATTTAAACATAAAATATAAGTCTGCTTATAATGAACAACTTTATTATTTATCCTTCTTGCCCCTTTCAAGCTTGCGTTGACTTTTAGAAGATCTTGAGTACCAAAGTTAATTTCAAGATCTTTTTAAGATCCCACACTTTTTGTTCCACAACTGGCGTTTACAACATTTTCCATTTCAAACTAAACCTATCACAACCTTGTATAGTCCGCTTATATTCAATTACAAATTCAAAATCGATTTTGGCTGAATTTTTGTAACCAAATTGATTAGTATGGGGAATAAACAACCACTGATCGCTGAATGTTAATTCTAAAATAATAGCATTGAATAATATAATTTTTACCCCATGTAATCTAAAATCAAGTAATCAGATAACAGTTCTATAGTTTATAAATAGAAATTAGTGAAGGTATTGACACAGTTATTACATTACATTAATTAGATTTATACAATCATATTTCAAGGTGATTTTGTGTCCAGGTGTAATAATTATTAAATTAATACTTTAACATGTCTTTATGTACCCCTAATTTGTTGTGGTAGTCCTTCAGATTTTGATAAGTAAACTTTCTCAAATAATATTTGAAATTAATTAGTATTTGTATGTTCAATTAACATATGATAATTAATTAATGTTGTATAGTAATTCTTGACATGTTTAAAGACAAATATGTCTCATAAGTCGTAAGTAATTTTAGTTGATTAATCACGGTTATAAAGAGACATTTAAAAAAAACATATATTTCCTTAATAAAGGGTTACTTATAAAACATATTTGCAATCCTGTATATGACAAACTTGAAAGGAACAATCACGCAATAATTGAAGAGAGAATGATGTTCATAGCATATGTTGGAGGCAAGTTTTTTAACTGATTACTTTTCGAATAGTCGTTCGTGAAAACCATCATACCATATGGCTTCAAATAGTCAGAATACTGCAGCCAACACTTAACTTTTTAACGGTATGACAGCTTTTTAGCATAGGGAAAAAGTACGATATGATGTTTTTCGATTAATCGCCCTATCATTGCGCTCCGACTTTTAGCTTTGTGACTAGGTAACTTTTTTCAACAATCAAATAATTCGACTCTAAATATTATGTTAGTGTTTCTAAGTCTAAACCAATTAGTAAGATTGATTTTTTTTTATTTATTTTGATGATTGCTAACATTTAACATATAGAGCTGCAGGTGATGTAGAAAGAAGTGTCATAGATAATCTTTCTGTTAATGAAAGATTTGTTGAAGATCATAAAAGCTCAGAAGATGTTCATATTCTTTCTTTTTATATTTACTTTCTTACAGGTTAAGTTACAGGTTTTGTTTGAGTAAGTTTAAAAACTAATTCTTTTAAAGGATTAAATAGCTATAATAGAAACACTAGATATTTCAATAAAGAAGATATTTCAATCAAGAATATAGATTAGTTTCGAGCCTATTAGACTAAATATTTTAATTCAAAGAAAAAGGTAAAAACTATATAAAAAAACCGCATCTCTATCCATCTTACTTCGGAAATTGTAGATGTCAAATGCTAAATTTTCTCTAATACATTTCCTTGCAAAATTGTTCGAGCTACATGGCAATCGTCTTTGTTTTACTCAGATTATTCCATGCGTATTTTTTTTTCTCCCCTAACTTTGCTTTATCCTAGGTTTGTTTAATCTCATAACATGCTTGCTTCATATGTCTCTTCACAATACGCTATTTGGTTACCGCCCAGAGACTATTTTTTCTTGAAGGAAACATGAACTTTAGACAGCTACGTCAGAAAAGTTGTCTTTTTACTAACTACGTGTTAATAGTAAAAAAATCAAATAGTTTCCTTCTTACAAATAGACAACTTTCATTTCTAAAACTTGTCTTAAGTAACTTAACGGAAATCTTGGTGGACAGGGGTAAAACCTATAATAAATGAATGAATTACCCTTACTCTGACCCTTCGACTATTTCAATCGATAAAATCAAAAACGATTAAAAATATCCTTAACATAAATCAATTCAAAACTACTCGCCTTATATTTTTAAAATGTGTATCAATTTTTTTTATTTTTGAATAATAATTTTTTACCAAAAAAATATTGAACAGATGTTTGTAAAAATATTATTATTGGTGACCGACAGAAAGAAATTCAATTGGCAATTCAAGCGTTAATTATAGATTCAGGAGAAAAAAAATCATAGCACGCGATTTTTGATAAAAAATAATCTTTTTTTGACACAATAATAGTACAACAACAAAACCTTTTTTGGATTTATAATGGTCATACTAAAAATATAATATTAAAAAAAAAATTTTTTAATAAAGAGTACCCCTCTTACTTATACCCAAAGGTAAGCAGGCTGGCTACTACGTCCTGTAGGATTGATCATTGCATATATTTTTACAATAAATATTTTATTATTCAATACTTCTTACATACATACGATTTAGATCAAAGTGTAAGATTTGTATTTATTTTTTCTGATCTATATATGAAAGTTTAAGCCCTCAAAAAAATATATATTTTTGAATAATTCTTTATACCTTTCAATATTATAAGACTCACACATGCTTTCTTAAAAGATTCAGGAATATTTTGTAGTGAGAGATAGGTTATAGTTTATATGTTAAAAGAAGAAAACAAACAGATTTTTTCCTCTTTTTTATTTTTTCGTATAAAAACTTCAAAAGGGATTGTGTAATATGAATTAGGGGTGAGTTTGACCACTAGATTTAACAAAAAAAAGTAAATATAATGAAATATACAGGATACTTCCATAATTGTTTGTGGATCCAAGTCAATTTTTTTATGGGAATTTTAGCTTAAAAAGGTGGTTTGTAAGAAATACATTATTTCTCTTATTTTTTGTTATTGAGACTGTTCCCTAGCGCTGGGTCTAGTGTCAACAAATTCTAAAATTACAAGTTTAATATTAGGGATATTATATTGTAATCACCATAAAAATTTGAAGTCGATTGACCTTCTCTAACTCGAGCTAAATTTAATAGAGCGTAGTAGTGTGTTTTATTAATCCTCAGGTATTTTCAAAAAACTAACTGAACAATGATGTAATTATTCTATGTTAAAAAAAACAAAATTATAAACCGTTTCATTGTTGAGAAATAATAACGCAAAGTTAATCAATTTTGTTATTGAACTATAAAAACTACCGAGTGTTGGAAAAATTAGTTTCGATTTTCAAAACAGCCCAATTTTGGCTGCCCTACCGACTTAACTGAATGAAGTTAATTATAAAATCCTTAATTGGCATAAGGGTTGATATGTGGACCTGGTTTTTTAAAATGCAAACCTACTAATAAACATGCACACCTAGAAATTTTCTGAATTTTAGAGATATTCGCCAATCGAAAGAATTCATGGAGACAGCCTAAGGCCCATAAGAAATGTTGGTATAGAGATGTGATTGGTCAAGGAAGATTAAAGGACTAAAAATTAAAAATACATTTTTCGATATACTATAGATGACTACTCTTGAGCATCTTTAACGACAGAAGTGGTCCACTAAAGTTTGTCTCCATCTGCAGGTCATTTTTTTAAAAATATATCGTAGCTTGATTTACAAGAAATTTATACTTGAGTTCTTTTATCGAGGCCAACATTTAAAAAAGCAAAGTATATTTTTGAATTATACAGTTTAATTTAAGCAGTTCGATCTTTTAATTTTTAAAATATAAATTTGAATCAATTAAGTTGTACCATTAGCTCGAAAACACACTTTGAAGTTTAAAAAGTGTCCTCGATAAAAAAAACTCAAGTATAGGTGAGAATACAAACGAAACACTAATGGAAGTATTGTAGGATGTATTTCACCTGCTGTAACGAAGATATAGAATACATATAGTACTCAATAAATTCGTTATATATAACAACAATAATTGTAGCAGATATCTTTGTCAAAACGAAGTATATTCTTGTACAACTGTGCCCATATCTTTATATATATATATATCTTTTTTTTTTTTTGATGGACATATAAAGGTGAAATACAAAAGAAAAACATACATCCATACACAGAGATATTAAATAGTATTATATACAATTTGACCGTTTTCCAATCACTTCTTCACTATACGGACAACCGTATCTTTAAAATCACTCCCTATAAACTAAACATAATATTCTTGTGGACTGACTGTGATGAACAAATAATAATAAACAGTTGAATTAGATTATATTTGATTTGAAGTGAATGAATGAATAGATTTTATATTATAAATACTGTTATAATTTTTAATCAAAATACTGGAAATCCAATGCTCAATACATAATGTGTGCAACAGTATTTTATAATGTCAAAAGAATAAATGTTATCGATAAATATGGACTAGGTATACGAGCCCCATTTTTCCATTAGGTACTTGTCCAGAGCTCTGCGATCTATGGTGCCCTCTAATTGCTTCCAATACACTAAAAAAAATCACGGTGTATTGCAAATTGACTGGGCCAGAAAAAAAGGATCCCATGTAGTGAAGATTCATTGAAAAAGTGCCCCAGAGCTCTCAGTAGATTAAAGACAACCTTATTGGTATGTTATATAAAGTGCCTTATCGTATTAAAAATTACTTTGCGGTTTTTAGGTCTGATTAACGAGATAAGATTTATTATTAGTTACTTATCGTCTGTAATTTTGAGAATATCTCCAATTTAATATTTATTCTCATTTAATCTCTCCGCTTAATAGATACATTTTTTTTGTCTTAAAAGTTCTAAGCTATTGAATAATAATTTTTACTTTCAATATTATTAAAAGAAGATAATAATAGTTTCTATTAACTTAATTAATTTAATATCGAATATATTCATTAATACCTGTGATTTATTACCATTAGTATTCAGCAGTATAATATGTAATGATTTTTTTAAATTTTTTATTTAATAAAAATTAGAAATTTTTGTTACTTTTTGTTTTTGTTTACTTTTAATCATGTATACTTTATTATTTACATCATGGTCTCTTGAAAAAAATAAACTCGAACCAGTACTTGAACCTTGAATAGCCTAATTGGTTTGGCGCTTGACATGAATCCAAAAAGTCCCGGCTCGAGTGTATTTTTTTCAATTATCTCTAATTAAATTTTTTGTTTTTAAAAAAATTTTTATACAAAAATGCTCAATAAACTTAATAACGTTAAACAAAACAATTATTTTTAATTTACCAATATTAAGTGTGTATCCCGGAATTAAATACTTCCATTCCCGGAATCATGTGTAAAGCCAAATTTTATCACGGAATTAGAGACAAACATGAAGTCCAGAAATTAACGTTCAATGCTATAAATTAAACATTTATGCGTGAAAAAATAATCAAAACTAATTCTTAATAAAGTATTTTGTACGACGAATCAATTTTTTATTGTCGAAATATTTATATTAATATCAATAACAGCTTCAAAGTACATTTTGCCTAAACATCCCGTAATATGGTACATTTACCTTAATTTTTGAACTTTTGAAATAAATTTATTTTTAATGAATATTGCTCCTAAAATCAAGAAGGATGAGTAAAGTTGAAGATTACTATAAAAAAAATGCATAGCCTTAGAAGTAGAATTACATGTTCATGACACACTAAAAACATGAATGTCATTCAAGTAGACAAATAAATCGAAACTCCCTCACAATATTATATTTCCATCATACAAGTAGGTATTTAAAATATTTTCTAATCATTAGGTTGTGATGGTCAAAAACAATTTTCCAAATCAATTTCATTTTCATAGAAAAACGTTGTCAAAAAATGTATGATGATTTTCAAATTTGTGTATAAATGTTGAGAACCCTCATATAGAATCAAATAGGTTGTATATTTCCTTGTTTGCGGGGTGTATACGCCAAAAATATTATTATTTTCTAAGAAGAGAAAAAAAAATTATTTTCTGTTTGTGACAGTCTTTTGACAATTGGTCAATGGATGTACCTACGTATAATATTGAATTTTTTTCTCCATATTTTTTTTTTTGTGTATATGGTGTTGAACTCTATTTTTTTTTCAATATTTTTTAAGATTGAAAAAAAATAGGCATTTTATTGTATATGATATGTTTATTTTTCCGGTTGATTTGGCATGTGGCTAAAAATCGAGGATATATAAATTAATTATAAAAATTACCAACGAAAAATATTTTTGTAAGGAAAATGTCTTTATGAATATAAAAGTTAAACGCAAACTAATAGAACGAGTTTTTTAAACGGAAAATTAATCGGAACGCTGACCTGTACTCGATTAATATCAATTGTTAGGATTCTTCAAATAATACCTTTAGTTTACTCCGATTATTTTCATTCACGATTATTAACGATTCAAATGATTTTGATTAGCAAATTGAACTTGTATATCGCTTATATCCGCAATAGTACACAAAACTGAGCAAAAATTGGTAAAAGTTATAGGTAAAGATTTTTTGTACATTTTAGTCCGAGCGTACTGTTAAACAGATATATATAATGCTTGTGTGAATATATGAATGTCAGGGAATCTTTCAATGTAACTTTCTCCATTAGTAGATTTCTCCATTAGTTCTTTTTTAATAATCTTTATTCACGTGATAGTCCATCTGACTGTCTATCTGGATAGTCCATCTGAAAAACCTCAATGACTCACGGTTTTGAATTTAATTTTGGAGAACTCCTATTGTGATTCATGCATGGAATTGAAAATAGAATATCATTGCCATTATTATATTAGTATGTTCTGGCTAGAGATTTTGGAATTTTCATCATAATTTTGGTTAATTTGTTGTTACTACTGTTTTTTCGCCTCATTTTCATGACCAAATACTTATATATCCTACATTATTTTAAGAAATTTTTTCAGTCATTATTAATATAAACTTGTAATCTACTAGAAATCTTATTTGAATGCTCAGAGTGTTGATATTTTAATATTTTCTGAGTAGGCGCAGGTGATTAGCATTACATTTTTCTTAAAAATATTTTTTCTTTGAAAGGCTATTCCAGTAAGTCAATTCTTCGACATTTTCAAGTACCTATTAAGTGGATATTTAAAAAAATTTCATTTTTGTAGTTCACGCAGTGATTTGGTCATCTTTGAGTTTATTTTAAGGCTTATTCAAATAGAACCTTTTACCCCAAAGCTTTGTTGCATGCTTACCTTGTAATTTTGCAGTATATAATTTTGATTTTTTACGTTTAATATATTTTGAATTTGAAGTTTAGTTTTGTCAGGATAATAAGAATATCCGATTATATCAAATCTTATAATAGCAATACTAGAAATGTCCAAACAGGATGTTTTTTATCCCTTTAAATAGATTCTTTTCACTTCAATTACATTTAAAAAAATCCATCTTAAAGGTGTATAAATACTTTTCATATTTTCGTGCGTAATCATTTTATACGTTTTACAAAATTAATCAAAATTTTAAAGATTTAGAAAAGGATAACTAAATCGAAACGATTTAATTGCTTAAAAAATGTGATCTATCTTAATAATGCATCTTATGAACATTTAACGTGACTTATAAATTTAATGAATCGAAATACTTCATTTTGATGTATCGATGGTATACCTGGATCAAACACACTTTATGATAGGTGTCTGTTTCAACACCTAAACCTAAAAATTGAAACTTGCTTTTCTCTAACGATTTTTACCCTTTTTATTCATTAATTGTCTGTTCCAAACGCTATATAAATCAAAGTTAGTAAATATGGTGGGAGCGCAAATAAATAATACATATGAAATGTTACAGTTTTAGTAAAAAAAGTTCTTAGAAGTTTTTTCATTTAGTCTATTTATTTCGTGTTTCTTCTTAGATCAAAAATCAGATTTGAATTAAAAAATAACAGTGTAGAAGCTGAATAAGCTAAGCGAATTCCCTCATAAATTGAAATAATAACACATTTTTCTTAAAATCGAATATTGCATTTTTAATTTTTTAAGAATTTTTAGCTTAAGACTGATAAACAAATATTTTCATTTTGAAAATATTCCAAATTTTGTACTTTGCACATCCCCCACCCCCTGTTTATCGGTCGATTTTTCTCAATATCGAACTGGACCTTTCAAATTCCAAAACACATAAACGTATAGATGCTTTGTATATATATATATATATATTATATATATAAATTTTAACGATGGTCAATTTTGACATCTATTATATAGAATCGATGAACATTTAAAGAAATTTTTTCAAAATTCCATCATCAGTACAAAAGCAATAGCTCCATTTCCTTCCACAAATTCGCTAAAAAGCAACACTATTAATGTATATCATATACAAGATTGTAAGATAGTAACAGACACCCAGGCTCAGGACATCCGCTTTCGTACTACTCGGTTGATAGTATACTTCTTAAACGTAGAAAGTTAAAAATTTCTTCGAGAACCAATTTTTTATTTTAACCTTTTTACTACATGCAATGCTCCATGTCTATTGTTTTCCGTACTACAGGTTCTATCATAAAGATCATTCAAAAAATATGGCAGAGTTAACATTATCTTAGCATTTCGAAAAATAGGATACGCATTATTCAATACATTCACATGGAAGCGTTTTGAAATTTTGCTTTATTCTTCTTAAAACTATAATACATTTTAAGATTTAAGCGAGGAAATGAGGCACTTTGCTCTGTCCTGTTCAAACACTGCTATAATATACTCGTAATCATACACAAAATCCACGAATTAAAAGTCAAAACAGACACACCTGGACTTAATACAGGTTTAGTTAGTGTACCAGACACAATCTTAAGCATACGGATTGAGGATACAAACACCTACAAACAATACTTTTAAAAAGTGACATTTATTATTAAGCAAAAAAATTTAACAAATTTCTTATGCGTAATTGATTTTAACTTCTTGTAAATAAAAAAACTGATATAAGTGGTTAACTTTACCAAAGAAAAGGTGCACACACAACTTCTTGTAGTTTCGTTATGGTATTCGAACATTCATAATTATTTATATTTTTATCATTTTATATATTATACCATGCATATATGAAATATACATAGTATATTCAGTTTAGTCCCAAGTTTGTAACGCTTAAAAATAATGATGCTAGGAAAAAAATTTTGTCATAGCTGTTCATAAAATCACCTAATTAGTCCATTTCCGGCTGTCCGTCCGTCCGTCCGTCCGTCTGTGGACACGATAACTCAAAAACGAAAAAAGATATCGAGCTGAAATTTTTACAGCGTACTCAGGACGTAAAAAGTGAGGTCAAGTTTGTAAATGAGCATCATAGATCAATTGGGTCTTGGGTCCGTAGGACCCATCTTGTAAACCGTTAGAGATAGAACAAAAGTTTAAATGTAAAAAATGTTCCTTATAAAAAAATAAAAAACTTTTGTTTGAAACATTTTTTTGTAAACATCACTGTTTACTCACGAGGGCGTTAATTAGGTGCAAATTTTATAGTATGTATTTAATATAGGTATATATCTTTTGTTATTTACGTGACGTCATAAAAACAAACGATTGCGCATCAACACTGTCTATACATTTTTGTATGTGTTATGTGATAAAGAAATCAACACTGACTATGCATGGTATTTCAACAATTAACTCAGTCAATTGTTTCTTTTCACTTGTTTTTATTATTATTTATCATAAATTCTGTTTCTATTCACAGAAATGGTCTTTGTAAATAACAATTTTTATATTTCAATAAAGTGATTTGTATGTTTTTTTCTCTACGTTTTGCACTTTTAATTCGAAGATTTTTAATATTTTTTGATCCCCCTACAATTTCTATTCATTTATTTGTATTATCGTCTCAGTGTGTTGGGTTGTTGACATTTATTTAATTTTTTTTTTTTTGGGATCTTAAGTAGACAACAGGATTCGTTAAATTGATTGAAAGTGGTTATTTTTTTGTGGATAATACTTATAATAATGCAAATCGAAACAAATTGAGGTGTATTTTTATTTGCAAAAAAATAGCAACACAACAAAATAACCAAAACGTAATAGTAAAAACTGAGTCATTGAGAATTAAGATTTTGTAAAATGTTAATAGGGTTGCTACCTCAAAATTCCGGGAAATCGGAAGATAAACCAAAAAGTCGGGAGATAGTGAAATTAATCAAATTATACCACCGAATTATAATACTGTTCGATATTTGATATTCGATTTTGATATTTTGTGTAGGTACTCAATTTTTTCTATAATTAAAAGCTGCTCAGAATTGTCGAATTTATTTGAATATGAATGAGAATACCTCAATTTAAGCACCTATTTTTAATTTGAAATGTAACATTTAACGTTGGGCAAAATCAACTTTCTTATTTCGCGAAAAAGAAAAATCGTACTGCTGTAATTTATTAGTAAGTTGTTCTTAGACTTGTGGTTGAAATTATTTGTACCTTATTTTCAACTTTGATGATGAATTTGGTTATAACTTCATGAACGTAGACGAAAAATATGAATTCAATTTTTCGATACCTGTCTTGGTTTTCGAAATATCAACAGATAACTAATTAAACAAAATTTTCAATTTTCGATATTTTGAAAATTACTCTAGATATCGAAAAATTTTATTATTATTTTTCGTCTTATATTGTCAAGTTACTATGTAAAGTTATAACATAATTCATCATCCAAACTGAAAAAATACATTTTTTTTAATTTGTGTCCCCAGTACCGAATTCATACATTCTTAATTTATCGAGCACAACAGCTTTTTGTTTGTTTTCAATAATATATTAAGGTTTTGACTTTAATTTAAATAGTTTTTGTTTAATTTCCACCAACAGTTTTGGAGAAATCTATAAAAACATATCACCAATCTACCGTTTTCACATAAGACTAATGTTAAAAATACACCTACTTTTGCAGTAATTTATTTATTTAAATAATAAGACAATATTTCTATTATTCTTTTCCATTTATTTTTTAAACTAAAGTTGTACTGTTTCCCATAATTAAGGTTAAAAACAATATATAATAATAATGGGGGTTTAACCTCCGTTTTTGCGACGAATGTCTAATCACAGAGGCCACCCACATCATTGTGAGTGGTCAAGAGCCTAAATGGCCGAGCGGTCTAAGGCGCTAGTTTTAAAACGTTTGACTATTATTACTATAGACTTAGGTTGCGGGTTCGAATCCAGGCAGCGGCAGTGTGAACAATTTATAATTAATGGGAGTTTAGAATTGATCACATTGTCATCGCTTGGATAAGAACGAAGTAACCGACTCCACCCACATCAAAAATGTAATTGTAAATATGTTTGTAATTTAAAAACAATATAAAATTCAAGTAATGTCATAGTTCCAGACAAAATTTATATCGTACCAATTAATGAAATCTGTAAACAAATACAGAAATGTGGTTTCTATAAAAAATATATATACATCCGAATCCTTCTCTATTTTTTATTAACTAAAGAAGACATCATATAACTTTTATTATGAATAAGTACCCTAAATTATATTTGGAATGGGTAATTTAAAAATTACAAAAACTATAAAATTCAGACTGATACTATCATATATTCAAGTGATTTTTTGGCAAAATAAAAACTGCTTAAATAAATATATGTTATGTATTCAAGAACAAACACATTGAACAAAAAAAAAAAAGGTCTTTGGAGATACAGGAAAAGGAATATATTAAATTAGAGAAGTGTTAATATTTGGTTATGATGACGATATGATGATATTATGCAAGTTGTTTGTTATATTATGCAAGGGGAAGGCGTCCGTCCACCATGCCATAAGAGTTATTAGTTTAGATATGAACGACAATATTCACTATCCCGGAAGAGAGACCTTTAATGTACAGCACTTAACAAAAATTCTTATTTATTTTATTCTTATTCCATCCGATATGAATGAGTGAATACGTACATATACTGTAAGAAGTTTTTTTTTAATTTTCCAAATTTTTTAATATTTTATTTCTGTTCTCGATAAAAAATCAACTTTAAATGTGTATTATGTATACAAATAACAATGATTGCTCCTATCTTATTATCTTATACAAATTATATTATATTTAGTAAAGGTGATCGTATAGATTCGAGAGGACTGTTTGTTCATTTATTGTAAACATATGGTTTCCAATTGCAGCATTAGAAAATATTTTTCCATTTAGCATTTTAAGATTTTACCAAAATGCTTTCAAAGATAAGACTGTCAAATTTACTGTAATTTAATTTTTACTCAATAATTCAATAATGTTTTATTTAATTTCCGAACGATTTGTTTCCTTTATTAACCTTGTTACCATTAACCGTTGTTTTCCACATTACCCTGGTTAGGTAATATCATTTAGATCCTCTTAGAGTAGTACTTTGAATATTAAATGATCCCTTTCCGCCTAAAAATCATAATTTACCGATTAGAATTTGATATATGACACAATCATGAGTGATAAACTTGCCTGTTAACAATTCTGAATTAACATAGTTTACAGTTCCCACAAGACTATGCTTTGGTAGCTGTTCTGAATTTGATTCGTATTGTTGATTAATGGTTCTTTTTCAAAATTTTAGTTAATTCAATATCCATGATTAAAATATTAAAATGTCCATCCAATAAAATATTTTCAGGTTCTAGATCTCTACGAATAATGTATTTTGGTTTCAATGTTTCCATCGGTTCTGGGCAGCTTTCCATCGCAGCAAATAAAAAATAATTTTAATTCGAAATGAATTAATTTTGTTAAATTTAAAATACACTAATTTTGCCCCTATCAGAAGATCTCATTGAATTTTTTTGTTAAATAGACCATCTCTCTAACATTGAAATATTAATTTCTCGATTAAAGTAGGTATTACTGATTGGCAAATTTTTTAAATTTGTCATCTCGTATTTAGTCCCAAATCTTGGAATTTAACTGTAGTAAGCTCAATTCTTAACAGTTGACCTTATTTTATTAAAAAGAAGGCACAAATCATTTGAAATTTTTTCTTTATTCGAACAAATTTTAAAAATTCATACATTTCAGAAAACCTTTTTTAAGTTAGTTATTTATAATAATGTTGAAAGATTCACGAAAATTCATTTCAAGGCTTTAAACAAATAATTTTGGAATTTTCACTTATAAGAAGTACGTTTTACAATGATTATATATTGATCAACAACAGATGTTAGGTACTTAAAGTATTTGCAAAGCATTTCTAAAATAATCAAATCAAATATTAGAAGAAAAAAAATCGTATTTTTTACTCGAAAATTAATAAATATACACATAAAAAAGGTCAATGCACCACAGCAGTTTCGTATTTTATATTTTTAATGAAAGCAAAAGTTTTTGTCTATTTTTTATTTTTTTAAATGTAAAGCTGACCGCCGAATTCCCTTTCTTTTTTTTTTTTTTAATATCCTACCTATAACAATATGGTACAATATTTCACGGTGGTGAGTAGTTATTTAAAAAATTATACTTTAAAAGGCTAAAATTAGATATAACCTGGAAGCTGTTTTTTGTTAAAAAAAAAACATTTTTTATAATTTCTAGAAATTTAAAATCAGGGTTGGGTTTAGTATAAAGTATTTTTTTAAAGTATTAAATAATTCTTAAATGTTGCTTTAAAATTTATTTTTATCGTCACTTATTACCTCGATAGTAGAAGCAAAAATGAAAGAAATTAACACCAAAAGCATGCCCTTTTGAGAAAAATGGAATATTTCTTATATTAACATTTCGGTATTTTTAGTATGTTGAGACTTAGCAATTGTTTAGAGTAATGATAGTTTCCGTATTAAAGACCCTCTTAAGCAATTTAAGATTATTTTCTGATATTGTAAGATATCGTATCGTAGGATATCAATTCGATATCGTACGTAAGAATGTCGACATCATCTATTGAGTAAGTGTCTATTTCAAAATTTAGTAAATTTTCAGAATTCATTAATCAGATATGAAATTGATCTTAAAATACTACCATGTTTACGTCAAATGTAAACAGGGTTGAAAAATTAACTTCAGTGTATATTTAATTTCAAGTACTAAACTAAAAGTTTCTTCTGCATAACTAGTCATTATGATTTCACAATAAAAGATATGATAAATTTTCGTACCATTATTCGCAACCTTCATTATTTTATTGACGTTCAAATTCGAATATAGGATTTAATTAATAGGAATATTTCGAAATTGAATATCAAGCTATATATCATACTAAAAGTTCTTTACACAATCAGGGCTCTAAAAAAACTGAATACGTTCATAGTTCACCCACACATGAATATGAAAGTGAAAAATGAGATAAATATTACACAACACTTCAGAAACATAAAAATTGTTTTGTATAATAATATATGAAATTCAGTTTACAAAACCTTTTAACTATCTCATATCAGGTACCTTAACCTTATATAAACCCATTTGCAAATAAAACTATTTTCAACAAAAAAATGAAATAAAAAGAATGACCAAAAATTATTGATAAAGGATAGATAAATACACCTACATATGTTATTCAACAAGAACAACGATATTTTAAAAGCGGTAGTATAGTCTATGAGCGTGTGAAATGAAATTTAATTTGGTTATATATTATTTTTCTGTATTTGCAAATTGTTTTTTTGGGAAAAAAATTATGTTTTTGGAACTAAAAATGTTCTAATATTACACACCTCAGGTACACACTTTCATATTCAATATAGTTTTGTATTTTCGTTTTAAATATGAGATGAACTATCCATTAATACACTTAAAATCTTCTCTTATTACTTCCATAAGTTTTTATCTTAAATGTCTTCGCTATATTGAAATATTTCACAAAAGTGAAGTAAATTCAAATCTATAAATGATTTTTTTTACTTTAAAGAAAATTTAAAAGTACCATAGTCACAAAAATATAGTAAATAATCGCAGTATACTCGTACAGAGCAAATTAGGCTATCGAAAAAGTTTCAAACGCCATTTTCAATAAAAAATTCTCAAAAAGTATTGACTCATCGAAAAAACTCTTTTGGTCATTTTTAAAAGTTTTTATCGATATTTGATTGAGTACTTGAAGAATAAGGGCTTAAGGGCTCAAACGACACCCAAGATATAAACGCAAACCTTTTTCCCTTGAAATATTTTCTAACTATTTTAAAAAGACACAGCTATTAAGAAACTACTAGCCTTTTAATCAAGCTATTTCTCTGAAAACATTCACCATATAGCTGCTCTACAGAAAAACTTTGCAAAGCTGATTTATCCAAGATATTAAGTATTCAAAATTTTCTCAAAAACCCATTTCCTCAAAAAAAAATAGTACGCTTAGCTTGAGGTTGGTTGGCAAATCCAAAGAAGAGCTAAGTTTAAAATCTTTTTGTGAGGCTCATTTGGTATTCTTAGCTGCATTTGATGAAAATTTGTCCAGCTAAATAGACTAGAAGTAGTGGCAGGTTTTTTTGATTCTAGCTCGGAGTGAATGAAAACAGTTTCAGTATTGATAAAAATGAAGGGAAATTAAGAATAGACAGCATGGATAACTAAGTAAAAACTCGTATTCTCTTTTTAAAGCTCTTACAATATTAGTTCGACCTTTTAGTATACTTTTTGGCAAAATTTATGGAATCCACTTCCATATTTCACATCTTAAACATAGCAAATTGCCATGTTTCTTTCAATTTCCGGTCTTTATTTAAACTGTTTATCACTTGCCACTCTAGGGTGGATGAAAATCGTTATCCAAAGTTAAGTTCTATTGTTCATTCGGTAAATATGACAAAGTTGAGAAAGACGTAAATGTTTCGAAAAATGAAAAACTAATTTTTCAATATGTTAGCAACGAGGAAACCTTGCAAATTCCTCCTCATTTTAATCAAAATTGATACTTTTAACTCCCATTTGACTTGTTATTTTATCTTGCGTTGAAAAATTTTATAATTATCTAGCTTGAAATAAATTTCTCATAAAGGTGGAAACGCAAATAAGTTTATTAAACATATTTATTTGAAACAAAAAATAAAGTTCCCAAATCTTCCGCCAAAACTGTATTTTATTTTCATTTTAACTGTCCCTTAATATTCCTAGCTACCATACCGATTTTAATGTGTGTTTGTTTGAATTTTTCACAAAATTGTGCTTTTTGTAAGAATTTCGAGTCTTGGTAGGATGTATATCTTAAACTAAGTTTATTAATTATTTTTTACAACTTTGAAAAACATCAATAAAAAATATCGTTGCCCAATCCTATGAATTTTTTCCTCTGATCTCTTCCATCTCCGTGTATAATAGAAGTAAAAAGTATTGCAATGAATTGATGATGGATTCAATATGGTATTTGATATTTTATTTTATATTAAATCTTCGTTGTTTTTTTGGTTCCTATTCATCAATTTCTAGGAAGTTATGTCAATACTTGGTCATTATGACGAAATAAGTTTGGCTTCCCATTTGTTGCTGCATATCGAATTGTAATGGATGTTATCAATCAAATTATATTTTAATTAATTTTTAATAATTGTTTAATTATTGAATGTTTTGACCACCATCTGGTTTATTAACAGCAGAGAGGAAGTATGAAATTTAAAAAAAATAATGGTTTTTTAATTTTGATTATGTGCGATTCCATTAGACTTCTTGAGAGAGTTTTATAACTTTGATTTTTTAACAACAAAATTAAAAAAATATCGTGCTCAGATTATCTTGCAGAATTTTTTCTATTTAAAATTTTTATCATTATCTAAAAAGCATTATCCAAAGACAAGTTAATATACATATATGAAGGTAGCATTTGCATAGCTTATAGATGACATCAATTAATCCTTACTTTGGACTTCAGAATCGCTTGAAAAGATTATTTTTAATCCTGTTAATGGTCGATAATACATAGAAGAACACATAGAAATTTTGTTTTTGTTAGTACTGACAAGTATATTTGTTTATTGTAGTACCTAGATTCAAAATTTACATTTATGTTACTTTTAAGGCTTTGCAATAAAATGTCACAATAAGAATTCTATTTAGAGCGCTGTTATTCCTCAATACTATGTAATTCTTCTAGCAATTTTATATATTAAACAACTATCGATAAAGCAGTGTAAACCACAGCATATGACGTCGCACAATATCGTAATGTGCCATGGCTTGCATCTTAATGCACACATTGAATATCTTACTCGTTTCTCTTTCGGACAGTCACTACTTTTTGTGTTCATTTGATAATTTGGATCACCTGAAAAAATTCACGGAGTTCCCAAACTGTATTTTAATTTCCCGTCCATTTTAACAGTGTTATTTAGTAGCCTCAACATGACTTTATAGAATATGACTAAATAGTTATAAATGATAAATATCTAACATTCAATGTAATAAATGCCTTACTTGACGATTAAATTGAGGTTGAGCCAGCTTTGGTTTGCAAAGTCTTGGTTTACCAGCCTTAGCTTACAAGCCTTGGTTTGCCTGCCCTGGTCTAAGCCTAGGCTAGTTGATCTAGCTTTGGTTTCCGAATCCTTGCCCAAAGCTTTTCCAAGAAAAGGCCAGCATTGGTTAGTTTTGAGAGAGCAACCCTTGCCCAAGCTTTGTAACGCTAATGATCCAATTTGTCATTAATTTATATTTATTCTGATGCAGTTGTGCTAGTAGAAAGATTGGGCGTGTGAGCAAGAGTCCTTGACTGTACATCCAGAATATACAGTAGTTCAAGCCCCTTCTCTGACGAACTCTTTTTTAGACAAGAATGGAATCCAATCTTAGGCCATTTCTTACTCTCTTTCAAGCTTGGCCCAATACCCAACAATCTCTTGAAAAGATATTGGACCGTTTGTTATTTCCTATTTAGGATATTAATCTGTCGCTTACTTTTCTGCAACTAAATAGACGGATACCTAGTTATTGAATTATTTATTTAGCGGTATTTATGTATAACACTTTTAAAAATGTATTAAGGAAATAAAAGGAATAGTTGTGTTGATTATTTTATACTGGTTTATTTTTTTAAATAAGATCAATCATTTTTGCTGAAAGTCTTTTAATAATACAATTTTACTCTTTTTAAAATTTTGCAAAACCTAAATCAATATTTAATAATAAATTTTGTTTATAAAAATCGACCAAAATATTATAGTTATTTACATTATATAGATTGTATAATAATACATATATTTAATTACATAATTTTGTTTTGTTAAAAAGTTTATATAGTATTCTCCAAGGTATAAAAATATTACCGAAAAATGTATGATAAATTTGAAAAAAATTTCTTTTTAGTAAAGGAGTATAAATTGTGTGTGTGTGTGTGTGTATTAAAAATACCTTTTTTATTATGAATAATTGCATTTCTGCCAGTTATATTAAAAGTGTAAAACTATTATTAATAACGATGACCATGCATTCCATTCCATTCCAATCCATTCCAAAATATAGTTCTTTTTAAATATATAATACAACACAAATACAATATAATATAATAATAACCTGTATTTTCGTAACCCATTGTGTGTATCATCATCTTTACAGAAAAAATAAACGGACATGTAACACTAAACTAAAACGTTATACATTATGATTATTATATATTTGTCTTTTTTTTAAGATTAGGATTCACAACTATTGCAAAATAACCAACCGCAGTCGTAAAAAGAATTTTTCCAATTTATAGTCTTCAGCTTATCATAATTCTCATTTTTGTCGATATACTTTAAGGTCTGAATTAGGATCGACCTTCACCCATCTGCTTACCGAATGAAAGTTATTTTTTATGATATATACAATGTTAACAAATATATTTTCACTGACTTGCATATCTAACGAATTTTGGTCTTCTCGAAAGTAAAAACCATAAGGAATTTGAAGCAACTGATTTATCTGCCTCGAGGCAGATAAATACACGAAAAGCTTTTCGTTCACTATTATCGCATATATTCAAGTTGATAATAGCAATTAGGTACGTTCATCTGTTAATTCATTGACTCGCATATCTAAATAAAGCATTCCAAGTTTTAATATTTTTATTAAAAGTAATCTTGGCCATAATTTTTAAGCAACCCATATCAAGGATATTTGTTAATATTTTACATATCATGTGAAGGAAGGTTCACCCTAATTCATATCTTGTACTAATATGTTTTTAAAACAGTAAAATTAATTATTAAAAAATTTATTATAAAAAGTTTAATAGGAATAGAATCTATTTCTTGAGCAGCTTTAAGCAACTGAATTATTTAGGTTATAATGGACTAACGGTGCACTCTTAAACTATACCGTCTATTATGTTACCTATATCTTAAACTATTTGGAATTGACGGAAAATCACATATGATTAGTCATCAGCACATTGAAACTTCGATAGTTCGTAAAAAAAGCTAAACAGTGGTTGGCGTTCTTCTTATACAAAACTCAAAAGCTGAGAAGTGACAGAGAAGGTGAGTCAAGGTTTTCTCTTTCTTCTCATTGTGTCACGCTCAGTGATAGTGATACCCTGGTTGAAATATAGCAGTAGTATGAAAATAGCACGGGTTACATCTGATTATTTCTTAATGTTTCTTCTCCATGGTTTTGCGGCTCGCTAAAATATTCAGACTTTTTCACTCGTTAAAAGTTGCATCAGAGATGATCAGCTGTCCTCTGTTACTTTAAAAGACTGGGCTCAATCAGATTTTGGTCCAATCTGAAATTTTTGTTCCAAATCCAATCTAATCATAAATACTTACTTAACCAGCTAAATGTATGGTCAGTCCAGGTTCGAAGTGGAACAGGTCCAGTATGCTCATAGAGCGACATCTTATTGCAGAAGAGTGTCTATAACAGAAGATATTAATGCATGCTAGATCGGCCCATCTTATCGAAATGGCCGTAATTTCCACATGGCATATGGCGGAGTGATCAGTCAATCTGAATGGGAAACTTACATCTCCGCGGTTCGTTAGCTAAAATTCTAATAATAGTCAAATTGTTAAAACATTGTTTTGTACTAAATAATTTTAACTTGTAAAATAAAAATTGCAAATTAACAAATATGCAAGTACTAATCTACTACTTACTTTAAACCTTAATATTTCTAGGCAACCGAGCTTCGCTCGTTTACTTTTTCCCTCCTGCAGCAGATTGCATTACCTATTTAGTAAAGACATTTGGCTAAAATAGAAATGGTAACAAAAAAATTAACGAGAGGTCATTACCTATTTAGTAATCGATGTATATGTATTTTTCACAAAAAGCAAAGTCTTAGAATAATAAAACACTTTACACTTTCAAAGTAAAATGTAAAGAATCCTATCCTAAACTACCCTTAACAGACAAAAATCCTTATGTACCTATAAAATATTTAGATAAATTAGATACCTGAATAGGTTTTAATACTTTCACGTCATTTCGATAATATATTAAGAATTATTGCAACGTTCATTTACTTAAAGATATATATTATATTTATTCTTTTTACAAAAAAAAAAAAGTTTTTTGCATGTAAGAATACACTTTTCTTATTCTTGTTGAATATTCAAAATAATAGGGCTATTTCTTTTCACTAAAAATTTATCAATTTATACATAACAGTCTGTTTTTGGTTTTGGATGGTTACCTGTTCACTAAAAATTTGAGATTTTTTTTTCTTTTTGTGTGTAATATATTTTTGCATGAATTGTGTAATACTGTAATCGTAATAGGTACATAAAATGTAGTAAAATTTCACCCAATTGTTCTCTGATTTTAATTTTTTGGAGTATGTATAATTTTTTTTTTATTCTACACATGTTTCCCTAAATTTTTTCAATAAATGATTACTTGTATTGTAAAGGACAATACTTTAAAAATATAAATCCTTTTTGATATTCGGATACGTCTTGGATGTTTTATTCAAAAAATTTCGATATTATTGGTTATATTAAATAATTAAAAATTTTCAATAATGGAATACAAATTATCTGAAAAAAAACTGTGAAATAAGTTTGTATAATACCATGCATTATATCCATGCACGTTATTTATTATAGTTGGTCTAGCGTAAATTGAGATTCGGCTCGGTTAGATAACATAACGCAGTTTTATGTTGATGGAGGCTAAAAGAAAACGCAGATTTTTATACGGTGAGTTACAGATAGTTTTTTTGTACACTGCGGTGACGCAGTTTGTATTCCGCCAGTTTTTATGTAGTTATTGTACAGAAACTGCATCATCTCAGTATTTTCATAGTAGTTTCATCTCAAAAGGGGCAGATTTGTCAATTTTCACAAATTTATATTTATAATATATATTAGTGTTCCTAATTAAACTCTAACAGATGGTATTTATAATTTGAAAAGTTTCACTAAGCCTAAGAAAGTAGCCCCATATGGTATTTTCTTTTATTGCGGTTATATGATGGTATATTGTGTATTAAGGTTTAACTTGGGGGGTATTTTCCCCGAATTAAACAGAATACACAATGTATTTGTCCAAAAATATTTAGACCCACCAATTCATACATTTTGGGAAAACAATACTATATGTTTGTATTACTCATATAACGAGTCCCTTAATTTGACATGTCAAATGATTTTCTTCGGAAAAGTTTGTTTATTAACATTCTATCTGATCTCCGGATCATAACCGCAAAATCAGAACTCGGTTGTTTATTCTATTCATTCATGATTGGTTCATCAAGCTCTATATAAGATAGAAGCCCCCGCTATACATAAACCAACAATACCTACTGATCTTCAATTAAATAAAATTGCAACAAGTCATCTCACCAAGCGCCTCAAAGTATTAAAATGAGCATACTTCATATTGTGTTGTGAAGTAGAGCTGCTAAAATTGTTCAGTCGATAAGATAAGATAAGATAAATCAGTCTCAAATTCTGTAGATAGTATAGAAAATGTCTAGAGGCATTACAAACACATTAGTATAGACTCAAATTAAGCATTGGCAGTTCTTTTTAATTTCATTTTTATCTAGAAGTTATTGTATCTTTCAATTTAGCCGTGAATATATTTGAGAGGCATTTCACTTGCAACTTGAAAAACCATCGAAGGCTACTTACTAATGTCTCGAGACTGAGAGAAGAATCTAGTAATCATAATAACTATAGCAATCTAGTAACTATAAGAATTTAAGTCCAATTTGAATAAAATTTAGTATCATAAATTGTGTCGGTATTTGAAAGGTCAAGTTTAATAATGAGAATAATCGACAGATAAACAAGGGATGGAAGAGTGCGCAAAGTACAAAAGAATTTTTCAATCATCAGTACAAAATCTAATATTTTAGTGTAAAATGAGCTAAAATATCTCATAAAAATGGATTGTATTCATTTAGAAATTGTATTATTTGTTTGGTACTTGCCTATTTTTCTGTGAACAAAATACTGTTATAACTTACATTCATTCCAAATTTGACTAAATTTAGGGACAGCTTTTCGCAAGCCACAAACAACATTTTGAATACACGCAAAACGTGTGTTACAATAAAAGGCTTTGATTATTATTAACATGTCAACCCAATACACTTATTTTTTGTCAAAATTTTTATGTTACTTAAGTAATAAAAATGTTATTCAATATGGAAACATATGTAATAATTTTATTGTTATAATTTCAACAATAATAGAAATAAAACCAAATACATATCAATTTGAATAGGTAATAACTTTAGTTATAACCAAATTGTTATTAATGATCAATTTATTTGTAACATATGTCTTTATTAACTAAACATTTTTTCTATAAATTTGTAACGAATGACATGTAATCGTTGGTGTTAATTTGTTAAACTTAAATGTATTACTTAAATCTTTAAGAATCAATATGTATCACGATCGATATTAAAATTATTACTTTTTAAATACTTTTAAAATTGTGCCAAAACCTTTACACGTAATTGTCAGTGTATAAGACGATAGATTTTCTTCTATAGTGTTAATTTGAGGTGATTAATTGAGAAGTTTTAATAAAATAAAAGTTCCAAACTACCATTTCTATAATTTTCTAGAAAAACAAGTATGAAATTGCCAACACTCCGAAAATTACCAACAAAATGGGTTAATCAAAAAAGCTGAAAAAAACCTTGAAAATCCACCATTATTAGTAGAGTGGAAAAATTTTGAAAAAAAAATATTTACCCAATTAATTAATTTCAATCTCTTGCTCTTAATAATACTGGAAATAGAGACAGGGTTTGTTTTACACAGTCAAATATATGTATAGTTTTCAATTTCTTTTTTAAATTTAAAATAGTCATTAAGTATATTAGAACAGATGGCCATAAATTGTATCACGTCCACCGTTCTTACAGAAACCGCAAACGATGTTCATAGATAGCGCAGTGAAATGTCAAAGAAAAATTTAATTTTTTTAAATTAATTTATTTTAATAAAGTATGAGCTATAACATTGTAAAGTTTCGTTCAAATCCATTCAGTACAGACAAACGAACAACCTTACTTTCACATTTTGTTTCTTCATTGGTACAATAATGATTTCACGCGCTGTTTTAAGCATTCCATTGTCATAAAACTAAATACTAGTGGAATAACTTTAGTCCACCTCTTTGATAAGATACAGTTAGATACAAAATTTTATGGTGATCAAAATTTAAATTTTCTCCTCAATAAAAGATTCAAAATGAAAAATTATTTGCTTAAAACCTTTGCACAGTTTAAAAAAAAAATTCTTTGGAAAAATAATGATAAAATTTCTACCACCAAAATAAATCAAAAAAGGTGTAGATTGAATCAAAATTTGAGGATACCTACAAAAGCACAATAAATAGCTATATTCAATTGAACCATATCAATAACATTGATATATTCAACACTGTTTAAAGTTTTTGATCAATTTGCAACAAATAACTGGTTAAAAATTCCAATTCTGATTTGTGAATTTTTTAAAACTCATAATATGTCCTTGATGTGTCTTATTGAGTGTTTGAAACAACTTGCAAGTCGTTCTTATTATGAATCAGGCAAAGTAATCTATAATAAATGTCAGTCATCAATTTTTAAAATATATATTTGCAATTTTGTTATCTTTGTATTTTATAGAATACATTAAACAAATATATTACTAAACATCAACTTTCACCTGTTTAAAACTACCCGGAAGATATTATGGGAAATTTGTCTTTTCAAAAATTCATTTTTATATAAAAATATTATTACCCAAGCTATGATACAATTTTTTTTCCCATGACTTCAAAATAATATTTAAATATACGTAATTTGAATGAAATTTTTCTTCATAATACAAATAACATACCGATTTCATTATTTTGGGTTAAAATCCTTTTTTTTTTTGTACACCTACAATAAGGAAACAAATAGATTCAAACGTAACAAAATATTACACAAAAATAAGTAATATTTTGACCAAAAAATTTATTTGTGTTGTATTCCGTGGGAACCAATATGTAATTCAATCTCATATACGTAAATATTATTTTTATAATTCATCAAAATTTACAAAAACCCATATGGATCCGATTGAACTAAACCCCCTCACACACACAAAACAGGTAGTTATATGAAAAATATTTTTGCGCATTTACTCTGACTATTTAACTCTTACTTTTGCTTATAAATAGATAGATTTGAACGAAAGTGAATTCAAAAATGACCCATACAATTTTTAAAATGTCAAAATAATATAGAAAAGGGTTCGTCGTTTTTATAAATATTTAAGAATACCGATAGTACCTAACAGGTATTAATTGATTTTATGGGAATATTTTTGTTAAATAATACTTAACAACATTTTTTTCAATTATAAGGATAGTTTGGATAAGTTATTTTTAAAACTTTACCTATACCAATAAAAGTCTTCCATAAATTAATCAAGATCACATACTAAAACAATTGATAACGCTAGGCAAAATATTAAGAAAGTTTAAGTTCAGATTTCGGTAAGGAACATATAAAATATGACCAATCACCCTATTCGCTGTTTTCGTGGTCATGGTAGGGACAACAAAATCGATGCAAGCGCTTCCAGTGAAAAATTTGGTGATAAAAGGGGGCTGTTATGACTAATTTGCAGTTCTTTACATGTTAATGTTATAGAAAATATCAAATTAAAATTATTGAAAAAGACTAATTAATTAAACTTAATGAATTAAAAATTGTGAAAATAAGAAATCAAATCGCACAAATATTATTTTTCAAATGTAAATTATCATAATTATTTATTTAAATTTGTGAGACAATTATATTAAATTTTCAATGCAAGTCATAAATGCATTCCATACACTTATATATGCATCCATACAATTCTATAATTAAAGTATAACGTTACCATGGAAACACCTCCAATAAAACTCACGCTCGGTGCGAATATGACTGTGAAAAATTTCAAATCGATATTCTTATATATAACGAAAATGTGAGGGTGTCTACATCTTAAATGCGACATCTTATAATCGCTTACGTACTGTCGATCAGTTCGTTACATTTAATTTTAAATAATTTTGACTTTGTAAAATATTTTCTCAATCAATTGATAGAAAAAGTTATAGGAAGTTATGCTTAAGTATTATCCTTCACGTTAAATAAACCTTATTTTTATATGAACTGGAACGACCAGTTTCTAATAATGAATAAATATCCTGATCAAGTAATCGAAACTTGTTTATTGAAAATAATACTTTGATTTCAAATAAATAAATTCAAGTTTAGAATTATTCACATATTGTATTAATCAGTTCGTTTCTATTTGAATTGATAAAGGTTCAAAGGCTTGTTTTTTTTCTATAAAATATATATCTATTGATTTATACCAACGATATTTTTATCGCGTAAGATCCAGTTATAAGTAAAGCAACGGTAAGTTGTCACAAATCAATAGATACCCTTTCATACTTAAAAAAAAACCGCGATGTATTATTTTTTGACCCCGAAGTCCCTTGTTTGAAGAATCAACTTACCTTGCGTAAAACCAGTCATTCTCAAACAGATCAATACCCTTTAAATGAATTTTAAAAACCGCGATGTATTTTATTTATACAATAAATTCCCTTGCTTAAAAAATCAACAGTGATATAACCCTTAAACGCAAATTAATAACCTTTCTAACCAAGATCTGAATATCCGTTTTATGTATAAACTGTTAATTTATCCTTAGTGTGACTTTTTATAAGAAATAGGACAAGGGTTATGTCGATCAATATCCTTTAAATATATTTCCGCGTACTATTTCAGGTTTTAAAATAGGACTTTTGATGATATAATATTTATAAGGCCTATATCTGTGATTTGAAACTTGTTCGAGTTCGTTACAGTCATGACTATTTCCTGTCTTTTAAAGACGTCTTTGAATAGAATACCGTTTAAAGTGCTATTGATATTATCCAATTTATTGATGGCCAGGGACTTTTTAACGTATTTTATAAAGAGTGGTTTTATACGTTAAAGATTCGATTTGATGGGAAACGTTTTCTGAAATGTACGGATAGTTTGATACATTAACTGACTCTAATGCTGTGTTTCCACGTATGTTTTAAAATTTTCTTCCTAGCATATTTTGTTTCCGAATTAGTGAGTCCTTTTTATAATATTCAGAAATATTTTGGAAATTCTCTTCAGAAACCAACGTATTATGAAGAGATTTTCTCCATCACTTCCTCTCAGACCCAGTCAAATTAAATAGAACGTAAATCCATTCACTTCATTCTAGAAGTTTTTCGAAGTTAATATAATTATACACATACTATATCACACACTCATTCACCTACGACAAATGCTCCTACTTCTATACTCTTATATTATCAATGCAAAGTCATTGTACTAAGGGCCTCCATAAACACGAGATGAGGCATTCTGCAAAAAATTATTCATTTTAAATAAAATATGATTATATTCTGTAAATGTTTACATGTTTACGAATAGTAAATTTTTTTTAAAGCGACAGGTGTCATGAAATACCCGGTAGGAACTATGTCCCTTTCGTACAAATAACTGTATTTGTAATTAATTATAAATATTCGTTTTGTGGTACGCTAACTTGCATTTTTTCTCTCTCGATACTTTTTGTTTCTGTGCGTTGGTAATTTTAGGTTTAATTTGTTTGTTTTTTTTTCATTTGTTCTTGCACAATACTGTTTGCATATCTATGCATTGGCAATTCTGAAAATTTAAAGTATTAATTTAAGAAGTCAAATACTTGTTTTATTGTTTAAAGAATTAAATATTGCAACTACTTTAATACTTCATGAAGTAATTGTAATATTAGATTAAAAAAGACATACTTCTGATTTAGTAGTCAACCCAATATGTGGGTACATTATCCACAATTTAATTGGTTAGCTGGTTAATAAAATTTCGTTGTACTTACTTTAAATTCTCTCTATTTTGTTTAACTTCTGATAACTAACAACTCATTTTTTGAATGAGAATGCTTTTTCATTTTCTCAAAATTCATGGCAAGCTGAATAGACTAAAAAAGTTTTAGTTTCCTAGCTAACCTACATATCGGATTTGGGTGTCTGTTGCCCTTTTTGTGATTTTACCTCCCAAACCAGCAAACAAATCAAAACGTGCAATAAGGAGCACAGTTCCAAAAAATTACAGTAAAAACGGTTATAATTACATCAGCTATAACGATAAACGCCAGTCTGGATCGATTGTTAATTATAATTCATAGGCCTATATGATCATGTATATAATTTGATTAATTAAATTGTATGTCATTCTCATTACTTTGGAAACGCTGTAACTGTCCCATTTTCCTGAATTTATATATGAATTTATCATTACTTATAGCCTATATTGTTTTTCTTATGCTTTAAGTAAGACACCGAGGACCAGGACGCTCGATTGCCGTGTAATTTTTTCACTATTTTCTACTTATAAGACCATTGTATATAATTCTATCATAAGAAACTTTACTAAGCAAAAGCATGCGAAAAGACATCTAACTGTAGGAAAAGTATTGAAACCAGCCGGAAGTTGAAATTTTTATGGTATCAATTCCAAAAGATTAATCATATAAAAATAAATAAATAAACTACGATTTTCAAAGCCTATAATTTCTTTAAAAATATCCGAAATCCAATTAAAAATAAATAAATTTAACCCTTAACATAATAAAATATTTGCACCTAATTTAACAGGAATAAAATATAATACAAAAAAAAAGGATAAAAAGGAAATAATGTACAATAATAATAATTATTAATAATAATTGAACTTTCGCTTTTATGTGCCTAAAAATAAGTATGATTAATTGGAAGTACCTGTTACCATTGCAATGCATACAATAACACACACAAAAAATATCAACCCTTTGTTAAAAAAAATAAAATTCTTCCACATTTTACTATACTATTACAAAAATAATATTTACCAAAAGGATTATAAGGATCATTATTATCTAAACCTAACAAAACAGGTATTTTTATGTGTGTGTATATATGTATGAATCTGTATAACTCTTTCATAAAGGGTTGTTTTGTTACCCCTTACAACCCTTTTCATATTATACATTATTATTGACAAGCAGAAAATGAGACCAGATAAAAAGAGAGATAGTAAACACATACAGTACCCTGTGTTGCTATGGTAATACGTTTATTTTTTTCAACCCTTCTGTTATGTAATAATTGAAAGGGAAAGGGTTTGTGATGTATATAGTACAAGGTAGTAGTATAGAGTTGTATATTTATTAACCCTTTTATTTTTGATGATGATCATCTCTCGTCAGGGCGTCGCCATGCGCGTAACAAATCGTATGAATTCATAAAGGCGTGGTTTATTTAATATTATTATTTATTAAAATGTTATTGTAATTAATTTTACCATAACAATGTAGTGTGAGTTTGTTTTTACTTAGTTTTTTAATTTAACAAAATGGCGTTGGAATTAAATGAAAGGGGTGAAATAATTCAATGAATTCTTTAGCACATTATTTATTCGAAGCGAGTAGCTGCAGTGAGTCAACGGTTTATATCCCCTATAGTCTACACAGTACAATTTGGGGAACACTCTGTAACATTTATATCTTGCGCGTAGATGATATTTTTATATTGTGTGTTCTTTATTTATGTTTTTTTATACCATACATATATTTAGTATGCAAGGTATACTAAATTTAGTCCCAAGTTTGTAACGCTAAAAAATATTATTGCTACGAACAAAATTTTGGTATAGGTGTTTATAAAATCACCTAATTAGTCCATTTTCGGTTGTCTGTCCGTCTATCTTTCAACACGATAACTCAAAAACGAAAAAATAAATCAAGCTGAAATTATTACAGCGTACTCAGGAAGGAGAAAGTGAGGTCGAGAGTCTTGAGTACGTAGGATCCATCTTGTAAACCGTTAGAGATAGAACAAAAGTTTAAATGTAAAAAATATTCCTTATAAAAAATAACCAACTTTTGTTTGAAACATTTTTTTGTAAACGTCACTGTTTAACCGTGAGGGCCCAAATTAAGCGTAAATTGAATGGTGTGCATTATATGGAAATATCACTTAAGTATGGATGACATGTATTTATGTGTAATGTGATAGAGTAATCAACACTGTCTATGCATGGTATTTGAACAATTAACTCAGTCAACTGTTTGTTTTCACTTGTTTTAGTTTGAACAGCTACAATCGTCGCGATATTGGTGGGTTAAATGGCATCGTGCATATTCTTTTTAAACATTTGTTATTTTTAATGTTTTCTTTCTTTCTGAAGGTACACATAAAATTTGATTATTAAAAGTTTTGAACGGATTAATTAATATTATGCATAATCGTTAACATCTAATTCGAGATTTATTAATTTTTTTTTAATTAATAGAAAACGCTAAGACGTTTTAAATTTTGGTTGCTTAAAACTGGAAAGTTATGGATTTGAATTTGTAACGACCTGGTGATTCATATTTCTGTTTTCATTTTCAACAACATTATTCCACAGACGGTGAAAAAATTTCCTTTTTTATTTATTAATAATCTTATATTTCAATTTTATCACATTCCTAAGAAAGACCATTACATATACGATTGAACTGCCTTAAATATTTTGTCATTATTTCATTTGTAACAGTAGAATAAACTGAAATAAATATGGTAATTGTTAGTTAGTTAGAATTAGAACTCTCAGTAGGTAATTGATATTTTGGTTCATTTAATAATTTTAACTATTCTATACAATTCATCGACTGTTATGGCCATTAATTACGATTATAACGCTACAAATACATAATAAAATATTATTAAAATTATAATAATATGAGAATATTATAATTTCAATAATATTTTTAGTTACACAATTTATTTTTCGGATCAAAAAATTAATAATATATTTGCATAATAAAAGAAATACATCAATTCACACACACACATTGTATCCAAAAAAATAAAAATAAAATAATTGACCATTTATCACCAATGAGAGACGAATGTATAAAATGCCCTTTCGTCCATCGCAAACACATAAAATATATATTATTCACGCTGAATAATAGTCATTATTCGCACATGTTTTTGATGATGCAGTTTTTCCTCCAATTTTTTTTTCTGTAGTAAATTCAAGTTTCAAACTAACCATCAAATATACTAAACCCTACCCTATACATACATTTGTAATATCACCCTTCTTTTTATCCAATGATCATGGTTTATATGCCAAAAACGATTCTCAGCACGAAAGATTAATCAGGATGTACGTAAAAGAATATCGTTACGTTTTTTGAAAAAAAAAAGGAACGGAAAAAATTAGTTTGTATTTTAAATACCGGGTGTCATTTGAAATTTCCAAGTTGAAATAATTCTTTGACTGATAGTGGTTTCAAAAATATTATTTTGGCTATACAGAACCAATTTACTTTTTAGCCACCCATGAAATGAATGATTTAAGATAAGTTAACCTTCTCAAATGAATTTCAACTTTTACTAGTAGGTAACTTTTGCTATCACCTTGATGTAGCTGAAGATAAAAAGCTATAAACTATAAAGCTTACTATCCGGTAAGCTACTGCGGACGAGTATCCCCCCTTTCCAATGATTAACTTTTTTATATCTGGAATCGTCTGAAAAACTGATTTTAAACAAAATAATGTTCTCTTACCTTTTTTTCATAAAATTACCTTGTTTTGGAGATAGATATGAGCAAGTGAAATTACTTTTCGATAAAAATTTCATTTATAAAAAAAAAACATAGCTCGACAAATTTTAAGCAAAATTTGATCGAAATAGCTCTATTATTTTAGGTCACTGAAATAGATGATGATGAATGGAACCTAAGATCAGATATTTTATGTAGCACAATATAAGATACTCTGAGAAAAATTGTGCAGTACGCATGGTGATGAATTCTGTTTACTGCGTAGGCATTACAATTTGCTTTATGGCTCATTTATAGAATCTTTTCAATGTTTTTAACGAGATCAATAATTTAGGAGCATCGATATTAGGTAAATAATGAAAGCCCTGACTAATAAGTGTTTAAAGCATAGAATATAACACATAGATAACGCGAAGGATATGCTAGCCTGTAAGTGGATGCGATATGATGAATTAGAGAGAAGACTTTCAGTTAGTTCCTATGTGTCCTTGTCATAGTCATATGTCATAATCATATGATGCATAGAGATTTTGTGTAATGTAAACAATATGTAGCCAATGACATACAGATTAAACAAGGACACATAGAAACTAAGTGGCAGGCTTCTCTCTCATTCAACATATCGCAAATTTGGGCCATGACGTACTCTATGTATAATAAGTATTTTTATATTTCCCTTCAAGAGCACGCACTTACAGGTATCATCTTTAAAAGCCTATGTCATTCATTATGGCAGTAATTTCTCTTTCGATTGATCAACTAATCCCTTTTAGGTCCAGATTCGAGATTGGCCAAAATTGTGATGTTAAACAAACTCATTTACCAGTTTTTCGGCGGTTTTCGTATTTTATCGTTTTTTTGCCTGTTGAACATGTTGAACGGAAGACATTTTCAACAGATGTGTAAAAAAGGATTAATATATCATTTACTTGTTCCTTAAATTCACGCACCATTTTCTTCCTGCAATTTCTATTTACGTACTATGCTTAAAAATATTAGACCCTATTAACATTCTACAACCAAGAAAAATTTTTAATCGTTTTTTCGGCTTTTAAACCCTTTGAAACTGTGTTAGTTTTTACATTTTTTAACTATGATATACTAATATAATGTATAAAAAAATATTTTCAAATTCATTTCCATTTCTAACACATTTTCATTCTTTTGAAGTGACTTAGAAGTAATTTTATTTTTTTTGATGACATGGCCATTTATCTCTTCCTCTTGCTCTATAAATAGTAAAAAAAAAAAACTATATTAAACTGTACATACATATATGAACATTATCAAAATACGTCGGGCAAAATTTTAGTAGTAAGGAAAGTTGTAGTACCTAAAATTAAAATTTAAAAAAATTATTTTTTTAAATTGGTTTTTTATGTAATTTTACAATTGAAAAATTTTTTTCTTTTTCGCCTGTGACGCCAACACCTCGCTTTCATAACGCCATCGCACGGAGAAATGATAAAATGAGTAATGATAAATGGTTTGTCTTTCAACTGGATTTCACTATATCATAACGCAAATTTCCATAGAAACCGATTGGTTCAAAGTCTTAAAGGAGGTTAATACGTCACTACTAAAATATATACTTTAGATAAATTATTATTTCATTTATATATGAATTTGTGACAAAAAAAAATTAAAGCAATTTCTCTATTGTACCTGAATCCCCAATGATTGTACCTGAAAGAACTATTTTTCACATGTACCTAATCATTACGGTTCACTCTGGACAGAAGCATCATTAAAACATTGAAGACTCTACAGATTTTTTTCCCAATTATATACTTCGCTTACTTATACTTTAGCATACAAGTCTATAAAACATTAGGATGCAAGTCTAACATTTATTAGACTTGCAGTATTTGAAACTTTACCTCCTCGAAATTTCACGTTATGTTCATCAATGGAATATTGTATAACAAATTTCTCGCCAATCACCAATATACAATATAAGCTTGTAAAGCTTTGAGCTTTCAGCTTGGAAATAGACAGTCGAAATAAATAAAAATTTTGATTTTTTGCAAAAAAATTTTGTTTTTAATTTATTCGTAAACAGAACAATATTAACAATCAGTGTTCAGCCTACCTGCATTTTCATAAAATACCCTCATTTCAATACAAATACATACATTTACAAACACTGTCTAATAAGTGGCAATATTTGCCGAGAAAATACACAAGATGGAAGGTATATTTGGCTCTAGGAACCACATTTTACCCTATATTTGAGTTTTTCGTGTACAAATTCTTGGTCATTATATTGATTGTATGGTAGTATAACCCTAACCCTCATCTCTCTACACTTTCATAATGGTGGTGGCTCTTCTTGTTCTATGTGTATTATTGTTATATAGTATTGGTCATTATACAATTCTACATCAGTTACACATATATGTGAATGTGGATAGAAAGTATAAAAAAAGGGGAAAGAAAAAAGACCTCACTCACATTATTAATCCCTAAATAACATTCAGTTGTTAGACTTATACCCGTTCTGCTAAATATTATGTCCATCTATATGTATTATATATTATTTTATGTATGTGATATATGCAATAATCATATTGTCAAGTTTGTATTTCCATAATAAGACTAAGTAGTACAAGAGACTGGTACAAGAATAGTACAAGAGATAAGGTCGATCTTCACCAATCTGATACCCAGATTAAACATAGTTTTGATGAAATTTCATCGATTTTTAAACATGCCTATTATATTTTTTCTATCGAAAAGTGTTCATGGCTATTTTTAATTTCATTAATTTTAATTTATTTTTTCCATGAACGGTATTTTTCAGACAAGCTTGTACCATTTTGTTCGCTATAAAATTATTTTTCTTCTGATATCAATTTCGATTGGCTAACAGATCGGTGTAGTTACTAAAATTGACTTATCTGTTCATACTTGATGAGGTAATTTCAGCAATCTGTTATCTAATCGAAATTAGTATCAGAAGATAATTTAATTACGAAATAACGGTATAGACTTGTCTGAAAAAAACCGTTCATGACAAAATTAATTAAATTAAAAATAGCCATGAACACTTTTCGATAGAAAAACTATGACTGAAAAACTACACATGAATATTTATTTTATAAACGAGTAACGAACTTTGATAATTAATTTTGTTATGACTTCATGAATGTAGACGAAAAATAAGAATACAATTTTTTGTATCTGCCTTGGTTTTCGAAATACCGAAAGCTAAGTAATTAGCAAAATTTTCAATTTTCTATATCTAGAAAATTACTCCAGAACCCCTCCCCCTAAATTGTTCAGATATGATTAGGACTTTGTCGAAATTCATATAAAAAAAATCAAAATTTTTATCCAAAATTGCTCTGGTGATTAAAAAATTCCAAAAATGAATAATATGACGTTTTAGATTTTTTTATAATTTTACCAACTCAATAACTCACGGGTCAACAAATAACAAATATGATAAAATGTCTGGACAGTAGTATAGTACATAGGTACAGTCATCAAGTTCCTGTGGGAATGGCAACTAAAAACATCTAACAACATTTCACCCTATCTTTAAACCCGTCACATACATACATACATACATACATACACAAAGCTTAAAGCTGAAGGTATATATACATAGATCTTATTGGATTGCTCTGCTTATGTTCATCACCGCTTCTCTAAACAATAAATAGAATAATGGTCATCGAAAACACAGCAAGTTACTCTTTACTCTTTTTGCACCCTAAAAATATTATCCTTATCTAGTCTTGACAACAATTTTTTTTTTTTTGGTATTGTTTTTATGTGCGTGCAGTGGTTTGATGATACTAGGGGAATTTTGTGTTTTACTCAATTTTTTATAATGGTAATGAGTATAGAGATCCTCGAGGGGTATGTAGGAGGGAAGGAATTGTCAACATTCGAATTGTATGTGCAGTCCAGCTTACAATTGCAATAACAACCATTTTGTTGATAATTGTATTTTTTTTTATATTATGTGTTATTGCAAGTATCTTCAGGGCCATATTGTTTTCTTTTTTTATCGTGATACTTTGAAGTTATACGAGGGAGACTGAAATTCAAAGATTAAGGATTCAGTTTTGAAATTATTTCTAAAATATCTGCTGATGTCGATTAACGTATTACTATTTTTATAAACAGCATGTTAAAGGAAATTAATAACAAAAATATAAGTACAGACCGACATACAACGTTTGCCTGGCAGCTACCGATAGAAGAAATAACATCCGAGCCAAGGGTGATTAATAGAAGACAAAGAAAATTATCAAGACTGGCTCATTCTTGAATTAATTTCGTCTCAACTTTGTGCGTCAGATATTAATCCAGACCTTGATACAAACAAATAAAAATTTTCAACAACAACAGGTGGTAGTGTTAATTGTGATAAAAATTTAATTTTTGATCAAATCTTATAATCTGATAATTATGATCTACAGTATGCTTTATGATTTTACGCGTACTAATTCGCTTTTAGTTTTATATGTACTATATTCAACAAACAGGTTAGCCATCGATATTAGGACTTTAACCAGTATTTGTTATAGCTGTAAATTTGACGCCTTTACTCTCACGGCACGAATGGTGACGCCATTCTCGCTACTATCATACAATATTAAAAAACATTAGTTCATTACTCAAGACTTGGATACGGGTTAGCAAACAAATACTGGATTATAACCCTTGGATTTCAACGCTGAGCTTTGTATTTCCAATTTGGGTAGTAGGTACCGTATTTTGATAACAATCGAAATGCATTTCCTCCTCTGGCAATAACATTTCAAAAATCAAAAGAACGTTTCTTAAAAGTATATATTCATTGAGATGTAGCTTACAAGATATTTTAAATTTTGATTGCGATAATTTAGTCAAGAAATTACAATTTTCACAGCGATCAATAACCTTTTGCTAACAAATTCTTTCTTTTAGTATATCAGTGATGGAAGTTACAAGATGTATTCCATAGGTTCTTATGTGTAGTCATTAAATATGCAAATATTTCATTTTTTTATATAAATAATACAAGTAATATAAATTCATAGAATTCGTTTATTTAAACGCACTTAAAAATTTATGTAGACATAAGGTATGGAGTTAAGGCTCATTTATTTTATTGTTTAACAAAAAACGTAGGTATAGCAATTTACGCCTATACTTTAGTACATGACGTATTATTTGGTGCCTTTTTATTTAATATTTTTAAACCAAATCAATAATTTGGTATCAAAATGCAAAAAATTTTTAATAAAATTGTATTCTAGTTTTATTATTTACAGATTGCTGTATTTTTGAACACCTACTAAAAATAGAAATATAGTCAAAATAGGTTATAATGACATTGATACAACCAACAATTTTGGTCGTTTTAACAAGATAGTCGTTATAAGCGATATGTACATTTTATATTAAAGTAGAAGCATATGCCTATGTACACATGTTGATCCTTATTGCTGATTAATTCTTAAGACAATTGGTCGTTATGGCCGCTATATGAGTTAATAAGGTCCTAAACAAAGTTAATAATGCTCGAAATAAACTTAAGGATGTACGAGCGCTTGTTTTATACAATCATAAAGTTATAACAAAATTCATCGCAAACTCTAAAGTCTAAAATTGCCTTGGCGCTCGTACTGCCTTAATAAGGTTCAAAATAGTATTATTATATTACGTACACGGAACAAAAATGTGTTGGTTGCTTACAAAAATTGATGCTATAACCAAAATTTTGGGACAGGTGTTCATAAAATCACTGAATTCGTCCATTTCCATTTGTCCCGTCTATGCGCTCACTCAAAAACGAAAAGAGTTTTTATAAGCTCAACGAAACTATGTGACTGCTAAAAAAAGCAGTATTAACCAGAGCAGAATTATATTTCGAATGTGTATTTCCATCTCCCTTTGAGAACCTTTGTATATGCTTTAAATTTTCCAAAAACGAGTAAGTTCTCTCTACTTCCAAAAAAAGTATTTTTCTTATCATGATATCACATTTTACTTTCGTTTGCGAAATACAATGTGGCAAAGTTTTGACACAAAAATATGACAATGGTAAGTAAATTATTTTCTTGGAATTCCTTAAAACGAAGTGTTTTGTCAACTAAATTTTTTGGCTAAAAATGTTTGTTTTGATACATCTAGAACTTGATCGGGGTATTTATGAAACACTCTGTACCTGCAAGGTAAAGAATAAGAATTGAATACAACTTTCAATATATAGTAAACTCACGGTAATAAGAGTATGTCACAATCAATAGACAGAAAATACACAAGTAGACATTTCGAATTTTGTATAATACAAAGTGAATAACAGATCCAGGAGAACCACGGATATGAGGGTTGACATTAAATTTTTGTTTGTGTAACATTATAAAGTAAATATACGTTATATCATATTATAAAATCATCTTCTATTTAAATTTTAACATAGTACCTACCAACTACCTGAGAGATTCATCATCATTCTCTCTCTGTATATGCAGCTATTCCTCTTTATATTCGTGCTGCTTTGGCTTGGGTCAACATCCTCAAGCAAATATAACTATTATTATTATTATATAATGTAGCAAGTTCTCGTAAGCAAAAGCAACAGTAGAAGACCCTTCCTGTTCCTGCTGAATATACATCACAAAAATAATATAATCTATTTTAAACACTTCTCTACCTTAAATTCACTCAGACCATTCACTAACTTATATGCGCACCAGATTTATATAATATGTGGCCGTTTTAACTTTCTGATAGTAAATTATTATATTATTCTCGAAAATACTATATGAAATAGAAATGGTGGAAGTGTCGGGAAATCATAACTGTAGAACTTAAACACACTATTTTATCAAAATTATCATTAAATGAAATTAAATCATTAAATTTAAAAGGCCAATTATGTCACAAAGACCCACTTTGTGTGCTTATTCCAAAATCAACCCCCAGCAGCCCCACATTTAGACATTAGTTCGCGTTCCCATGAAAAAACAAACATAAGACTATTATGTATAAAATTACTATTTTGCAGTATGATTAGAAAATTGTTTATAGATAAACAAATTCGCCAATTTATTCACGTAAGTTTTTGTGAATGTTATTATCAAAACACATCCATAATGTTTACAAAATCGAATATTGGAACATCACAATGAATGCAAAAAATATTTCCTACAAAAGTTGTTAGTCGTTTTATAAAGATAAACTCTGTTCTGAAGTTTTTTCCTATTTCTTTTCATTACCAAAACTTGAATGCGTCATACCAACTTTCTTACTAGTCTATGCAGATATATTTTTTTTATTTCTGCCAAAATTATAAGGTTTACGAAAAAATGTTTCGAACAAAAGTTATATGACAATTTATAAAGAATAACAGTCTCATTAAAAATTTTCCCCCATCACCCAAATCAGTAGCGAGCGAGAGCTGATTTTTACTTGGCTTTGCAAGTGTATAGTCAAAAGTCCTTTGTGAGACACTTCTATTGAAGTAGAATTCCGTTTGCTTGGACCATATTTCCGAAAAACCTGATGTTGGAGTAGGTTTTAGCTGAAATGTTTAAAATGAGACGCATGATATAAAATCACAGGGTGGGAGGTAAGAAAGTAAATCTTTTTTACTGTGTAGCTTTGAAAATGCAATCATTCTTTACAATATTGAATAATAATAAAGCAAAATTTAAGAAAATAAATTTTACTATAATTCATCAATGAATGTTTTTATTTACAGAAAGTTATTTATCTGTGATCTAAAAGTCATATACATCACGGTTTATTTTTTTATATAATTCGTATCAAAATTTTTACATAAAAAACACAACCAACCTTGTGTAGTTTTCAATTAGATCTGAAATACTGGTTCACAAAAAATAACGCATAACACCACCCCCTCACTGTATTCAAATTTTATCTTTTTCGTAACCGAATGATAGTGAAATCGTGTTTGTATTTTTGTATAAATGTTATACATGGTGATTATTAATATCACACTAGGATTGTTACGTATATTCGCATCAATTCACCAGGTGTTCTGAGGATGAAATATCAGAATACGTCGGTTCTGTTCAAAAAATTGCTTTTGTATTGGAATAAAAAGCATATGATTTGAGATTCCATTAAACTGATGGGGCGTCAATCTTAAAAACACAAATATTGTCGCCTCCATCAGCCAAGGCAAGGTTCCTAGTGACCAATCGTTCAATGGCGAGAATTTAATGTTTGAGCAACTGCGAAATAAGTTGGAATCTGAAAAGACAGATATTTTTACTCTTTTTAAGAGTTAATGCGCAATATTTTCATCATTACAGGAGAGTAATACGATATTTGGAACTTTCTATAATCTAAAACATCCAGTAATCGAAACTGCACTTTTCGTCCAACATTCCAATGCTGTTTTTGCAAATTAATCTTATTTCAACAAATAAAATAATAAAATATGGTGGAGGCGACGTGAAATACATAGTTTTTATATCCAGTCAAATAATGAATAATAAGAAACACAATTAGCCGAGGTCGATTTGAAATAAAATAAAAGTTTGCCTACTATTGAATAAAGAATACCGTTTGCTTTAACACAGCCAAAGGATGTTATTCCGAAATGGGTTCTTGTGTCAATGGCGCTTAATTTTGGTGAATCAACTCTGTCTCATCTTATTTTCTGTTATAGACAGCCATAACAGAAGTGGTTGACCACTTATCTTGACTAAGATGATCGGGTTACTTAGCGAGACTCACGGTCTAAGTGTTAAATAAATTTTGGATCGTGCTGTCGTTTCCGTTTCTATTTTAGGTAAGGTAAATATTATATATTTAACTACATAATTTTTTGTATCTTGTTTTTTGATTTTGTTACCATTTTTATCATAATACTATTTTGCACCTTGACAATGTTTTTTTCTGGTAAGAAAGGAAAATATTATTTTATTATTATACACACATAGGTACATAATGTTTTTGTTTTTCATATATCGTTTTAGAAGATGTGTGTGACACCTTCAAGTTTTTTTTTTCCGTTACAATATAAGAAGAATTATTATTTGAATTAAAGAAGTGATTTTTATTTTATTATATCTTATATTATTTTGGTTTACCTCTTGTGATATAATACAAAAATCAGATTCGTCATTCCACGAACATTACTCATTTTTAAAGTGGTTAAAGAAATTTTGAATTTAATATTTTGAAAAATTTATCTATTTAGAAAATATTGTATGTCAAACATTTATTTCAAAAAAAGTTTTGTATTAAGAATTTTATAAAAGGTCGATGTCATTTTAATTTACGAAAAAAATAGGATTGTAGTAATCTAGAAATTAGTTTCATTATTAAATTGTTAACTTCCATAAGATAAAAGTTTCAAAGAGTTCTTAATCAACAACAAATTTGTAACACAACAACGTTGATCTATTGAATCATTCCAGCAAAATGAATTTCCCGTACCATTCTTTTAAAAGTATAAGAATTGTAATACACCTAAGAAAAATAATTGCATTTTGATTGCAAATTAAAATCACCTGCCAGACTTAGGTAGTCGACTCTGAATTTACATTCATTAACTGCACTATTAAATCATCTGCCGGGGTATTTTAGCCCCACCAAATCATACCAGGCGATGATAGCTCGTCTAATTGAATATAAGGCTTTAAAATGATGTAAGTTTCAAAGTGTCTTAAAAACATTTTTTGCATAGGAAAAATTGCAAATTAAAATCATCTGTCAGGTTATTTTAGCCCCCACCAAATCATGCCAGGCGATGATATTTCGTATGATTGAATATTAGACTTTAAAATGGTGTAAGTTTCAAAGTGCATCAAGAACATTTTTTGCATAGGAAAAATTGCAAATTAAAAATTACATGAGTCACTAACGCCCCCCAACCTCCCAGCCAGGTTGTCGATTTCACCATCCACACATTCGCAAGTTATCAACTTTTTCAATGTGCCTCAAATATGTACTCAAAAAAGCCACTCAGCTCTCCAGCTATTAAAAATTACCTTCACGCGGATGTAATCTCTAAAAATGAGTTGTTGCCAATGTTGTAGCATTGAAGACTCCTGGCATATTTTTATACATTTTGACTTATAATCCTCATGTTACAGCTTGGACACTAGAAGTTTATTACTTTTTATCTTTCTACTCCCTCTCTTATTTCAAGAAATTCCGCTTATAGCTTTCTACAATCAAGCTTAAAAAGGCTTTCAATTAGTATAATAGAAGTCAGCTTGATGTATTTATGCACATTATTATCTACGCACTATAATAAATCTCACAATGTCTATCAAAAATAATGGCTAAAAACATTGAGCAACTAATGAATTTCAGTGAAATAGAATGATATGCATACCTTCTATGTTTTTTTTTTACGCTTAAGTATGCCAGCTTACTAACAAACTAAATTATTATCATCCCAAACACTGAATAAATAATAATAATTCAACATTGAAATGTTACCATTTCATTGTAGTAAAACGATTGCTGCCAGTATTAAATCATTTCTTGTCGTTATTTTAATCAAATAAATCTACTACAATATCTGCAATTTACATTTGATGATAAATGAAATACTAAAAATGTGCGTATTTTAAATGGCTTTTGATAATGCAAAGTGTTTAAAAATTATTGACTCAAAGAAAATCATGATGATAGATATTGGAAATGGGTACATTTGGTTTTAATTTTTTAGATCCCAACGGTGCTCACACGTATCACTTTTAATACCCTTATTTTCTTACACAATGAACACACAAATTAAAAGATACAAATTTTCTTAATTTCTATTTCCTTCGTCGACGACTCAGCTGGTATGCATACAATATTACATAATTTATGAAAATTTTAAGCGTTCAGAAGCTCTTGAAAATAACGAAAAAGCATTGAAATCCTATGAAATCCTAAGGCATGGTAATTAACAAAGCTCATTATCCAGTAAAGACAAATTAGTTACATTATCTTGTTGTCTCGGAAACATTTTCAAAAATTGGATTAGGTATATTTTGATTGTATTTATAAATTTCACATTACTATCTACAGAGTTTTTTCTAAAAAAATAATTTTAGGAGAGGAAGTTAAATTTTGTAATTATAATAAATTATAGCTAATAATAAAGTATGTAAATCTATGCATATTACATATGCTATACTTGTTTGCTGGTTGGGAGGTAAAACTAAGTGCAACAAATAAAAACGACCCCAAAATCCGACATGTAGGTTACCTACGAAACTGAAACTTTTTTTATCGATTCAGCTTGTCATGAACTTTGACAAAATGCAAAAATATTTTACAATCTGTCAATTTGTATTTTTGTCCAAAATTAATGTTTTTTCATCCAATAAAATGAGTTGTGAGTTGTCAGAAGTTAAACAAAATAGAGATAATTTAAATTAAGTACCTAAAGGAAATTTTATATTATGTCATATTAAATATCCTGATCAAACAAATTGTGGGTAATGTACTCACAATCTCACATATTGGGTTGACAATAAACCAGAAATATATATACAGTTAAAGTAGCTTTAATATTCAATTCCTTAAACAATAAAACATGTATTTGACTTTTTTTAATGAATACATTAAATTTTCAGAATTACCAATGCACAGATATACAAACAAATAGAATACAAGTCGCGCTGAATATTATTAAAAATATAGACAGAAGAAAAAAGCACAAAATGATCTTACAAAATTTAACATGTACATAATCAATCATTCCAACTAGCAAAAAAATCAAAGCAAATCTAATTGTAAGTAAAAAAGTAAGCGCTACATTTATAATTTACGAAGATGTGATAGGAATATAGTTCCTACCGAGTGTCCCACGACTTTTCTCGTTTTTTTTTTAAGAGTATCCCACTTGAGAAATTTTGGGTATCCCTACTTTTTATCTCTCGGTATAATCAAATTTATAAGACGAACAATGTTAGTTTGCCAGATTATAAAAATACATATTAAATCATATAACACAAACCTACGTATAAGTAATCAACATTGTTTGTAATCAACTAACAAACGCAACGCGCCTGTTTTATAACCCTCAACTAATAATAAAAACCCGAAAAAATAAATTTACTCTAATGCAAATATTAAATGCATCATACCAGTGAATATTATTATCAAACATCCATCCCCCATTTGGTTTAACTTGGTTATATAATTTATTTTATTTTGTTTAAGTTCTTTTTTGGAAATGATTATAAACGTTACCTTTAAAAGTAAAGTATATGTTAGATAACGAATTATATCTTATCGTAGTGAGAATTTGGTTTTTAGCAAATATTAGAACTACCCCCAAAAAAATCATATAATTTTGGTTAGTGTAAATATTGTATAAACTTATATTTGATAAAATCCTTTGTGATAACTCGTTTAAGGTTATTTTTATTGCTACGTTTTTAAATAAAACGGTTAAAAAAAATTTAAGCCCATCTTAAAATACAATTAGCCTCGGTTATCTAAGACTCTACATAACCAAAATACCTCTTTGATATCAGCCAAAGAATTTAAAATTTAAAATAATTCCCCTGTCTGGTTATTCAACGGTATACTTAGGAGAAAAATAGTATCTTATTAGAAAACATACTTTGGAAAAAATCGTAAAGGTGCAATAAACGTTATTTTGTAAAAAACGGAAAACGGATTTTGATAAAAACAAAAAAAACAAAAAATAGAGGGTTCTAAAGCTAAAAAAAACCCAAATGTGAGCCTAGATAACGTCAAATCCCTTCGAAACTTTACGAGAAAATACGGTTTTAATACGAAAAAATTTCGGAGTATTCTTCCTTACTGATAGCGCACGGCTTTTCCGAAGCACCTATTTTTGCATTTTCGAAATTATGCGAAAACCTTATTTTATTTTGCAACAAAAATATTTACAAAAAGATATCATTAAGTGCAAAAATTTGATATCAGAACAGATTTTCCTAAATTTTTCCGTTGAAAAACCGGACGGGAGAATTATTTTAAAACCTGATGTATTTTCTTAGGTATTTACTACTGCACTAATCCATAATAGAATAAATGCCAGATAATAAATACCATATCTAGTATTGGTCTTGATCCTAGTTATGCCAAAGTTTGAACGGCTGCAATAGAAAATGAAGACTTTTACCGCATCTTACCATATCTTGGAATAGCCAAATATCTAGTTTCATTCATTTTGACTGAATGGAATAAAAAATAGAGATACGTCATATAAAATGAGAAACTGAGAGAAAATATTATGCTTGTTTTTAAACGAACGTCGAGAGAACTGTTATCTTCTAAACAATTTTTAACAATTGAAAATTTAGGCTTTAGAATCAAACAATCTGTAATTACTCTCCAGAACTTTATAAAAAAATGTTCAAAGATGATTTTAAGTTTTAAAAAAGCTCAAAAATTTTATTTACTTGCATTAATTTTCAGCTTTGAAAATAATCTTTCCAAAAACGGTGAACTTTAGGAAAAAATTACAAGAACTCTATCTTGCGCCTGTTCTATTTTATGCAATGCGATGATCAAATAAAATTGAAATTGAATGCGGTATTTAATAGACGAGGAAATATAATATTTTACCGCGAAAATTTCTAAATTAAGATAGATTAGGTTCTAGAAGGTATTTATAAACTTTGGTAACATTGCAAATTATGGGGAGATAATTTTCCTCGTTTGTGCATTAAAAAATGCATTTTTTCTACAATTTTTTTTGTACATATAACATAATAATAAATAATGATTAGAAAATGAATTTTTTTCAAAATTTTGTTTAATAACTTAACGTTTCATTCTTACAAGCATTTTATGAAATAAAAAAATATTTAATTTGAAGTTCTGCTTTTGAAATCAGGTTGCCCAGGTCCCTAAGTACTCCAAAAAATTATTTTTTTACATAGAATTCGTGTTCCGTGTCGCCAAAAACCCCTGAATAACCATTTTCAATTCATTTAGTACATTTGGCGGAATAATAATTTTTTTCAATTGCTTAAAATAGTGCATCACAAAACATGCATTTTGCTAATGCACAAACGAGGAAAATTATCTCTACATAATTTATATTGTTCCCAAAATTTATAAATACCTTCTGGAATCTAACGCAAAAAACCGCATCTCGATCCACCTTACTTTAGAAATTTTCGCGGTTTTGACGTTTTTTGTGTTAAATTTCCTCATTTATAAATACCGTCATAAAAATTTTGAAATTTTGAAATTAATTTAATTAAGAAATTAAGGTACACATTTTTGGCATATAATTGATTAATAAAAACACTAAACATTTGTTGTTTTTATTATAGCAGAAATATCTCAAGTTTCCAGGTATAAAAATAAAGATCTATAACGACATTATAGGTAGTAATTTAATATAAAAAAACGCCAACGGTGGTATATCAATGAACGCGAGCCAAAAAAACACACATAGATACATATCTATTCATCTTAGGAGCATTTCTTTATAATAATAAAAAACAGATCTCGCAGCAATCCAACCATTTATAAAAATTAGGGTTCGTCAAATTATTACCCAAGTCGTGTGCCAACTATTAAAAAACTAATAATAATTGAAAAGGGGTAAATAGACTTGAAAAAAAAGTTAACTACCTGTTTCCTCCATTTTTTTATTAGAGTTAGTTTTTTACCCTTTAAAAAATAGACAAATTATTTTTTTACCCTTCTAGTAATAATTACATTTTTTATTCGTTTTTTGCTAAAGAGTTAAATCGAAACTGAAAAAAAAAATTTTACCTGGTTCATTGTTATTTTAGACCTTTTGCGTAACCCTTATTTTGAAAGAGTTAAATTTTCACTTGCTAAAAAAGTTGTTTGTGTATTCTTTTTGTTAGAAATTTATTAGGTAGAAAAATATTATTACAAAAAGGGTTTATTTTTGGTGTTTATTAATTTGTTATAAAATTTTGTTAAGGGAGAAATTTTAGGGTTAATATCTGGGATTTAATACATTAATTAATGTTTACTCCCATAAAAATGGGGAGAAGTTTTTTATGGAAATAAACTCTGATGCCATGTTTTATAACACATTTTGCATTTGATTTGATTTTGAACAAAACTAAATTAAAAATTTATATATAGTCGCACTTAATAGTATGAGAATCTTTTTCAGGTTAAAAAACTTCAAAATTTGAACTCAATTCAACTTAACATGGTTTTTGTTTTGGAATTTAAACTATAACTTTGTTCCCTGTCTTATCCTATATGTTCTACAACCCGACCATAGCACGCTAGAGATATTTTCTACAATTTCAATCTCTAATAAATGTTTTTTTGGTGGGATTTTATCTACTCGCTAATTTTATCACTTTTAAACCCAGTTTAAGACAGTATAAAGTTTTTTCTATTTTTATTTCTGGTTACTGCAACAGTTTTATATCCTTTTAGTTATTGCGATAATTACATACCAAAAAAATATTTCATCTTGGGTGAGCCAATGAATAAACTTAATTTAATTGATATTAAAATTACTCAAATGTTTTTTGTTGAAATTTTATCGGTTTTTTATTCAAAATATAAAACCTATATTAATAAAAAATGGGTTAACATATTTTTTATTACGCAAAAATAACTGACTGTAATACTTCATACACCTGCTATTTTTAAATAATAAATGCCACTTTTAAGGTATAATCCACAAACACCATAAGGGGTTAATATCCTTTTAAAAATTTTAAGCCTTACATATCTAATGATGTTTTATCCACTTATATATACTGAAATTTGTACAAAAATATAAACATTTATATATATATGGTATATTCCAAACTGCACATACAACACACCTGCATTTGCAACAATTTTTAAGTGGTTGCAAGGTGATCTCAAGGGGTTAAAATAATATATTCGAACGGTTTTTATGTTGTTTTAAACTCACGAAATTAATTGCAAAGAATTAAATTGTAATATTGTTTTTGTAATTTCGATTTCAATCCGCGAGCACTGTCTGTTTTATTTTTAAGTACAAAATTTTAATTTTATGCCTCCTTTCACGATTTTAGTCTAAATGGCCCAGAAGTTAAACATATAACTATCCATTTTTGCACCACATACATATCTGCTTTCATCGGATTTTTTTCAAAGGGATATTTCTTTACAAACTTATACCACGGATATTTGTTTCTCTTCCTTTATATACAAAGTCGACCTCGTGGAAGTATGTACCACAATCATTGACAGTCACTATTACAATTGGAAAAGGTATTATGGAAAGTTGTAAGTTACTAGCAGTTTCACAGAAACCGGGCCTTTCAAGAAGTTTGAAAATTCAACTAATTTTTGTAAATGGTTTGAAACACAGTAAATGTTTAAATTAGAGATTTACACTTTATAAAATAACAAACAGCTCAAAGTTTGATATATCTCTGAGCCATTTTTACAAAAAACTTTTATCTGAAGACGTGTTTAACTGGTTTGTTTAAAATGAGCAATGGGTAAACTTATTCGATTATCTACTTAAAAAAACATTGGTGACCAATAATAGGAGATATTCTGATGTCAAAATGAACCCATATTACCCATATTACCGTATTGTTCATACTACCTATAAAAATGTAAAACAGGACTTTATACCATAACAAAATTTGAAAGTGAAATTAAAATTTATTAAAAAACGCAGAAGTTTTAAGCAAACAAAGATTGCATTCAAAGTTTTCCCATCTACTTTTAGCAAAACAAAGTTTTATATGTAATCCCTATGGCGATACCGACGTATGACGTCACTAGTGGGTATCCTCCTCTTTGATTAATTGGGAATTTTAAACAGTCATAACTTGCATACAATAAAGATTTTTAAAAACCAACTTCACTTTTCTATTCATGAAGTGAGAATTCTTCATCTGAAGTGAAAAAAAAATATAGTCCGATCCCTTATTCTTCGCGTCAATCTCTTCGGTAAAATACGAAGGTTACTTCAATTTCACTACTATTAACAGCATTCAAGTCGGTAGGCACTAAAATATTAGCTACGTAGTTACTTACTAATTTTTCAGCATTAGTTTAAAAGAACAATGAATTAAGAATACAAAATATAATAAATACAATCTAAACTTCATAACCTGGTGAGAGAGATATATCAGTTCAATTTGGAAGTTAATTTGACAACTTCCTTGCGCCAACACCAAAAATACACATTATTCCTGTGCATTCATTAAACAAAATTATTTATAATTAATAAACTATGAATCCGATCATCATAAAAATGAATACCGCCATATTTAAATAGTTCCTGAACTTCTCCTTCCCTTGATTTTCTTTACATGTAATTTGAGGAACAATGTAAGTTTAACTAATACTTTTAATTTTGAATAATTAATTTATAAAAGTTACAGGCAGTTTTAAAAGAACTTTTCAAAAGAGAAACGAAAAAAAATGTTCGTAAAAGATCGTGTAACGTCATAATGTCAATTAATCATTGTATACAGTGTATGCTATTTAAAACTGTAACCATAAAATTATCATAAAAAAAATAAAAACAGTTTTGTTACAAAACTTAAAAAATTTGTTTCAAAATCCCAATTATGAGTTAAAGGAATTTAAACAAACACAGTGTTTCAACTTTCCAATTAACATTCATAAATCCCAAGATATTTATTTACCAAGAATTGATTTTAAAAAGTTGTTGAAATCATTTTCATGATTTTTTATTACTAAATTAAGACGCATGATGAAACTGAAAAACATTTGTCCTTTCTAAAGACACGAAATAAGAAAAAGATCTATATATATCTTTTTAAAATATTTTCTTAACGTATATAGATAAAAACTTTAGTTTTCAAAACATCATTCAGATACGATACCACAAAACAAAAAATATTAAATTTTATCCAAAAACTGGTATATTATAAACGGGCTGCGACCATCTGTTTTGTGCTAAAAATAAAAAAGATATTATTTACAAATTTATGAAATTAATTGTATTTTTGTATATTCATTTTGAAAATATTTTTAATAATATTGTTCATACATACAATCAGCTGCTGTCAAAATAGTGAATTTCTCCGTCCGAATTATATGAACCTACAGAATCTACACACAATATTACAAGATACGAAATTTGATATTGCAATAATCATAATAGTTGTTGTGTAGGACAACGAATTTAAAAATAATACATTAAAACCAACTATTTTTTATTTTTAGAAAATAATCTATGTTCAAATACATCAAATCACTTCCATTCCATAACTAAGCGACCTTACTATTAGTATAAAGTATGTATGTGATAAAACTGCAAAAAGGAACTCATTGAATATAAAATCAGTTAATATTCGTTGAAGGAACTTGAAGAAGGTATTTAACAGGCAAGAGTCAACCAAAAACCTATGAGTAAAAAACTACTTTTTAACATACAATCTTTATTGTTCGGAAAAATAAAAACGACTTTCTTCCCGAGACTTCTAGATAAATGACTGTAATAAAGGATATAAGGTACAGATAAAATACAACAACAAAAATACGATTACATTTTCTTGATCATTTTTAGCCTTAGGTGGCTTCTGGCAAAAAATTTATTTTTTTCTTTTGATTGCAATAAAAGCTTGTTTATAAGTATTTTTTACCTTAATTTTTTTTAAAAATATTTTTAAGAGAGATTTAAACAGTTTTCTCAAACAAAGTTAAAATGAATTCTTGTTGCCTTCTCCACATATCACATTTTACTTTGTACTAAGTTATACTTATTGCAGGCCCGTATTTATAATTCAGGAAGAGCAGGCACGTATCTAGAGCGACAAGAATTTGATGTATCGATATTGATTGAATAGAACGATAAAATATCAATTTTTACATAGTACTTTCCATTTTTTAATTTCTAAAATCATCCCCGAGATTTTGTCGTATTTTCAAATGCCAATTTTTGTATTTCAAAAAATTTTCTGAACTGCATATTTTCCGATAAAGTACGATTTACATTTTAACCCGAAATTAAAATTTTTGGAGGCGAGATGGAAATTTTTGCAACTCTCTAGGAGCAATGGAAAACTAGTTTTAAGCTAATAAGAAAATAATACTCTACTATACTTTCAACATTTTTCCGACACTCAACAAAGCAAACTATTTGTATCCCGATAAGATTTCAATCTTACTTACACAGTAGAATTTAAAAAGCGTGACACCTTCAATAACGCTTTTTTCAAGTAAGTACTTTATTTTCAATTTTTCTTTCCTAAATAATGTTGATTTATTTTCGAAACTTAAGTTTATTTAATTTTCATATATAATAAATATGTAAAGCATAAAAATTTTCTTAAAATCTGATATTTCATTCTTCAGAAGTAATCAGGTAAAACCAATTATTAGCCTTTAAGGATGTATGAGCATGGCAACAATGTTTAATTTAAAGGCTCAAATTTTTGTATAGGTAGACTTTTACTCAAAGAATATGTGGTTAAAATTTCAGTATAGGTAACCACGCAAATTTTTAAGAAAAAAATCATTAAAAATCGTAATGTAATATATATTGACTCTTATGGAGAGTTTTTGATAATTTTACCTTGGAATGAATGCAAAAAAAATTTAAAGAAATCAAAATTGAAAATATATATTTTTTAAATTTGTGCCCTCACTACCGTGCTCATACATCCTTAATTCCTAAAATGAAAAAAATCAAAATCAAGTATGTAGAAAACAGACTCAAAAATGCCTATCGTCACAGTCGTTTAGATTCATACAATAATAGAAGTTACCAAAAATATCTAACTATTTAACATTTCTTAGAAATACCCTCAAAAGTATATATAAAAGTCTCTGAAGAGATCGATCGATTTGTTGATCGTTGCACTATTTTATGTTATATTTTTATTTCGTTGCACACACAATACACAAAATATAACCTATATTTATCAGTATAAAAAATAAAAAATAATACGGAAATGGGTGTAGACGACAAATTAATAAGTATAAGCAACTCATGTACTAAATAGCCTTTAAACGTGTAATTATTTTTTATTTTCTCTAAGAAGTTCCTATATCAGTTGTATGCAAGTTTTTTTTTTGTTTTGTCTTGTGTATGTGTGGTGACGTTTGTTTGCTTTGAACAAAACCGTTCAAAGTCGTATTAAATGACCTGACCACCGTATGCGTCTCGTCATTACCTTCAATTATTTACTTCCATTATTACATCTTTCTATATCTTTCTTGAGTATGGTATAAATAATTACTTCGTTATCTTATTTAATATGACTTTTCTTACACGATCGCAATAAGTATCGAAAATTCCGAGTCTCGTTAGTAGTGATAGTTGCAGTCCAATCAAAAAGAAACAGTAAAACAACGAAATAAATGCCGTTGAATTATGCTGTGTGTCAATTATTTTCACTATGTACATAGCATTTACTTGCGCTTCCACCAAATTTATTAAACATAAATGCTAATTGTAGAATTTGAAACCATTTGAAATTCTCACTATAAAGTGCGTAGTAAAAGAGACCTTTCTGCGTCCCCAGTAAAAAGAATATATATCAACTAATAATTTAATCGGTTCATGATGACAATACCGATTTTACAAATAAATACCACTACACTTTTGATATCTGAATTTGTTATTTTCACAGATTACACTAAATGCTAATATTTTGTATTTTATGACAGAAAATTTTTTAAGATATCCATTTTTTTATACACTCTGACACAAAAAGTGAACGTATCAGTAATAGACACACAATTGTTCAATCATTTTCAAATTTAACTTATGTACCCTTATGTTTTTATACACAAGGACCCCGTGATCGCTTTGTCCCGCGACTTTGTCCTTTTGGATCTCAGGGCCTCTAAAGGGCTAAAGACGTTCCTGAAAACTATTTAATAAGTAGATTTTACAATACTTCTTAATCCAAAATTTCACATTGTATAGGCAGTGTAAGTTTAATAATATTTCATTTCATTTTGAACGACCTATACAACTAAATGCTTTTTTGATTCATATATAAAATACAAACGTACTGATAAACGTCAAAGCGACTTATCGAATTTTTTGCAATTAGAATAAGCAGAAGGCATTAAAAATATCTGTATACCTTCTAAATTATATATAAACATTTACAAAGAGTTTTAATGGAAGTCACAAAAATGGCTTAAATAATATAAGTAAATTTATTAATTATTGGTTTATCGAGAAATACAATAAAAAACAAATTAAAAGATAAATAGGTACCCATTCTCAATAGTGTAATCTGTAATTACAATTTACCTGTATGAAATAGAAAGTAATTACAGTTCGTTTTTACTGGAGCTAACATATGTTCGTCAGTCAATTACAATTAGACATGTAATTGACAAAAAATGATTTGACTGGAGTTCGACACAGCTTTCCAATGATATGAACTCCCTTATAATTTTCGATATAGATTATAATAAAACCTTATGTCAGACTGTAAGCATTATCTTTGAGCCATATTTTTGACTATTGCAAAATACTTCAAGCTTGTTTCTCCTACCTTTTAAAACAATTTGTTGACCAATTCAATAATTTTTTTTGTTACTTCACTATTTAAAGTACACTAGATATTTACACAATTTGGAAGATAATCAAAGTCCTAAAAAAGTTGATTTCAATATCAAAAATTGTTATACGTAATATACTTCTGGACTATTTATATGCCTAAACATAAATTTTAACTTCATTTTATCTAACACAATCTAGTAAAAAAATAGAATCATGACAGAAACCCTAATACCCAAAAGTTCCTGTTAAACTAATTTCATTCCATACCTCCTTCAAATCTATAATATAATTCTACCCTACACAATCTATAGTAAAAGACATGAAATCAAAGCAGAAACCTTAACACCCCAAAGTTCCTATTAAACTAATTTCATTCTATGTTTCCGTCATGAATGCCTTTGGTACAACTTTTGCTTCAAAATTAATGTTTTAGGTTTTCCTTTTCGATGTTAGTTTTTGAGAACATAATTGTTAAAAATTGAAAATAGCAAATTTGCCGCCATTTCAAAATTTCGGTAATTTTTCGAGCTATTTTATAAACTTTTTTTTCGAATAAAAATGCTTTCACTCAAATTTTAAAAACATAAAAATTTTTTTTAGAAAATTAACCTTTTTGATTCTTTTAAAGCTACGTACATTTTCAACTCTCAAATTTTTACAGTTTTGGGGAATTTGAAGACTGAAGTTTTGTCCTAATTTATGACCTGACAGGAAACCAATGATAGTTACGAAAAAATAATTCAGACAAAAATTGGTTATATTTTCACATGGAATGCTTTTTACATTTATGAGTCTTACAGATTAACAGCTCTTTCAGCTCTACATCTTTTTTTCATTTTTGAGTGACGGACATAATAGCGTGGATTAATTAATTGACTTTATGAACACCTATACCAAAATTTTGTTTGTGCCACCAATATTTTATAGGCATTACAAACTTGGGATAAAATTAATATACATTGGTTTATTTATTTCATATACTGGGTAAAATTATTTAAAAAATGGCTTAATTAAATCTTTTACTATGCTCAAAATGTAGATTTGTTAAGAAAAGGAATTTTTTTCTCCGAAATTGAATTATTACTTTTATTATTATTAATACATCCACCGATTATTTATTTCACTCTTTGTTTTAATTATTTTTGTAAAAAGTATTATAATGTTCTTTAAAAAAAACTTAAATATTAGGGATATTAACTAACTTTACTGCACCCATAAAAAACAATAAATTAAAGGGATTTTTTTCTCATATTATTTTAGTGGCTTGTGCGCAACATAATCATATTTCGTGTTACTTACCCTGTGAGTAAGCTGCGTAGCCGTATGGTATAAAATTTTTTGAAAAATTACTTTTTTATTTAGATTTCACTTACGGTATATCAGAGGGGTTTAAAGACGAGACTGTGTACTGTAAATACACCTCGTATTTTTAAACGCGTGTTCCTCGTTTTTTTTTTATTTCCCAAAAAAATATTATTTCTATAGTATTAACTAGTTTTTTTAAAAAAAGAGGCATAGTAGCATCTTTTTATTATTTAGGGGATAGTAGTGGTAATGTGTTTGTTATAAGATTAAAAAACATGTATACTCACTCTCACTTAAGTTCATGAACCTTGTCAAGTAAAAAACTAACTGTAAATATAGTTTTTTTTTTTTTTTTGGGCACGAGTTTACTTTGGTTTGATACTCTTTAAAAAACTACAATAGAAATCAATTATTTTTAATATGTATTTTTTGGGAACTATTTGATCTTCTTAAATAGATATCACGTGCGCTGTGGCACGGGAATAATAAAATTTATTATCATATTTAAAATAAGATGACAATATTTCTATTTTTAAATTTTTTTAAACATTTTATCATCAATGAGGGTTTAATAGTCTTTTGGTGAAGATTCGTAAGATCGACTATGGATTGTTATGATAGAAAAACTAATCTTTATCCCCGTTTTTTTAAAAACTTCAAACAAGTTTCATGATGTTTGAAGAGATTTTTTATTTATACAGAAAACTTATTTTATAATTATCGTGGATTGTTGATTTTTTAATATGCGCTTTTTTAAATAAAATAAATGCTTTTCGTATTACTAGATTCTATTGGTTTTCATTTTTATTACTATGTGACGAATTTCGAATACTCTCGATGTAAAACTAGCCAATATGGAGGAAAGAATCAAATTTTTTATTAATCCCAGAACTTTTATCAAATTTTTATTTAACACAGGAAAGATTGAATGATTTTTAAACGGCCCATGTGATTTCCTTTAAGCAATTAAGTCTTAAAAAGCGAATTCACCTGTCTTTCAACCACGATTTTACTGTTAAATACACAGAGGGCATTTTATAATATCTTATTTTTCGGAAAAGAGAAATGGAAAATATTTCGTGTAATTTATTTTCTGTACAAGCGTCGTTAATTGTTTATAGACAAAACGAATAATGTTTGACTTATTAACAAAATATTGGTGAATATTTAATCAAATTGGTAAAGTACTAACGAAAATACCAGAAATATTTACAAAGAAAATTTCTTTTCGTAAGTATAGCAAAACAGAGTTAACCAATAGAAATGGCAATATTCTTATGCTTATCTTATGGTCTAAAAATGCTCCGCTTAGGAAAAAAACAGACTAGAGAAATAATATCAACATTTAATTTTGTTCATTATGAAATTTGTATATCATATCTGTAATAGACTTGCCTATAAATAAAATGAAGTTAAATTACTCAATTATATATTTTTTCTCTAGCCTGTTTTTAGACACAGGTATTGTACTACGAAATTCTTCATGGGACGCGTCAGTAATATATTACTAAATATTTAATGAAAGGCCATATTAGAAAATCTTTGAACTAAGAACATTTAGTAAATTTCCTAAATGGAGTTGTGAGTTGTGAGTAACAACTAACAAACAATTCATTCTCATATATAAAAATAAAATAAATGTTGGACATGAGAGAAAAGATGTATATATATATATATATATATATATATATATATATATATATATATATATATATATATATTAGGGTGTCCCTTATATGACATATTTTTTTATTTTTTCAAAATTTGAAATGCATACCCTCTATATTTTTTATAAATGCTAAAACATACTCAAATATGAAATTTCATCTTTCTAGCATGATCGCAACCCGTGCCGACCGAGCTACAAAGTTTATTAAAAATTATGTTCTGTCCGAATATTTCGGTCTGCTGTAAAACTAATATAAATGTAACAAATTGAGTGAATAAAAGTTAAAATATAATAAGATAAACATTAATTTTAATTTAAAAACATAAAATAATAAAAATCAGCTAGGGTAACTTCTCTTAAGCGTAGATTTTTTACACTCCGGATACAAATTTCTATGTTCCTGGACACAGCGCAACAAGAATTGTTTTTGCTCTTCTTCAGCCGTGATAAGTCCGTTAAAATCTTGCATTAATTTGACAGCCCTTTCGGCAGTGTCATTTACAACCTTCAAACGACTTATTCCTTTTTATGCTTCCAGAAAAGCAGCATTATCATCCCAGGAAGATACATCTTCCTGAAGAAAACTGTCGTCGATCTGCAGTCGGGATAGTAATTGCTCTTTTCTGATACAAAATCATCCAGCGTTTTATCTGAAAGATAAAAAACAAGTTAAATAACAAAAAACTCTTCTCTTTCTAAAGTCTGCTCCAAAACAGCACAAGCTCCATTGAAACGGCCAGTATTCGAAGCTATTGTGTCGCAGCACATTATTTGTACTTTATTATGAAGGTTCCAGTCAAAGAGAGCAGTTGATACAGCATTAGCTTGATGTTTTCCAGAAGAACTCTCTAGTTTTGGCCCTGCAAGAAGCTGTTCTCTATCGTCAAATGAAGCAATAATTGGCAAACGTTCTTCTTTTGAACTTCGTACATTCATTCCGGGTAATAGTTTTCCATCCCAATGGACAGTGACTACGTCAGGTATATTGTTTTGAAAGTCAGTTTTTATTGCTTCTGCCCTGGATTTTCTCGTCTGAGTACGAATTCGCTAAATCGAAGATTTGTTAATAGGGAAATCATCGCTGCTCAGACCAAGCGCTTCTACGACCGCATGAAGAATGTAAACGGAATCTCTTATGTTTAACTGGCATCGATCTAAAGCTGCGACAAGTTTAGGTGTTATGAGATTCTTTCTACCTCTTTTTGAACTTTTTTCAGGGCAGGGAACGTCTGGCAAGTTGAGTTCAGAAATCGAAATCTGTTCTTCGTCCGTATCTTTTAGACATTCCAAGTTATTGGTAGCGGAAGTAGATGCCACATCTAATAACTCTCTTTGTCTTACACTCCTTTCCTCTTCTTCTAATTGTCTTTGCCTAGCTCTTTCTTCTTTATCCGCCAATTTTTTGTCTATACCACCTAAACATCCCGGTCGACCTGGCTCTCTTTGTTTCTTTAAAAATACTTTGTCCTCTATTTTCATTCTCTCAAAGGCATCAGCATGTGCAAAATCAAATAAGTTATCGAGGTCAATTTTAAAATTATTTTCACGGCTTTTGAACGTAATTTGAGTTTTCTTACAATTTTTTTGCATTTCTCTCCAAACATGATATAAATCAACAAGTTTCTTCACACAGTTTGGAAAAGCCTTTGTAGGAATTCTTGCTTTTTCCCAAAATATAATACACTCCCTAATCACAAGATTTGCACTTTCACTGACAGTTAGTTTGACTTCGCGAATATTGTAAAATAAGACAGCGAGAACTTGTCGATTAGATGGTAATTTTGCACCATTTATTTGATGGCAAGGCAGTCCGATAAGGAAAATATTTTGTTTATCACTCCGTAATTCAACCGACATCTTTATGCAATAAACAATAGCGCTCTACTAATCTTAAAAATCACTGATGAAATGGCAAAATAAACACGCATTTACAGGTCACATCGCATTACCAGTGTAACTTGTATGGACAAGTTTCAATCGCAAGTCGGCACGGGTTACCGTTTATAAAACTGGCTAATATTTTTTTCTAGGCAATAATGGGTCATTTCTAAAGTTTTAAGAGGGTATGCGTAAAAATATTTCGAACTTGAAATTTAAGGGACACCCTAATATATATATTGTATTGTTCGCATAAAATTCAACAGCTACCCTTTCTATTTTATATAAATTGTAAGGGATAAAAAGATAAAAAGGGGGATGCTTGATGATGAATTGAATGAATGAATTGGACAACAAAAACACTGAAGGAGAGAAGACTGGACCTAACGTGATATTATTTTGGCGGTATTATTATTACTTCTACTACCAAGAATGGCGGACATGTTTTGAGAGGACAATGTTATCATTATTATTATTTTTGGGATAAAAACTAAAAGAAGGGGATGTAGAAATGAAGAAATCTATATAAATTAAACATTACAACAAGAGGGGTTACTTTTCGATATATGTGCGCGCGATACATTATCGAATATAACGGATTGGATGTCTATTTTATTTTTAGTATATATGGACATTAGTAACGCTCGTGTTTTTTTCTGAAAAAAACTGATTTTTTCCATTAAAAAAATATATAGAACACAGAACTTTTGATGTATTTCATTTTACCCTTTGTCTATAAAAGAATAAAAATATAAATTTAAATTGGTGTATAGTTTTTGGCAATATTTTTTTTTTCCGTTGCATTCAACATCTGTCGTTCGTTTCTCTAAATTTGTGAAACATGCAACTTTATTTTAAAATTTTTAACCATGTAACGGTGGTTTATAATGATATTTCATAAATGTGTACCGGTTTAACACTAAAAATATTAGCGAAAAAAACAGAAATTTTTTAATGTTTTATCAGGATAATACGATTCTATAAAAAAAAAGTAAATTTGTTATTATACTGGAAAATGTACAGGTTATATAGAAGATAAGCTACTCTTGTCCTCTGTAAATCCTTATTACTCGAAGTAAATATCAATGAAAATTATCAAAGGTGACTAGAAATGTTTTTTTGCGTAATTCTGTCTTTAGGTAAGAATCACATCAGTATTAGAGTCTCAAATCGATTTTCGCGCTAAATACCTGTATATTTGTATTCACCCGGGAATTTAAAACCGCATATCTACTCCACTTAATAAATATAGGTAACCAGATATATTTTTTCAAAGAAGTTTGAATAATAATTGACAGTACAAATGAAGAATGTTACCTATAAAAAAATTGAACAGTTTCTACGAAACTAGAATAAAGCTCTGCTTGGAAACCAAATAAAAGTGGCGCTTCTATAATAGCTATGGATATAATAAAAATAACATTTTAATTCATTTTCAAAAAATTCGAAGGTTTTTTTATATTTTACACTTAGAAAAGTTATTAACATTAAATTAAAAGTATAGAAAATTGCTTTTTATCTACCTTAATATAAATGAACAAAAAAAATCACATACAAAAAAAAAATTTTATGTCATAATCAGCATCTCAAAGAGAAAATTATCTATCCATTTAACTGACTACATAAAAACATTAAATCATATGCAAAAATTATAAATTTCATTAATATGTAAAATACATACTATGTATAATCAAATTCAAAAATTTATATTCAAAGATAATTAAGTAAAGCTTGAAAGTCCATAAGCTAGTTGGTAAGAAAGACAGTGCTGACTCCAACTCGTAGGAATAAGAATCTTTGTGTTTGAAATATTTGTAGCTTTTAGCAAAGCTTATTTTCTCGAATCACCGCTCCAATACATTCAGAAATTATTTTCTTAAGATTTTAGAACATAAATTTTATTACTCTAGTTCGGGATATCGACACTGCAGATTTCGTTTTACTCTTCAAACATTCGATTCAAACATTTCGTTGTACTCTTCACATTCCTCAAAACAGAAAACAGAATGGAAACCATTTAACGCTGTATTTTCAGCCTGACTATCTGAGTAAATGATGCGTGACCTATTTGTTGATTATGATCCTGGCTATTTCTCTTCTTGCCTATATAACTGTATAATATACTTACTATTTTGCAAAGTGTACAGGAGCAGAAAATCCTCCAAGACCACAAAACAACCTTTGCTGTTCATAGAGCAGCTCTAGGTCTGTCCATAGAAAACCACCCTTTTGATCAGTAATAAAATTTAAACTACAGTGACAAAATGTGTTTGGCCTACAAATCTTAAAGTGAAAATGCATATTTTTTGAAAGCACTATTCCTAAAAACATAAACTATATCACCCACACCGATCCCTCCACTGATGGTGCCAAGGGTCGCCCTTTATAAGCCTAACGATTCCATCTAGAAAACAGCATCGTAGGAGCTAAGTGATTGGTACGTTACAAAAGCTACACAAGTTTTACCATTCTAAGTGATATAGCTGCAACATATCATACAATAATATCACTTAATATGGTAAATCTCATTTGATTGCTTAAAATTGAAAATAATTGAACTGTACGGTAACAAAACTATTTCACATCTGTTTAACAAAATTAAAGGTAAAAACTATGCTCAAATTTATTGAACGGTACTGTATCTATCTCAGAGATCAGTTTTCTATATTTTTATATAAAACACATAGAAAAGGAAAATTTGATTAATTTTTTCTCTTCTTACCAGGAATATTTAAAAATAATGAAAAAGAAAATTCTCATTTTCCTCTCGTAACTTTTTTATATAAATTTTATTAATTAAAAAAATATAAATAAATAAATTCTCATCGAAGGAGGAATAACTCACTTTTATATTATACATTTTTTTGCTATTTTAATTATCTGTTTTGACAAAAAAGGAAGAAACGAACTTCTTTGATATCAATTTTCAATTTAGAAAGATGCCCTTTTTTATCTTTACCCACCAACCATTCCACTTTGTACTATACAAACCTCTGCAATCCTGTATTCTGTTGTGTTGTTTCTTTATTACATAAGTATTATATTCTGTATGTTGTGAGATCATTTTGGATAATTATTGTTGGGTGAAATGCGCCTAGCATTGGCGTTGAAGCTGTTTTTATCAGAAATGATTCTTATTTTTTATACCATGTATATATGAAATATACATAGTATATTAAGTTTAGTCCCAAGTTTGTAACGCTTAAAAATATTGATGCTACGAACAAAATTTTGGTATTGGGAACTGACAAATCGAGGCACGCAGTCTGGTGGTAGAAATATAATCTATTAGTGGGTTACAATTGTCGAGTAAATACATACTCTTTATATTAGCAATAAATTGTTTATAATAAATTATCGATAAATAAAATTTAAATGGAAGTTGGAATTTTTACAGAACGTGTTAAAACAAAAAATAGAGTACCTTGTGCAGTTAGAGATTGTAAGAGTAAAGCAAATACAAATTTATACGTAGTTTTCCATAAATTTCCAAAAGCAAGCGATCGTACAGTGTTATTAGAAAATTTTTTTAATAACAATTTTTTATTACTACAAATATTATAATAATTATTTTGAAGTTAAATTTGTATAATAATAATAATAATAATAATAAATTAATTAAATATTTTATCGACATTGTAATACTTTGGGCATTAGTAAGATCTATAAAAATCTTTGTTTTTCCAGTTTCCAGACTGCAAACACTTTGGTTTATATTTTATTTCGCAACTAATTTTGTCTGCCGCTTACATAACATTCAATGTAACTGCCAGGTATTATCTGGTTATTATAATTATTCTGAAATTGATGGATTTTTGTTTTTGAGTAAACACGCCTCATGTAATAATCGTTCAAAAAACGCCAACTTTAAAGCTTTGAGCATAATTTTTACGTAATTTTCATTAAAGTCTATATTAATTATAAATAAATTTTTATCAACAAACGACGAATAGAAAACGAAAAAGGTTTTTTTTAACGTTTTTTGACTATCACATGGGTTAAACATTTAAAAGTGTAAGTTACTTTCCGACATTTTTTTAAGCCACGCCTCCATGTCAGTTCCCAATAGGTATTCACAGAATCACCTAATTAGTCCATTTCCGGTTATCTGTCTGTCTGTCATCACGATTACTCAAAAACGAAAAGAGATATCAAGATGAAATTTTTATAGTGTACTCACGACGTAAATCGTGAGGTTGAGTTTGTAAATGAGCAACATAGGTCAATTGGGTCCTTATAATCTTGTAAGCCGTTAGAGATAGAACAAAAGTTTATATGTAAAAATTGTTCCTTATAAAAAAGAAAACAACTTTTGTTTGATACATTTTTTCGTAAACATCACTGTTTACCCGTGAGGGCGTAAATTAGGCGTCAATTTTATAGTATGTATTATATGGGAACATCAGTTATGTATGTGTGACATGCATGTATGTGTAATGTGATAGAGTAATCAATACTGTCTGTATGCATGGTATTTCAACAATTAACTCAGTCAATTGTTTGTTTTCACTTGTTTTAAATTGAAATTAAAACGTTTATAATTCTAAATTAAATTTTGTGTAAGTTTCTTTGTGTAATTTAACTTTGAATATTGATACCAAAAAAGAGACTTATTAATTTTTATTTACTGATTTAGTTTATAGTCCAAGAGATATTAATTAGGTGTAGTAATAGCCTGTGCAGAAATTTAATGTTTAAAGTTAAATATAAACTACACATGGGCACCAATCTGCCAAACTAGATACGGATAATAAGGAAGCTGTATAAATTTTCAAACAAAAATCAAAACTAAGTGTAGGGATAAAAATAGTAAATTAGGTAGATAAAGCACAAAAGAGTTCGGTGTGCCAATGGCAGACGGTAACAGTGGGAATAAATACGTAGCAGACTGATTAAAAGTTGACTCGTGAAACAGAGAGTGGATTGAATCACAGAGTTTAACCAAGAGTCATAAAAAACACAGACCCGTGCTATCTCGACACCATTTAAGGTATGGTCAAAAAGTTTGGTGTGCCAATGGCTGACAGTTGCAGTGGGAATAAATACAGAGCAGGCTAATTAAAAGTTGACTCGCGAAATAAAGAGTGGGTTGAATCACAAGATTTACGCAAAAATCAACAGACCTGAGCTAACTCGACCCCATTAAAAATATTGTCAACCCATTGAATACCTATTACTATTTTTCACTTAACGCAAAGGCCAAAAACCCCGAAATCCTGTGTTACCTCAACCCTATTAAAAGCATGGGCAAATTGAAGAAAACCTATTACCTCGAACCTGTAACATTCAATTTAGAATAGAACTATTTGAAAAAATTAATTCAGCTAAATAATTAAGTTAATAGCATGAAATATTTAAATTTGCGAGTGTATTGTTTTTGGATGATTTGTTGCGGGAAATTTCGTTGTGGGTGTATTTGCATAGTGTGCAAACAAAAAGTGTCACATTCAGTGCAGTTATATTTTATATACTTGGCCAAATCTGATTTCCTGTAACACTCTATATCGCATCAAACCAGTATCAATCTAAACCACGTACACCGTACGCATTACTTCAATCGGTATATATAATATCTACTTTAGCGACTTTATTTTTTATTGTATAATTCGTATTATTATATTATTATTATTATTATTACCAAAATAATAATATTATTATTATTAATAAAGTTTTAATATATCTACAATAGAAAATTGGTAAGCCATCATCCTGATTTTTCTATAGATATAGGTCTGCTGTAGGTATAGTAATAATATTATTATCATTTCATTTTCTCAATATAATATGATCAAACAAAAAAAAAAACCTTAAAATATAATAAACCGCTTGATTATTATTATATTTTTTGACGATGCCTAATGCCTTTTATAGTACATATGATAAAAATTTATATCCGTATTGATTTCTGTACGATCAACAATGACTACATAACAATTAAGTGAAAGTCGTTGAAAATTCATCAATACAAGTTCGCAGCATGTCCTCATTGAATACAAAAACAAAAAACTTTTGTGCAAATAATATAAAATTTGTTTTCTTGACTTTAATTGAACTTTCTTGACTTGAAATGATATGCAGAAATATATTATATATACCATACTAGCTGTTAACCAAGCACTTCGCTTGACATAACTTCATTTGCCGTCACTTTTTCCTCTTTTGTTCACAATTTTGTTGGTTTTAGTTTTTGGTGTTGAACCCTAATATTTTTGAAACATTCCCTGTTTTTCGTTGATAATGTAGCTTTCTATATGTGAAATAATTATTAAAATCGGTCACGTAGTTTTTCAGTCAATCTATTATAATATACCCATAAACTTTCATCCTCTTTTTCACCATCGTAAGAGTTTTAAATTTTTAAAACTTTAAATTTTAGCCTGTAAGAGCAACCTCTTACATTTTTGATCTCCCAGAGTTTTGATGCTTCACTGGCTTCACTGGCCACCGCTTTATCTGAAAAATTTTATTTCGTATCTTTTCCTACTTTTTTTCGCGGTGTTAAGCTATTAAAATTTGAAAGCATCCATTCTTTACCCCTTTTGGGTTAGTACAAAAACTACGTTCAGCTACGTCAGTAGAGGGTAGCAATAAAGTCAAGTTACGTTTAAGACTTTTTTTATTTTATGCACGCGATTTTCTTACAACGTCGTAATAACAGTGTGTCAAAAATACAAAATGTCTTCCTGGCTTGATAATAAAAACTACGATCCATCCGGGGGAGGGGGTTATAGTAACGGATACTGTAGGCTTCATGGAGAAAGGAAGAGCATCCAAATAGACAGGAATTGAGCTACGTAGTTTATAGACTTTCTCTTAGTAAAGTTAAGTGCAGCATATAGAAAAACAATCTTTCTAGACCACACAATAAAATAAAAACGCAATACGTATTCTCATAGAAATTACCATAATAATCATATCAAAAGCAAAATTTTCATGAATATTCTATGTTCATTATTCAGCATTTCAGCGAAATCGTTTTGGATTTTCTTTGGAATTTTGTGATAAAACATCTTTCTTTGTATAGAGATAGAATAAATATCATATAGATTGGTGTATAGACACAAAGGTATACATTTCTGTAAATTTATTTCATCATAAAATTCCAAGCTCAGAATTTCAGAACAATAAACATGGGATATTCATGAATATTTATTTTACTTTTGATATGATTATTATGGTAACTTATATGGGAATATGTATTGTGTTTTCATTTTACCGTGTGGCCTATAATTATTATTTTCACGATACTTCGAATAATAAATAACACAGAATGGTAAATTATAGCAAAATTTTAGAAACCATTTGTAGTCTATTAAGATTTAAATAATTTAATGTGGAATTTTGATAGTCCTTCAGTTCTGGAATTACCAATTTACATCATTATACAAGGTTTTGTCAAAAAGTTTTCCATTTTTAGATTTTAAGCCCATTTGTTGCTGGTACAACGAAATAAAGCACCACACCCGGAAATATTTATAACCTCCTTCTTTATAAGTTATATTCAAATTGTAATCACGTTTATGTAATAATATTGCCTATATTTTCAAATAAATAGTATTTTATATAAAAATATAGGCAAAATTGTTACATAGATGAAATTTTTTTTATAAAAATACAAGTTAAATAAATGCTTTGTATGTCTGTCTTACAAATGCAATTTCAACTCGTTCAACTGAATTTCAATTCAGTCAAAGCTGTGAAATTTGGTGCACAGTCTATGAGCTAAATCGCATATAAAGAAACTTGATAATACCAATCAATGCATAAAGATCTCATTTATACATGTATAGCAATTTTAACTTACAGCTAGTTCATTTGTGGTAACATTATTTTTTTAATATACATAATATTGAAATTCGTTTTAATTTTAAACCCAAAACACTGCAGAAAAAAGTAGATAGATCAAATATTTTTACTTGAAAATGGTACATGTACTTAAAAAGAATACAATGATGAAACAAAACGTTGGCTGGCAAAATAAATTGGCAAGCAAAATGCTTTATTTAACGATGATGTTAAACTTATTATAAAAATTCATTTTAAATGAAAAATAGAAAACAATTTTTGAAATTATCAAAAAGGCAAACAATAGAATGGAAATTTCGCTTCATTCTTAACTTTTCGTTTTGTAATATCACCCATTTAAAAATCCCTAAAAAGGATAGTACATAAATTTAAATAAAAATTATAATGAAAAAAAGTAATTTATATTCCATCGAATTAAAAATCGTATATTTATAACAAAAAATAATTTTTTTGATAATAAAATTTGTAACACAATGAAAAAAAAATTACCCTAATTTTTTTTGTTGCTTGTCCTCTAAAATGGATACAATTTTGTAAAAAAAAATACAAAAATTTGTGCAAAACCGATTATATCCGATATACACTGACCGGTACAAAAAATTGAAACAAAATTTAAAAAGACTAAATTATTTTAAATTCAATATTTGGTTTATTCTCAAATTTATTGTTTGTTTTTGATTTTTTTTTAAACCATGCTAAACCCTAGAAACAAGTACAAAATAAAACTGCATAGTGCGATATTGGCTTCGATTTTTAAGTACAGTACAACACAATTGTTTTTAGATTTCATTTAAATTGTGGAAGCACTGGGATAGTTGAATGTTAATGTATAACGACATTCACACCGAAATATATACGTATCAAAGAAAAATGTACGTAAATATTAACGGGCCGACAGATTGCTCTAGTAACAAATTTGCAAAAAAAGTTACTAAATTAAATGAAAAAAATTCCATTCAAATATTTAAAATATGTATTCACCTGATCCAGTTAAACCAGATCATATAAACCAATTTGTATGGAAAACGATAATTTTTCCCACGGATTTATTTTGAACTGCCTTTTATTGAGAATACGTTTTGTCAATTTATACCCTAAACGTATATTAAAACAAGTGAAATAAAACATTGACTGAATTAATAATTGAAATACCATGTATAGACAGTGTTCACTTTTACACACAGTAATAAGAGTATTTTTCTTCTCACTTCCTCAATGTTCATAGTAATAAACAAACACATACATATATACAAAACATGTGTACTTGATACAATACAATCCACGTTCACATACAATATTTGTCCTAATCTAATTTGCGCCCTCACGAGTAAACAGTGATGTTTAGGAAAAAATGTCTCAAACAAAACTTTTTTTATGTAAAGAAGCTTTTTTACATTTAAACTTTTATTATATCTCTAACGATTTACAAGATGGGTCCTACGAACTCAAGACTGAATTGTCCGACTTTTAACTTATCCCCTAACGTCCCCTTTACGTCCTAAGCATGCTAAATTTCCGCTTAATATCTGTTTTCGTTTTAGGGTTATCATATCCACGAACAGACGGACAGACATTCAAAATGGACAACCGGAAATGAATTTTATGGACACCTACATCAAAATTTTGTTCGTAGCATCAATATTTTTTTGCGTTACAAACTTGGGATTAAACTTAGTAGGTATACCTTGATATATTTTATATATACATGATATAATAAAACTAAATTAACAGGCCGATTGAAGAATCAGAAATTAAGGATAATATTTCGTTATCTTGTTTCATTTTCTGCATCGGTCAGTGTATCTTTCAGACCGTTTATGCGTAAGTAAAATTTATTTGTTGCATATAAATTCACAAAAAAAAATAAATAAATAAAAACGTCCAGTATATACAACACACATATTAAAACCATTCATTTGTTGACCATCCGTTCGTCCAGGGCTAGAGGAGAGCCATAGTCATCCGTGCAGCCAGCCAGGGTTATAATGTTATACATCTGCTGTTTTAAAATTTAACCCCTATAAAATACGTTTTTAGGTATATAATATAATAAAAATGTACACTGACCTAATACATAGTATCCTTTTTTCTGTATTATTATGCCAATTTTTGTATGACACACTACTGCACCATACAGGCAAGGTTTTACGTAATTTTTAGAAAAAAATTATATTCATTTTGATCAAGTGTGTGGATGTTGTACAAAATAATGATTCAGAATACCATTATATATTTACTAAGAACCGAAATGTTTATGTATATTGTGTATAGTCCACCATCTCCTCGATTCTGTCTTGGAAGTGGATCAAAAGTGCAGGGTCAGGCAGAGCACCTTGAACTAGTAAAAGAGCATTTAAGAAAATTAATTATATTTTTCAAGCTTTTATTTAACTTGCAATGTAAGTATGTATGTATGTTAGTCCGGATTGAATCTTGCAACTCAATTTTGAAGCAGTTATCGTCAACCGATTGAGCTGTAGGGCTGTAGATAAGTGACGTCCTGATTTTCCCATCGCTTCCACCATATTTGATATACATGAGGTTTTGGGGTTTCAAAGATTAAGTCTTAAATTAAAAATTTAAATAAAAACTACTTTTTAGAGCACAAGCTTTTATTGTACTAAAAAGTAGAAAATAATTTTTTCTATGCGTTACTCATATATGACTATTCGTAAAAGCTTGAGACACTCAATATAAATCTAAGTTGCAAGATTTCACACGAACAAACATAGTCCATTGAGGTACTCCGAACATACATACATTGAGGTACTCCAAATCATTATTGATATTTTATATTGAACGCCTTAAGCTTTTACGAATAGACATGTATGACCGACTCATAAAAAAAAATTTTTTTTACTTTTTAGTACAATAAAAGCCTTGTGCTCTAAAAAGTATTTTTAATTTAAATTTTTATTTAATTATATTGTTGTGTTTTTAATTAAATTTAGGAATTTTATTCAACACATATCGAACTACTTTTTCCAGATCTGCTGTTTGAGTACTTCAAAATTGTTTTGATAAGACGTTTTCACAGCGTATTTGCAATGATAAAATATTCACCGCTCTATTAAGACTGAATGAATCAGAAACGTGAAAGACGAAAGTGAAAAACTTGACCTACTGATTGATTACGTAATTGACTTAAAAACACGATTTAATTTGCTTAAAAAAACAATTAATTTTTGTCAATGTAATACTGAATTTTCCATAGAGCTTTTTTATGTATTTTAAGGTGGTAAAGTAATTTGGAAAAATTTGATGCAATGTCATTTTACATTCGATTCACCTTATTAAATAATTTTTTATCAAAAAGTAATGAAAGTTTCTGGGACAAATTGAGAAAAAAAGCCATAAAAATTAATTTTTTTTGACAATTAGATTAATATCATGAACTTCAGCAAAACCAAAGTTAAAAATCATACTAAATACTTACTGGGGTAATAATTGTTTTTGTTTGTTTTTTTTTTTTTTGGGAGTATTCAACACCAATTTTAATGATCAAATCGTTTTGGTTTACATATGGCATATTAAAATTAAACGATTTTCATCAAAATTCAAATTCTTTCTTAATATTTCAAAATTATTTGAAACATACTAGGATATTAGTTAAGTTCGGTTTACTATAATCGAACTTCAAGGTGATCAAAAACTTGTGTCATAAAAACGAAAGATCTTGCCACCGTGTTCCCGTAAAAATATTTAAAATATAAGAAATTCGAGAGAGAGCGTAAATTCACATACATTTTTCGCAATTTTAATCAGAACCTCATTTTTCTTTGATTTGGACAAATAATTTTTTTCTACAAAACCCTAAAAACCAAATCAACATATTTAAAACAAATTTATTCAATAGAATTGGTTGATCGATCGAGGGGCATTTCAGTTGGTTTAAAAGTAACTTCCTCGTTTTTGGATTTTTAATGGGTTTTCATTTTTTTCTTCTTTGCGAACTATTGTATGATAGGGGTTAAACTAAAATGCATTTATTAATTCTATTCAGTAACGAATTTTTTTGTATAATTCATACTTTTTGCAAAAATAATTTTAAATTTAAATTACTTCAGACTTGAAAAATTGTCTCTGTAATTTTATATTTTTGATGGTTAATCCTTAAAAAGGACTAGTGTAATAAATATATGTAAAAAATTAATTGCCTTAAAAAGTATGTAGTAAGAACAAATTTTTATTTTAGATCATAAAAAATTCAGTTATGTAATAAAGAAATTTAATTCAAAAATGTAGTAAAAATTGACTCCACACGAGCGGCTTATATTACATCATTCGACTTCCATTATTAAAAATTTATCTTATAATACTTAATAACAACTTTTTGTTATCATAATTTAACACAGCTATAGATTTCAAATTACAATTTGAGTTTCTATTTATAAAAATGAGAATTTTGATAACAAATTGGACACTCCAACGAAGCACCACCAAACAAATTTAAATAAGTCTTTTATAGTTATAATGGAAGTAACAAATTGTGGTAGATATGATCCTTAGAGAACGGATCAATAAAATTCTCATTAAGTAAATAATTTGTTTTCCCCGAAATAATTGCAAAAATGAAACCATTCTTTCATCGAATTGTAACAATCACCATATACGAATATACCTATATTGACCAACTGAATGGGATTTTCTACTCCAATCAATTAGCTTTAGAAGGCACAACAACTTTCTCCTATTTTACCCATAATCCCTCCCTTTTATTAACCATATAGCATATGTGTAGAAATGCCTCTACTCTTAAAAGTTTCAGAATTTATTTGTTTTGAAATTTTAAAAATACAAAAACTGCATAAATTAATTTTATAATTCGTTTATAATTCGTTAAAAAAAATTTTATACTTAGATACCGTAGTAAACACTAAAAAGAACAATTAATTTTGTAAATTGTTATACCTAGAAGCAATACAGCCACAAATCGTAAATATTAGAGTTGAAGGAAAGAGAGTCAAATGTTAATTATACTTCTAGGACAATTTATTTTCTACAACTTTGTTTCTGATCAATATTTTCATTTGATCAGCAGTAGGCTACCGAAAAATTCTAAATTCTATACTATATTTTAGGTTTTATTATATTCCTTTTTCCTGAAACCCAATTTTCCAATTGATAGCATTAAAGGTTTCAAACAGCACAGACATTAAATTTGTAAATCGATTACATCATTATTTGAGGACAATCATAGGCCAACATACATTTCTCTCTTGATTGGTGGATATTCAAACACATACATTTTTTAAATGTACATATAATCTATGAATGCTTGCAGACGCCAAACCATTAATGTATCATTTGTGTATTATGAATTGTCGGGATTCAAACAAGAACTTTCTATTAGAAAATAAACAGTATGCAAAATATACGATCGTAAAACTTTAGCAAACAAGAAAAAACATAAATAAATACAAAATTTTTAAAAACTTTCTCTGTGGTAATAAAATAGTCACAAAAAACCCTTCTTTATGACTTCAATTGTTATATTTAACCAAAAGTAAACCTTTTCCGGGTAGCCTTGATGTTTTTGCAATAAAAACATTTAATTTTCATATAATTTTATGATGCTCCATTTTTTTGGTAGTGAGTTATTTTGCATATTTTTAAATAACAAGGTCATTCTATTTTGGTTATAACAAAATATATATTAGATCTTTTGAATGTAAAAAATGACTTTTTAGTATGCAAATTTACCTAACTTTAAAAAAAAACCTTATTAGACAATACAATTCATACCTTCGTATCTTGAAATAAGATTTTAAGAAATTCAAACAAAATCCTATAAAAAAAATTGACTGAAATCGTATGATCCATACTCTAAAATATATCCCTGGAGCCCGTGACAGTAAAACTGCACTTACACGGACTGCACTTCGAAATTTCGCATATGAATCAATACTATTTAACGATAGGTACAATATGGACTAAGTGTGCCAGGGTTTATTCTGGTAGAATTCCGGCATTTATTTATGTTTTACTTTTGTGACAGATATTTTGGTCAAGTTTTGAGCTGTCACACTGAGATATTTCGAAAATAGAATTAAAACGAACAAATTAAAAAAAAAGAAGAAATTCCGCGATAAGGATAAAACTTTATTGGCTTTAAACAAGCAACAGAGGAAAATTATTTTTCGAATAAATGTATAAAAACAGCAAAGATAAAAGCCATCAAATATTTATTTGTATCTCATTCTTGCAAAACAAAATTAAGCATGGATTTTTTTTGGTAAGCTTAATAAATGACGTCAAACTAGCAGTTAAATGCTTATATTATTCGTATTTCTTGGTCGATGTTAATTTTAATTTGTCTCTTTTCGGTATGTTCAAATATTATATATGATTAGCGCCACTCTGCTGTATTTCTGTTAATTGATTTTACGAAACATACGAGATGTTAGAAACATGATCGAACTTTACATCCAACCTCACCATATTTTCAAATTATTTTTGAGTTGCATAATTCGTAATTCTTGCCCTCGAAAACTCTTATAACCAATATTTAATCAAAATATATTAATTTTGGTTCAAAAGTCTCATTATAGGGAGAGGGGTTGCCAGGTCCTGGGAGAGTACGGGTCCCAAAAATCCTGTTTAGAACTTAAAAACCTACAACTTAACGTTAAGACCCATAGGTCAAGACTCAATTGACCTATGTTGCTCATTTACGAACTCGGCTTCACTTTATACGTCCTGAGTACGCTGTAAAATTTCAGTTTGATATCTTTTTTCGTTTTTGAGTTATCGTGCCCACAGACGGACGGACAACCGGAAATGGACTAAGTAGGTGATTTTATGAACACCTATACCAAAATTTTGTTGGTAGCATCAATATTTTTAAGCATTACAAACTTGGGACAAAACTTAGTATACCTTGCATATTACATATATGCATGGTATAATTATGTAAATGATACTTTTAAGATGCATCTAATGATAAATGAATTTCAACCTTTGACAAAGGAGTTACTTATCGATTTTGTAAGAAAAAAAAGTGGACATTGCTAAACTATAAACCGGTAGCCATTTATCATCCATTCATCTCAATTTTTACCTATTTATCCCTTCACATATGCTCGAACCAAAGAAATAATCATATATTAAAGAATTTTACAAAATGTGTCACAATTATTACATAAGTTTTTTTTACTCTTCTGCATGCATATACATACAAATAGCAAGAAAAAAAAACACTAAAAGCAAGGGTTCTTTTTTTTAAAGAAAGAACTCTTTACACACATTTCAAAAAATTTATTTGGAAGGTCATAAATTTTTTTCAAACTGGACATTAATATCATAAGTTATATGTTTTTTTTTTTGTATAATATCTGATATGGCTGACTGCAAGGAAAAAAAAAGGGTGACTTATGGACTGAACAAAATACATTTGGTTAAAAATCATTAATAGTTCAGTTTTCGTTCTATTGTAACAATAATGACTTTTTGTGTTCAATATTCAATGCAGAGCTACCGAATTTTTTTTGAAAAATGAAATTTATGTTCTTTTTTTTTTTTTTTGGTTTGACTCTTTATGTCCAGTTATATTATTATATGAGCAAAGCGCCTTAACAATTGACTAAATGATCACCTTTAAAGATAAAAAGTTTGGTAATATTTAAAGTGGGTTAAATTTATGAAAAAGTACGTTCTACACTAACTTGATTTAGGCCACACATTAAATCTGTTATGGATAATTATAATTGATGTAGGTATATTTTTAGATTTTGTATTTGGCGCGAATACTAATGAAAATTTATAGATTAGGAATGTTCAGAACGATTTATTTTCATATGAGGATATTCACGATTGTGGATAATTTGACGTTAAGACTTTAACTTTTTACTTTACCTTATATTATATTACTTTAAGTATAGTAAAAATAATTTTAAGGACCCCTGTTAAACTTTTTCTATTTTGATGTAATCAAAGTAACAAATCAAAGATTACATTCAAAGGTTGCCCGTCTTCTTTTAGAAAAACAAAGATTTATATGTAATTTCTATGGCAATACCCACGCATGACGTCACTAGTGGGTATCTTTCTCTTTGTTTAATAAGGAATTTTAAACGTTCATATCTTGCATACTAGTAAAAATTAGTAAAAAAATTTTTCATATGAAGTGATAAATAAAATTTAATTCGATCATCGACAAAAGATTTGGAGTTTCAGGTTTTGAGATCTTTTGAAACCAATTTTTTTCTCATTTTTCTTTTTAATATGTAGTGTAGTAAATAAGCCAGAAAATACCATCAAATGTGGCAAAGTGGTGGAACAGCTCCGATTTTAAAAATTTTTTGTGTACGTGTTCCTTAGACCTTTAGGAACATTCAGCCGCACTAACCTTGGCATAACAGAAAATAATGAGGAAATTAGGGTAGTTTTCTCATCCCCAGAGCGTTCCAAATAGTAACAGCGAAAACAAATCAATATTTCTACTCGAAAATCGTCTCTCGAGGGTTTTTGAGGTCGCTGATCATGAATTCAAGGCTAAAAAGCAACTCAATACGGTTGCAATCCCACTAAAACAACCCCTAGAAGTGATAAACAAAAACTTTACTATATTCAAAATTTTGCTTCAGAAATCGTCTCTTGTGAAGCTTTAAGGTTCGCTGTTCATTAATTTAAGGTCAAAAAGCAATTGAGAATGGTTTCAACCCCATTTAAACTACCCCTAGAAGTGTCAATGATAAAAAAAATTGAAAATTCTGAATTTCACCTCAGAAATTGTCTCTCTGTGGTTCTTGACAACTATTAGTGCTAGGTTAATATTGATCATAAATTTGAAAAATATGGCCCAAATTTAGTAGGATTACATACTTGGTTTATCAAAATTTTGATGACGTCATTAAGTTCAAAAATTCGATTTTTTTAATAACACAGGCAATTTTGATCCGATCTTATTGGAATTTTTTATGAAACCCACCAATTTTGGGTCATTCTTTTCAGCTGTGATGCCAGTTTTTCGCTAGTTACCACTTATGTGCTTAATTCCGAAACCAGACCTCCACATTCTTGAAATCTATTAGAGCTAGGTTAATTTTGACCACAAATTTGAAAAGTATGGCCCAAATTTAGTAGGATTACATACTTGGTTTATCAAAATTGGATAAAATTTGGATGTGATAGAGCAAAATTAAATATTTTGAATTTTGATGACGTCATCAAGTTCAAAAATTCGATTTTTTTTAATAACACAGGCAATTTTGATCCGATCTTATTGGAATTTTTTATGAAATCCACTAATTTTGGATCATTCTTTTCAGCTGTGATGTCAGTTTTCCACTAGTTACCACCTATGTGCCTAATTCCGAAAGCAGACCTCCACATTCTTGAAACCTATTAGAGCTAGGTTAATTTTGACCACAAATTTGGTTCTTGGTTTATCAAAATTGGATAAAATTTCGATGTAATAGAGCAAAATTAAATATTTTGAATTTTGATGACCCCTCCAAAAGACGATATTCAAGGCAAAATTAAAAATATTTTCTCTGTCACTTTTAGGGGTGGCTTGGAGCTACATTGAGTTGCTTCTTGCCCTCAAAATCATTATCAAAGACTTCAAAAACCGACGAGAGACAATTTCTGAGACAAAATTTTGAATTAAATAAATTTTTTGTCTCTGTCAGTTCACGGTAGTTTTAATGGGGTTGCAACCGTTTTCAGTTGATTTTTAACCTTGAATTCATGATCAGCGACCTCAAAAACCCTCAAGAGATGATCTTCGAGTTTAAATATTGATTTATTTTCTCTGTTACTATTTGGAATGCTCTGGGGATGAGAAAACTACCCTAATTTCCTCAATTGCTTCTGTTATGCCAAGGTTAGTGCGGCTGAATGTTCATAAAGGTCTAAGGAACACGTACACAAAAAATTTTTAAAATCGAAACTGTTCCACCACTTTTCCACATTTTCCGGCTTATTTATTGTACTAATGGTACGAGCGCCAAGATATGTTTCAAATTGTGGTTGAAATTACTTGTACCCTATTTTCAACTTTGATGATGAATTTTTTTATATGGAAAAACTAAATAATTAAACAAAATTTTCAATTTTCGATATTTTGAAAATTACTACAGGTTTCGATATTTTGAAAATTACTTTAATTTATTAGGCCAAGAGTATGAGCTAAAGTCGATTGTACCTCGCTCCAGATTTTATTCCACAGTAATACAGAAACTTTACATTCTAGGATTACCCTGACTTTCTGGCGTGTAGTAAGTAAGTTCTTAAGTCGATGTGGAGTATTTTCTATCATGGGACATATTAAAGGCATCAGAACGGCCATTTTCGAGATAGAGGAAAGATATAATTATATAAAGGTATTTGTACCAACATCTATTGTTGATCCAAGAAATTTAGGTATGGCTATAATCGAAATTTTGAAAAGTTTCGATTCTTCTAATTTCTAAAAATTTTCAAATTTTAATTACTAAACCTAGGAGGAAAGAACAATTATTTTGTGTCTTATAAAGACGAAAATAAAATTAATTACTACAGATCCTGTATATACCTAATAAATTTGATTCATTTGTTCACAATGCTTATCTGGCCACAATAGTTCTTATTTTCTCATTAATAGATAGATCTGATCCATCACTATTTTAAAAAATTAATATATTTTTAAAAATAGGTAATATTTAATTCTAACGCAACTTGTCTTATATTTTTCTTTTGATACCTTTGTGTAAACTACTTTGTAGCATCAAATAAATGCACCTTCATGCAGCAGCGGTTTTTTACTCTAATTACTATTTTAACAATTACTTTTTATTCGTCTTTTCGAACCTGTTGGACCTGACATATTTCTGTAGTAATGATTATTATACAATAAGTAAGTATACCTATCTGCAATTCTTTTTATTTTCAGTTTAACACTTCTGATAAATTGTTTTGCATGACTAGATTTGATCGTGTTACTTAACTCAATTTTCACAATAGTTTTTTTCAGTAAACAAAGGCTAAGTAAGGCCAAAGTAAAAAAGCGACATTAATCTTACATAGAGATTATACTTTTATCTCTATTATATGGATGTACTAACCTCTATGTACGAGAATATTAGTACAGAGGTTATAAAACACTAGGTAAAACACTGATTCACATGTAACTTTGTTGTTCCTGATCATTTTTGAATCCGGGATTCATTTTAAAGGTAAACATGTAATGGCCTTAAAGAGACGTTCCTTCAATACCGGAATTGTCGTGAAGGCAATGGTGAAGTTTAGATCCATTTGAAAAAGATCTTAAGAAAGCACTATTTTCCCTGGAATTTGATGCGTATTATATCAGTGTTTTTGTAAGCGATAACTAAAAAATATACCCTAAAATATAAATATATCTAAATATCGTCAAAAATTATCAAAGTATGAAAAAAAATTGTAGAAAATGGATTTGAAAAACGCAACATTCACTGCAAAAAATGATAATTAATACGAAAAAAAACCTTTCGTATTTTTCACAAGAACTGAGCGAAACGGATTTAGCGAACTTTTATTTATCAATAATTTTTGGCAGTTAACTTTTAGTAAAATTATACAATCGCTGCTTACAAATATGATCATACAAAATTCAATGTTAAAGAACTTGGGGTTCATACATTCTCATAATTAAACTATTTAACAAGATATCGAGCATCTAACGCGAAAATAATTAATTTTTAGTGTTTTTTTTTATTTTTTGTAAATTACAGTTCAACTGAAGACCACGAAAACACTGCTCATGCTAATCCATACCCATTCTCTTTCAAAATTTCTCAAGATACTTGAGAAACTCGAGAAATCTAAATTATCGTGCCTCAGGAAACAAAAAAGGTCCAGAAATGAGAAACCCTAAACCTGCTCTATGAACATTAAAATATAAGCCTGGCGGGTAATTCCGTCATCTGCAAATTTTCAATACGCCAAAAAACACAGATTTCACTCGAAGCCTGTATACAGGGGTTGTGTGGCGTTAGCATTATATATTTTAATCGATAATACAAACTACTGTTCAGCATAAAACTCTTTTATTCTTATAAGAAACATGTACCTACGTAAAGAAACAAGGAGATTAAACAGATTTTATGATATTTATAACAAAACAAATATATCTTTAAGGAATAGCAAGCAAACACCAAAGCAAGCATATTGTTAAAGCTATTGTACTCATTGACATAAAGTGTTAAATTGTTTCTTAATATATTGTATAAATTTAACTGAGCGTTAGTGTTTTCAAACGACACAGAAAGGATTGTTAATATTTTTGTAAATATTTTGTAAATATGAGATTGCACTTCAATGATTTTCAATAAACAATCTTTTTTTATTAAAAAAAAAATCGTTCTTGTCGTACAAATGTGAAGGCGGATATTTTTTATTTTTCTTTTTTTGTACTATATCTACATAATGTAACAACAGAAAAATGCTCTTAGGGAAAAATTCTAAAAGAATACAAGTTAGTCGATTTTTATACCATGTACATATGAAATATATCAAGGTATACTAAGTCTGTCGGCCTCTCTCCCCATCTGTCTATCCGAGTGTCAACACGATAACTCAAAAACGTAAAGAGATGTTGAGCTGAAATTTTTATGGCGTGCTTAAAACGTAATTAAGTGAGGTCGAGTTCGAAATGAGCAACATAGGTCAATTGGGACTTGGATCCGTTGGATCCATCTTGTAAACCTTAAAAAAACTTTGAAAATTTTTTTTTGAAACATTTTTTCGTAAACATAACTGTTTACCCGCGTGGGCGTGGGCGCAAATTAGGTTAGGAACATACAGTATGTATGCACGTATTGAATTTTGTGTATAAGAGGAGTGGATATCTTTCTTTACTCACATGACGTAAAAAAATAAACGATTGCATAATCAACACTGTCTATACATGGTATTTCAACAATTAACCCAGTCAATTGTTTATTTTCACTTATTTTGTATCTACCTTTATTTAGCCACTACCTACAAATAATTTACTCAAAAAACGAACTCAAAATATTGTTCGAATCGCAAATTATTCAATCAAGAAGTCAGAAATCAGAATCAAGAAAATTAGTATATTGAAAATGTAGCGGTTTTTTTTTTAAATTGTACAACCAGTATGTCATTAAAAAGCGAGATCTTTGCAAATAACTGATTTTCTTGACATTTTTTCGACGTGTTACTAATGTCTAAATATAGTTATATGCAAAAATTGGCAATTATATTGTTTTAGAGATTGGATCTGTTTGAAATTCAAAAGCCCTGGATGAATAAATTTTTCAGAAAATATTACCAGAAAATAAGTAGCTACACTTTTCTTAAAGTGGTTTAAGAAATCCTAAATTTTAAACAATTTTAATTTCAAGTCCGAGTTTTTCGAGTCCGTAGGGACTAGAGACCCAATTGACCTACGTTGCTCATATACGAAGTCTTTACGTCCTATTTTTTTACGTAGTGAGCACGCTATAGAGTTATTGTGTTTACGGATAGACAGACGGACAACCGGAATTGAGTGATTTTATGACCTATACCAACATACCTTGATATATATTACATATATACAGGGTATAAAAACCTGTCTGCCTATCAGCCGTATTCGTCTCAGTCTCACAACATTAACACATAAAACATAACTAAAAAATTCCACTAAATCTAAATATTTAAAACTCCATCACTGTATTAATTCAAACAAATAAAATTGAAAAAATATGGTGGAAGCGCAAATAACTATGTGTACAATGTATTATTAACCTGGCCAATATATTATTAACCTGGCCATACAACGGCGCTAAGATAAAACGAGGAGTCTGCTAATTTAAATATAATTCACATTAAAAATGTACTGCATTGTAAAAATTTTCAGATCGTGAACTCGTTACTCAGTGAAAAATGTATGCTTTCTAGTACCTGCCTTTTGAGAATTGATAAAGATAAATTTGGTTATTTAGAAAATTGAGTTTTAATCGTGATTAAGTGTTGCGTTAGTAAAAATGGGGTTTTTTATATTTGTGTTTTTGGACGATTTATTTTCATCTATATAATGTTAAAACAGAGTCATTATCAGCAGTGTACCCTTAACTAAAGAGCTAAATTGCCGTTAGACCTGAATCGTCAGTTTTTCTGGGCAAACAATTTTTAATAGTTGGCATGCAATTTAAAAAAATGTATATTTTAATTTTTAAACTTTGTATAAATTTTATGTTTTTATGTATGGCTTGTTATGACAACGAACGCATTTTTGACATGATAATATCTAGGTATGACATTGTACAGGGCCGTACCGAGGGTATATAGCGCCGGTGATAAGTATTTAGGTTGCGTCTTATATTTATCGAGATGGGCTCAAACAATTTTGATGAAAATTCGTATAGGTACTGATAGTATTTAACATAAAAAATTTTATTAGATTGGTGATATCCCTTAGTATACCTTGAATATACCAAAAACGCGGAAAACAAAATTTTTCCCCAATATTTACATAGTCATCTCGTAAAAGTATAAGATAATTATTATAAATAACTTTTTCCGCTAAATTTAAATATTAAATAAATGGCGTTTGTGCATAAACAGAATACTTTTTTCAGAGGCTCTTTAAGCGAAACAGATTATGTCTTTCCTATCTCCAGCAAAGGTAAAGGTCTTTTTAGCTTTGATGCTTATGCCTTCGATTAACCATAAAAATGAACTTGTAATTAAATCAGCTGGGATTGTTTGGGGAAATTATAAATAAAATAATACACTGAAAAAAACCCCATTGAAATTTATGTATTTATGCGAAACTGTACATATAATACATTTACCATGTATACAGGATGCTTTTTTAAGTTAGCTTATGCATGAAACGCGAAAAATAATTTTTATCGATAAAAGTGTTTCAAGCGCCAAATGTTGGGTGTGTAGGCGCACATATTACGCAAACATTAAACTTCTAGGTTTTCAAGCTCACTCTACTCCATAACTAGTAATCGATAGATGAATACTTTAGAAAGTTGTTATTGGTTAAAAAAGTAACATTTTATGCCCGAAACATTTTTCCATAAACCGTACAGTTGAGGCTAAAACGGATTGAAAAGTATTACCCAAAATTGTTTTTTCGTATCGAAATTGTTATTTGTATAATTGTTTTTGCGAAAACTAGGTACTCTTCGAAAAAAATTTTACAATAAATCCAATAAAAGTGTTTCGTTTTTCTATAAAGACCATTTTAGTTCTAATTGAATGAACAAACCCACAAAAAGCTAGATTTTTCTATCAAATACTGTCTAAACTATTCGCTTTACAAACAAATTTTCAAACAAAAAATGTTTGCGTATTTATAAAGAACAACTTTCTTATTTAAAGTGTTCATCTAATGTTTGTCAATCATGAATCAGAGTGAGGTTTTAAGTTAACCTGAAAACTTCGAATTCGATGCCGGTATAAAATGTGTCGCGTTGAAACTAAATTTTTCGTTAGAAGCATTTTCCTCGATCAAATTTATTTATGGAGTTTCAAGCATATGTCAACTTAAAAATGACACACTGTATATGGTATGAGTGTAAAGGGCGGCAAATATTATTTTTTCCCGAAGCGGCTAAATAGCTAGATCGAGCCCTGCATTTAAGTAAGTTGCATATATCATTGAATCGTTTCTTATCTCATAATATTTGAATAAAAATATATAACCATGAACTCGTATGACCATATGATATACATATACACATTTCTTATATATTTACGAGTTGAAATAAAAATATACCATATTATCTAAGAATGTGTTGCATATATTCACATACATGTGTATTCCTGCGTATACACATGTATGTGACGTCATTTCCCAATATATTTACTACATAACAACGACCTAGGTCAATAGCATCCGGATTACTACAGCATAACACGCCGCGCTTGTGAAAACAGTAAATAAGAGAATTTATATATGTATATCGTATGTGTACACATATGTGTGATGTCTTAAAACGACACCCCTTTACAAGTTTATATGTGAACCGAGTGAATTCTTTTCTTATCTTCTTCAAGCTCTTCGATTTGTTAGAACCTATACCTTGCAGCTTCTACCGCATATCAACATTGTTATTTTTTTCTGGAATATAGCAACCACACATATATAGAGAGCTGGATGCAAAAATTAGAAACGATAAAGAACAGTGGACATTTTTATATAAAAACATCCCTTACTAACTGGCAAGTATATAGTCCTGGATTCAAAAGTCTTTAACAGAAATAAAACAGTGGGCAAGCGGTAGAACGAATTCATTGTTTTGCAGCTCTGAAATTGTTATAAAATGCAGTCAATGTAACTATTCGGGAGCTTTCGACCAGGGGTGCAGAGTTCATATCCAGGATTTTTTACAAAAAGAAATTACAAAATGTATCCAAAATATGTACTTGAGGGTTTTCAAGGTTGCTGGTCACGAATATGATGTTAAAAATACTCCTTCGTGTATCTGGGAATCAGAATATTCCAGTTGTAGAAGTTATCTCTACAAAAAAATTTCTTAGTGACAAATTTTGTGAAAAATCCTGGAGATAAGCTCTGAAACCAGGGTACTATGACCTTCACGTTGTATTTTACAACAATTCAAAGATTATAACTGACTTCCCGAATCGAATGCAAAAAATCTCGATCTGTCTTGCCCGAAAAAAATCGATCTCAAATGTTCCATCGTCTCGCCTATTTTGATTATGAACTAATTTTAACCGAAAAGATACTCTTATGATTTTTACGGTTTAACGCCTTTTTTTTCAAGGCAAAATAAAAGTTCTTAAAGTGTCCAAATATTACTTATTTATTAATACCCTCCAAAGAGCCCCAAAGATGCAAATTTTTCAAATTGTAGTTGATTCGAGTTTGTACATCTTCTTTTGAACTTAAAAACTTTGCTAGTAAAGGTAATTGCAGAATTTTATTTCTTAATAGAGAAAGTTATTAAAAAATAAAGGTTTATAACTTATAGTGTGTTATGGAATGTAAAAACTGGACAAATTGATAATTTAATAGTGTTATGTATTCAAAATTTCAATACACATGTAAAAAATTTTAAGTGCGAATTTTGTCATGAAAAGCGATGTATGGATATAAAAAAATATTCTAAGCAACTTTTTTGCTGAAAAATTAATATAAAGAATGGCGCCAATTTTCTATATGTTGTAGTTTTAAGCATTCTGAATAAATGATTCAATGGGCACAAAGAAAAATAAGGAACAGTTTTGGAGTTTTTCCAAATTTTCCACCATTTTCTCCACTGATCAAGCAATATTTTCGTTGCATTTTAATATATTAAATAGTTTATGATATATTGTAACTATAAAAGTAATACTGGCTGAAAATTTATATATCGAAATTCTGACTTCAGAATAGTGATCAGCGATCCCGAAAACCTGCCGAATGTACGTTTCTGGCCCATTTTGTTGCATATTTTCAAGGTTTTGAAATTTTCAAAAATCACCTCAAAAATGGATTATAATAATGGGCTTTTTTGGCCCATAGCATCGGCCAAACTTTCTAACGGCAAGAAGTTAGATCTAGATTTTGATATATGGACTTCCCCCTACATTAAAAAAAAAACTGGCCCGATAGGTTGAGGTACATAAAAATTCTTCATTTTAGCCTTTTTTGATCTAAAATGATTCGTCTAATAATAAGATGAAGTAAAAAGATAATTTATACTAATTGACTTACGAACTAGAACTGTAAATGATATAAAATAGATTATGCCTGTGATCCACTGCAAAATTTCCAGGGTATCTGTTATATTGATGAAAGCCCTCAGGCATGATGGTATATTCACGTTTGTAAAGAATAAGCGCCATGATTTTTTAGATTCCGTATGACCCCAAGAGAGGGGGAAATAATCTTTTATTGCAAAATTCACAATTTTACTTGGTCCATATGTTATAGTGATCAAACCAATGCCAAATTGTAGAGTTCAAAGTATTATCCAAGAGAAATGATTGCCTGAATAAAAAATTGATCCAAGTTGAGACAATCGCACATATTTTACTGATTTTCAATAAGTATAAACGTGTAAAAAAAAACTACTATAATATTATTGAATATACACAATCAAATATTTATAACACAAATTTTACACAAAATTTTACCTAAATTTCAAACAGCTGTATCTCTGCGAAAAATCATTGAATTTGGACCCGAAACAGCTCATTTGAAAACTTGTTATTTCTAGTTTTAGTAGGTTTGAAAAAGTGAGAAATGTTATCCCTAAATTTTATTTGAAGTTTAGAAGCGTAACAAATTTTAAAAATTATTTTTGCAACAAATTTGTTAAGAACATTTGAAAACTTATTTATTTCTCTTGCAAATGAGCTATAAAAAATTCCCGTACGAGCTTTTTGGACCAAGATATTTGCTTTCCAAACAAAATTGACCCTAATGGACTTAAAACTGTATCTTCTGGAATAATCATCGCACTAAAATTTTTCTCGTATCGTACAAAAAATTAATATGTCTTCTTTTAAGCCCTGGCATATTGTTTTGTAAAAACTCTCCCACTTTTCGTTTTTAAAACACGTCAAAAAACATAATTTTGCATATTTTAGGCGTTTTATTCTTCTGGCCGCATTTTATAAAAAAAGGCATCATCTAAAACCTTATCACGTTCATTAGAAAACTTGTACTTTCTAGTTTTTGAATCTATTGCTCAAAAATTTTTATATCCCCCAGCCGCTTTGTACTGAGGGTTGAAATGGTGAGAAATGTAAAAGCGTACAATAATTTGTTTAATTATTTTTCAACAAAACCATTCGAAAGTTTGTTTATTTTTCATTCTTCCTTGTATTGAAAAACCATCAATGATACACATTTTCACAGTAACAAAAATAAAAATTAGGAACACAAATAATTGACAAAAATTAATAATGATTATCATCAATTTATTTTAAAATAAGAAATAATTTTTTTAAATAATTTAAATATTATATGTAAAAGTTAAATAAATTAATAATACAGGCCGAAACAAATTACAGTTATTAAATGAAACATTTTTTTTAAAGAATAAAAAATACATTTTCGAAAAATAATTAAATTTTTTTTCTATGGCAGGGATAGATAATTTTTTAACCAAACGCTTCAAAAACATGAATGTCTTAAATAATAAATAGTACGTGCTCGCTAAACAACATTAATTTATTTTCCAATCCTTGCCATACAATAAAATAATTGACTCCGTTAAACCATTTCCCTGTGATGACTACTTAGGTTGGCTACATATGAAAAACTTTTTTATCATAAGTTTAACGAAAAAAAAAATTATTATTTATAAAAATCTCTGATTTTGAAAATATTAATATTCAGCTATTCACTTTTGACATCGAATGTACAGAATGTTCGATAGAAATGTTCATGGTCGTTTAAAAATGTAGACCATTTTGAATAGATAAAAAGGAAACGATTCAAGACGAAGAATCACTCCCGAGATATGCAGGAGTTTGAACAAATTTATAAAATAATGTATGGAACGCGAAGGTGGATACATCAACAATAAAAATTGTAACGTAATCTATGAAAAATAAATGTTTTGTAAATTATTTTGTTATAAATGTTTCAAATTAGCAAATAAACATTTTAAGTACGATAACGACGTAGTACATCGCACGATTAGTGCGATTAATTTAAAAGTGAAATGGTCAAAAATTTCCCATCGTTGACAATTCATTCCTAAATAGTTATCTTCAGTTCGTTTTTGCCTCAACGTATACACCTTCGTGTTCCATACATGTAATTGTTCTTTTACAAAATTGTTTAAATACACTCCTACATACTTCGAGAGTGATATCTTGAACCCTTTCCCTTATTATCTGTTCAAAATGGTCTACATTTCTAAACGACCATTAACATTTCTATCGAACTTTCTCAATTAGTTGCCACCCTGTACATTCGATGCCAAAAATTAATAGCTTAATGTTAATATTTTTAAAAGTAGAGACTTTTATAAATAATAACTTTTTTTCCTAAAGCTTATAATAAAAAAGTTTTCCATTTGTAGCCAACTTCGGTCGGGTATTTATTAATAAAGATTTTATCACTGATGGATGGTTAGCGGGCTAATGATATATTAAATAATGTAAGCAAATTTTTGTCATTAATGTTCTGCTGCATTTTGAAATGAAAGCTTAACAAACGCGTTTAAAATTATTAAAATTTTCTTAATTATATATAATGTCGCAGCCAAAATCGATATTAATCAATACCCATTTTAACTACACAAAAGTTCAGTTATGTTGAATTTGAATTATGTTAGTCAACGATGAAATCACATCAGGGAGTTGGCACCCGCGCCCCCTAACCCTGTTATGTAGTAAAGAAGTTAAAAATTTAGATAATAGATAAATGGCGATGTAGTGACCATATAAGAAAACTTCAAGAAACGCGTATCTTTTCAATTTATACACTGTTCATTTCACACGTCAATTTAATTTGAATTTAACGTTGCTAAATATTCATTGTATTTCTTTTCTTGTGCAGTTTGTAATTTTTGTAATTTTTTTATTAAACCTTTACTTAATTCTTTACCCTCTTGATCATGCGTGGGTAAACCATTCGCATCAAATTTCGAATACTTATCAGTTTCGTGTTTAAACATTTCAGTTGGTGGTATTTTACGTTGAGCTTCTTTTGCCTGTTGTATTGCTAATTGTTCAGCTTTTTTACGTTCTTTTTCGGCTGCTTTTTCCATCTCCAATTTTTTCTTTAATTCACGTTCACGTAATAATGTTTCTCGATCAACAATTTTAACTAAACTGGATTCACCTACAAAAATTAAAATAAATATACACTAATCAAGTTACCTGACATTAAAATTTATTTAAGGTAACCTTCTACTCTAGGGATTTTTAATAATTTTTTTTCATATAGTGGTGATAAAATATCTTAAAAATGTTCTCCTGAAATAACTACGTTTTTAAATTGCGCATTCGCGCATTATCGTAACTTGAGAACATATAAATAATATATAAATCTAAAAAAATGTCTCGTATTTTTAATTAAATATAAAATAACAATTGAGCGAAAATTTTAAGAAAACTTTTTTTTCAACAATTTTTTGACCAAACAAAATTATTTAATTCTCAATAATCTTTGTGTGCCATTTTGACTTGATGGGGGCCCATAAAATGGTGGCAATTTTTTTAAATGGTCTATGTCATTACTATTTTAACATAGTAACCCACATAAAGAAACACAAAATTTATTTTCTATAATCAAGACTTGCATTTGACAAAGGCTTTATTTCTGCTTTTTTCAATTTAGTTATTTCCTAAAGCTCTCATAGTTTTTCTTTAAAAAGGTTCAAAAGATTATATATTTTTCAAACGCCCCGAGTAGAATATTACATGAACCAAATATTTTTTACCTTCTTTATCTTCTAAACGGACGCCAACATTAGGTAATATATCATCTCTTAATTTATCACATTCTTTAAGAATATCCAAAGCTTTAATGTCTCTTGCATGTGTTCGAATTTTATCTCGGAATTCAGATAAAATTGTTAAATATGGAAGAATCACGCATTCAATCTGAAATTATTATGTATATACATTAAAATCAAAGCCTAATGATTTAACACTTATATTACTCACATTTTCACCAACTTTATTTTTCGATACTGGGAAACCAAGTTCAGTTTTAATTTCCACAGCTCCAAATATTTGTAAAATGTATGTAATATACTCGGCTACATCATGCAATAAAGTAAAGGCTGGTGGTTTTCGTTCACGTAAATATATATTTGTAGTCGTAACTAATTCACGTATTACGTCTAGCGCCGTTCGAGTATCAATGTTATCTAAAAATTGAAATAAATTTTAGCTTCAATAAGGAAAGATCCGACTCATGCTACTGGGAAATTTAGGAGTGATTTTTTCTTTATCAGAAAAAAGTCCGATAAAAAATAGAGAACAACTTAATTTTTAATTAATTAACTGTATTTGACAATTGAATTAATTTAAAATAAATTTTTTACTTACCACATAACGCTTCATTAACATTATCCTTTGCTTCTATTAACTTTCCTAATAAATCCAATTCTGGTTTCCCCCATTTTGTAAACATATTCAATGTTGTTTCCCCGCACATGGATCGAGTTAGACATTTAATATTCAAGAAAAATTCCTAAAAAATAATTATTGATTTACCAAAAATACCAATGTTATTTGCATTATCAAATAATACAGTTTTTAAGCATCATCATGTAAGAAAGTTTTTCAACTTACATTTAAAGTACGTTCATATTGTACAGCCATATCCATAATATTATCACTATAATCTAAAGTATCTTTCCATGAATGTAATAAAAATGCTAGTCGCAATTGGCGATTTGTATGTTTTTTTAAGGCCTCTTGTATTGTAACAAAGTTTTTTAATGATTTGGACATTTTACAACCAGCTATTGTTAAATGACCCGAATGTAGGAAATATTTCACCCAATCTGAACGACCAAAATATGCCTGTCGAAAATAAATTTTTAATAAGATAGAAACAATACACTGTTTAAAAAAACAATTGGCTGGTTTTCTAGTAAAATTATTTCAGCTTGTATTGTCGTTTTGAGGCATGTACTCTCTCCCCCTTACATTTTAAATACCTGTATTCTTAAGGCCGTGCCTGTGATACAAAAACTATTAGACTCCATACTTTCAGTAATTTTGAGTGGAACTAAATTTACAATGAAAATTTTGAAATTCTTTGTGCTATGAGCTGAATACGTAACTCCGAATCGAAGAGTTTGTTTTACTCAACGTCTTCAGAAAGTGTAACAATACATTGGCAGAAAATTGATAAAGATCAGAACCAATTCCTTCACTGTAAAGACAATTTTGAATTTGCTTGAGAACTCTTCACATGTAGACAATAGTGACAGTTTATCAGAAGTCGTAGCTATTACACAATATTTCAATGAGTGGATATGAATTAAAACCTTACAGAAAAGTTGATAAGACCATTCCTCAAAAACTAAAGGCTGTTATCTTCGAGCTACAAGCTAATCACATCAACTGTTCGTGTGCGTGACGCATGCAATTTCATTTAGTTATCAACTTACGGAATCGATTTTTAACTGTCTTGGAAGATTTTTTAAGTAGCACAAGTTCTTTTGTTTTCTGAAATTTTTATCTAATTTTAGGATTTCTTTAAATTTTTGATTTTATTCTTGGTTTTGTCATCGTCTATTATCAAATTTTAAAAGTTTCCATCCTAAAATTTCAAAAATAGAATGAAAATCAAAAAAACCTAATATATGCTCATTTTTAGGAGGAATGAAAGTAAAGTATTTTTATGTCACGAAAAAAGCAAATTTTCCCCCTAAATGTTAATTTTAAGGCTTAATGCAGCTAAAAAATGTAGGAATAGTATAAGAAATTTTTCAAACAAAGGTGATTTTTTTTCGTCAAAGAATAAGAATTTTTAACCAAAAGTATCGCTTTAAATATTTGCTTTAACCCTATCATTACTTAAAATTCTTTTTTAACCATACAATTAGGTAAAATCAGGTGCCGAAAATTGAAGTCTAAGAAAAAAACATTTTCAAACAACAATTGCATCTTTTGTATCAAAGACTAAGAGTAAACGTTTGTCTTTTGCTTCATCATAAAGATATTCCCGTATATAAAAACTATAAAATATATTTTCATTACCCCTAAAAACGAACGGATGCGTGTTTTTGCGTTTTTTGATTTTCCATTCCGTTTTTAAAATTTTAAGGCTGAAACATTAAAACAATTACCTCCTGTATAATTGAAAATTCAGTGTAAAATACGTCATTTTTTTACGCAGTCGAGTAGTGTAATAAAATTTAGGTTAGAATAATCTTACCTCACTTTGAGCAATTTCATTATCATGATGCGGAAATTTTAAATCAACTCCACCAGTATGAATATCCAAAGAATCTCCACATATTTCTGAAGCCATAGCCGAACATTCAATATGCCAGCCAGGTCTACCTAAGCTCCATGGAGATTCCCATGACGGTTCTCCAGCTTTACTACATTTCCACAAGGCAAAATCATTTGCGGATTTTTTTTCATTAGTTTGGCCACAACTTAAATCACCTTCCCCATCTAGAAGAGACGATGTATCTCCATAAGCTTCGGGTACTAATTTCGCGTAGTGGTGTTTATCACTTTTGTCAAATGCAGCTACATCAAAGTAAACAGACCCATTTGCTACGTAACCAAAGCCGTTTTCGATAATTTTTTGAATAAATGCAATAATTTCGGGGATATATTCACTAACACGCGTTAAAACATTAGGTCGTAATATCTAAATTTAAAGAAATTATATTAGAAATTAGGGTGTATCACTTTAAATTTACAACCGCCAATATTTTTTAAGAGCGGTCATCAATCAAAAAATGTTGTTTAGACTATAAATTCTTCAGGGTCTACTATAAACATAATTGATGGCGGAAGAACACTTTTAATTATTGCATATAAAATGTTAATGTGGAAGTGCGATATAAGAGAATAGGGGAAAATTGTAATTGTTCGCAGAAAAAAAATGAAAATTTGTTAGTATTAAGTTCTTTTCTGACGTATTTATTACAATTAATCCATCCCCGAGGCCAAAATGTGGTTGTCGAGCTGGTAACTAACGAATTATGTCAAAATTAAGAGTTTTTAGATCGTACTCCAACCCACTTTGGATTTTTTAGTCTTAAAGTATTATCTGATGTATTTTTTTAACCAAAACTAAGCGATCCAAAAAGCATTAAAAATTTACCGTTAAGACCCAGGACCAGAACATGCATACGAGACTATATTTAGCTTTAGCTTCTACTGGATTACAAGTAGAAAAACCACTTCTTTCAATAATTGGAGAATGAAGCATTATTCGCATCCCAATGAGTAGGAAAACTTGGTAATTTCTCTGGTAATGGTATCAAATATTTCAGGAAAATTTATAGCCAACTATAAAATTTTTATTTAAAAATACGAATCTACTGCTTTTTATCAAATCTAACGCTTTTGAAGGTGGGCGAAATGACCTGGCAATACTGTTTGTACAGGAGCATCTTTATAATTTGAAGTGTTTCTGTTTCTTATAAATTTCGAATCCACTTCTAACTTTTAAATGACTCTGAAGGTCATCACATATTGAAATATTGGCGGTAGTCGATTAAAATAAAGCCAGAGAAAAAACTTACATTTAATGCATCCATATCTTTATGAAATTCCTGTTCCCAATGCCTAGGTAATCCAACAAATATTGAATTATCTTTAACAGTGGAGCCATTTTTAAAATCCAACCACTCAGAAAATGGATCTTTCGCTTCATTTAAAAATTTATTTTTCGCATCATTTATGAACTCATTATCATTTTTCTTAACTGCTGTCTGTAATTCGTCAATACAATTTGATAACCTAAAAAGGTAATTAAAATATTAAAGAATCGGTCGTGAAAATTACAATCGTTAATTATATAAAAATTTTATCCGAAGAATTTTCCGCTACAAATACTTAACCTAACTAAGCTTGAGACCAACTTCTCTCAAGAATAATTGTACCGGGCTAGACAAGAAAAATTAGATTAACTCGAATCAAATTACTCGCACGTAATTATTATAGAAGACTGAAAATATATCGGCCTTCTGTTTTCATTAACTGACTCAATTTAATTCAGAAACGCGAGACCAATGAATTAAAGAAATTATTTTATGGCTATGGTCTACTATGTAAACAATATAATGATACAAACAAAACGCGATTTTAGAGGAACATTCTTAAGTAAGTTACTTAATCGCTTCAATATATCTTCGAAAATTTGAAATTTTTAAGGATTTTCTACATTTTCAAGTAGAATTTCATTTCAGTCGAAGCTTAGTTTTATTTAAGATCGATAAAAGAAAATTTTGCCTGTATCTTAATCAAACAGCAAGAATGTCTATGCAAAATATAACGCCTATTTAATGTATTGGGATCTCAAGTTGTAATAAGATTTGTACATACCTAGATAGCATATTTTCTAACATAATTTTCTTATCAGCATCTGTATTCACTTTAATAATCGATGAATAATGTGATAAAACTTCTTGGGCATCACTTAAAACTTGCTCTAACGAATGCGATTTTTCTAAATAATTATTAAATAAATACTGCTGACGGGCTCTTTTAATAATTTTATCATCAATATCAGTGATATTCATCACGTAAAGTACATCGTATTTGAAATATTGACTTAAAACCCTTCGTAAAATATCAAACGAGATATAAGACCTAAAACGAGAAATAAATTTAAAACATTTGAAAATTTTAGGAAATATTGAAAATTACCTTGCATGCCCCATATGAGAAATATCATAGACTGTGGGCCCACAACTGTACCATGTAATTTGTCGACCATTCTTCGGAATAAATACTTCTTTCTGTCTTGTTAAACTATTGTATAATTTAAGTACCGGTTGTTTAGATGGGGACGGGGGAATCCACTTAGGCTGACTTCGTTTTGACATATTTTTTCTAAAAGTTAAATCATATTTATAACCTGTATTTAAAAGTTTTGATTGAAAACTTACCAATAATTATGCAAATTTGCCTAATAAGTAATATAAAAGTAATTAAAATGTTATCATTAATTCATTAATTTCGTATGTGGCACTTAAAGACACGTCAATTCATATTAAAATTAAAGGTTAGAGTAGACATGTGCAAATAATGTGTAACAAATGACAGAATGACATCATTAAAAGGTTGCGGCGTTCTTCACACTCTTAAATAATTCCGAAAGAACTCCTTAACATGCGAATGGCTGCGTGTTTGGGAAATATTTTACTCGTCATCCTTTTCGAATAAACCGTGAGAACATTTTGAAACTTTGTTCGGTGTCAGGACAATTAAAGAACCCAATTTCAAAAAATTTTCAATCAAATTTTGCGTTATTAAAAAGGAAAGTGAAACTTGAAGTAGAAGAAATGAAAAATATGGAATTTGTCGGTAATTTTATTTAAATAGTAAATTTTACTATTACCAAAGTTGTAGATATTAATAAAATTTACGATAATTTATCAATAAAAGCGCTACATAAATTACCATGAAATTGTTGGTCTGGGTTAACGGCTGATTTTACTGATTGGTGTAATTTCAGCTGATATCGTTCATATTATTATCGAAGGTACTACTTTTATAGTTCATTACTAAATTTTCGTAAAATTATGTTAAATTACTAAGCTTCCTTTTAGAAATTGAATTCTATATGAGCCGTGCTACCCGATACAATTTGACGTTTGATCGAATTTATCTATTGAGAATAAAATAAGAGATAAAGCCAAATTCAGATAAATTTAGTTACAAGAGTTTCGGAAGCTTACACTTTAGAAATCTGGAATTAAATTTATTCAATGTAAAAAAGTAGATTCCATTTGAGAATAGGTTCCTAACTTTTGAGCACTTAATCGGTCTAATAAAAATTTGCTGTTATCGGTCTATATATGATATACGTCTATGGTATTTCCAAAAATATTAACTTTCATTTACCTAGAATTTAGAATTTACCTTTTTATGAATAAAGATCATTTCTTTCCGATTAGTCAGAATCTACTGCTCTATTGATTTTATAATTTTTTTCCCCACACAATTAAAACAGATTTTCCAAGTTTTAAAAACTTTCTTGACCGGTAAAAATTATGAACTCACCCCATGTACATTGAGGTGTTGCTGGATTAAAAAGCACTCCTTTATAAGAAAGTTTTAATTACAAAAAACTGCCGTATTGTCATATTCTTTGCTAAAATTTTCTAAAATTAAAAAGTTCCAACATGCAAGGCCCTCCGGTGTTTATGGACTTGGCCCTCGAAGACCAGGTATTAATTATTTTGTGTTCAAAATATTGGAAAATTTGTAGGTTAAATTTCATTAAAAAAATATGTTACTGTTTTAGGTTCAAGAATTGCGTGTATATTTGAAAGAATTGGGTGCTGAAATCACAGAAGAAAAATCACCGAAAGGTATTGAAGATGATCTCCATAAAATTATTGGAGTGTGTGATGCGTGTTTCAAAGAAGGTTCCGAACAAGAAGTCGAAAAAGTTTTAAATGATATTGTTTCCATTATGGTTGTTGTAAGTACTTCATCGTTTTTAATATCGTAATCGTTTACTTAGTATTTACTCTATTTCATATTTTAGATTCCATTAGAACGCGCAGAAAATATAATTCTTGCATTTTGTGAGAAATTAACAAAAGCTCCAGGTACCAGATTGGGAATGGTTACCCTAAGAGCGTGAGTTTAAATACACCATACTTTCAAAACTTCATTTCATTGAGAAAATTTTAACGATATGGAATTGCATTTTAAGTATAAACTTTTGTAATTGTGTATTACTTAATAAAGGCGTCATAGTTATGAAGATTTCCGTTGGAATCGATTTCGATCATTTACATGTCGTTATGATGCTCCGACTAAATTCCGTCCCGTTAAAATTCTTTTCATGAAGGCCTTAATATTAATAAGATGATAATCGAAAATTGTTTTATAGATTATGGCTGTTATACCAATCATTAGATGATAAATCGCCAATGCGGTATCATGTGTATTATCATTTGGTTCAAGTGGCGAAACAAACCGATCAAGTTCGAGCTGTATTCAAGGATGTAGATAATTTAAAACAACAATTTGCTACATGTCCTCCATCAATTGAACAAATGCAAAAATTATATCGATTATTGCATGAGGTGCTTTTAGCTAGCGGACAAAGGTAAGTTTTTACATAAAGTAAATATAAAATTGTTTTTAAAACTATTTGCTTGCACAATGATTATAATCGGACTATTCGGAAGTTTTGTACTTAATTAAGCAAACTACCAGTATAAATATTAACTTATCTGAAAAGTTTGTAGTTTTAATTGCCGGTAAAAATTTAAATTTCAATGCTAAAAAGTTACGTTTAAACTTCATATTATGATGAATCTGTTTCATTTGTTGAATAAATACGTGATGCTTATAATTTACGTAATTAAACTGTCTCAAAATGAATGTTCAAACAATGTGCCAAAGTCTTTTAACTGAAACTAAGTTACTTAAAATAAAAATTTATATTTTAGTAGAAGAAAAATGAGATTTGCAAAAAAAAAGTAATAGTACCACTGCATATTTTTGTATAAATGTTGTGTAGTATTCCTTCCTAATGAGCAAATTAAAAGTCACTAAAAATGGCCAATAATTTAGGAAATAGTGTCCGAAAATAGATTTGTTTCATAACTGCTTAACCATTGAAAATAAAGAAAATAGTTTTTATTAAAAATTGCAGGTGGTCATAGTGTTGAATGGTGCTCCCGCACCATATGACGTTTTAAGAAGTCTAATTTTTTTTAATTACATAAAAAAAAGCTTCTTTTTTAGCTGCTTTAGTAACAATTAATGCTTGAGCAACAGGAAATATTTCATTATATTTATTTTTCAACGTACTTTTAAACGTTAATAGTATATTGTGTGGCAAGGGATGAAATAAAATTATTTTCAAACGAAGGTAAAGTTGTCTGCTCGAGCAAAACGAGGGTTATCATCATACGAATCAAGTCAACACACTATATTTTTCGTATAACATAGGAATAGCAGAAAATAGAATTATATTATGCAAATAATGTGACGTATTAGTCATTTTGCGGGACGGTTGGTCGGTTTATGTATAATCATCAGGAAGGTCCTCAAAAGTTTTTTTTATTTTCCAAAGAATTTCCGGCAATAAAAATAAATTTTTACAAAACAATACATAATGACTTGATAAAGTTTCTAAAATAAAAGTTTTTGCTGCTATTTACGGTGACCACAGATCAAAAGATAACAAATAGCCAAATTCTTTAACCCGCTAGTTTCGCCTTAATTACAAAATTTCATTACCTTTTTTACAGTGAACAAGCTGCAAAAGTAATGTACGAATTATTAGGTACATACACTGCTGAGAATGCATCACATGCTCGTGAAGACGCTATTAGATGTATTGCATCTGCTCTAGCTGATCCTCAAACATTTTTGCTGGACCCTTTGCTCTCATTGAAACCTGTACGATTTTTAGAAGGTGAACTCATTCACGATTTGTTATCAGTATTCGTATCGGAAAAACTTCCAGCATACATTTCTTTCTATGAAAAACATAAGGTGTTTGTGACATCACAAGGTTTGAATCATGAACAAAACTTAAAGAAAATGCGCTTATTAACATTCATGCAATTGGCTGAAACACAATCTGAAATGAGTTTTGATTTGATACAAGAAGAATTACAAATTACTGAGAATGAAGTGGAAGCATTCATTATCGATGTATTAAAAACAAAATTAGTGCGTGCACGTATGGATCAAGCAGCACGTAAAGTATTCATTTCAAGCACAATGCATCGTACATTTGGGCGTGCGCAATGGCAGCAATTACGTGATTTGTTATATTTATGGAAACAAAATTTATCTGGTATACAAACTGGTATGAAAAAAGTATCAAAAGCTCAACTGGAATTAATCAAACATTAAATTTTGTAATTATTTTATAAATAAATTTCATACCTTAATAAAACATTATCTTCGAATTACATCTAGATACTTTTTGAATCCTCTCAGAAAAGTGACGTTATTAAAAAATTATGAAAATTACGTTAAAATTTTAATGGTTTTGAATTGTTTTAAATCGCTTTTCTTAATCTGGATATTGCGATAGTTTGATTGCAAAGACTATGGAGGAAATTTCATAAATATTTTTACTTCACTTTTGAATACTTTCTGATTTTAAAACAAGTTCCAAATGTTTCCACCATAAATATAATAAATTATAGATACAACCTTCCTATTGGTGAATTAAACTGAATCCCATCACCGTTGATCCCTCATTCGGTGAAATTACAAGTCAAAGACAACCAACATTTGTTTTAAACTTAATACGTAACTTTTACTACTAATTTTGAAAATTTTTGCTTTTGCTAAGGGTGTTATTGTAAAAATTCTTTAAAAACAATGTAGGAAAATTTTTACCCAAGAAAAACTTCCCAGAAATTTATAAAAAATTTGTATGGACGAAAAAGTCACTTTACATTTTTGTCTTACATTAAGGTACACTGTTTGTAATTTAAAAATTTTCTCTACTTTTATTGTGAGAATCTCAATGTTAAAAAGTATTTTCCACAAGAATATTTCGATTAAAAGTTGTTTAATTTTTAAAGAGGAATAATTTTCTAATTTAAGACTGTCCTCTAACTGTTACCTTAAGGGCACTCTCAAAGTCGCAATTTACATAAATCCATTAGCTTTACAGCTTTTACATGAAATTTTTCTAAAGCCATTAATTTCTAAGTTTGGCTATTGTTCTGGGATTTTTCTCCCTTTATTCTATATAACGAGGAAAGTGAGCATTGAGACTGCAGTCCAACTTCCGAGCGTACAACCTCGTCAAAAATTGAAAGTGGATAGTTTGGATCGAAAGAATGGATTGAGTGAAAAAGAGTGTCATTGTATGTAGAATCGTCAATAATATAGGACAAAGTTTTATTTGTTTATAGTTTTGTAGGGGTTTCCCATATCATTTTTTCATTATTTTGATAATTATTTTCTAGGAAAATTTTAATCGTCCGGCGATGCATATATGTAACGGCTAGTTATACCATATAAACTTAATATAATTAATAAAGATATATAAATAAACATTCATTATCAATTACTTAGAATAACTCTTTATAAACTAATATAATTAATAAAGATATATAAATAAACATTCATTATCAATTACTTAGAATAACTATTAATTATTTAGTCCAAATAAAAAAGGGGATTAGGATTGTTTAAGCTAAATATACTTTTTATACCCGGCTGTATAAATGAAATATATATAAAGGTATATTCAATGAAGTCCCAAGTTTATGGTACAGATGTTCATAAAATGACCTAATTATTCCATTTCCGTTTGTCCGTCTTCACACTATAACTCAAAAGTGAAAAGAGATATGTAGCTGAAATATTTTATAGCGAGCTCAGGACGTAAAAAGTGTTTGAGTTTACAAATAGGCAGCATAGGTCATTTGAGTCTTGGGTCCGTAAGACTAATCTTGAAAACTTTAAATATAAAAGTTATTCCTCAAAAAAATAAACAACTTTTGTTAAAAGCATATTTGTTTATAAATATCATTGTTTTTCCGTGAGGGAGCAAACTTTGGTGCAAAGTACAAAGATGGATTGAAAAATTTTTAGGTAGCTTTGACTTTAAAGTTTTGTAAAAGATTTTCGAAAAAGAATAGTTTTTTTTTTAGAATATACCACTTCAAAATTTTTTTGAAAACTAAAGCAAACGGAACCTAAGCAATCTAACCAGCATAAATGTAAGCTTAAATTAGTACCCACTTTAGGTACTACCAAAAGTGTTGGTGAGGGATGGGGGTACGTCCCATAGTTTAGTTAATTAGTAATTGGTATTAGTATATACTTTTTTTATTGGACTATTTAATGAATAAATATCTGTGGTATTAATATAGGAATATCAGTTGTGTGTGTGTCTATTATCGCATCAACACTGTCTATACATGGTATTTCAACAATTAACTCAGTCAATTGTTTGTTTTCACTTGTTTATATTTATATGTTTAGATCATTTTAAAGTAGGTATAATTTTTGTATTTATATGTTTAGATTTAGTTTTTATTTATTTTTTTTATATTTATATGTTTAGATCATTTTAAAGTAGGTATAATTTTTGTGAAGTATTTATTAATAAATATATAAAAATACTTAACTATATTAAGAATAAAAAATATTTATTTTAAGTAGGTACTTATAGTAAAAGAGGTGGAAAACAATTTGGAGTAGGCTCTTGGGGCACTACGGACAATTTTGTAATTGTCCTTGAAGGATCCCTAAATAAGATAGTCGAGGCCTGGCTAAAGGGTAGCGGCGCCCTATCAACCCTTGAAATTTTTTTAAGGGAAATTTCTTTATAAAAAAAGTTTTTGAGACAATATGAAATTTTGATATCTTTAAGTTGCATATTTAAGGAATTACATGCATATAGTGCTGTTGACCCGGCCTTTCTCGATCTACTCGAGAAAGGCCGATGAAAAAGTTTCATCAAATTATTTTGACTTTTTGGGATTATTTGTCTTTAAGTACCTGTATTACTCTCCAAAAATCCTAAAATGTCCCAAGAACTTTTTTTGCATTTGTTTAAAAAAAAATTTTGCAACAGTCTGATTAACAATTAGATTCGCCTTATTGGTCTGGCTTTTTGATTTAATTTAAGTCCTTAAATATGCAAGTTAATTACAAAAACATTTTTTTAATTTTTTATTGTCCTTCAAGACTCGAATTTTAAAAATTTTTACAATCAATTGCAACAAATCAGTAGCCATTTGCACAATCTAACTTTGCGGTAGTAAAACTCAATTTTAGTACATAGTGCAAAAGAATTGTTGCTAAAAAAACTTAAATCTTAGGGAGCCACCTTCATATTGACTGTTATATGCAGAGTACCTATAAATAACTAAACAAAAACAACTAAGATATGGAATGTAGTAGTATTAACAAATAAAGTGGCCGTGGATTTACTGAAGAAGGATGTACTAAACTTATGCAGCCCCTATTTATTTTTAGTTACAAAGATTTTAGTGAATATATTTATCTTCAATTGACTTCCTTTTATTTAAAAATTAAAAACATTTATATGCATTTAATTTGCGCAGTCTCCGGACATGCCATCAAGCGACAAACATATAAAAAAAAGTACACACAACATATATACATAACTATTATCGATAAATATATTTAATAATTAGTTACTATTTATATTTTGAAATTACGATTAACGAATGAAACTATTTTAAATTTATTGGCAAATTGGTAATATAAAAAAAATGAGTGAAAATTTAAATAAATCAGTTGAGGAAAAACCAAAACTGAGTCAATATTTTGTTAAATCTGAAAATGAAAATGGATTTATTGAAATTGATGAGAATGTGAAACCAACTGAAATATTGGATTACCCTTATTTATACCATGTTAATAAGGAAACTGAAAATACGTTTCCTTATCTAATTCCCAACAAAAGAGGTAAATGGATGATGTTTATTAAGAATGAAGATATTGACCAAAAATGGAAAGATTGTTGCAAATTTTACGATGAAAATAAACTAAGTGGAATACGATATTTAACGTGCTCTACCGGGTATCGTTTAACGGACCCAACCTATTCTGAAATCACTAGCAGCGCAATATTCTTTCATTGTGGTCCAGCGTCCGATAGAGATAAAATGTTGGAATTTGGAAAAAATTTGTTAAAATATATTCCTTACTGTGTTGATTATGGATATATGTCGTATAAAAGCAGGGAACAAACTGAAAAATATACGCAATCTATACCTTATAAAAGCCAGGATAAATCTGGAAAAAATATTCAATATACTCATTTTTTATACCGAATAACTGTTCCAAGGCATGAAGAATTTGAAGAAGAATTGAATGGAAACCGATTTTTTGTATTTTCCGAAGAGGAAGCGGGAAAAATAGATATGCCTCCTATTGAAGTTGACAAGGATATAAAACCGACTGAAATACAGGATTATTTATATTTATATCATCAAAATATTAATATTTCGAATTTATATACTGATCTATACACAAACTTCACAAACTTAAGGGGTAAATGGATCATGTTTTTTAAGGACACGGAAGGTTTTAATGAAAAATGGAAGCATTGTTGCAAATTATATCAAGAAGGTAAGTTAAATGGAATTTTATCTTTAATTTGCTCCACCGGTCGTGAGTATCCATCCCGTTCTGGACACGTAATATTTTTTTATTGTGGTCCAGCAACTGATAAATTTAAAGTATTGGAATATGGTAAAAATTTATTAAAATGTATTCCATATTGCAGTGATTCTGGTTATATGATTTATAAAAGTAAAGAACAAACAGAGAAAGGGATGCAAGCTTCAAATAATCGTGTATTATATCGAATACCTGTACCAAAACACCTTACATTTTAAAATACAAATAATAACAAGCCTACGAAAAATAAGCTAGAAAAATTATGTTTATCACTGCAGAAATTAAATGTTATAGCCATCGTGGGCTTAATTGTATTAATCCAGAATAAAAATTTTAATTAAAAATTAATTAAAAAAATGACCCAAATAATCGAATTTAATAAAAAATTGACCAAGCGGGCTTGAATTTGTTTTTTGTCTTATAATGAGCTTGTTTAGCAAAAATAGGGAGTTTAAGGCACATTCACTTTTGCACATTTTAATTTTCTATTAGACATAAAATATTTTTTATAATAATTTTTGACGGAATTTGATTATACCTATCATTATTGTCAACGTTATAACGTTAAAAATGAAATTTACTGACAAAATCGAAAAAAAAAACCCGTTGCCCACGTAGGGTTGCTATAGGAATCAATTTAGCCTACAAATTAAATTTAAAACGGCAGGTATTTCATTATTGTAGTTATTTAAGTAATAGTCCAAGTTTTAAGTAGTTATAAACGATTTTTCTTGATTTCCATATTAAAAAGTAGGTACTTTTAACAACAATTTACAAAAATACTACCGTTAACTAAATTAATTTGATAAAGAGTTTGCATTTCAATTTATTACTGGACAATTTCGGGTGAATCGGAAATTGCGGGGTTTAACAAAAAAAGTGATAAGCATCAGTAAAACTTCAAAGGTTTTTAGCCAACACATTTACGAAGTTATTGCTAAATATTTCACTGTTTCTATTCAACCTTGTTTCCCGCTTAACCATGTTTTAATTAAATTTTTACTATTTTGTATGAATACATCATTTTTCACCTTTTTTGTAAATTTTGCAAAAGAAAAAGGGAAAAAATCTTACTTCGACCACGATAAAAGGGTGTAGTGCAAAGACAAATTTTGGTAATTAATTATACACGTAATGAGCATGCGTATACAATTTTTTTAATTTTAAAAGTTTTTAAATAAAAAGTATAAAATTTGTTCTTGCACTATAATTTTATAAATAATTAAAAAATAAAAGTGAATTTTTTGTCACATTTTATAATTTTTAAGTTGAATGGCGATATTTTCTAGCAAAGATAAGTCCAGTGATCAAATAAAATTTTTTGTTTTTTGGAATCGTACTTAATTTAATTTTTGTTTATTAAAGTCAATATAAAATTTTGGCATCACTTTTTTATGGATTGAATATTTAACTTTTTATAATTTCATTAAAGGAGAGGTATCGATAAGACTTTATTTTCACCTCATTTCGCGCATGCACTTTTTTTTAAATTTATTTTAGAGTTCTTATGTTACTAGTTCACAATATATTTAAAAATTAAATTGCTTCCATCATGCACTCATAGATAAATATAAATAAATTGATTTTCACGATTAAAAAATTGATTATAATTAATTGCATTAATGCATAAAATAAATTTAATGAAGTGCCCACCACGACACAAACATGTTTGTTTATAAGAATTCATATAAGAGATGGGGCGAAAATAAGGTCTTATCGCTACCCCTAGCTGCTTTCTTTATAATTTTGATTTCATAAGTCAATAAATAATGTTTTGTAATTGTTTGTGTCCTAATATAATTTAAGATGATATCACAGTATGATGTGTCCATTTTACATATGTTCCTTTGTTCCTGTAGTCTTTACGCGGGATGAGGGTTTCGTAGGAAGTAAAATCGGGATGAGTATGAGCAGTTTTCTGAAGGCTTTTAGGTCGCTGATTACAAATATGTGTTATGTGTTAGATTTTTCGTAAAGTGGTGCAAACAAAAAGTTAACAATTTAACTGTTCAAATCTTTTTAACTCGGAAACTATCGATTGTACCGACCAAAGTTGTTGACAAAACTTGCAGCGATTAGGTCGAATTGTTAGTTTCAGGTGTAACTAACATAGTAAAAACCAATTAAACTTGAGAACCTTCGAAATGGTGAAATGGGAGTTGATTTTGTTGATTTTAAGGTGTTAAAAGCGATTTTTTGCGATTTCGATTTTGAGTACGAATGCCTGCGAAAACGATAACTCCAAAAGGAAATAGTTATCAAGCTGAAACTTTTATAGGGCACTCAGAACGTAAAAAGTGACGAGTTTAAGTTCGTAAATGAGCAACATAGGTCAATTGAGTCTTGGATCCGTAGGACCCATCTTGTAAACCGTTAGAGATAGAACAAAAATTTAAAAAATGTTTCTTATAATTAAATAAATAACTTTTGTTTGAATATTTTTGCATAAAATTACATTCTTTACGCGTGAGGGGGGCACAAATTAGGTGAGAACATGGGCAGAGTTATAAAGACGAATTTCGTCCATCTGCCTTCAATCAGAGAATAAATTTTAAAAAATTATCAAGTTTGATGAAGGCATATGAACGCAATTTGATGCAGTGGAAGACAACTCGTCTATCGCTACCTACCTGTCTACATTTCACGATGCATTTTTTTCAATTTAGGAAGTCTATGTCTCCTTCTTGATTGAGTTTATGTGATTTAATCTTATTTGACTAGTCTTAAAATATCGACACACATATATTTCCCGAACCCATAGACTTGTAGACATAAAATTTCCGGATAATTTACAACAGTATGACAACGGCGTTATTTAGGTTGATTTACTTAATTATTTAAAAAAAATCATGGTCTCAGGATTGGTCGTAGTGGTGTCATTGCAGAATGATTAAAAGAATGCTAATTTTTTTCATAACTAATTACTTTCTTTCTATATTCACGAAAATCATCATACTATACCTTTTCGACGATTCCAAATAGCTGCCTTACAGCCCCAAAGACGTATATTTTCAATCGTCGTGAAAAGTATGCGATGATTTTCGTGAATAAAAGGAAGAAAATTATCAGTTATCATATTCACAAAAACTTAGTCAGTAACGAATAAAATTACACCTGTAACAAATTCTTTAATTAATCCTACTATGGCCGCTCTTTTTTTAACGTCAGTGGCAGAAATATAAATATGACATGCTCGATTAAAAGAAGAAAAATTCCCGATTAAAATGGATCAACCTGTATAAGAAAATAACGAGAGCGTTCGCGACTTATATGTTCAGTTTAGATCAAATGCGAATACTGAAATATTGGTTTTTTTTTTAAAATTTTACAAATATAAAAGAAAAAATTACAAAACATAAAAACATTTAATATTTTATTACTTTTTATAACATTTTTTGTACATTTTTTTTCTCAAGTAAAATCATTCCATTTATCACTGATATAGTACAAAATTTATCGGCCACATTTATTATAAAAATAAATTTTGAATTATTTTCGATGTCACTTAAAATCAATATTTTCATGTAAAACCAAAATATTTCACATTATTTTTCAACAAAACAGTTTTTTCTCGTATTATAAAAATTTTTCTCGGCCTTAAAATTGCGTCCTTTCTTTTTTGTATGATCATGCTTCTAAAATCCAAAATCTTAACAAGGACGATTAAAAATGATTTTAGGTTGTTTTGGGACGGTTTAAATTATATATTTTTACGGTCAAAATTTTTTGTAAAATGTATGCAAATGAAACATTTATTTGAAACGGACGAATTTTGTTTACCAAATTTAGTAAAATAAAAAAATTTGTGGTTGAAAATTAAGTAACACTAACCAAATATTTGATTATGGATCTTCCATTTACGTAATTTGGCACCGAGTTGCTAATACTGAGAGGGGGTTTACAAAGGAAGCTCAAATCTAGGCAGTTAAATCTTACGAAATAATTAAACTCAGCCGTTCTATCAAGCCAGAAACCAGATCCGTAATGCAGCCGACACAATGGTTCGAGAAAACTGGCTCTGGTCACATTGGTTAAACATGGGATTTTTTTCTCATGTTCTCATGAACGAAATAACAGCGATGAAGAATTCGAGAAACATAAAATTATTTGGTTATGTACCCTGTGTTTTTTAAATCACGCGGTGTTAATTTTAAATGAAACAGGCAATTTTTCTCAGGGTTGCACTGCTCAAAATACAAAAAGATACATTTAAAGGGGGAAATATATTCCGCGTATCAGTTTTTTATTGCACTACAACCCATTATGTGAATTTGTTGCCACGTTTTTGAAAATGGAATAAAAATTTTTACGTAATTTTTTTCCCATTTGTCCAAGATACGTTCAAATATATCACACAATGGATTATAAATGAATAAAAATTTGTATTTCTTAGTTTTGCGAATAAAATGCTACCTTTTTTAATTCTAAAGTCCAATAAAGCGTGTTATTTTAGTTTTTAGTTTTTTAGTCTCGCTCTGTTATAAATTATGTACACTTTGCGTAACAAAATAGTATTTAAAAAAAGCCTATTACCGTGACTAGGTTTCGACATGACAACCTTCCGCATGTAGAGCAGATACCACACCATCTGGCCGTTAAAGTTGTTATTAATTTAATATTTCAAGATATTATTAAAGTAAAAAGGATAATATTATTGATCCTGGACAGTATACTAGGATAAAATTATTATAGTATTGCCATCGGACCTTGAATTGTGGGCAAATTATCAAATTACCCGTCCATTAGAAGTAGGTTAAGTTTGACTTCCAAGATTTGATTACATCATTATTTGATTACAAGTGAAGATAATATTAGCTTGTTAAAAAGCATTTGTGAGGTAGATAAATTGTCCTCGTTTCTCGAATTTCAAAGCACTCTAACTTGAAAACTTTGTATTTTATCCGCAAAATATTTTGATCAGAAAAGCAGAAAGAACAGCTTATCCGTTTCTAGCCAATTTGACCGGAGTTGATTTGCCATATGAATTGTGCAGGCTCCTTTAATTACATAATTGCCAGGTTGGACTAGTGTTAATTTTGTATTAATAGCACGATCTTATTATTATAACAGTACTTACAAGGCACTTAAAAACTATTTTTTATATACTGAGTCGTGTAGAAAATGGAACAACAAAATTCTCCAATGTATGCTAAGAATAATTCAACAATGTGCCACAAAATTACCGTGATAGTTTGAATAAAGCAATGTCAACATAACTAATTTTAGCAAAATAACATTTTCGTTTAGAATTAGGTTACAAAAAATCATTTTAAAATTTAAACTTAAACCGTTTAGTTATCAAAGCACTTAATGCTAAGGCAAGTTTAAAACGTTGCACAGACCATTTTATTAATATTAAAAAAACAGACCATGAACTTTATCTGAATTGTTATATTTCTGAATTTTAAAAACCCGACTACTTCAATATTAAGGTATTGGGCTTTCAAGTTAAGAGATTATTAAAAAAATCAAACATTTAGGTTGGGCGTAAATTAAGACAGCTTGGTAAGGTACAGTTTTACGTAGATAGAGGTAATATGTGACGCGATTCGTACTCCATGAATTTTTATTTAATCACAGTGTAAAAACTATAACGTAACTTCACTGTACAGAAAGCAATATGAAGCCCACTATGCATAAACCACCGTTTTCCACTGACCTTTTTCTGCATAAAACTGGATAACGTCACCTTACCAAGATGCATCTCTACTTGTGTAAGACCTTATACAGTTTTTCTACCATTAAGAATATTATTTTAAAACGCGTATTATTAATAATAAAATTCACGATTTATCTTCATAAAGTATTTTGGAAGAGCATTGTTCCAGTTTCTTTGCTAACCAGAATATAATATTTGAAACACAACAAAATCGTATCAAAAATGTAGCCTTATGATAAATTTTTACAATTTTTTTAAAATAAAATATGAACCGAAATAAAATACACCTTATCAAGTAATATAATAAACTCAAAATAACAATTCGAATTTTGTTTGAATTTTTTTTTTTTTTAAATTTCTTTTTTTATAGCAATACAAAATATTTATTAATTACACTTATAAATTATAGACTAATAATAATTAATAATTAGTTTTGTAATTATTAGTGAAGAATTCTTTGTACATTTCTCAAATAATAATTCTACTTTATTAAAAAAAAGGGTTTATTTTTCGTGACCACTGTTTTTATTTTCGTAATTAATTGGAATGTTGAGTCATACATATACACGCATGATGAAAAACACTGGAAATGAATCTGTATTGATAATAGGTACTTTATTTTCAAAATGCAGCTCCAGAAAATAGCCCACCCAATAGACAAATTTTTTTTGTTTTCTAGATTTGTAATTAAGTGTAAGAAGAAGCCACTTTGAAAAACGTTCTTTATTGCAACTATTAGAAAATAAACTTGCAATAAAAATAATAAAGATAGTTTTTATGGAAATGAAATTTTCATTTTTATTCATCACTTATTCTTTATAGTGTAACGCACAAAATATCAAATGTCCAGGCAATTCCGACCGATATTTTACTAGATATTGTCACGTAATTTATTAAAATACAAAACTCACTTTCATATGGATTAAGAGCAGGCCAAAAAAATT